>NC_141686.1:163139036-164339036 GCF_964263255.1 Lissotriton vulgaris | reverse complement strand
GTCTGTCTTAAGTCTGTCTTAAGACAAACTTAAGACAAAATCCTAACTTCTGTGAATACCAAAAGTAGTAAGTTTAGGATTTTATCTTTAGTTAGTTCGGTGAATCGGGCCCTCTGTGCGGTACCTTTCTACCATGTATCACAGTTGGGCTGCCTGGTAATATCTTTCCAGGTGGGGGACTCCCAGCCCTTCATCTTTCTGTTTGAGAAATGTCAGTTGCCGGGGCATACGGGGTCGTTTGCCTAACTACACAGTGTCTCCAATGAGGTGTTGCAACATGGTGAGGATCGATAGGGGTAGTTGTAGAGGTAATGTCTGCATAATATATAAGATGCGAGGAAGCAATGTCATCTTTACTGCCACCTATCTGCCTAGCCAGGACAGTGTATTTCCTACAGGCTTCAAGTTCCATTTCTGCCATAGCAAGCAAGGTTGTGTAGTTTTCGTGAGACGTGCATTCAGGCATGGGAAAAATCTATAGCCCCAAGTAAGGCACCCCCTCAGTCGTCCATCTGAAGTGGAATAGGGTTGTCAGATGTGATTTGTCCTCTTTGGGCATTATCATGCCTAGAGCTTGTGTCTTCTGGAGGTTAATTTTAGAGCAGGACACTGCCGCAAATTTCACCTTTACTCACAACAGGGGGGAAGAAACGGTTGTGTCAGAATCAGTAGTATGTCATCAGCATACAGGGAGATTTTGTGTTCTCTTTCCCCATGCGAATGCTGTGGATGTTGGCCTGTTGCTGTATTCGCTCTGCAAATGGCTCCATGTGGAGTGCAAATAGCAGGGGCGATAGAGGGCACCCCTTCCGATTAAAACCTACATGTAAGGGGCTAGGCGGGCCACTAGGATGCTAGTTAAGATTTTCAGATCTACGTTTAACAAGGAAAGAGGTTGGTACGATGCACAGCTCTTCAGGCCCTTCCCTGGTTTTGGCAAAAGCACAATTACTGCAGTTTGCATGGATGGAGAAAGGCCCCCAGTGGTGCTAATGCTGTAGAGGCGAGCTAGTAAGGGGCAAGGATAAGTACAAATGTTACCCAGGGGGGCCACTGGATGCCGGGGACCCCTTCCACTGAGCTTATGTCAGCATCTAGTTTAGCAGCCTCCGCTGTGGGCAGTGACCAGGGATTGTGCAGCATAGTCTGCCGCTGTTGCATCGTCAAGCGTATTTGCGGAATAGAGTGCCTGCTATCTGATCATCAGACCTCAGTTCCTCCTCCCCCGGATCTACAAGCTCCTGTACTCTGCGTTGGGTTGTTTGTATTCGCAGCTTATAAGCCAATATTTTACCAGCCTTGTCTCCCCGTCATAATATTTTTGTCTAGTGGGCAGGAGGGGGTGTTCCGCCCTGTCCATGTCCAAGGCATTCAACTGTTTGCGTGCTACAGTGAGCGGTTGTCTTGACTGAATAGAGCCTGTGCACCTGTGGATCCCTCCGGCTCCCTAACCGTGTCTTCCAGCTGTTCACTCTTGCTTCCCCTGTCCCAATTAAGTTTAGCCACAATGGCAATGAATTACCCCCTGAGTACTGCCTTCAGTGTGTCCCATAGCAGTGCAATAGGTGTGCAGCTATCATCGTTGAGGTCCAAGTAGTCCTGTATGTAGTTCTGTAATGCTAGTACATTGGGTTCGTGTGAATTTAAGCTGTGATTCAACCACCACGTCTTGTTGGGCATGAGCACCTTTCTGAATTGCCACTGGGATAGTGATAGGGGAGTGATCTGACTTGTGGCCACCTCAATTTCGGCATCAACTGTGGCCCGGGTCAAGTGTGGGGGAGGGGGGGGGGGTAGAAAAAAATCTATATATTAGCGTATGTCTGGTGCACCGTCGATTGGATAGTGAATCCCCTTGTGTCAGAATTTCACTGGTGCCATTACATCTGCCAGTCCCACCTCATCCAGCCATGCACGCCTGGCACCAGAGAGTGACCCAGATTTCCCAGCCCTCTCCATCGACCTATGCATTTGGGGGTCTTGCACTATATTGAAATCCCCTCCTACTATTATATCCTTGTCCGTGGGCTTCAGGACTACCCCATGTGCATTCCTAATGAACCATTCTGTAGAGTTATTGGAGGCGTATAGTGACACAATTGTACATAGTGTCCCACCCGTAAAGACGACAATCTACCTAGAATTTCATATTGAGTTGAGAGGATCTTTCCCTGAAAGTGTGTTACCAACAGGATTGTGACCCCCATCCTTTTCCCAGCCATTTAGGAGAAGTACTGGCGATCAAACCACTGAGACAAAGGCATTTCCAGTCAGGGCGGGTGAAATGTGTTTCTTGTAATAGGCAGGTCTCGCAGCCATACTCACTAAGGAACGCAAGCCGCGCCAGTCTTTTCACTGGGTCATTGAGTCCCCGAGCATTGAGACTAACTATTTTAATGTGTTGCATGGGGGGGTTGGGTCGCTATGATAAGTGCGGCCAGAGGCCCATGATCTGCTAAAGCAAGACCGTGACTGAGCAGAGGGGCAGCCCCAATGGGGAGTGGGGAGGACCGTCACGTATAAAGGGAGTGTGTTCCCTCTGATCTGGCTAGCAGGAATGATGCAGAGATTGTGCCGCAGTGATGTTATTGTTGGTCCATGCCTATGGACCCCATTGTGGGATATAGTGGGCCGTAAGGGGTTAGTAAATCATCCAGTGTTATGATGGACACTTAACACAATGGTGGGGAGTGAGTTGTCTTCTGGAGGACATTATCTAAGTCGGCACTTAAAACATGCATTAAAAATCTTCCCAAAGGGTTAAGCAAGGAGGAAAAGGAAAGCCCGGAGAAAACAACATGAACAAATAAAACTAGGGTATGTAAAGAGTCCCATGAATGGGAAGAGATGACACCACTTCAGGAGGGTCCGTCTGCCTGGCGATCTGCCATTTCTGCAATTCAGGAACAGGAACAGGGTGGAGGATGGGGCTCTGCCAGACAAAGCTCCTTCGAGGAGACCTTCCACCCACCTCCACGGTGGGGCAAAGGCACACCGGGGAATCTCTTTTTGAGCTTTGGGCTATGGGCCAGCTGCCTCCGAGGACTCTTCATTTTGTTGGAGCAGGCGCAAGAGAACCTCTCTTTCCCTGAGGCACTCAGCATCCGTGGGTTCCGCCGGCGGCCTTGACTTGTTCCCGTGACGTGGTGTTGAGCCACCTTGGTTGCTATCAATTCCCCCATCTAGTGCAAGGTCCAGTATCGACTGTGCTTCCTCCAACGTGCAAGTCATGTGGGCTTTCTTGTTCCAAATAACAATTAGTTGGAAAGGATGCCCCATCTGAATCAAACTCCTTCCTCCTTTAAAAATGTTGTGGCCGGTGGCAGGGTTTTCCATCTCTGGAGAGTGATTGGGGAGAGATCTTGGTGTATCCCAACTTGCATGCCCTCGAAGGATATGACCGATTGATCTTGCGTTGCCTACATGATTATCTCCTTGCGTGTGCTTGAGCGGACAAAAGTTAAGATGTCCTGGGGCCGCCGGGGGCCCGCAGCAGGCCACCCAGCTCTGTGCGTGTGATCCAGAGGTATGTCCGTGTCTTCAGCGATGGAACGATATGACAGAAGAGGTGGACCACCAGATCCTCCAGCTTCCCTGCGTCCACCAGCTGAGGGACCCAATTGATGCAAATGTTTGATCATCTGGATTGGTTTTCCAAGTCCTCCAGACGGTAATAGAGCTCCTCATTCTTGTCAATTAAGATCCACCAGCTCCTGTTCATGATCATGAAGCTCCTCTTCGCATTGGTCCCTGGCCTTTTCGAGGGAGTCCAACCTGTCTCCCAGCTCGGATAAGTCGGATTTAATATTCTTGATGTCGGTGGGCACTTATTGTCGCAAGGCCACAAAGTCTTCTCTTAATGAGCTGACCAGTTGCTCTAGGAATGTGTATGTGACCGGCTCTTCTTGACTGGCGTATTCTGCCGCCAAGAGAACTGTTCCAGCCAGATCCCTCGGTGGTGAATCAGAGCGCGTCTTATTTCTTTTTGTGTGCTTTGCTGAAGAGGTACTTTATGAAGGAGTCTTTCTTTGAGTGGACCAGCGCCATCTTTTACCTAGCCAGCCGCTGGGCTTTACACATGTGCAAGTCGCAGCCCACTATTGTCCAGGTCCCCAGCACCCTTTCAAGTAGGCCGCTTTAGGGTTCTCAGGTTGTCCCGCAAGGTTTCTACCCAGTGGCCCAGACTACGGGTGACTCCCACCTCCAGCTCCAACTCTGAAATGGCACACCCAAAGGGCCCCCACCAGCTCGCGGGCCAAAGATCCAACCAGTAAGTCAAGAATGTACTTTCTAGGCTTGGCCTGGAGATGTCACTCAGTCATACCAATTGTCTGCTCCCCTGGGCCCGCAACTCCTCCTACCAGCAGTACCAAAATCACCCCTGGGGTCCGGCCAAGGGCCCTAGCTCTGACTCCCTGGACCCCAGCTTGTAGCCGGTATGGCATGTGACAGTGTTTCGGGGACCATCCTGCAGGGGAGCCAGTCTCAGCTCTGTTTCTGGGGTTCCGCCTCCTACCAGGCAACAGGGCCCCAACTCAGGTCCTTGGGATCTGTCGGGGGGATTGCTCCTCAGACTGCTGGCCTGGGTTCTACTTTCATCTTTGCTAGGGCCAGTCTGCCTCTCCAGTCTTCCCCGTGTACCGCTCCTCACTTCCACAGCATTGATGGGGCTGTGGCTCCTTAGACCACCCTCCTCGTGTCTCTCTGGGGCCCTGCCTGCCTCTCCTTTCAATCCCAATGACCTGGGCTGTGCTCCTCAGGCTGTACTCTTTGTGTCTCTCTGGGGCTCCATCAGCTTCTCATGCTCCTCCCAGTGCCTCACTCCTCCCTCCTCACCTTCTCATCACCAGTGAGGTAGCAGTTCCACTGATTGATCTCCACATGTCTCTCTCGGGCCCTACACCAGGTGCACCCCTCTCCCCATTTGGGGCCTGTACCTCAGTGCTAATGCTGAGCAGCCCCTCGTACTTCTTTCACTGCCGCCTGGCAGGTTTCACCTCTCCTGGCACTCCAGTGGGCCGGCCTGCAGCCGTGTTGCTTCCTTTATGTAGTGGCCGGAGCGGACTGCAGCTCAGTCCGCCTGTCGTGTGTGCATCTTCACTGATCCTGAGCCCACAGCGAGCGGCAGGCCACCTCGGGAAGGTCCTCGGCGGGAGTACCTTAGTCAGCGAGTGCCCCGGCTTTCCCACCCCCACAGGGGGTCACGCGAACTCAGGTGGTGGGCAAGTAGGGCTAATTTCCGCTTATATTTCACTTTGTCCGGCGGAGCTCCTCAGGAGAGCTGCTATGGTGTCGCCATCTTGGCCATGCCACCGAAGCCTGTCTTTTACACCTGAATCCTTTCGATAAAATTTTCCCAAACATTGTACTTTTTCCTCCCGGGTTTTTCTGATTCTCTTGTGGTGGCCTTAGCACCTTTCCCACTGTAAATGCAGTGTGAAAGTGTGCACACCCTTCCTACTCACTTTAGGAAGTCGTGCTTACCTGGTGTTTCTATATATGTGTCTGGCCTGCCATTGCAGACTGGTGTGGTACTCACACTGATGGTGTCTCTAAATACAAGCCTAGCCTGCCACTGCAGGCTGGTTTGCACTCGCACTGATGGTGTCTCTAAATATGTGTCGTGCCTGCCATTGGAAGCTGGGGTCCGCTTTACACCACTGGTGTTGCTAAACATGTGTCCTACCTGCCAGTGCTGTTCTGTGCCTGAGCAATTATGCAACTACTCAGGCTGTTGAAATCACTAGCCATCTTGAAAGGATCTTCCACTACCGCCTGTGCACCCCGAGGGTACATCTTAAGGGGTGAAGCGAGTGGTAGGTGAAACGCAGGGCAGTTACTCATGCATTTTCCTTGCCCAGGTAGTGAGGAATACCCCTGCGTGTCTTCACTACTTGAGGTTTACTCTTCACAAAAGCTAACATGGGGGGATGCTTGAAACTGCTTCAGGCTGCAAGTGGATTGCAGTGGAGCAGCCTCATGATGTTTCCTATCATTGGATTTGCAGTGACAACCCCTTTCCAGTGGTAAAGGTGGATTTGTCATGATTAGTGTAGAAAGATAGAAAGTGGACATTTATATACTCTAAAGCTCTTTGTGTGCCTTGGTGCTTGACTCTATTACACTGAAGGTTGTGGGAGGACATCTGGGCATTCTCCAGCGACAGCTATATTACAAAGGGCATGCAACGGGAACGACCGAGCTTTGCCATTTGTGGGCCCGGCTAGTGAGATTGGAGAAGGATTTGACACTTGGCCTCTGGAGCCAGATCATCGCCAAACTAAAGATAAAAATCTGCATTCCACGCCCTTATGGCAGACATGACTGAAATTTAGGGGAGATATCTGTGGTTTAAATGGAGACCCTCTGAACCACTCCCAACTTCAAAAGCACACTACACTATAACTACTGGTGCCATACTTCAGCACGGGTGAGATACGCTAGTGGTGGCAGTGGGACTAGAGAACCTGGAACTATATAGTGCACACTGCCAGAGGAGTCTGTTGTACACAAGGAGGATTACTGCCATTGAAAGGGACAGCGTGCCCTTCCTGAATAGTGGCTGCTTTGCGCTGACTACTTGCTACTGTGTGCTACCTTGAAATGTGCTCTCCAAGAGCGTGTAGGGCTTTCCCCTGTGCTTAAGGAGGTGTCAGGGACATTGAAGATCTCCTACGAGGACCAACACCATCTACCTGTGACACCTGGAGAGCGGTGCCCTCACAAGTGGCCACATCGCCTGCCTGATCACAGGTGGTAGTGCGGCATGAGTGTGGAACTAACAATTCTGTCTGGATACCGGATTTCCTTGCATGGAGCCCCAAAACTTTGGTTGCATCTAAGGTGTGTGGCCCCTGAACCATGGGGACCTTGGCATCAATAGGCGTCATATTGCTAGTGAGTGGATGCACCGGTTGCAGGATCCAGCATTTCCCACTTTGTCGATTGTGCCTTTTCTCTCTCATGTGACATGCTAACAGCAGGCTCATAGTCCCATTCACAGGTTGCTACCCTCAGAGGTTTGGATATGCCAGTAGTAGTGCCTCATTGTACCTCAAGTGGTTCTGCTGAACTTGTGCCTGTGTGTGTGACCGGCTGTCATTTCGAGAGCTGAGAATTGCAGAAATTGAATACAAAGCATATCTCAATCGAAGGCTTATATATTTTGGATGACAAACGCATGCACCAGTATACTGGGTTTTGCACAGGTTTACATTTCGGCCCAGAGAACGCCACTGGGGTGCTCTCTTGAAGCATTTTTGGCATGCTTTTATTACGCATTTGAATTCTAGATGAAACAACACTGACTTATCCAGTTTTACCTATGTGATCTACACATGTGCTCAAACCAATTTTTTAAGTTGCCCTTTGAAGTAGTGTGTGACACTTTTACAATTATGGCACTCTTTTTCACACAATCATTTGCATGCCACTTTGAAGTTGATGCAGGATAGGTCTGAAATTCGCTCAATTGTGTGACTTTCTGTCCCAATCATCTGGTGTCTCTGTTAACATATTTTGCATTCTGATGAAGCCTCTGCTTAAAATACCTATGCTAAGGGGTTGTAATGTACACAAATACCATATGTGGACAGAATTTGTAAAATGTGATGGTGGATATTAACACTCGATTTACAGGTGTTGACTTCAAATATTCTTTTGACCCTCTCAGCCACATGTACATATATTTCTTGTACATAGCACAAATTAAATTTTTGTTTACCATATCTCACTTTTACTGCCCTGTTACTTTTTAGGACCACCTTGTTTAAGTATTACATTATACTGTTCAAATTGATTTATATTTTCTTAAATTAGGTGTGTATAAATAAATGCACTAAAAGCATAACTTAAACCTACTCATTTGAGGTGTTGTTTCTATCCCTAGTGTGATACTATTGCTGTAGAAGTCAAGGCCCCACCCCCATGAACCTGACATACTCCATCAATGAAGAGAAGAGTGACCGCCTTCTGCAACTTCCTAAATCTCTTTGCTAAACAAAAATATATCTATTCATCAGACCTAGCTATAATGGTACTTTACCCTTTGCTTTTTTCAGTTGATTTTTAGTTTTTTGTTAACGTAAAATAATATATTATTGCTATATGTAAAGCCAACCCCACGTCACACACGGCCTTTGGCCATGGGTGGCAGGGCATTGGCAACAGGATCTGGTCTGCGTTCAGACCCTGTGGCAAACCTCCCACAGGCAGCCAACCCCTTGCTGCGCAGGGCATTCTGTTGTGTGAAGCGTGGGGTTGGCTGCAAGGTCTGGCTTGCAGCCGGACCCTGTTTACAACTCCCTACAGGCAGCCATACTGAAGCGTGGTGTGGGGTTAGCTGCAGGGCCTGTCTCGTAGACAGGCCCTGTTTCCAACTCCCAGCAGGCAGCCAACGCCATGCTGCACACAGCCTTCAGCGTGTGCAGATGCGTTTTGGCCACAGGGCTTGGCCTGCTGCCAGGCCCTATGGCCAAACCCCCAGCTGGCTAATAAACGCCCACCCCTACTGTGCACAACCTCTGGCGTGTGCAGTGTAGGATTGGCCTTTGGCCCCCGGAACCCCATCCCCTGAAGAAATACATACATATTAAGGGGAGGGGCATGCAGCTCCCTCACTGACTCTTAGTTGGCCAGAGGGACCCCATCCCAAGTTCAATTAAAAAGGGGAGGGGGGCTAAGGCTTTCCCCCCAATCCTTTGGTCCCGGGGACCCCATCCCATGGGTTGCAAATGTAGGGTGAGGGGGGCTGCGGCTCTCTCCCCAAGTTTTTTTCGCCCACGGAGATCTAATCCTATTGGGCCACACCAATAAAAAGGGGGAGGGGGGCTGCAGCACATTGTCCCCTCCCTCAGCCTCATACGGCCATGGGGATCCCATTCACCAGGGCCACATTTTTTTAAAGGGTGTGAGGGGTGCATGACCCTCCCTCCCTCCCAGAGTTTCTTAAGGCCCTCAGAACCCCATCCTTCAGGGACACATTGTTTTTTAAAGAGGAGGGGGGTGAGTGGCCCCTTCCCCCAACCTCATCAGGCCCTGAAGATACCATCCCCCAGGGCCTTTACGTTTCATAACCAGTGAAGAAGGGCCTTACTAGTTTTAAAGGGCAAGGAGGCCATGTGGCCGCTCCCCTCAAGCCTCATTAGGCCCTGAGGACCCATCCCCCAAGGTCTTTTTTTATTAAAGGGAAGGGGGACATGTGACCCTCACTTCCTGTGTTTAATTAGGCCCTGTGGACCTCATCCCCAGGGTCTCCTTTTTTTCAAACACTAGTGGGGCCACGTTGCCTCGCCGACCCCAAGCCTTGTTAGGCCCTGCAAGCCCCTCTTCCTATATGGAATGCAGCCACGGGGTGGGCGCCTTGGGGCCTATGATGGCTCAGGTAGGGGAGCCACACGCCTCTTTCCCTTAAATAAATAATGCAGCCCTAGGGGTGAGCTCTACAGGGCCTATAATTTAAGAAAGCAGCCTGGCTGCTATTTTGTTTTTTTTTTTATCCCAAGGGAGTCCACCACATGTGGCCTAGTGAGCAGGGGATGCCTAATTTGCCCCCTTATATTACTTTTTTTAAATTCAGGATAGGGGAATAAGTACCCAAGTCCTGTATTGGCTGCCAGCAACTCTTTTCTGGCAGCCATTCAGAAACGCTCGCTTTCACAGGAGTCTGACTCCTGCTGGAGCAAATTGGCTTAAGGGCAAAAAGCGCACCATTGGCCTATCGGAATGTTCAATTTTTAAATTGGCGATCCCGCAAGAATCTCTTGAGCCTATCGCAGACCCACACTGTCTAGATATACAAATATTTTGTAAGCTTAATTTGTAATAATCTATTTAACAGATTAATACCGAATCACAAAAGCACAATTTGCTGTCCAAGATCTAGTTTCCTGGCAAACTGGGTATAATTCCATTCAGGAGTTCCCCTTTCATTACTGCCCGGGGGGTGGGTTCCCCAGGACCTTACAAGGTTCGGGGAGGGGTTGCGTGCCCCTCTCCCCTTTTACCTTATATGTATGTCCCTCTAGCATGGGGTCCCCAGGGTTAGGCCCTTTGGCCAACCCCTGCACCACACATCACTGAAGGCTGTGTGCAGTGTGGGGTTGACTGCAGTTGGGGTGATTGGCCACACAGCCTGGTCACAGGCCTAGCCTTGTAGCCAACCCCCACCTCACTCAGCTGAAGGTTGTACACAGCGTGGGGTTGGCTGCATTCAGTGGATTGGCCGCAGTGCCTAGCCTGGCTACATGCTGTATCCTGCAGCCAGCCCCCACCATGCACAACCAAAGTGGATTTGTCTGCCCTTATGGGGTTGGCCACAGGCCTAGGAACTGGCCATGCGCAGAGTGGGGGTGGCTGCATGTGGGGGGTTGGCTGCCGACGTGGACAGAGTTCAGGTCCTGCAGGCTTCGCGTGACAGACGGGTTGCAAATATGTATGTTAATGAAATATACATTAGAAATAAGTGAAAAATCAAAAGATTAAAGTAACGTTTTAGTTAGGTGTGCTAAAAATGTGTTTAAATGTTTAACACTACTTAACATTATATTATTTCCAATTGACTATTTTAAATACGTTTCTTTAAAGTTGATATTTAGTAAAAAAACAATAGTCACACCTGTATGTGGTTGATATTCTTTGCCACAATTTTCTTTTGCTCTTATCAGAAGCATAGGAGCATGATATTATGGTAAACAATATTTTTGACACAACATTTGTGCTGCTGAATATTTTTGGTCACAACATTCTTTCAAACAACACTTCTTTATAAGCCAAAACACTACAACCAATGCATAACTAAGGGGATAACTACCTACTCAAGACGTATCTTTGGATATGAAGTGCTATTCAAATAATTCAATACTTTATCTGTCACAGACATTAGTGTTGATAATTTTGAGTAGTTTCTTGATGAAATATTTTCTCATATAGCATTTCATTAGATAAAGTCTGTATGGTAAATGTGTGCTATCCTGTTGGAACATGTGTAATTCTGCTGGTCTAATTTTCAAGGCCAGCTGTATGAGCATGCCTGCAATTATCATTTGTGAATTCATGTATGATAAGCGTGGCTCAAAACCACCTGAGCAAACTTACCTCACTCAGATATTATTTCCATAAAATAAGGCAGCCAGACAGCTGAGAAGAATTAGGAAACATTTATTTGGCCAAAAGTACATCTGCAGAGGGGCCCCGTCTGACTGCATCCCAAGGAGTGCACCGAGAGGACTGACGGTGCCCTGCACAACAATACATTATATTCACATTACTGCAGCATTATGCACACCCCTAATGGAAAAATACAGGACTGGAGAAATGGTGAACAATGAGCACAAACACAAAGCTTCTGCCCCTGCGTGAAGGATGGCACTGTTATCTTCCCTCAAGGCCACGAAGCCGAGGCTTTGCTTCTCCCGGGCATGAGAACATTTCTGATAACATGTCGTTGTTAGTTTTCTGCAACTACTAGCCGAAGTGAGAAATGCTTAGCTTAGGGATTTCTCTGCTAACAAGGAAGGGGGGAAAACTATACCACGAGGGAGTGGAGCTGCAGAGCAAGTGTCAGCATCAGAAGTCTCTCCACCATTGACAAGCCTCTCTCTCTTATAGGAAACTATACAGAAATATCAATATTGGAAACCTAACCAAGGGAAAGCAATGTACCACAACAGGTTTCTAAGTCAGAAGGCAAAAAGAAGACAAAAGCTTACACATTACAGAAACAATTCTATCCAACTGAAGCTTGCACATTACAAAAATAGCTCAGTGGGTTGCAGCACATGAATAATAAGCTGTAACTGCGTTTTGGCTAGACACATTAGGCTAACATATTCACAACATCATTAGAACAATTTGCGACAGGAAAATTACAATCTGTCATGTAGCATCAGTTATTTGTGATTGTGACCTCCACAACTTAGTACACTTTTTGATTACTATGCAAAGCCAACTTACAGTGATAATGACCATTTTGTTCTGAGCAGAAAGAAAATGTAGTTTAGATTATTTTTTTTTTCTAGTTTATTTGGTGAGTTCCATGATGCTTGGGTCGTTTGTGAAGGGTACAGCATCTATGATACAGTTTTCCTTCAGTGCTTCACATAAACATAAGTCACAAAAAACCCACTGAGGAAAGGATAGTAATATTGTGCTCATGAGCTTGTGTGTGACTAGACATATCTACCCTGCACCTGGAATTATTTGGATAGAATTATACACAAATGTAAGAGAGGATTGCACTGAGTTTTGATCCCGGGTGTTATCATGCTAATTGGGTATGGTAAACTCACTGCAAGAAGGACAAGAGGCAAGGGGCCTTATCTGTCAGGCATTCTGCCTTCGTAGGTCAACTTCCTCCGAGTGTTAACAATAGTCTATGGAAGGTTCTATCACTCGGATCTCAGAGTATGTTATGTTATAGGCATTTGATATAGCTCTGAATGAATCACACCCAGAGGTGTATCTCGGCGCTAGCAACCAGAGATGGCAAAGCAATATATATATTTAGTCTGGTTATAGAGGTGTGGGCAGTTGTCTGTCCTCTAACAATGCTCTGTTGCACAATTTGTTATCTTTGGTGGAAAAACCTGGAAATTGTTATGTTCATAATATTTGGTACTTATGTAGGTTTTGTTCTTTTTTTAAACATTCGCATGAGGTGCAGTGCGTCCCTTAGAACTATGGAAGCACCATCAGGTAAACTTTACTTGGAGTCATGGGATTGCTTCATATGTAGATTCTGGAAACTTAGCACTATTGTGTGAACTCCCCTAGTGGGTCTTTGACTGGTATCTTCCTCTGAGTCATAACTCTTCAGGGGTATGCCTGTCTTGTTAACAGGTTTCTGCCTTTTTTTCGTGCAGGCCATGGAGGCGTGCAAGGATGCTGGTCTTGTGAAGTCCATTGGGGTGTCGAATTTCAACCGCAGGCAGCTGGAACTGATCCTCAACAAACCAGGGCTCAAGTACAAACCTGTCTGCAACCAGGTAAGAGACTAGTTCCCAAACTGGCACACAAATATTTTCTCTGGTTTAAAAACATTTAGTGGCGTCTATGCTGCTTCAGCTTTATCTCCTGATTGAATTAATTGTTGTTTCTGGGATTAATTTCCAGCATTCTCCACTATGGTTCACTATGAGATCACTTTGAAATCTCTTGAAGGAATTCTCATAGCGAGGACTGAGGCCACGCCCCCTGAAGGCCACACCCCCCTACCCCCTACATCATGTGCTGTCACCGGAAGCGCAGCGGACGAGCGCAGCGGGAGCGCCGTCTGCGCGCCGAAGGCGCGCCTAAGGCAAGCCCGTCTGTGCCCGTCCGTGCCACGGCCGGGCCCAGGGCCAGTCACGCTGCCCAACCTACGGTACGTACAAATCAATTACTTACCTATACCCGAGCTGATTTACTTGCTCTAGATCACAACAAAAATCACTGTCTTAACATTATCAATGCCGAGACATGGTTAGGACCCGCATGCTGCCACCTTTGCAGAACTCTCCTCACTCCGGAAAAACAGCTACCTAACATGAACAACGCAACCTCGCTTCGAGGAGCCTTGATCAATGCGAGGTCCATTTGCAAAAATGGGGAGCACATTCTTGACCTCATTACGGAGAACGACATTGACATGCTCTTCATAACCGAAACATGGCTGAAACCATGGTGCAACCCGATCATTGCCCAAACTGTCCCCCAAGGATACCTCATTCAGAGGATCGACAGACAAGAACTCAGAGGAGGTGGCCTAGCCATCATCCATCGAGATTCTCTGAAATGCACCACCATTGAACTCTCAGACGTAAAAGGAGCAGAAAGCATGGGTTTCTGCATCCAACTAAATGAGGAAAATACCTTCGCGGGAGCCCTCATCTACCGCCCCCCAGGACCCCAAAACGGCTTCTTCGAAAGCTTCGAAGATGCTCTCAGCACTTTAACCTTAAAATACGCAAATTTCACAGTTTTGGGTGACCTAAATTTCCACCTAGACAAACCCAACGACCCCAATACCATATGGCTCAACGACTTAACCAATATCCTAGGACTGGAAATACTGACCAAATTGCCCACGCATAAAGCAGGCCATATACTAGACTGCATTTGCACCAATACCAAAACCCTAACTGTCGAAAACCCGCTGATCCAAACCTGGACCGACCACTGGCTAATTCCTTTCAATCTAACCACCAACAAGAAAATGTCTAATACCGCCAACCTAAAAATCGAAGTCCCGATGCAAAAAGACTGGAAAAAGCTTGCCAGCTCACCAAATTTCTTGCTCACCGCAGAGAAATCCAAACCGTCGCTATCTGGAGACACAGAATCCGACTACAAAATATTTTGCAATTGGATCTCAGAGTGCTGTGGTCCGGCCAACTCAGAGAAAGTAAGAAAAAAACAGAATAGAAAATCTGCACCCTGGTTCTCCCCCGAGCTAAAAGTCAAACGTACAGAGATCAGAGCTCTCGAAAAGAAATGGCGCCAAAACTATGATCCAAAGGAAGCCCTTGCCTATAAAATCGCTAGGAAACTATATCACTCTATGATAAAAAACGCCAAAAAAGACCATTTTCTCCTAAGAATCAATCGGTCCAACAATAACCAGAAACAGATCTTTAAAATTGTTGACGAGTTTATGAACCCCAGAATCCTCAGGCAAGAAATACCACCTTCACTGGCTCTCTGCAACGGCATAGCTGACTATTTCGAACAGAAAATACTTAAACTTACCACAGACTTCCCTGACCCTCCTGAACCCCCCCCCCGACGACGCAACGCGACCAATTGACAACAAACCCCAGCTGAAAAATTTTACTTACATCAGTAAATCAGGCTCCCCGTTTGACCCATGCCCCCCATTGCTGCTCCACACTCTAGTGACATGGTAAATCTAGCCATAAACTCCATCATAAACTCCTCTTTGGCCACTGCATCCATTCCGGCTGAATGGAAGCTCGCTGCAGTCAAACCTCTGCAGAAAAAACCCCTTCCTGACCCCACTACCCTCTCCAACCTTCGCCCCATCTCGTTGCTTCCACTACTGTTTAAACTGACCGAAGCTGCAGTAAATAAACAGTTGACCAAACATCTAGAGGAAAACCACCTATTTCATCCTAACCAGGCTGGTTTCAGGGCCAAACACTCCACGGAGTCAGCCCTCCTACATACTGTAGAGACCCTCAAGGTGGCACTGGACCAAGGGAAAAAGGCCGTCCTGATCCTGCTCGACCTGTCGGCGGCCTTCGACACGGTCTCACACCCCGTGTTGATAGGCCGCCTGACAGAGTCAGGGCTAGCAGGAACCGCCCTCGAATGGCTGAAAAACTTCCTAAGCCATAGGAGGCAAGTCACCATGCTAGGAAACTACTGCTCGGATGAAAAAACCTTAAAAACCGGGGTACCCCAAGGCTCAAGCCTGAGCCCGGTTTTGTTCAACCTTTATATGACCCCCCTGATTGAACTCATCACATCCTTTAACATCAGCACGATATCTTACGCTGACGACACCCAGCTCATCCTAGTACTGGATAACAACTCTTCTAAAGCGGAGGAAAATTTAAGAAACTGTTTGACGGCAACCTTTGAATGGATGCGAACGCACCATCTAAAATGTAATTCAGGTAAAACTGAAATCCTCCCTTTTGGCCAAAACAACCTTTTTTCCCCCACCAACTGGTGGCCCCAAGATGCCGAAATCCCACCAAACACCATCACGTCGGCCCGCAACCTTGGGATAAGGTTTGATGAAGCCTTATCCTTTAAGCAACAAGCAGGTACAGTGGCAGGGTCCTGCTTCAATATCATCAAAGGTCTTAGAAGGTTCTTCGACCTCCTTCCCCTAACAGCCAGAAAGACTGTGGCAGTAGCCCTCATCACATCCCGCTTAGACTACTGCAACAGCATCTATGCAGGCTCAAACAGAGCTGTTCTGCACAAGCTGCAGATGGTTCAAAACGCCGCCGCCCGCCTGGTGCTAAGACTACCCAGGAAATCATCTGCCTCAAAAGCACTCAAAACCCTGCACTGGTTACCCATCCACAAAAGAGTGCTATTTAAAATCCTGCTCATCACGTTTAGAGCCTACCACCAGTCGGGACCGACATACCTGTCCCAAAGGTTTGGAAGATACACTCCCTCACGGTCACTCAGATCATCCAACCTAAACCTACTCGCAGTTCCCAAGTTTAGACTAACCACAAAAGGTGGAAAATCCATCGGAGTACTTGGAGCCAAAGCCTGGAACAAGCTCCCACCACAAATGCGCTTGATCCATTCCGAAAAACTGTTTCGTAAAACGCTTAAAACATGGATCTTTAAAGCCGAAGACTCACTCTGCTTAGCGTTAATCTAACCTACACTTTATTCATAGACCAGGATCTATGAATATGATCAACCTTAAGCAGCATCCCCCCTTCTTTTTTCAGGACAGTGATGTCTAGCGCCAAGATGCTCCCTGGAGTGTAAGTGCGCTCTATAAAAGCCTATTCACATTCACATTCACATTCACATTCATATAATCCATAGGAAAGATCTATTTCTAGGTTTCATGGTGAATCCAACTGGTTCTTGTTATGCCCTGTCGATTTGTTGAGTGCACTATCACCCAGGAGTGTATCTTGGCACTGAGGAGGTGTAAATCTAGCCAAACCTATGGCTTAGCAGGAATATTCCAAATGCCAGGTCTTCAGTTTCTTGCAAGAAGTGAGGAGGAGACTCTTATGTGTAGTAGCAGGTCCTCCATGCGTTCAGGGCAACATAGGGAAAGGCTTGACTGCCGGATCTGGTTATCCATATGCATAGGAATGTCTGCAAGTAGGAGTCTGGACAAACTGAGGTGCCTGGTTCTTCTTGTAATGTCTTGTTTGGGTCACTATATTTTCCCAGAAGAGATCTCCATGACATATCACTGGTGAGTTGTCCAGAATGAATGATGTATATGAATAGTGGCACAGCCATGATTCTTTTCCAGGTTGTGCCTGGAAGTGTTCTGGGTTAAATATCACAAAAGGAGGCTTTGCAGTGGAGTGAAAGTGCGTGAATTTAGTTCCCTGCAGGACAAAAGAAAACCCTTTTAACAAAGATGCTTATTTATAAGAAATTTTCAAAAAGAACAGATGAGGGACGGAATGCTGAACCAATCATACATTCACCCCAGACACAGATCTGGGTGAATTCTATCGATGAATTTAACCCAGATCTCTTGACTAGGGGTGAATGTTTTTATTTGTTCCACATTCCGTCCATCATTAGTATGTCTTTTGCCCTCTTGCCCGAAATGCACCGGGTATGCCCAGAAAAGGGTCCCCGTTCACTGTGCCACTGGATTCAAGCTAGCCTGGCTGATGAGGAGTGAAACCCTGAAACCGGTCCCAGGATGCTTGTTGCTGGTCTAGGGAGGGCCTGGCTTGTCAAATCAGGCTGGACTGTTCCAGACCAAGGGTCAAGACTGATTTACACATGGCTGGCTCTAAACTGGCATGGCATGGTAAGCAAATGAAGAACGGATTTAACCCAGATCTCTTGACTGGGGGTGAATATTTTGATTTGTTGCACATTCCGTGCATCATTTGTGTGTCTTTTGCTTTATGTCTCAAACTGGGCCCTACCAAAAAGAAACCAATAAAAACCCTAGAATTGATGAAAAACACCATATTTTCTCAGGCTCGATTGCTAATTCCGATCAAGATAGGAATCACCTCTGAGGATAAGCAGTATCTTTTTGGAGGACCTTAAGGAGACAACGCCTTTCTGGAAATGGATACAGTGCCTGTGCCAAGGGAGAGTACTCAACCAGAAGTATCTAGGTCTCTGCTTTCCTAGATCAAACTGGAGAGCGTCATTATGTATCTATACTAATATAATAAAGAGAGACCCAAAACCTTTGAGGCGGGTAATCTCCGGAACCACAGCACCAATCATAACACCCAATACAGCGTTGGAAAGGGCAGTTGTAGCAGAAGGACATAGGCTATGCATACCCCCACCATATACATTTAAAAGGTAAAAGAACCATGCCAGCAAAGTAGTCCCTTGTGGGCGTGTCTGCATTGTGCTGTGGGTGTGTGCTGGGGGCGTGACAATTGCTGGGAGGCATTCCGTCACAAGTGTTGTTTTTTCTTCCCAGGTTCTATACATTCCTGCTCCCTTTAAATAGAAATTCAGTGGAGGTCCCATTCTCTTAGAACCACTCCAAGCACAGTTATGGGCAAAAATACAACTAAAAGGCCCTGCAAAGCATTATGGTATAAGATTAGCATAATTTTTAGCATTCATGAAAGGGTTTCAATGTTTTTGAATTTTACTCATCAGGGATTCCTTTGGACGACGGGGTACACTGCAGCTTGATGTATAATATTTTAAATGCTATTGCATTTGCCGCATCAGGGACATCTAGGGACGGCGAGGTGAACTGCAGCTTGATCTATAATATTTTAAATGCTATTGCATTTGCCTCATCAGGGACATCTAGGGACGACGAGGTGAACTGCAGCTTGATGTGTAATATTTTAAATGCTATTGCATTTGCCTCATCAGGGACATCTAGGGACCACGAGGTGAACTGCAGCTTGATGTATAATATTTTAAAAGCTATTGCATTTGCCTCATCAGGGACAACTGGGGACGACGAGGTGAACTGCAGCTCTTTGTAGAATTATTTGGATACTATAATATTCACTTCCCACTGCTAATCTCGTCCCATAATGCTTTGCAGGGGCTTGATCTCAAAATCATCACCTCTCTCACTGCTTGCTGGAAGCTAATTTCACTTTTGTGAAATGACTATCAGCCCGATTCATGAAGGTAAATTGCGCTCGCAAATGGCCGAATTCTGAGAATCTGGCCCTTTGCGAGTGCGATTTTTGCATTTGGGATTCATCATCCCAAATGCAAAAATTGCTATTAGCAAAATGGCATATTTGCAAGGAATTGGATTTAAGGAATCTCTATTAGAGATTCCTTAAATACAATTCATTAACCAATTGGAAATTGCGATTTCGCAATATTTGGTCGCTATTTATCACGAAGTCTGACTTGTGGTAAATAGCGAAAAAATAGTAAAAAGCCCTTTAGTGCATTTTTTTCTGTTGCATGTTACACACACACATGTCCTTTGGACATGTGTGTGCGCAACACTTGTTTAAATTTGCATTTAAGGGGTGCTACAGGGTGTCCTTTGGACACCCTTGAAATCGCTATCTTATTTGCGATTAGCTAATTGCTAATCGCAAATAAGGAATACTCCCCATTCATTCCTTTAGGCCCATAGGAATGAATGGGGAGTTATTCCTTATTTGCGATTAGCAATTTGCTAATCGCAAATAAGGAATGTGTAGGAATCGCAATTTATTTTGCAATTCCTACATGAATCCCGTTTTGCGAGTCTGTAATAGCGATTCCTTATGAATTGCTATTAAAGACTCGCAAAACGGGTCTTTGATGAATCTACCTGTTTATGCATTTTAGCATGTAGAAATACTTGTTATTTTACCTTGAATATATGACGTTTCTGTTTTAATAATTGGAAATCTGACGGAACCAAATATTGCGGATTTATTGTACCAAGTTCACACCAATTCCGCCCACCCCTACTTTAAATACCCTTGCACCCCATAATCATAACCCACCCTTACTCAATAAAATACCCCAACACCCATAAACACTAACCCATCTTAATCCTATAAATATACCCTGTACCCCAAAACCCAAACCTATCCCTAAACCCTTTAAATACCCCTGTACCTCAAAACAAAAACCTACCCCTGAACCCTAAAAATACCCCTGTACCCCAAAACCCAAACCTACCCCTAAACCCTAAAATACCACTGTACCCCAAAACCCAAACCTAGCCCATAACCCTTAAAATACCCCTGTACCCCAAAACCCAAACCTACCCCTGAACCCTAAAAATACCCCTGTACCCCAAAACCCAAACCTAGCCCAGAACCCAAAAAATACCCCTGTACCCGAAAACCCAAACCTAGCCCTGAACCCTTAAAATACCCCTGTACCCCAAAACCCAAACCCACCCCTGAACCCTAAAAATACCCCTATACCCCAAAACCCAAACCTAGCCCTGAACCCTAAAAATACCTCTGTACCCCAGAACCCAAAACTATATCTGAACCCTTAAAATACCCAAACACCCCAAAACATATACCTCAGTACCCAAAAACATATACCCCTATACCCATACTTGCCTTATCCAAACATTTAAAAAAAAATGTTTTATCATTCATGCATTTACAACGAATTTCGTTGTAAATGTATGCGTGGTAAAAGCATATAAAATGTAATGCCACGCGTTATAATGGCATTGCGGAGTGATGGTACTTTCGTAATGAAAGTATGCGGAGTGATGGTATGCGGAAAGAAAGTTGCGGAATAATCGGTGTTTACCCTCCCCCGTAAGTACATTGGTGGCACGGCGGCCCACATCTCCAGCAACATACTCATATTTTTTCACCACCGATTAAAAAAATGCAGAGGTCTCTCTCATTGATGCACAGCACCGACATACACTTTTAGACACACCTCCCACCACAAGTTCTAGAATTACGAACTTTAGAGATGGGGAGCTACGTTCGAATCTCGGCATCAGCTCAACATCCTGTGATTCCAAACAAATCGCTTTGTCTCCCCGTGCCTACCACAAATGAATGTGTTCTTCTGTAATGTAAATTGTGCTCATGCCATGTTGTCGAGTTCGCTCTATATAATATTGCAAGGAAAATAAAGTAGGGAAACTCGAGTTCACACACTACTGAACGCGTACTCTTAAGTGCATCAGCAGTGCACTGTGAATCGGAGCATTTCACAGGCCTGTCACAGATACGAAATGCTATCAAAACGAAATCCTACGAAACAATATACTACTGGCCGGCAGCAATTCATACCCGGACAACGTCGGGACGGGCTGCTAGTACTTCTATACAAAGTAAATCATACATAGCCATTGACCTTGTTGGAGTAGTAAACTAAAAATAAAATTTTAATGGGCTGCCGTTGTCACTTCTGTTAGCAGCATGCATCGTCTATCTTACCCCCACCATTTGCACAAACGTTTCTCATGATCTGCTACATGCTTCCCTATTTTGAGGAGAAAGGATATGATTGCAATCACTTTTTAACTTGCATATGTTCTGGAGGACATGATCATTAATGTGACCGTTAGCCATATAATGATCGGAAACGTTGCAGTATACTCAGCTTCACATACCTAACGTGGTGATGTGGGTCTTCTTCCAAATATTAAAGTGGACAACATCAATTTAATTTGGCGGTTTGGATGCTGTGAATTAAAGTGGTATATATGCTGTTCCCTGTGTAGGTCTAAAGGGTAACAATAATGTAACTTTTTATGCTGTACCACACCAGCAATTGTGAATTTATTTTTCTTATTTTTCCATTCCTTTTAAAAATTATAATTATTTTTGTGTATCAGTCCATTTACAGTTGAAAATATGTTTTGTTCTGCAGGTGGAGTGCCACGTATATCTGAACCAGAGTGAATTATTGAAGTTCTGCAAGTCCAAGGATATTGCGTTGGTGGCGTACAGTGTTCTTGGATCAAGTAGAGATAAGGCATGGTAGGAGCCTTGGGATGGCTAAATGTATTGGTGGGCAGATGCTTTGGGCTAGCTTCACAAGTTCTATAGTCTAAACAAAAATATTCAGATTAGTGGCTGTGAGGCTCTGCCACTTAGCACACCACCAGCATTTGCAAAGAGATTTTAGTGGTTTTAATGCTGTAGGAGTTCTGTATTTATTTATGGATTGTAAGTCCTAATTTGGTCAAGATGGAGATGAAAGTCTGTGCCTAAAGTTATATTAGGATCTTTAGGGTCTTTCCATTCCTGACTAAAATTCCGGGTGGTCATGTAGAATTTTATATACATTGACCACTGAAGATTTTCGTCATCTTTCTATAGGTAAAACATGATCTATCATTAAGGTCAGCTTCATAAGTAAATATTTGAATGTTTGCTTTCCGAGTAATGACCATAATCACCCTATATCTTTTTCAACCCAACTGCCCTAGTTTTGCATGGTCCTTTAAAGCAGACTTTTGTGCTTCAGGTTTTTCCACTAGAAGGGCCTCTTTTATCTCTCACCTAGAATCATGTTGTGTTCAATTGGAGGACCACAAGGTGGCAAAATGAAATGACAAAATCTATCTTCAGCACAAGTTAAGAAAATCAACTCTTAAACCCACCCTTGACACATTGCAGTGACTAGCCATTGAGCATGAAGGAGCAGAAATGAACTAAGTCAAAGGTTTGATGCAAACAACATATCTATTCACATGCAACTCTTAACCGCTAAGATTGCTGCCTTTCACTAGGTTTTTGCTGTTCTTCAAAGTAATCTTCATCCATCATTGTCAGGGCTTGAAGAACTAAAGTTTGATAAAAATCCCGGGAAATTGAAAGAATTTCTTTGAACCTGCATTATTTGTTTCATATGTAAGCTGCATATCTGTACCAGAGATGGAGGAAAATTTAGCGTTGTCATGAACAATGTAGTGTGAAGATTGCCATTCAACTTGAACTTACATCCACCAGGGTACTTGGGTGTTGATGACCAATACCTGAATTACAAGATGTAAGGCCACAGCAAACGGGGCAATCTGGCCTGAAAATAAAGTATTAAACTTTTTTGAAAAAGAACAGAAAGTGGAATTAAAAGATGAGTTTGCATGAGTAGCCATTACTCCTTTCTAATAGAGTTGGTCCCATTAGTTATTCAAAAGGGATCACTGACATAATATCGACTACAAAAATATAGGCATTTAAAATATCGACTCCAAAATATCGACTACAAAAATATCGAAGTCCTATCTACAAACAGGTAAGTACAAAAATATCGAATCAAAAATATTGTTTAAAAATATGTACTTTACAAAAATATCGAATTTATTAAAATTAATGTAAAATTAAAATAAATAAAAAATAAATAACTAAAATATACTTAAAAATACTTAAATAACCTTAAAATTATTAAATAATTCGTTTAAGTTATAAAAAAAATATTTGTTAAAACAATTTTTAACATATTATTATTAAAAAATATACAATATTATTACCGTAGCATGGCAAGAGTGTTAAAATTACTATTCCAACTCCAATGAGTGCAACGGTAGGGAAAGCGTTGGATAGCGTAGCGGTAAAAATTACTATTCCCACTCCCAAGAGTGCAACAGTAGGGAAAGCGTTGGATAGCGTAGGGGTAAAAATGACTATTCCCACTCCAGTGAGTGCAACAGTAGAGAAGGCGTTGGATAGCATAGGGGTAAAAATTACTATTCCCACTCCAGTGAGTGCAATAGTAGGGAAAGCGTTGGCTAGCGTAGGGGTAAAAATTACTATTCCCACTCCAAAGAGTACAACAGTAGGGAAAGCGTTGGATAGCATAGGGGTAAAAATGACTATTAACACTCCAGTGAGTGCAACAGTAGGGAAAGCGTTGGATAGCGTAGGGGTAAAAATTACTATTCCCACTCCAATGGGTGCAACAGTAGGGAAAGCGTTGGATAGCGTAGGGGTAACAATTACTATTCCAACTCCAAAGAGTGCAACAGTAGGGAAAGCGTTGGATAGCGTAGGGGTAAAAATTACTATTCCCACTCCAAAGAGTGCAGCAGTAGGGAAAGCGTTGGATAGCGTAGGGGTAAAAATTACTATTCCCACTCCAGTGAGTGCAACAGTAGAGAAAGCGTTGGATAGCGTAGGGGTAAAAATTACTATTCCCACTCCAGTGAGTGCAACAGTAGGGAAAGCGTTGGATAGCGTAGGGGTAAAAATTCCTATTTCCTCTCCAGTGGGTGCAACAGTAGGGAAAGTGTTGGATAGCATAGGGGTAAAAATGTATATTCCCACTCCAGTGAGTGCAACAGTAGAGAAAGCGTTGGATAGCATAGAGGTAAAAATTACTAATCCCACTCCAGTGAGTGCAACAGTAGGGAAAGCGTTGGATAGCGTAGGGGTAAACATTACTATTCCCACTCCAGAGAGTGCAACAGTAGGGAAAGTAAATACTTCATATATTATTTAAAAAAATATAAATTAATATCCATAAAAAATTAATTAAAAGTAATTGCCAATTTAATATAATATATTAATTAATCAATTAAAATTACAAATTAACAATAATTATTACAATTAGTTAACTATTATTAGAAATTAATTACAAATTAACAATGAATTAATTAACAATTAACAATTAATTAACAATTAATTCAAATTAAATACAAATAAATAAATTGAATTATTTATTTAATTATAAATAAATTACTTCCCACCCTATTCCCCTATAAACCCACAACCCGCTACAGAAAAAAAATTAGTAAAATTAACATAATTAGAAATTAATCAATTGAATACAATTATTTGGCAATTAAGATGTAATTAATTACCCATAAAAAAATAACAATTAATTCTAAATAAATACCAATAAATAATTTTACATATTTAATTAATTATAAATAAATTACTTCCAACCCATTTCCCCTATAAACCCACAACCCGCTACAGAAAATAAATTAGTAAAACATAATTAGCCATTAATCAATTAATTAAAATTAATTTCCAATCAAAATGTAATTAATTACCAAATATAAATTAACAATTAATTAAAAATGAATACCAATAAATAAATTTACATATTTAATTAATTATAATTAAATTACTTACCCACCCTATTCCCCTATAAACCCACAACCCGCTACAGAATTAAATTACGCAAAAACTTAAAAAAACAAAATTTATTAATTAAAATAAATTATAACATAAATACACACTTTTCACACATATAATAACATAAAAAACACTATAAAAAATTCGGTATTATTAAAAATTCTATAATTTTAATAACCTATATTATATACTTCGATATTTTAACTTTCTATATTTTTTAAAATCCGATATTACATTACTTACCTCAAAAACGATATTTTTGATGTCTATTTTCTGTCCATTCGATATTTTGTCCATTCTATATTTTAAACTCGATATTATGTCCATTCGATATTTTTTACTCGATATTTTGACTGTTTACCATTCAAAAGGCATCTGTATCCAAGAAAGAAGGCAGGACTAAAATTAAGGGCCCGATTCACAGAATA
This sequence comes from Lissotriton vulgaris, assembly GCF_964263255.1. Taxonomy (NCBI): domain Eukaryota; kingdom Metazoa; phylum Chordata; class Amphibia; order Caudata; family Salamandridae; genus Lissotriton; species Lissotriton vulgaris. The sequence goes on along the minus strand of NC_141686.1, from coordinate 164,313,922 downwards.
AACTTAAGACTCAATCCTAAACTTACTACTATTTTGGTATTCACAGAATGCACTTACTACTTTTGGCATTCACAGAATACACTTACTACTTTTGGCTTTCACAGAATGAATTTACTACTTTTGGTATTCACAGAAGTTAGGATTTTGTCTTAAGTCTGTCTTAAGATAAACTTAAGTCTGTCTTAAGTCTGTCTTAAGTTTGTCTTAAGATAAACTTAAGACAAAATCCTAACTTCTGTGAATACCAAAAGTAGTAAGTTCATTCTGTGAATGCCAAAAGTAGTAAGTGCATTCTGTGAATACCAAAATAGTAGTAAGTTTAGGATTGAGTCTTAAATTCATTCTATGAATCGGGCCCTAAGACTCACCGACCATCTTGTCTACTTCCTCAATTGGTATAAAGAGCACCTTTCTAAGAAAGCTTAATCTGAAAATCCCATGTGGCGGGACCCAGTTGAATGTCCTCTTTCTGATGAAAAATAGAAGAGAGGAAATAAATGACTTTTTGTTTTGTACTATGGCAATAAAGGGAAGCTGTCTGATTTTTTCTAAAAAACAGTCCACTTTTTTTGTAAAGAGTTAAGTGTTCAAACAGCTCACCTGCAAGTTCCAAAAATTGACTCCAATTTCTTTTTTGTGCAAAAGCAGTTCCGAATCAAATAATACATGTACTCAATCATGTTCATTCAGATGCTTCAGTGATATTTGTCTGTGGACTGAACACATTTACACCTTAATCTACCTCCTGAAACCAAACACCCTTATATCGTTGAAACAATACTTTCCATCTGCCCTGTTACGAATAATACACCATCCTTTCATCTGCAAATAGCACAACAATACAAAGTATTAGTTTTTGGTATCATAAGAAAGCCTATGGATCTCTTGGTTAACATATATAATCAAATTGTATATTTGCCACTGAAGACCGTGGTAGTTAGATTGGTACATTGGGTAAAGGACTGTATGACTCCAGTTTTTTGCCATTTCAATTGTCATAGCAAATGAAGGTAAACTCTCCAGCTTTAGTAGTCATATATATGAAACTCTAAGGGGCATATTCTCAAGCCCCCGTCGCCACCACAGCTTCACTTTCAGTAACCGCAACACCCATTGAGTTTGATGCTACCTCCTATTCACAAGGGCAGCGTAAATAGGAGGTAGCGCCAAACTTAGGACCAGAAAAAATCTGGTCTTGAGATGGCAAAACGAGGAGAAATGCTTTATTTCTCCTCGTTTTTGCTTTTTCCATGTGTGCTGCATTGTGCAGCACACATGGTAAAAGCACAATGCCATGGTTTGTTTATGTACAGGAAGGTGTCCCTTCCCGTACAGAAAAAAACCTTTTTTTTTTAAATGCGGTTTTGTAACTTACATGTGTGCTGCATGAAGCAGCACACATGTAAGTTACAAACTGGCATTTACAGTTTGTTTATGTGCAAGAAGGTACACCTTCCTGTACATAAACAAACCTCCCTGCTTGCAGACACCCTTGCACTCTGGTACAAGGGTGCCTGCATTGGCGCTAAGTTGTGAAATGTAGCACCATCGCAGAGGGAAACGGAGCATGCACCCTAACCTAGAGAATAGGGTGCAGCCTTGCGTTTCTGAAGAGGCAGAGAAAGGCGTTAAGCCAAGAAGGCTAACGCCTCTCTCCGCCACTTCCTTGAGAAACTGGCCCTAAGTGTCATAACATATTTGGATGTGCGATGCTAATTTATCACATAGATCTACACACATGCAGTCTTTCAGAAGAATATTCTCTGCAACTCAACTCATTCACTTATTTATCAGTCTTATGGCTCAAGTGCCTTTCTAGTTTTTGTTCCAAAGAAGAACACCACTAAATACAGATTGTCACTGATCATGGTAGTTTAAATGAAGTTACTATTAAAAATAGATATTCCCTTCTTCCTACTTTTGATGTCTTTGAGATCCTAAATGAAGTCCTAACCTTTACCAAATTAGACTTAAGGAAAACCATTTACTAGAGACGGATGCAAATGGAAGACTTCTTTCCCAACTCAGAGTCACTTTTACTACTGGGTAATTCTCCTTTAGGTCTGGTTGTTCTCCAGTTAATTTTTAAAGATTCAAGGACAGTGTGTTTCATATTTTGTCACATCACATTGAGATTGCATACTACCTGTTTCCAAAACACCAGAATACTATGAAACTCAGGTCAAAGCTGTCCAGTACTAATTACAAATACTTCCCTTGTTAGCTAATCCAAATACATGCTGTTCTGATGACATTGAGAAACCAGGAAATGTTCCAGAAGCAGCTCAGTGAAGGAAACAGAGGTGCACAGGTTCTGAACACTTTATATAAACATTGCAACCTAATACAGAATCAAGTAAGGAGGCTCAGGATGATGGTTCAGAAAAGAGAACAACAGGTCCAGTGATCAGGAACTGGAAATCCTGATGAATGAGTGTGATGCCAAGAATGACAAGCTACTCAGTAAGACCACCCTCACTGTACCAGAGCCCAGGAAGAAGCACGTTTGGGGCAGATCAAACAAAGTATCAATGTAGGGTAGAAAGCAACGCAACCCTACACAAAATCTGCAAGTGTTCAGACTAGGGGACCACAACAAAGAGAGACTTGCAACCAGAAGGCAGGAGGATACTACTATTGGAAGGTTTCCAGTACAGCACCACCCACAACACCAATAGAGAAACTGATTGAAAGAAGATGAAAGCTGGATGCAGTGACTGGTGTCCACCCCACGAGAAATATGACCCAGTACCCAGCATACCAGCCAACCCCAATTGAAGTATGGCATTGCGGGCATATTTTGGAAGTTGAGACACACATTTACAACATGTAGGATCATGATTAACTCAAAAACAATACATTTGTAACATGTTACTGATTGCTTGAAGTCATGACTCTCAGATGCAAATAACCAATGAACATGTAGTACAAGTATCATGAACAAATAAGACCCCTTATATTCCCAGCAAAAAAACACCATTCATACACATTTAGTGTAGTAAACATAACCAGCTCAAAAAAACAAACACACAAAATCCTTGCTTATCAATAATTAAAAGGTAGCAGTAAGTCACCTGCAATTTGTTTTCCACTTTACAACTTTACTATATGACTAGCAACAGTGCTACATAGGAAACTGTAATGCAGCAAAGTGGATGTAAGCATTCCTAATAATTACAAATGTATTTTATAAGACAAAGGGTCACTCACATCCTGTCTACTCTGCCTCCAGCTAATCTGGGGCAAATAGGGTCACTCTTATAAAACAACAGCAACAAAAGGGCACCAGTAACATGGCCAATAGAAGACACCAGCTGTTACTGCTACAGTCTCTCCTTCTGGGTCTTCAACACCTTAAAGATCCACAACATGGCAGCCAGTGACTGCACAAGTATGACCATCCATCCATTCGAAGGCAAACAGAAACGTCAGGCAAGTGCGGAGATGATGCACCAACGCAGCACAGAGGGCAAGTGGGCAATGTTGCATGTGCAGCAACATACCATAAGGCCATTTGTGAATTCACCATGGGCAATAAATTTGATACAACGTGTATTGACAATATGTCACAGGCCATAGTAAACACACAATTCTGTGTCATGAGAGGACATAAATTCACGGTGGTGATACCGAAGTCAGTCATCAACCGGTGTACAGGCATTTAGCTGTGTAACCGACATACTTGCTGCCTGCACAACCACCAGAATAAATACAAAACTCACATGTTACCACAAAAGCTGTGCCAGCACAGCAGAGAGTGGGGAAGGACGTAGCATCAAGAGTGTGGCTCACTGGTTAGAGGAGGCAGACCTGGAAGCAGAGGTCAGCCCGGGACCAGGGTTCAATTCCCGGCTTGGCGGGGTCTTGAGTCCTAAAATGTCCATGGACTCGACAATTCTCGATCCGGTGCCTACTCGATTCATGGGTTCACACTCTGCGACTCTGGGCAATAGCTTGCTTAATCTCCACAACGGCCCCTCGCTGCGGGATGCCTGGCTTTCACCTTGTGGATACCCTGCCGGGGTTATCTCACAAGGGAATACCAGGACGGGTTCCCTAAGCAAGCGCTTAGAAACCGCTTGGTGATTTGCGCTATATAAATTCACGTACATTTACATCAACAGTGCTTTTGTGTCTGAGGGTGATGCTGCTACTCCCTCTAGGAGCAGGAGTGAAGAAGCATAGGGAAGTGATGGACATCTGGAAAGTGACAGGCCAATTGTGACCAGAAGGAGATAGGAGGCTACTGTGTTTTAAACCAGGACATGGGATATTTATTGCACAACTATATGTATGTGTTTTGCTCATGATTGATAAAGTCATTGAGCATGATCTATGGACTCTCCAAACATAAGGTTGCTGTTCTTAAAGAACTTAGTGGCATATTATCAAGCACAGAGTTAAAATTATCGCCACTTTAGCGTCAGAAAACTGCTGCTAAAGCAGCGATAATGGGCTTGATATTATGCCCTGGAGAATTCTATTGGAAGCCCATGTTGACACCAGAACATGGGCTTCTATTGGAATTCTCAAGGGCATATTATCAAGCCCATTGTCGTTGCTTTAGCAGCAGTTTTCTGCCGCTAAAGCAGCTATAATTTTAACTGTTTCTTGATAATATGCGCCTAAATTCTTCAAATGGGTCATACATCAACTTTTGGAAGACAGCTGCAGCGAGTACTAGCCCGAAAAGGCATCCTAACTGAAAGTGCCTATGGGAGTTGTGATAGTCATAAGATCCTTTGACATTTGATGCAGCCTTATTTGATGGTATGCTACAGTGATATCAAAAGTGGGAAAAACCTTGGCCCATGCAGAATCATAAGAATCTTTGTTATATTCAGAATAGGAAAATGTGCAACCATGACACACTTACTAAGTGCTCTAAGATCCACACACAAGCAAATTTTGCCACCACCCTGAACTCTCACCATGTTCAAGGATCCCTATTTGGCGCAACCTTTTTTAAATTCACATTTGACGACTTCTCTCATCAAAATAGCAATGACTATTACATTACTAACTATGGAAACTGCACCCTCCCATAACTTTATTTGGTGTCTATATCCCCTGAAGCACCTACATTTATCAGACAATTCCAATACAAGCCCCCGGGGACAACATCATGGTCCTTTAATTGAATTTTAACCAAGAATATTATATCAAAGACTTCATTAGATATCAAGGTTAACCATGCCCCTGAATCCACTAGAGACTCATCTTGAATACCATTTAAAGTCACCATATCTATGGGATGATTTCCTATCATTCCATCAGACACCATCAAAATGCAATCCCCCACTTCCCTGTCCAATTCTGATACTACCTAGATTACTTTATTATAATTTGTGCTTGCAAGACAACACTTTGCCAAATGAGCCCTCTTGTTGTATATCTTGATCATATTATTGGTTGTCATGTGTCCAAAAAGCCACAAATTTAGCAAACATCTTTGATGCTAGTTGTTATTGATTGGTAGGGTCTTACCTGTGATCATCATCTTTCGTCTCAGCATTACTGACGGAGGGTTTAACATGTTTTTCAAATTCCTTCCTCTACATATGCCACTGACTGGTGAATTTATTTGGCAATAGTAATGTCTTCAGTCAGTGTTGATACATCTTTCAACCACACATCTTGCTTAACATTGTCAGCCAGCATTTAAGCATGCATTACTCACTAATGCATTCTTCCAGTGTAGACCCAAGTTTACAAGATGATGCCAACTTCTGCAGTGTTTTATATAGTCTTCTACACTTTGATCACTAATACCAAAATAGTTTAGTTATAGTACAGTGCTAATGTTTCATCTTTCCCAGTGGTGAAGAGCGGACAATCAGCTCAACACACCTAGATTACAGGTGCTCTTATGAAGGCCTAATGATCCCATCCACCTGGCCACTGTGAAATTTGAAAGGCACATCCACTTTGTAGGTTCTGAAGTTGTCCTTATTGATAAAACCCCAGCCTGGGTGTGAGAGATATCTTCTTCAGCTTCAACTGTTCCCACTGGAGTCATAGTCAGGCCGTACAACCTATAGAATACAGGCGACAGAACACTCCACCAGTTAGAAGTACATCATGTTACAACAGAGTACATCAGAGACAATACCACATCCCATTGTGATCACTATTTTTATATTATTTGTTTTATTTGTATCTCAAACTAGACAATACCACAGTGTCAAGCCCATGTCAAACTCTATCAATTGTGCAGCAAATGACAAAGCGTACGCATGTGTTTGTATTGCTGTTGAACTAACCTATTATCAACAGAGCGGCCTTCAGCTAGGGAGTCATCAAGAGAGCAAGGGGTGAGGTGAAGGAGTCTCTCCATCAGCCTGGGGTGGGCATATGGAGCGGGGGAGCTCCATATCAATGGTGAATAAAGAGTTTCTTTAAGAGTTGTTTCTTCAGCTCTTCGCTGAACCGCAGAAGAGTTAGTTCAAACCTAATACATACTTTTCACCGGTGTGACTTCCCTTCCTCAAAATAAAATGTACAAAGAAATTATGAAAAATGGAAATCTCGAAACAGAAATATGGAAAGCACAAAATCAAAAAAAGTATAACAGCAGTACTGTGAATTTGAAAATTACATATCTTAAAGCAAAGAGTAAACATTTTACATAGCCAGGCGAGCACTGCAATGGATTTTGGTGCCAAACACCAATCGTATCCCAAGCGTAGTGTGGCGTTTACGCTAGCCTCACTGTACTGTGTCAGTGGGGACTCATGGAGAATGAAATTTGATGTGAAACGGTTCAAAAGCAGGAGTTTGCAGGAAATGACAGGCATGCAAACCGCAAAAACTGATGAAAAAATGTTGAATTTTGTACTAGGTCATTGTAGAAAGGCATGGATGGGGAGTGACTGAGACTGGATTTTGTAGGTAAGAATGTAACAAAAGATGACTGGAAACCAGGGTACTGGAGTCTAACGCGGGATCTCACCCTCTCACAGTGTGAAATCTGCTGGACACTTTCATGTTAGTCTTCAATTTTGGTCACTCGTCAACAGGTCGGGACAATCAAAGTAACAGGTTATTACAGTCTAGTTCTAGAAATGACAAGATTTAATGACCCCTTTGACTGTTATGGAGGTTCACCCACAGCATGCAGCAGCCCTGCCAATTTGAAATGTGTCCCACTCATGGCAAAGCCTTCGCACTCACAATGACTCCCCCTAGCACTGTGTACGTCAAAGGAGTTTACAAGCCTAATAAGGGTACCTGAAGTTTTCAGATAGGGTCAATCAGAAGGACACACTTGCAAGTTCTGTTCACTTCTACTGGTAGTTATCAGATGATGACGCGTCACAAGTACAGTGTGTATTTGGTTAAGGAAGTATTCTGGGAGGTGAGAGGGCTATGCTTGAGAGGTTTAGAATGGATGGATACCACATAAGAACGTATTCTGGCCGAGTAGATACTGTACACTGAAGAACTGCTACATTGTGTCGTCAGCTTACGATACATATATAGTTGTTCGCTATGTGCAGCTGATTCACAGCGACACTGTTGTTTGTGGCCAATTTCAGTGTCTCACTGAAAAGCTTGCTTTGTCACAGCAGGGCTTGGGAAAGGATCTTTGTGGCTCTAGGTCATGCAATTATTCCCCCCCCCCATATGGTGCAACATTTGCTAGTTGTAGGACCAATGACCTATCTACCTGCAGGTGGCACTCTAGACAACTGCTAGTTGACCTCTGTTCTTTATCCTTCCTGGAATGGAATCAGTAATTATTTGTAGGACACCCTAAAGGGATGCAGGATTCTGAACTCTCAATTGTACAAAGAGCACTGCTGACACAGGTTGTGTAATGTAGGCAGGTCAAGAATGCTAGGATATTGATCATGGTCCAGTCATATGTTATATTAAGGTTTTTTCAAACCTGTGCATATCAGTCTGTTGCAGTAGGTAAGAAAAGATTATTGCCTTTTCTCATGCAGGATTGATCAAAATTCCCCGGTGCTCCTGGAAGACCCTGTACTTGTGCGCATTGGGCAAAAGTACAATAAGTCACCAGCCCAGATCGCCTTGCGCTACCAGCTCCAGAGGGGTGTTGTGGCTCTTGCTAAGAGCTTCAATGCTGAGCGCATTCGACAAAACCTCCAGGTGAGAAACAAAGTGAGGCCTTAGGAATATTTACTGTGGTGTGTTATTCTGTAAGGGTAGTAGCATTGTAGGAGGCTACATGGTAGCCATGGAGAATAACCATTGTGTTTTACTGGTAACTTGTATGAATGAATGAATCATCTTTATTGTAATGATTATTTAAAACCATATACAATCTTAATTAAAAATGTTTGAATAATTTACATTTCTTTCGCAAGAGAGGTTTAAGTACTACTAGCCACTGTGTAGTAGTATCAGAGGACTTTGTGAGAGCTTGTTTGCAAGAGAGTGGTGAGCAGCAAAATACAACATTTGCAAGAATCCATCAGAGTTGAACAGTGTTCGGAGCTACTGGTCATTGTATGAGACCAACATGATCACAAAGCCTTGGTGAAGAGGAAGAGTCCTGATAGTCCCGGTGAGTAATATAAAACAGGTATTAGTCTTGTGAATATGCAGGACTTAGGGATTCAGCTGGAGAGGACAATCAAGAGGAGTCAGTGCCACAATGGGGTATTTTCATTAAACTTATGAATTTGCATATGTCATTTTCCAATTCCCAGGTAGAGACTCACTTAATACCTATTTTATTGAAAGAATTGTCACTATCAATATCAAGACTAGCGTACCTCCCAACACCCCCCCTTAAACTCAACCGTCTATGCTCAAGAACCCTCATTATCAGAAGCAGTGTCCTTCTATCACCAGGGAAGCCTTCTTAAACCTACTAAGGAAAGTTGGATCTGGCTCCTCAACAGATTGTTGTCCTCAGTACATATTAAGGGAATCCTTCCGCACATGTCCAGACCCCCTTCTTGAGCTCCTAAACAACTCCCTCATTCATGGGACTGTCTCTAACGTATTTAAAGAAGCGGAAATTGTTCCCTTTTTGAAGAAAATAGGGGCATACCCTTTGGCTGTTACGAACTATAGTCCCATTTCCCTACTCCCACTCCTAGCCAAGGTCCTAGAAGCTCACGTGGCAACCTGCTTCAGGTCTTTTATTGAACAGTCCAATTATCATGACCCCCACCAGGCTTTCGACCATCCCATTCTACTGAGGCTGTCATTCTGACGGTCCTAGACAAAGGAAAGGGGCCGACAAGGGCACTACGTAGGCCCTGGTGCATCTCAATCTCTCCACAGCGTTCAACACGGTCGACCATGAACTTCTGGCTGACCGTGTCAGTAACGCTGGGATACAGGGCATGGCTCTTAAGTGGCTCATATCCTTTCTAGAGGATTGGTCTCAAGCTGTACGCTTTGCCCATCTCTCCTCCCCTAGAGTTAAACTGACATCTGGGATGCCACAGGGCTACTCCCTCTCACAGCACCTCTTTAACTCGTACTTACTCCATCTTATCCACTCTCTAGGAGAAAGGGAGAAAGGAAGGTTTGTACCTTCAACTATGCCAACAATGTCCATCTGATGTTTGACATTGATAAGTCGGCCTTCTCAGTCTCTAACTTCCAATCCACCACGCGACACATAAGTAGCTGGATGAACAGCAACCACCTGAAACTAAATCCAGATAAAACAGAACTGATCCTAATTGAAGGGCCATCATACCCCTGGAATCCTAATTTCTGGCATACTGAGCAGGCCCCCCCCTCCAGTTCAACCAGAAGCCTGGGCATTACAATTGTCAGTGACTTGTCTATGAAATCTCAGATTGGGACGCTGGTTTCTTCCTGTTCCTTTCAGCTTCGAAGGATCAGTAATATCAGGAGATTTCTCACCACTGATGCCCTCACCCAAGTAGAATTAGCGCTAGTCATCTCTCATATTGACTATGCCAGTGCACCATTATCATGTTACACAAGTTTACAAATTACGGTTGATTTACACAAACTGTACAATTACTCAGTTAGTTATCTACGCAAAAATTGTAAAAGCAACAGTTATAGTTCAGTAAAGACTTAAGACTCCAATGGTCCAAGAGCAATTGTTTTTTTGTTCTTTAAATGTATCTCTCTATGAAGGTCCAAGAATTTAGTGACCTTATTACATGAGAAATACTTTCTTCATGAATATTGCTTTGCTGATACGTTTGATGCGATTTTGTTATATTGGAATATTTTCTGACTCTTTGTTATACTCAACAAAACAAGATGATGGAGCCTAAACCTCATAAGGATAAGACAATCTTACAGTGTAAAACCTGAAGAAAGGTACCGCTGGTAGAAATGTCTTTAATCAGTGCAAAGAAAATTGGTTTTGTGATCTGTAACAAATGTGTAAAGTACGATGTATTGTAAAAGCATACCTAAGAAGTAATTTAGGTAATAATTTCTGCAAAAGATCATAAATTCCAAAGTTATTTGCAAAACTGGGTCAATATTTTTTTGCTATCCTAAAATTTTCTCCTGATCGCTGCTGGCAAAAATTGACAGACTATCTACCAGCTACATTTTATAGATACGAACAAACTTGCAGGTTAAAATCTGAAGAAAGGTCCACCTTGTGGTAATGTCTAGTAAACAGTGAAAATAAATTCAGCAATATGTAGGTTATGCATTTTTATATTTGTTCTACCACTAATCTGTAAATTATGACCTATATAAAAATATATTCAAAACTGATTTATGTTTTTATTTATTCAAGCCATCATTCACCCTTAAATTTTTTACAAAATCAGGCAATAACCCTTTTCTGATATTCTAAAATTTGTTCCTGCTGGCAAAGATTGGCACACAATTAACCTACTAGAGAATATAGATACCGACTTGTCAATTAAAACCTCTGAAACGGCTTCTCTACCCAGCTGACGGTGTTGGGGAAATTGGGAGGATATTGCCAGCAAATGCAATAGTTTCCGAAAAAGTTAACATTCAATAAGCTCTAATTTATTAATGCATTTATCAAGCAGAACTAATGGACGGTGTCAATGCGAGCATACAACTTTGCTCAATATGGCTCCAGCAATGGTGCGTTAGAGGAGGACTGTAAAGTGTGTTGAATCGTTTAATGATCCAGCAACACCAAAACCTCTTAAATTGTATATGCTCCAGATACCTAACCCTATCAAAATAAGCATCGCTTTCATACCTAAAATGTGTATTGTTTCTATGTATCAAATTTCAGACCAGTAGTGTAAAATCCATTGAGACAATGCCATCCACATAAATCAGTGGAGCCAGTTGCCACCACCATAATGTGAGAGGAACGCAGTTTGTTTTCTACTAATGCTATGTTATGTAATATTCTTATGATTTATAAAGCGCTACAGCTGCCACAACAAAGGGGCGTCCCGGCGCTGATACCAAGCAAGACTGACATAGCAGATAGCACAAACACGAACTAAGATGCAGGGAAAAGGTAAGTCTTAATAGCCTTCCTGAATTCTAAATAGTTGTTGACGCCACAAATCTGCACAGGGAGTGTGTTCCAGAGAGTGGCAGCTCTCTGACGGAAGGAGCGGCCACCAGCACAAACTCTTCGTGTCCGAGGAATCACCACCAAGTGCTGGCCCTGTGAGCGAAGAGGTCGTGAGGGGATGTATGGCAAAAGGAGATTAGCCAGGATAGAAGGGGTGGACAGTTTCAAGATCTTGAAGGAAATACATAAGGTTTTAAATTCAATGCGCTAGCCACAGGTAGACAATGAAGACAACGGATGGCATTGGACACGCAACAGGGCCTGCGCAAGCCTAAAAGGGTTCTTGCTGCTGCATTCTGTGCCCTTTGCAGCCTCAAAATTTCCGCCTTGTTGGACCCCAGATAAAGAGAGCAGGCATAGTCGAGTCTGGACAATATCATCGCCTGGATGATAACCTGACACGTGGGTGCGTCAAAGAAGCCCATTTATGGTCTGAACCCCCATAAGAGTCCAAAACAAGTCCCTTGCGTTTTTTGTGTTTGGACTCGTTAGTTTAAAGATGAGTCCAACCAAACCCCTAGATTTTTTACTATCTGCTTGGGGGAGGGGGGCTTGCCCAGACTGGCTGGCCACCAAAGATCACTCCCCTGACCTTGGTCCTTTCTCACTAACAATACCTCCGACTTGTTGAAATTCAGCTGGAGACAGTTGGCGGTCATCCACCCAGAAACTTGAGGGCGTCCTGCTCGGTGTTATTCGAGAGTGCCACCACCAACTGTGTATCATCTCTGTAGGAGACCATGGTCAAGCCCCTGCTAATGGCTACTGCAGCCAATGGTTGAACATAGATATTAAATAGCAGGGGTCTAAGGGAAGAACCCTGTGGTCCCCCTTGTTTGAGAGGGTGTTCTCCAGAGGCAAACGGGGGAGCTGTTACCGAAAATGACCTCTCATGGAGGAATGAAGCAAGCCAGGCCAAAGCTGAGACAGTAATTCCTGCCTCCTCCTGGCGTCTCAGCAGTATGTCATGAGATACCGTATCAAACGTGGCGCTCAGGTCCAACAGGATCAGCACTGACGTGTGCCCCGCATCCATTGCTGACCAGAGATGTTCTGTCACAGCCAGGAGAGCAGACTCTGTGCTGTGACCAGGTCGAAAGCTGTCCTGGGAAGGGTTCAATATGTTATTCAGGGCCAGAAAATCCGAGAGGAGGGAATTAACATATGCCTTCGTAATCTTTGCCGCCCAAGGAAGCAGAGAGATGGGGCAGTAGTTCTCTGGTTTGGCCAGATCAAGCGTGGTTTTTTAAGTAGAGGAATTACCTTGGCCTGTTTCCAAGCCCTGGGCACAGTAGCTGTGCCAAGGGACCCATTTATCACCTGATTCAAGGAAGGAAAGATTGTTGGCAATACTTTCTTGAATTGATCTAGTCTAAGCGGGTCGACAGGGGATCTTGACTTGATCCTACTGCAGAGTGCTTCAAGCTGATCCACCAGGATCGGCGGAAAGGTATACAGAGTATTAGCCTTTTGACCACAGCGTGCCAGCGGCACGTTACTAGGTGCGGCTGGAAAGGACCTGTAGATATCATCCACCTTGTTAACAAAAAAAGGTCGCAAGGTCCTCGCATTGCTCATTGAACTTAATAGTCGACCCAGCGGAGGTTTGCCGGAATGCAAGCTGGCGAGTATTGAGAACGTGCTCTTAGATGGATTAGCACTTTCGTGGATTTGGTTGGCAAAAAAAGCCGTTCGTGCCAGATATATGGCCTTGTGATACCTTTTAATTGCTGCTCGATAGATATCTTTTGCAGCAGGACTAAAGTCTCTTCATCATATCCGCTCCAATCTCTTACATACCTTGCGCATATCGGCAAGTTCAGTCTTAAACCATGGTCACGTTTTTACTTTACGATTGACAGACCACTTTTTGGGATTAAGCGGTCTAGCGGATGGCTTATCCACTCAAAAAATACCCTATGTGCCTCATTGGGATCCTCTAGCAAGCTCGGACGAGTAGCCAAGAGGCCGGCATCCCAGTGTTCCCAGTTCAATATGTGGCAGGGCCATTTTAGGGAGGTCATCTAATCCTCAAACTGAGCAGGGATTAAACCACGTATTGACATTGAAACTAAGAACTGGTCCGTCCATCCCATCATGATGGGCGCATGCATTGTGATCAGAGGTATATTAGTAAAAACTGGGTCTAATAAGTGCCCCGCAGTATGTTTTGGACCCGAGCCCCACTGGTCGGCTTCGAAATTCCCCATATCAGTGACCTCAAGATTATCCAAATGGAGGTTCAAATCCCCAAGGACTGTAAAATTGGCGGAATTAACCGCCTGTATACCGACTATATCCACAAGAGCTTCCCTAAAGCCTAAGGATGGCCCAGGGGGCCGATAGACTAAGAGCCCAGACATAGTATAGTTCGGGCTCAAAGTGACCTTAAAATGTGCACACTCGCAACCGGTAAACACCTATTTAGTAAACAAACATGGGTAGCAGGATTTAAAAATAATAGCAACACCCCCACCTCTGGATGCTCTATTAAGCGAGAGGATGCTATAGCCCACAAGAAGCGCAAGGCCTGGTTCAGCTGTCATAACGTCAGAGAGCCATGTCTCAGTAAGAAAGAGGACGTCCGGAGAGGCATCCTCTAACAGGTCAAAAACATCTGCATGATGTTTAATTAATGAACGACAGTTGAGGCTAAGCACACTAGTATGCTTCCTGGACCTGGAGAAGTGGTGGCGTGGGAGCAAAATATCTGTTGCTTGAAAGCCACATTGTAGGCAGCAGAATGGGCCCTCTACGATGTTCCCAAAAACCTTCCCACAACCACTCTCCGAATGCCTAAACGTTAGCAGACCATTCTGCGTATAAGTTACACTATCCTTCATAAGAAGGGCAGCATGTCTGGCGTTGAACTGGCGTGGACGGGCACTGATGGGCTTGCCTTTGGCGCATCTTCGGCGCGCCCACAGCACGAGTCTGCTGCTGCCTTGCTCTTCCATGTGCCCTTTATGCTCCCCTAACCGGGAAGTGAGTGATTATTAGGTCAGGTCAACAGCTAAAAATGTGTTAATGTGCCAGCAGCATTTACCAGAACAAGCGTCCGCTGCGTGCTCGCTCTTCCATGTGCTCTTTATGCTAACCCCTACCCAGAAGTGAGTGATTTTTAGAGCTGGACCGCCAACCACCACCAAGATGGCGACCGTCCCAGCCTGAAGCCCCGAGCAAATATATTACAAACACCTTCTCCGCTCAAACGGAAAACCGCGGCGGATCGGAGGGTGTAACTGGACAAGTAAGGTGAATTAATACAAAATATTGCAGGCTACAAAAAATCAGAGGGCAAAGCAAGGAATTGAATTTAAAAACAAGCAAATAAAGCGATTTATTATTAGGGCAGGTCAACAGCTAAAAATGTGTTAATGCGCCAGCAGCATTTACCAGAACAAGCGTCCAGAAAAAACAATGAGCAAACATGAAGGTTAAAAATCATAGGTAATAGAATGCATCACTGCTAGAGACCAGTTGCTATCACGATTCCTCATAGGGAGCAGCTAGAGTTGTTTTTTTTAGTCAAACAGTATTTTCCGTCAGTATAGAAAGCTTCATTCACATTCGGTAGTGAATTGCCAATCCTCATTTTTCTTGGCCTATCCCAAAGTGTATTATGACTTACTTTTTGAACAGCAATATTATAGTAAATATTGCAGGATAACCACATGCCACCATTCTTTGTAGCCACATCAACTAACTGTCACACTATTAAATGTTAGTGCCTGATCTAAAGGCTGTCTGCTTTTAGGGTGCTTGTACACAGTTTACTGTTCAGGGAGTTGCTAGCTTATAATTTGCTGTACACTGAAGCATTGCAAAGAGATGGCAGTTTTGACTTCTGATTGAGAGCTCTTTTTATGTTTGATGCACTGGTGAATGTTTCATGTAATGAAAATATTTGGCAGACAAGTGCAGTCCTCCGAATTACCTCCAACAACCTGAGAGACCACCATCCACCAAATTTAGCGATGGCTGTGTGGTGTTGGCAAAGGCCTCAAATAATTGGACACAGCACACGTGTGTAGTGGATACTGTGACTGGCTACTGCCTGACGCCACGTCCAGGTCCCTAGGCTTTTATTCGCACTCCAGCATGCCGCCCGGGCGGACGCAGGGTCGGCCCACTGCTTATACACAGGAGGCGGGGTGTGGCTACAAACCCTCACTAACAGTACCCACTTGGGTTAGCCCATTACGAGGCTGAACACTACAGGCTGCTGGCTCAGTGGTAATCTCTGTACCTTTGAAACAATCACTGATGTGGCATTTTCCTTCATGGTAAAAAAATATTTGTGTGTGGTCGCTGTTGGTTTTGAAGGCTGTCCACCACAGTTTTTAAAAATACTAATGACTCTCATACCCTGTGAGTTTTCTCCCAGAGTGTGGGGACCTTTATTTATTTCTTCTATCTGTGACAGACAGAACAAAAATGAGATTACATTAATAGATTGGGCGGTCAGTGCCGGTCCTCCGACAACCCCTGCTCCATCAAGCCATTGGAGGAACTTTCTGTTGATGAAGCCCTATTGGCTTTGTCGATGGAAACCTAGGCGTTATTAACCCGCTCTCAAGAGAAGAGAGCTTTTCAGATTATGTGTTTGGAATAAGGAATTGTGTCATAATGTATAATGATGAGAAGTGAGGGGGTTATTAAACCTATATTTATATAGTTGTGCGATGTCAGTCTTCCTTATACTTATGTGTTATCATTGTCATACATTTTTTATTGAGAGTATATTTATTATATGTGTGATTGGTTTTTGCTTTTTGCACAGTGGGCACAGCAGTCCGAATCATTAAGTAGTCTAATTTTTAGGTCTCGCTGAGTCAGCGCATGCGCTGCTCTGCGAGACATTTTCTAAGCGGGTTTTAAAAGTGCTACCAAAGGCTTGGCCACCAGCTTGCGATTCCACGCACAAGCGCGCGCTCCTCGCTCCGCCTCTCCAAAGCAGCGCACCTCGCTCCACCCCTCCCTGACCACAGAGCACATCACCGCGATCGTGGTCTTTTGCCCATTTGTTTCGCTATTATCACAAGGAGGTTTCTTTCATGTAACAGAAGGCTAGGAAATCTACAGTTTATTCTCTTCTTGTTGTAGTATGTAAAAATAAAGATTACCCTTTGTGTGCCTTTGAAAGCAACGTTTTAAAACTACAGTAAGTCCAACTAAATCTCTGCATTCATTTATTGTAAATATCTTGTTTTTGCATACCATTTACGCCGCTCTTACAGACCAACTTAAGGGGTTGCCGTCCCAGGAATAAATCTTGCGAATCTTGCATCATTGCAAATGTCAGCGTCAAACTACAATGTCTACATGGATTATAAAGTATTAAACTGTGAAGGAATATGAAACACCAAATTGCTGCAGTCTACTCACAAATGATACTCTTGAAGCTGTGGGGGCAGGTAATGTAGCACCTTAGCAGGCTGCAGAACACAGGTTAACATCATGGCGGGCAAACTCAGCCTTTTAGCGTTCAGAGTTCAATAAAGGGAGTTCTGCTCGGACGGGCACCAAACACACTAGCCATAACTGTGCTGCAAAACTGAGTGTAAGCCTTCGATACCCTGCATTTAAATTGCAGAAACTGCAGCTAGCCAAGTAGCCCACTGGGTTTTCCCACAACATTACTTAAATCTCATTCAGTTCTCGTGATGTACTTAAATTCTCACTGAGATGTGCATAAGGCTTAGGAAATGTGGCCTATCAAGCTTGTTACAGACAGTTAATATACTAGTCTCTACATCGAATGAGCATGGACTATCCATGTGGACACTTCAAAGGCGCTACATTCACTCTAAAGTATATTGACCCTATAGCTTGCATCAGTGACATCAGAAAACAAGCATTGGCATAGCCACTAGGTCTTGCTTTTGGGACCGTATAAGTATTTAGTTATGCAGCACAATATCCTTGGTGCAACAACTGTTGCATAGCTAAATACTTATAAGGTCCCAAAGGCGAGACCTATTGGCTAAGCCAATGCTTGTTCCTTGATGTCAGGGGAGTCATTTTTTCTGGCACACTTTTTTCCTTATCACAGCTCATAACAGAAGCTAATCCAAACATTTGTCACATCCTATTTTGAGCATAAATCACTTCCTCTCATAATTAATCAATTTTAGAAAGAGGATTATTACTACGACTGAGCAAGTGTCCATCTCAAAGGATAAGGCCACCACATGCTGGATGTCACAGAGCATATACTGAACCTCGGCTCAATCTCTGCTCACGTAACACAAAGCAGCCAGGTTTTAATCAAAACCAATGCATCAACTATTTAAGCAGTATATAAACAGTAGAAATAGTCACACAAACCACATTAAAATTCCCAAACAATTTTTAGATATAAAAATAATCTGAGTTAAAATCAGAGCAAAATGAAAAAATACATAGGGCCTGTTTCACAAAGGTAAAGTTAGATGTTTGATCTAAACTTTGACCAAATGTCTAAGTTTATGACTTAGGGAATTCGCAAAGGGCATTTACGAGTACTATCTTTATGTCCGCACCCGAGGCAGATCTCTGCCTCAAGTGTGGACATAAAGATAATACTCATAAATGCTCTTTGTGAATTCCCAAAGTCGTAAACTCAGATGTTTGGTCTAAGTTTAGATCAAATGTATAACTTTACCTTTGTGAATCGGGCACATAGTGCCCAATGTAAGTGAATGGTCACAATAAACTGGACTAAGCTGTAACCTCAGATATAGGGACTCACCAGTGCCCTCCCACATCTAACACTGAAATTTAGTTTCAAGCAGGCCCTGGACCTACAGCAAAAGAGGAGACAGAAGTGTAGTAAAACAAAGCAGTGTCTGTCAGCGACCAGACTGGAGATACAGAATAATTGTTGTATGATCCTGTTTGACCGCTGTCAAGAGCACACAAGCTTTACATGTGCCTTAGACAGGCCAATCAGGCATGATTTGACACAGTTGTGCAACAAGATGGCAGCAGCCATCACGCTGAATATTCTGCTGAGCTCAGATGGGCCATCTGTGCCAATTTAGGTGGACCTGTCAATCAAAGTGACCTATACTGTGGTTCCACATCTCATTATGGTTGAGTACAAGCCGACTAGCTGTTCGAGACTAATGCTAATTAGACTCCCAAAGGCTCAGGTAGGCAGAAGGAAACTTTGTGAAAATAACATTTACTTATTATGTATTAAAAATACATCATCAATAGGATTTTGAATATATTTAACAAAAAATGGTGCTATTATTTTTCTAGCTGTTCCCAGTCTCAAGAGAGCAATACTAATATCTGAATATGTTCTCCATACAGGACAGTTGGGGCCTGCAACAGTGAAAATAGCTTTTGGGGCATTGTCACTATATGAACACAGTGAAATTAATTTTCTCCATGTCTCACTTTTAAATACCATGCACCCCATAATGTGGGTTACAAGACCTAAATAGGGGTAACTTACTAATATTTTAACGTTATGATGCCTGTTCTTATCTTACCTTTCTCTCTCTGCAAAAAACACAGAGTTTACTCCTAAAAACCCATCTGTATCCTCCCATGAATTTTCCACCTCGCATCTGAGAGAGAGGGAAGGAATGGCTTCTCGACTTAAGTTTTTGGTTTGATTAAATGAGCGATTACCATTAAGAGAGCAGTGCACTGATTAGACTTTAAAGTATCACAAATATAGGTCTTATTTCATGAAGTAGTTACCCCTCCCTGCTCTGAGGAATGTTTTCAGCTAAAGTTTTCACTCTTTCACTGAAGTGCTGTTCTTCTCCATATGTTGCAAAATTCAATAGTTATCTTCCGACTTTATACAGGATTATTTTTTGTTTTCAATGACAGGTGTTCGACTTCCATTTGTCTCCTGAAGATATGAAAATTATTGATGGCCTCAACAGAAACATGCGCTATGATTGTTTGGAAGTGTAAGTAGTTTTTGGGGGGTACAAATAGTTAATGTTTCAATTATATTGATATGTGTTATGATGAGTGGATTGTACTTAACGAATTAGGAAATACTACATCAAAATAATGAATGTCCATGAATGTCAGTGGGTAGTCTTCCAAAAATGTGAGATTCGTCCCATGACATACCTCTGATTATTGCTCATGTTCCATCTGGGCTGGCACTTTACCGATTACTCCTGCAGTAGACCACAGCTAAGAAGGCATAGCAAAATATATCCCACTAATTAAGTCTCACAAGTTCAAAACAAAGATCCAGCTAGAGGAACCGCCGTCGAGTACGCGGGAAGAGGGCACCTTCCAGAGTTGCTCCTCTTTTGCTCTGCTGCGAGTCCATAGGTAGGAAACATGACTAGCATCCACCTAAGGCCCTCCAAGATGAGAGCCCAATCTGGAGTTCTTACCACTCAATCTTAATTCCTCCACTGACTACGTTTCATATGAGAAAGGTTAGTGGAAATAACTGGCAGTAAGTAGCTGGCAAATGTACATTGGGGTAGAGGGGCATATTATCAAGGAACGGCGTTAAAATTATCGCCGCTTTAGCGGCGGAAAACTGCTGCTAAAGCAGAGATAATGGGCTTGATAATACGTGCTTGAGAATTCCAATAGAAGCCCACGTTCACACCGGAACCTGGGCTTCTATTGGAATTCTAAAGGGCGTATTATCAAGCCCATTATCTCTGCTTTAGCAGCAGTTTTCTGCCGCTAAGGCGGCGATAATTTTAAATCCGTTCCTTGATAATATGCCCCGTGGTTCTTTCACGTTCCTCCAGAAATTAAGGTCAGTGGGAAAAGCGATTTGTGTAGGCTCAGCCAACTCCTTGTTTAGAAGTTATTCAATCCCTGGTAAAAGATTAAATCAAGCACAATTACTGATTCCATGGTGTTTTGACTGAATTGTTGCTCCAGTTATAAAGAATATAACAACAAAATTGAAGAATTGCACCTCAAACCATATTTATACTCGTGTTGCTACCAAATTTTCTTTTTTTTTTTTTTTCATTTTAAACTTTTTTATTTGACAGACAAGTCACAGGCAAAGAGACATTACAGTTCAGAAGGAAAAAGAAAAAAAATAAAATACGAATATAGCAAGCTTTAAAGTGACATCAGGGAAAAAATCCATAAATTAGTAAGATCAACAATCTTTAAATGTTACAACTTGGCCGAACAAAAAGACATTTATGAGAAAATAAAAAGCAAGGAAAAAAAAACACTAAATATTTATACAAAGTTAGCCCAAATCTTTTCAAATCTATCTACCGTTTTCCGGGTCCTATTTTTAGCAAGGGCCTTCTCCATTGTGTATATTTCATGAAGTAATATTAGCCATTCCGTCCTCTGAGGTGGATTTGGTGAGATCCAGGCTCTAGCTACTACCAGTCTAGCACAAGAAATCGCTATGTCTAGCCAGCTTCTATTATCGTGGCCCCGCTCGTGTATATAGAGTAAAACCATAGATGAGGTAAGTGGGGAGCTGATCAGTTGTTTTTCACATAATGTGGTTTCTATTTCTCGCCAGAACAAGTTCAGTGCTGGACAAGAAAAGATCATATGGATAAGATCAGCTGCTTGCAGATCACATTTAGGGCATTTGGTACGTTCATTATTTTGTGACCATTTAGAAATTTTCTGTGGGGTGTGATAAAGTTGGCTGACCGTTCTATATAATTGAAGTTTCAAACTAGAGGAGTATGTTATTTTATTAAGAGTTGTGAAAGCCTTTGAGATATTCTGAGGAGTCACATTAGTTCCCAATTCAAGCGTCCATTTTTGAGAGAGTCTGGGACAATCATCCGAGTTATGCTGGATTAATTGTTTATATCCTCTGCTTATTATAGATTTCTCCTTAGAGCTATACAGAACTTCCCAAATATCCGAGCTAGTAATTTTTATTAAGTTCATTTTCCGTATAAGATAGTCCCTTATTTGCAAGTATTTAAGTGCCATTTCACTTGGTAGCGAGTAAATTAATTGTAAAGTGGAAAACTGTAGAAACCCCTCATGGCCATATAGGTCTCCCAGTCTCTTGATCCCATAATCGGCCCATTCTCTCCCAAAATTATCGTTAAAAATACCTGGTAGCCCTGGATTATCCCATAATGGCAAATCAGAGTGAAAAAAAGAAGTGTCGCAAAACTTCATGACTAAATTAAACAACCCTACCACGTCCCTTGCTGTCTTGAATTTAACTCGTTTGAAGAAGTTCGGGTCTTGTATTCTTGTTAGAAATTGAGATGAGTTTCTACCTAACATAAATTGATGAAAAAAAAAGGTTTTATTTTTATTTAATAGACTCCTAAAACGCCCTATAAAAGATGCAAAATAATAAGACTTAAAGTCCGGAAAATCTAATCCACCCTTCTCTAAAGGTAGTTTTAGTATCGCTATTGACCTCCTAGGTTTTTTATAGCTCCAGATAAAGCTGCTGCAAATTCCTTCCAACTTCTTAAAAAAAATATTATTAACTCGAAGGGGAATAGAACGAAAGAGATATAAAAACTTGGGCAAAAGATTCATTTTAATCAAATTAATTCTTCCCAAAATATTCATCGGAATTTTGTGCCATTTTTTAAGCATCAACGTAACTTGTTTAAGTAAAGGTTCGTAATTCAGTTTAATTATTTCATTTATTTTAGAAGATATTGTCACCCCTAAGTAAACAGCCGAGTTGCAAAGCCCGGTAACAGATTGATTAGCTTGGTAGTTCATAATGGTTTGAGTTTTATTAAAGTTTAGTTTGTAACCGGAAATAGCTCCAAACTTTTCCGCTTCTTCTGTAATTCCTGCTAGAGCATCTATAACATTAGTAGTAAATATGGCTAGATCATCGGCGTATGCAGTGATTTTAAGAATTTTATGTTCATGCTCTACCGGAGTTATCTTCTCTTGATTCTGCAGGGCATTTATAAAAGGCTCCATAGAGAGGGCGAACAGCAGGGGTGAAAGTGGACATCCCTGTCGAGTCCCCCTAGATATAGCGAAAGTTGAGGAAAGTGCTCCCGCGTAGCTGATTTTAGCGTTAGGATCTCTGTATATCGCCTGTATGCCTCTAAAGAAGCGTTCCTTAAACCCGTATTGCATTAGCACTTTCCACAAGTAATCCCACCCCACTCGGTCAAATGCTTTTTCTGCATCCAGTAATATCATACCGAGTTGGGTGAGGTTAGTTGCAGCAATATCAAATGCCGTAATCGCCATATTGATATGGGCTGTAGTATCCCTTCCCTCTATGAAGCCATGTTGTTGATCATTAACTAATTGCGGCATAATAGACGCCAATCGCCTTGATATCAGTTTAGAATAGGCCTTAGCATCGGCGTTTATTAAAGAAATAGGCCGATATGACCCGCATTCCAATGGAGGTTTATTTTTTTTCAAAAAAAACATAATCTTCGCCGTTTTCCAAGATTCCGGAGCTTTACCAGATGTGCCTATAGAGTTCACCACTAAGCAGAGCAGAGGGAGTAGCTCTTCGGCGCAGATCTTATATAATTCAATCGGAATCGTGTCCTCCCCTGCCGCTTTATTAGAAGGGAGCGAGAACACCGCTAAGCGTAGTTCTTCTAATGTGTAATTAAATTCTAAGTTGTCCAAAATCTCCTGATCTAAAAAGTGTCCCAGAGAGAGATTATCATTTAAGTAAGATTGGATCTGCTCTGGCCTTGCCCTACTCTCAGGAGTATATAGTGCTTCGTAGTATGAAGCAAATTGCTCCATTATATCTCCAGGCTGTGTGTAGATAATACCATTAGGGCCTTTTATAGCTTTAATTAATGTAGAAGCTCGGTCTTCAGCTACTTTGTATGCCAAGAGCTTTCCTATTCGATCTCCAGATTCATACTGGGATAATCTATATTTAAGTAACTTGCCACTATTTTTTTCTTTAAAAGCGCTTTTCATGCCTGTGCGTATATTTATAAGTCTACTTTCCAGGAGTGATATGTCTCTGCTATTCCGATCCCCATCTCTGAGCTTATCTGCCAGTAGTTTTTCTATATGTAAAATATTGTCCATCATTAACTTTGTTTCTCTTTTCCTTGTTGCATTTTGTTTAAGTATATATTGTTGGGTTGTTCCTCTAATAAAGGCCTTACAGGCATCCCAAACTGACAGCACATTAGCAGAATCTTTATTAAATGTAATGAACTCCTCTATCTGTTTTTTAAGCATGGTTACAAAGACCTCATCTGAGAGTAAGTACCTTGGAAAAGAAAAAGTGCGTCCTTTTTTTAAGCCTGAGGCCGAATCAAATATAAATATTATAGGATTGTGGTCCGATGAAATTTTTGGCATGACCTTCATATCTCCTCTCCTCATTAGTTCGTCTGAGGCCCAAGCTAGATCAATCCTAGAGCAGAGTTTATGAGGAGCAGAGTAGTACGTAAATCCAGGCAGACCTGGATATAAGCTACGCCAAATGTCTTTTATATTGTGTATTTTAGCTAGTTCCAGTATTGCTGCTCTTGTTTGTCGCATGCGTAGCCCTATTCCTTTTTTAGTTGTATCCTGTTGGTAATTCATAACACAGTTAAAATCTCCCATTAGGATAAGTTCTCCTGACCAAGATAGTAATTCAATATTCAACCAATCAAATAACCATGGCTCATCTTTGTTGGGGCCATACACTGAACAAAAAACATATAAAGTGCCCTCCAATCTTATTTGCATTATTGCCCAACGCCCTCCCTTGTCTGCTGCCGTTTTAACAACTTCCCCTTGCCAATATCTTTTCTTTAGGATAGCCACACCTCTTATTGGTGCATTTAAAGTAGTGCAAATCACCAAATCGTATCCTAATTGACTCAACAATTTTTTATCTTTGTAACATATATGGGTTTCTGTAAGCATTACTATCTGTGCATCATACATTTTAAGTTCTTGATAAATTAAATTTCTTTTAGTCTTATTGTTCAGACCAGAAACGTTCCAGGCCAGACACCTGCAGTTCGTCATTTTATATACAATAAATCAATAGCCGCTTCCCTTATATTATTTCTCCATAAAGCTCTCTTTCTTGTTAAGTACATTGTAGCTTCGCCATGGCTTGTCTCGTCATTTTTGTTTCCCCCCCCCTCCTTCCCCCCCCCCGTACCAAAGAAAAACACCCCCCCTTTATACCTGCTGCCTTTTGGTAGGGCAGCCTCTCAGCGGTGCAACCACCCGCCACTTTCCACCACCCTCATTAAGTATGTCATTTTTACTAAATTTAGCATATCTTAAATCCCTTATTCTCCATTTTATCCTTTGAGCTTGTCAGATTAATCAAACCCTTTCCACTAACCATACCCTGAGGTGTAGTGTTATGTCGCTTACGCTTTAGTAAGCTTATCCAGCACAGTTTCTGCCTCCTTTACTTGATTAAGATAGTACGTATGCCCGGCTTTTATAACCTTTAAGCATGCAGGCTCTTGGAGGAAGACCTGAGCCCCTGCAGTCTTGAAAGAGTCAATTAGTTGGCGCAGATTCCATCGTCTCTCCATAGTAAATTTACACAGATCTGAGCGAACAAAGAAGGTCACGTCTTCCGTAGTAATCGGAGAGTTAGGTTTAGCTTTTAAAGAAACAGCCTGTCTCAACAGAAAATTTCCGAAATAAATCAAAAAAGGACGAGGATACTTATTGTCTCTGTTTCTATTAGCTAAAGGCAACCTGTGGGCTCTTTGAATCTGAGAATCCCAATCCCAGTCCGCAAGATCTGGGAAGGCACGTTGGCATAGTCTGACTATATAGGCCCTGGGGTCCGCCCCTTCAGCCCCCTCCGGGATCCCAAAAAGTCTGAGGTTCTGCCTTCTTTGCCTATTTTCCAAATCCTCCATCTTGGATTGTAAGGCCCGGATTTCTTCCTCGTGTCTAGTACTTTTTTGATTGTGCTTGGTCGAAGTCTCCTCAACTTGTGCCACCCGTTGCTGAAGTACCTCCACTTCTTGGGTTACTTTATTCATTTTCCCATTGACCTCCAGCAAGTACGACTGAATTTTAGAGTTATCCTCCTTTAGTTGTGAGAAATGCTGTTGTGCCTCTTGTCTCTGTTCGGTCAGCATATGCAAAATTAGAGCCATAGAAGGGGTCTCCAAGGAGGAGACTTCCTGGTGTAATTCCTTCGTGAAATGCCCGGCCTGATCAGTTTCTTCCTCTGTTGTGGCAATAATTTCGTTCACGTTTAGGGCCGTCTCACTACCATCCTCCCTTAAAGTAGAGTCTAGTTGTACATCTAGTACTCCTTTAGGACCGGCTACTATCAATTGGTTTGTAGAGGTGGACGGATCATCAGCCTCTATATCTTGGATATCCTGAATATCTTGATTAGTTAACGGCGAAGTTGAGGGCACCATGGAACTGTTGCCTGATAAGCGTAAAGCCATTGTTTTTACACCTCCCTTAGCTTTCATCCACTTACGTAATGGACTATCATCAATAATAGGTTTTCCACGGTTATTAGCCTGATTTATTGTAGAGGAAAGAGTAGATTGATTAGTATTTTTCTTGCACCTTATTTTATTTTTAGCTTTCCCTCTTCCTTTTTTCCGTGTCACTATTTTCCAGTTGTCCTGTGGGGAGCTCTCCATATTATCCTCCGCCTCATCAATTAATTCTTCATATTCATCATTCGACTCTTCTGGTGTTCCGTTGCTCTCTTCTACCTTGTCTATGGGGGTTCTAGTAGCCGGGGCTAAGTTTGGGGTATCAGTTGCCTCGACTGGTGTAACTGCGCAGCTCATCTGGGTCAGGCCGACACCAGTGGAGTCCCTTCTAATGTCCGAGACTGTGGGTTGTGCCTGTGACATCAGCTCGGCTGCCCCCATATCAATATCCGTATCTTTCTCTTTATCCATATCAATATCCTTTAGAGCAGCTGTATTGTCTTGTATCCCCATCACAGTCACAGTCTCAGTCACCGACTCGGTAACAGTCTCAGTTACACAGCCCTCCTTTCCTGAAGCCCTCTGGAGATCCCTCCTCAAATCTGTATCAGTGTCCCCATTTTCAGTTATTATCTGCTCAGTCTCAATACTGCCCCCTGCAGGCGCTGGATTTACAGCTATCTTAGCTCCTTTATCTTTGACAGCGTTATCTTTATTGCTAGCAATTAGCATTAATGATCGCAATGATTGTTGCTTACCAGCCACGTATGCTGCTTTCTCCTGGCTCCCGGTGTTGAGCAAATTCTTAACAGCATTGACAGCTGTGATCACCACTTCTGTTCCGTGAGACTTAGCTGGAGTTTTAGTTTTAGCTGCCGCCGCCGCCGCCTTCTTCTCTGCTACCCCATTGACAGCAGCTGAGGCAGCATTTTCCTCGGAGTTTCCTGCTCCTTTCGTTGTCCTGGTGCTCCTCGCATGGATCTTGGGAGCCATGTCAGTGCTCCCTGCCTCCGAGTCGGTAGTGCTCTCCGCAGTCAAGGCAGCGCTCCAATCCCTCTTGACCAAACAGCTGGCTATGCTCCTGGTATCGGTGATTCCGATGATTTCCCTTGATCCTGGACCCGCGGAGCCAAGCCAAGTCAGCAGGGTCCAGCGAGCCCAGCGTGCGCAGCCTGTCTCCGCTCCTCGATCACGAACACCGCCGCAGCTGCAGCCGCCCACATGCAGTATCCGCATCCAGCCCTCCTGCGCTCTCTGAGCCTCGTACAGTCCGTAACAAGTAACACGTCTTAGGTAAATCGTCCCGTTGTTTACCGCTCCGTTAGCTTTCCGCCCATTAGGATAAAAGCATACATAAGTTGGTTATCTGTGTGGTGGTGGGAGCGGCGTTCTCAGGCTGCACCCGACGGCACCTTCAATCCGCCATCTTGGTTTTTCCCCCACTACCAAATTTTCAACACTTTGTGGTAACATTTTTCACCAGTAACATGATTTTGCTTAAATCAAAGGTAAAATCCAGGCAATGATAATGTGCACTCAGCTCTAAATTACTGTTAGCGCACAAGTGGGTGCACCCATTTGTGTACAAGCACCATGGATGCCAAGTCGCCCTATTGTTCTTTTGAGCCTGCCAGTAGGCAAAGCCCACAGTGCCAGCTGACCAATGTCCAGTTTGAACAGGGTTCTCTCTGGATGTACTCTAACAGATAAACTCTTAAAAAGCAGTTATTTGGTTGTCATGAATGAATGAATAAAAACTGTCCCAAGGGGCATCTCAGCGCTAGAAATAATGCAAGCTTAAAATTAGAAGACTAATAAAGATTAAAAATCCAGGGTTTCAGTTTTTTGGGAACATCATAATGGTGGTGTCATATGTAGGCCAGCTGTGAGAAGGTCCAGTGTTTGGCAGCCAGGAAGAAGAACTCCCACATATCCTGGCGTGCTGAAACCTGGGTACACTAAGGAACTTTTTTCCTGTCGACCTTAAAGTTCTCTCTGGGCTGTACATCTGTACTAACCTTTGAAAGTATTTAGGACCTCTTCAGGTATGGCCCAGTGAGTAGAAGGGTCTTACAAAGTTCCCTCTTATGCATGGGGAGCCAGGGTACGTCATGTGGATGACTCTGAATAGAAAGTAGTTTTAAGGATTGTACAATTTGGGCAAAAGGTGTTAAGTGCACACTAAACAGGGTAGGACTAAGGGACAACCCCTGAGAAACTCCCTGTTTAAGCTGGGAGGAGGTGGATTTATCAAGGCCCAGGCTGACTTTCTGAGAGAAAAGAGTGTATCTACCGTGGTGCCGAGTTATAAATACCCTACTTGACCAGCTGCTCCAATGGAATGGAGTGTGACACGGTGGTGAATGCTGCTGAGGGATCTAACAGCACCAAAGGAGCATGACTTCTGTTGTCTAGAGTGGGACAAAACTGTCCTAGGACTGCTAGAGGAGCAGCCTCTGTTCTGTGCTGTTGCCAGAAACCCTACTGTGAGCAATCCAGGGAAGAGAGTGTGCTTCAAGAGCGCTTGATGATTGCTTATTTACTACTTTTCCAAGATTTTAGTTGACACAGGAAAGATAGAAAAAGGCCTAAAATTCACCAAAATGGTGCGCTGCGGCTGGCTTCTTTATGAGCGGCAGCACTATTACAGATTTCAAGGGGGCATAAATGGGCCTTTGAACAGGTAACCAGCATCTCCAGATCCACTGTCATGAGGCTAGATCAGTAAAAGCTGAACATTGAAACATAAACGTCTCATTTTTGTCACAGAGCATGGACGAGTGACTCATAAAACAAGCACTGGCAAATACAATAGGTCTCGACTATGCAAGAGGTATTGGCTTTGCCAATACATTTTAGCCATGTTGTACACCAGCATGGCTGCCGTTCAGCATGGCTAAATGGTTGTGCTGTAAAAGAGAGTGGCGTGGAGTGTTGTAAAATTCAGTGTTGCGGAGTAGAGTGGCGTGGCGTAGGGTGGCGTGGAATGCCATAGTGTTGTGGAATGTCATGGAGAGAGTGTCGTAGAGTGGAAGGGTGTAGAGTGGAGTAGAGTGTCTCTGAGCTGAGTGGCATAGAGTGTTGTAGAGCGAAGTAGAGTAGAGTGTGGTAGAGTGGAGTGATATAGAGTGTGATAGAGTGGAGTGGAGTGGCGTGTAGCAGAGTGGAATGGCATGGAGGGTGTTGCGCAGAGCCGAGTAGATTGTTGTAGAGTGGAGGGGCATGAAGTAGTGTAGTAGAGTGGAATCGCAGCGTGGAGTAGAGTGTCGTAAATTGGTGTAGAGGTTCTTATAGTGGAGTGGCGTGAAGTGCAGTAGTGTGTCATAGAATAGAGTGAAGTAAAGTGGCATAGAGGGAGTTGCATTGAGCACTGTGGAGTGGAGTAGTATTGTAGAGTGGAGCAGAGTGTTGTGGAGTGGAGTAGAGTGGCATAGAGTGGAGTAAAGTTTAATGTAATAGAGTGTCAGAGTGGAGTATCGTGGAATGTAGTGTCATAGACTGGCCTAGAGTGAAGTGGCATAATGTACAAAGTATATTGGCGTAGAGTGCAATAGGGAGTACAGTGCCTTGGAGTAAAGTGGTGTTGAGCTTATTGGCACAGAGTGACGGATAGCACAGTGGCACAATGTGGTGTAGAGTACAGTGGAGCCTCACCACATAGCATGCAGTAGCGTAGATTGCAGGGGTGCAGAGTGCTGTGGTGCATAATGGAGTAGAGTGGCATAGAGTGCCATGACATAGAGTGCAGTGGTGAAGAGTAGATTATTTTAGAGTTAATTGAAGTGGCATTGAGTAGAGTGGTGCAGGGTAGATTGCAGAGGTGTAGAGTATCTTAGAGTGTAGTGGCATAGAGTGGAGTGATGAGAGTAGAGTGGTGTGGAGTGGCATAGAGTGCATTGGCAAGGAGTGCAGTAGAGTGGTGTAGAGTTGAGTGGTGCAGAGTAGAGAGTAGTGACATAGAGTGCAGTGGTGTAGAGTAGAGTGGTAAAGAGTGCAGTCTTGCAGAGCGAAGTGTCATAGAAAGTTGTGGTGTAGAGTGCACTGGTATAGTGGGCATTTTTGTAGAGCAGAATAGTATGGAGAGTAATGGCATAGAGTTCAGTGATGCAAAGAAGAACCAAGTGGCATAGAGTGCAACAATGCACAATGACATACCATGAAGTGGCATAGAGTGTTGAAGAGTTGAGTACAGTGGCATACAGTTCAGAGGTTCTTAGTAGTTGTCCTAGAGTGTAGTGGTGTAGAGTGCATTGGTTTTGAGTGAAGTGGTGTAAAGTGCAGTGGTGGAGCATACAGTGGATTAGAGTAGAGTGATGTAGAATTGCATGGTGCAAAGTAGAGTGGAGCAACATAGAGTGCAGTGTTGTAGATTGCATTGGTTTTGATAAAAGTGGAATAGAATGCAATGGCATGAACATAGTGGTTTACAGTAGAGTGGTGTAGAGCTCAGCGGTGTACGATAGAATGATGCAAAGTAAAGTAGAGTCGAGCAGTGTAGTGTGCAGTGGTGCAGAGTGCAGAATAGATTGCTTCAGAGTAGAGTGAAGTGCTCTTGCATGAAGTGGTGCAGGGAAGAGTGCAGTGTCAGAGTAGTAGCGTAGAGTATACTGGTGTGGAGCGGAAGCCGGAGGTTTACTGTGCTCTCTTGCACCTTTATATCATAAAAACGATTGAGTGATAATTGTTTTTTAAAATTGTATCATATTTTAATAGGAGCGCTTTTAAAACCTCCCTGACACCCCTACAGCGAGATCACTTCGCTGGGCACCCCCTTTCCACAGCGTCGATCCACTGAGGCGCAGGGAACATTTCAATACAACTTTGGCAGCCATCTTAGATTGGGCAGGCTCGCCGGAGAGCTCGACGCCCCTCCCGCCCTCCCTGGGTATTTAACAGGGCATAATTCGGTTCCGCAAGGTTATTCTTGCTGTTTCCCTCTGAGGCGGAAGCCGGAGGTTTACTGTGCTCTCTTGCACCTTTATATCATAAAAACGATTGAGTGATAATTGTTTTTTAAAATTGTATCATATTTTAATAGGAGCGCTTTTAAAACCTCCCTGACACCCCTACAGCGAGATCACTTCGCTGGGCACCCCCTTTCCACAGCGTTGATCCACTGAGGCGCAGGGAACATTTCAATACAACTTTGGCAGCCATCTTAGATTGGGCAGGCTCGCCGGAGAGCTCAACGCCCCTCCCACCCTCCTATCGCCCCGCCCAAAGTATGTATAAAAATAACAACATCGCCCGTCCGCGCCGGGACCGGGCCTAGGGCCACAACCCCTGGCCCTCCTCTCTCATATAACCGGAGCACACTGCTGGAGATCGGTCCTTCCTACGCCCCTCTCTGCACCAAATACGATTTCTCCACAATGTTACCAGAGATACAAATACAATGCCAACATTGCAATACTACACTCGCGCTCACGAACCCAACCAGCCTAGTTCAAAACCTAGGATCTGAGAAAGACACTCACGTGACCATGGCACTAATCAACGCGCGTTCCCTGAGTAAGCACTGCCAGGAAATAGCCGATCTCATCAGCGATCTCAACTTAGATGTTCTCTACATCACAGAGACCTGGTCAGATGAGGCATCTGCCCCAGACTATGTTACGGCGGTTCCCTCAGGCTTCAGTGCCTATCGGCAGGACAGGCCCAAAGGGAAAGGTGGTGGGCTAGCCATTATAGCGCAAGACCATTTGGAAGTTCGCTCCTCGCCTATACCCATTACCTCATGCGAAGCTATGCATTTTAATATAAAGCTGTCCCCGACTTACAACTTCAAGGGAGTGCTCCTCTATAGACCCCCTGGGAACAGATCTGCGTTCCTTGATAACCTTAGTAACATCACTGAGTCTATAGTGACAGAAGAGTCTACCACAATTTTGGGCGACTTCAACTTCTATCTGGAGCAAAGCAGCGATAAGGACACTATTTCCCTCACATCCGACCTAGAAATAATGGGCCTCAGTCAACTGGTCACGACCTCCACCCATCAAGCAGGTCATACGCTAGATGG
The DNA here is from genome assembly GCF_964263255.1 of Lissotriton vulgaris. NCBI lineage: Eukaryota > Metazoa > Chordata > Amphibia > Caudata > Salamandridae > Lissotriton > Lissotriton vulgaris. Next base: position 164,282,082 of record NC_141686.1, on the reverse strand, counting down.
AATCTTTTCAAATGTGGAAGGTCTGTGCATAGCCTCAGTTCTCCCCATGACATGGACTGACCACTCAGTCATTCTTAGCAGCCTCACTATTAAAGGCTCGCCGAGAAAAAAGGCTGCTCACATGAACAGTGGCACCTTTAAAGCATGGAAGGACATCAACTCCAATGACCTTACGATGCTGTTAAACAACACCATCCCGGATCTATCCACTGACCCCAATACCGCCACCAACCAATTTCAGAAATGGTTGGCCGAAGCCACCACTCAGTTGGCACCTACCAAATCTCTGTCAAAGAACAGAAATTTGCCTAAAGCTCAGTGGTATACAAAAGAACTGAAAATTCAAAAACAACTAACTAGGAACAGAGAACGGCACTGGCGAAGAACTTATGACAGCGAAAATAAGGAAAAATATAAACAAGCTCTTGCTTCCTATAAAGCTATGATAGTAGCTGCAAAAAAACACTATTTCACCATCAATATAGAGACCGCGAAAAATTCCAGCAGACAGCTATATAACATTGCTAAAACCCTTTCTGGAAATACCCCGGACCTCAACCCCCCCCCATCACAAGCACTATGTGATGCCTTATCCAAGTTCTTTTTCACGAAGGTCAATGACATCTACCAAGCTTTTAACTCTGACCCCGCCAGCAGTCCTGCTACGTCCTCAATGATCACACCGAAAAACACCATGACCAATTTTAAACCCCTCACCACGGATCAAATTAAGGGCATAGTAAAATCGATCAAAGCCGGGTCAGCTCTGGATCCCTGCTCAACCTCGGTGATTGCAACCGTACCAGACACAGTCATTCCCATTATTACACATGTCTGTAACACTATACTGACATCTGGAATTTACCCTGATTCATTAAAAAACACGCTGATTAAACCCCTGCTAAAAAAGCCTGGTCTAGATAAAGGTGAATTAAAAAACTATCGCCCTATCGCGAGCCTCCCTTTTCTAGCAAAAGTCACCGAAAAGGCCATGAACCAGCAACTCTCGGAATTCATTGAGAGTCACAACCTGCTGGATGATACACAGTTCGGTTTCCGTAAACACCATGGAACGGAAACCGCTCTCATCAAGGCAGCTGACGACATAAGAGTCATCCGTGATCAGGGAGGAACAGCACTGCTCGTCCTTCTTGATCTCTCAGCGGCCTTCGACACTGTCGACCACAAGATCTTGGTCGACCGTGTCGAAAGGATGGGTATTCAGCTTACTGCCAAGGATCTTCTTGCCTCTTTCCTGGCCAACAGAACCCAGGCGGTCACCATGGGTCTTTTCCAATCAGCGGATCTGTCGTTGCCGTGTGGGGTCCCTCAAGGCTCATCCCTCAGTCCGACACTATTTAATATCTATGTGTCGGACCTTGCTAGTGTCATCAAAGCACACGGGATGAGCCTTACCTCATACGCTGACGACACCCAGCTGGTTTTGGCCATAAAGGGCGATGGACAGGAGGTGGCAGAAAGATTCCAAAGGGGGATGATTGCTATCGGTGAGTGGATGGCAAGAAACTGCCTGAAGCTCAATTCCGATAAAACTGAGGTGGTCATCTTTGGCAACCTACTGCCAGCCTGGTCGGCAGCTTGGTGGCCATCGGCTCTTGGTGTCCCTCCTACCCCCACCGCTAAGGTCAGAAACCTAGGAGTGACATTTGATGACAAGCTCAGTTTCATGGCCCATGCAAATAAGGTGGCAGCTAACGCCCATTTCAAGCTCAAAATAATAAAAAAGATCATCCCTTATTTACCAGATTCAGTAGCCAAGACGTTAGTCACCTCCTTGGTCCTGACATCGTTGGATTACTGCAACGGTCTATTGCTCAATGCACAAAGCAGAGTCACGAAAAAGCTTCAGACTGTGCAGAATGCAGCGGCACGCGTGCTATCCAAAAAACCCAAGTTTGCTCCCATCTCGGACACCCTGAAAGATTACCACTGGCTAACCATTCAAAATAGGGCTAAATTCAAAGCACTATGCATAGTCTATAAGACCCTGCAGGATCAAGGACTGCGCTTCCTCAAAAAGCTACTAATTCCTTATAATCCGTCCAGAACACTTCGTTCCTCCTCGCTTAACCAACTTGTGGTTCAATGAAGCAGAACAGTCTCATGGGGTGACCGCCGCTTCTCTATCGCAGCCCCTAAAATCTGGAACTCTTTACCGAATCACATTAAAACAAGTTCCACACTCCTCCAGTTCAGAAAGAAACTGAAGACGTGGTTATTCAACCAGTAAACCCAGCCACCAACCTTCTGATCAGGGATAGACAGCATTGCATACCAGCGCCGAGACGCCTACGGGTAATTGCACGCGCTCTACAAATGCCATTAAATAAATAAATAAAATAAATTGCAAAGAGTGCCGTGGCATAGAGTGCAGTGGCGTAAAGTGCAGTGGTGTAGAGTGGAGTGGAGAGCCCAAAACTGTAGTGGTGGTGAGTGCAGTGGTGCATAGTAGAGTAGAGTGGGCTAGAGCGCATTGGCATAGAGTAGAGTGGTGCAGAGCATAGTATATAGGCATAGAGTATAGTGGGAAAGAGTGTAGTGAAGTACAGTAGAGTGGTGCAAAGTAGAGTGCAGTGTTCCAGAGTAGGGTGTCATAGGGTGCGGTGCTGTAAAGTGTTGCAGAGTAGATTGGCATAGAGGGCAGTGGCATAAAGTACAGTTCTGCAGAGTAGAATTGAGTAGCGTAGACTGTGGTTATGTTATGTTATGTTAGTTAGGTATTTATAAAGCGCACAGCTACTCCCAAGAGTGTACAGGCACTAAGCAAAGAACCACATAACAATCAACAGTATGAGGAACGAGTAGACAGCAAACAGAAAAATAAAATGGATTAGAGTTGGAAAAGCCGTGCCTTGAGCCTTTTCCTGAAGGTAAGGAGATCCTGAACCTGTTTGAGGTCCAAGGGAAGGCCATTCCACAGACAGAAGGCAATTACCTGGAAGGAACGACCACCGATCCTGGCAAATAAGACCTTAGGAACAGGGATCAGAAGTTGAGTGGAGGATCTCAGAGTATATTGGGAAATGTAGCGGGGAAATCTTAGACTAAGGTAAGGCGCTCTAAAGTTAAAGTCTTAAATTGAATTCTCTTCTGAACAGGAAGCCAATGTAGGGAAGACAGCAGAAGGGATACATGAGTCCTGGGGGCTGCCAGAAATATCGCCCTCACCACCGTATTTTGAAACACCTGCAGGCTAGCAATTAAGTACCTGGGAAGTCCCAGGTACAAAGAATTGGCATAGTCCAGACGCAAGGTAACCAAGGCTTGGACAATGGTTTTTCTGTGAGAGACAGATAGCAGGGGCAAAACGTTACGTACCATTCTTAAAATCCCGAAACAAGTGCCAGCTACAGAGTGAATCTGGTATTTCATAGAAAGTGTAACATCTAGTCTGACTCCGAGGTTCTTAACCGTAGTCACGGAAGAGCTGGGGGGACAGATTCTGCGGACACCAGCTGTTCCATGTCTCACAGGGTCAATGGCCGAAAAAGATTCTCTCGGACTTAACAGGATTACATTTCATTTGATTGTTTTTTAGCCATGAGAAGACCTCTGAGAGACAACCATTAATTGCATGACCATCAAACTAGGCACTTCTCACACGTGAACAACAGCTGGATATCTTCTGCATACGATATCATCTTAGCCGCATGTTGTTCAGCCAAAAGTGCAATAGGGGCCAGATAAAAATTAAATAAAGTGGGGCTTAAAATAGAGCCCTGCGGGACCCCGACATTCATAGGAGGAATATCTGCGGAAAATGGGGGGGGGGGGGATGGTGGCATATGGTCTGGAGACGATTACTGAGAAATGACCTAATCCATCTCAGGGCCATGCCACCAACACCGCCCTCCGCTAGTCTTTGCACCAATCTATTGTGGGGGACGGTGTCAAAAGCTGCTGAGAGGTCCAACAGAACCAAGACCGCATTGCCACCCCTGTCTAGTGTGGCTTTTATTTTTTCAGCCACTTCTAATAGGGCTGATTCAGTGCTGAAGTTCGCCCTGAAACCTGACTGACTTGGATGCAAAAGGTGATTGGTCTCGATGTATTTGGTGATAATGGAATTGACATATTTCTCCAAAACCTTGGAGAAGAAAGGCAGCAAAGATATGGGTCGATAATTACCAGCTACCTCAGGGTCAGCGGAAGGTTTTTTAAGCAAAGGAAGAATTTTGGCATGTTTCCAACAAAGAGGCATATTTCCTTTCTGCAAGGAGTTGTTAAGGATCCGATTCACAGTACGATAGATCACCTCAGCAATTGCCTACAATAATTTGGCAGGTCAAGGGTCCGCTGGAAAGCCCGACTTCAGGGACTTCATAAGCCTTAATGATTGGTCCATTGGGATTGCAGGGAACTGCATAAGGGAGGAAACTAAGTTTACATCACCACTAAGGAGAGCTTGCTCCCTTACTGAGTCCAATGACGTAGAGTACAAGGGTGTATAGTGGTAAAAGTAGAGTGTTGTAGAGTATAGTGCCATAAAATGGACTATAGTGGAGTAGGGTACAGTGTTGCAGAGTAGATTGCCTTAGATTGCAGTGGCATAGAGTGCATTGGTTTTGAGAACAGTGGTGTAGAGTGTGTTGGCCCATTGAACAGGTTCATAGAGTATAGAACAGAACTGAACAGAATGCTTCAGAGTAGTGTGAAGTTGTACAGAGTGGCCTGGTGTGCGGTAGAGTGGAGTGGTGATGGGTAGAGTGCAGTGGTGCAGTGTAGATTAGAGTGGCATAGAGTGGATTGAGCAAATCCTGCCCTGGGTGTGGTGCATCCAAGGAGGATGAAATGCATATGCTCTTCTTCTGCCCTGCCTATAGAAAAGCTAGAAAGAACTGGCTTGTACCCCTATGCAAGAACTTGGGTTTTGATAAATGCCTGTTGCATTGAGAGTTCTCAAGACAGATACATCACCACATATAGTTTTTGCACTTTCAAAATTCCTTTTAGTAATGTAGTGCAAAAGATCCTCTCTTAATACAGTGGCACCCAAGGGTGATTTTATACATTGACTGTGTACATTTCACGACAAATTCATTTTTATCTAATTAATTTTATGCTTTTTACGTTTACTGTTTTTACTGTAATCTTTTATGACTGAAAAATGTTGAAATAAAGATTTAATGAATGAATGGATTGGCACTGAGTGTACAAGCGTAGAGTGGAATGGTACAGATTAAGGGCATTGGCAAAGAGTGCAGATGGATAGAGTGCAGAGACATTGAGTGCAGTAGCATAGAATGCAGTGCTGCAGAGTAGAGTGGCATAGAGTGTAGTGGTGTAGAGTAGAGTACAGTGGAGTGACCTAGACTGGAGTAGAAGAGTGCAGTGTCGATGATTGCAGTAGTGCATAGTAGAGTGGAGTCAAGTAGAGTGCATTGGCATAGAGTAGTGGTGTGCAGAGTAGAGAGGTGTAGAATGAAGTGGGGAAGAGTGCAGTGACAGTGTGGTGGGGTGCACAGTGGAGTGGCATATTGCAGAGTGGTGCAGAGTAGAGTGCAGTGGCTTTGAGTGGTGCTGACTAGAGCGGAGTATGAATGAGGTGGTAGTGCACTCTCATTAATGACAATTTGCACTAACATATAGTTTTACTGTGCATAAAAGATAATGTGTGGAAATGTCATCACCTAGTGTATTGAATTGTTTTGATAGTATTGAAAAATTTGTTGCCACTACACTTCAGAATTACAAAAAAATGTGCGTCATTTGTGCTTTCCTAATTCTGATTTGTTCTGAAATATCTGTGCAGTTTATCTACAGGAATTTAAATTGTGTTGAGTGCTAGAAAAACATATCACACAGCCTTCCTGCTGTGCAGCACAACCCCATTAAGGCTAGGAGTTGCTGTGATTTACAAGATGGCTGCCATTTTTGCTTACATCTGAAGACGGTCTTCGGGGTAACTAGGTCAGGTACATTACAGGTTTATGAGGATCGGTGGTCTGGAGACACAGTTAGTCAAAAGTAGGGCAATTTCTCAATGTCGTTCACAAGGCCAGGGTTTGACATCTGATGGGTGGCGTAGGTGGTTACAGCAGGTCAAAAATGCAGTACTTCATTTACACCCATCCGGGATATGGATCGACTGTCCCTCATCCAATCTAAGTTGCCTAACTATATCCAGTTAACACTTCATTTTGCAGAGAATGACTACAGAAAGTAAATCATTGTTTTGTGTTTTCTAGGTGCGTTGATCACCCCGAATATCCGTTCCATGATTAATAAGTACTAGCAAACCTATGAAGTGACGTGAAAGGCGTTTGGCCATCAGTGATGAAGGACGCGTTTCTACTCTTATATCTCAATTGAATGATCGTTTGACCCGGATATTGTTCTCATCCAACAGACATGGACACTTTACACAGAATGATCTGAACTGTCCCTTGTTGGCGAAGTAATTACCCGACTCATTGGGATTCATTTTACTTCGGAAGGAGGAACTGCTGAATCAGCCCTGCCTGGGTCAGAGCTGTGACCTGCAGGTTCTCAGAAGCGGAACCCAAAATGGACCCAATTTGCACACCCCTGTGGGATTAAGGTGTAGAAATGCCTTGCATGAAAATTGTAAATTCGTGATTTATATTCACAAATGTGAATGTATACATGATTTAGACTTACTCCCGTTTAATATTACACCACTAGGTTTAAACAGTGCATAATTTGTGCAGGTGTTTGCAGATGGTGGTCAACTGTAATCATTTTTGGGGACCAGGACATGTTTGTTTAGGAGACTTTCTCCCAGAGAAAAAGAGAACACATGCAGAAAGGTGAGAAAGTAGAATAAGAAAAAAAATGTTTTAAACCCACACAACAGGACATAGCAGGGTTGAAAACGTTCAAATAATTAGATAAAAAAGACAAAAAGAGTATGGTGGTGGAACGAAGGTATGAAGGGGTAATCTTTAGTATTCGACAAACCCAGCATTAGGTGGTGACGGTGGCTGGTTCTTTAGAAAAACAAATAGGGCCCGATTCACAGAAGTAACTTAAGAAAAAAATCCTAAACTTACTACTTTTGGTATTCACAGAAGTTAGGATTTTGTTTTAAGACAGACTTAAGACAGAATCCTAACTTAAGTCTGTCTTAAGTCTGTCTTAAGACAAAATCATAACTTCTGTGAATACCAAAAGTAGGAAGTTTAGGATTTTGTCTTAAGTTAGTTCTGTGAATCGGGCCCACTGTGCCTTGCAACAATTTGTAACAAAAAAAGAGCTGCTATAGTCTCATATTATGTGTAAGCAAATCTGTTTACTGAGCCGAGATGCCATGGAAAGTTGATAAAGACCCAGACACACACCTACTAGTTATGGAAATTCACAAACTCTTGCAAGCCATATTCCCACCCTCAAAGTAGTTGGAGCGTCACACCTACACGTAGCAGTAGAAAACATTCCTCCAGGGTGGAAGTGGGGAGGAAATATTTTGAAATTGGTTGGGAACAGAGCAAAGATTTGCCCCACTAAGAATTTGTTTAATTTACCACATCTCCCCATAACTCACCTAACATAGCACATCAGGCATTCCTAACAAAAAACATTACATCTCGTTACTTATCACAACATCTTGATAAATGGCCAACACTTTACCACAGCTCGTCTAAGATAACATAGCATTATACAATAATCACAGCAAACGTTTGTGCACAATAGAGTACCGCATCAGTGCATACCTATGCGTCAGGATTTGCACTAATCTTGTGCGCTTGCACAACCAAAATAATGTTGTTCTTCTCACACCATACCTGCCAGTGACCACATGTACTATAACTTCCGAGCCAGTGGTAGAGGTGGGGGCAGGAAAATGGGATAAGAGAAAAAGCAAGCACAGAGTACCACACTCCGTCTGTTCAATTCTGGGGTTCAAGTAGGCTGCAGTGTGTTGAGGATCCCTACAAGACAAAGAGACACCTGAAGTAACATAACAATAATTGTGAAACAATATACCTTCAAAAGAACCACACTCTTTACAGTTCTAAAATGTCCATAACCCAATCCTTAGGTAACTAAAGCGGATATGTACAAGGAAGTGGCAGGGTGAGGCGTCAGCCGTCATGGTTTGACGCCTCACTCCGCCACTTCTGAAACGCAAGGCTGCACCATCTTTACAAGGATATGGTGCAGCCTTGCATTCCCCCCTGCGATGGTGCTACCCTTTGCAGTGTAGTGCCAATGCAGGCACCCTTGCACTATAGTGCAAGGGTGTCTGCGTGCAGGGGAGGATTGTTTATGTGTAGGAAGGTTTCCCTTCCTGCACATAAACACTCCTGAAATGCCATGTTGTCACTGTCATGTGTGCTGGTTCATGCAGCACGCATGAAAGTCACAAAATGTAATTTGTTTAAAGAAATTGTTTATGTACAGGAACGGGTACCTTCCTGTACATAAACGATTCATGGCATTTTGCTTTTTTCTTGTGTGCTACACAATGCAGCACACATGGAAAAAGCAAAAACGAGGAGAAATAAAGCATTTCTCTTAATTTTGGTGCTGCCTCCTATGTACGCTGCCCTTGTACATAGAGGGCAGCATCAAAATCAATGAGTGTTGCGGTAGAACCCTATAACGCTCCTTTGTTATAGGGGAGCGATCAGCCGTGCCGCCTGCGTTAGGTAAATGCATGTTTGGTTAGCATTTAAAGGTCAGCTGTTTTTTCTTGGGTCTGGCGGTGCGTTGGGAAGCTCATCCTAAACTGGGATTTCGGCAGCTGGGTGGCTGAAGGCACAGGGGGTGGGGGCGCATGATTTTAAAACGAAAAGTCTCTCACTTTTCCCAAACTGCAGGAACACCAGGCACATGGAACCAACGTAGTAAGCAGGATTTGCCGTAGGCGCTAGCAGAGATACGCAGAAAGAAAAGTATATTCATCTGTTAGATTAAGGTAAGAATAGCTATGTAGTAGAGACATGTTAAGGTTAGCCAAGTAACATCTTGTACCTATCAATGTATTTGGACTTTCTGCGTATTGTACATGCAAATGATGAATTAAGGTTTATTAAATGTTGTAATAAATACGGCCGGAATTTACGATCCCTAATCCAAAGACTTCTAGTTTTGAATTGTTTGACTTGGTGGGGGGGGGGAGAGAGGGGGGTGCACCCCGCAGGACGGTCTGGGTTTTAATAAGCAAAGAGGGGGACTTAGGCGGTTCCAGGCCATATGCACCCCGCTACACCAGGGGGCTGGAGGAGCCGGGCAAGTGGGTGCCAACCAGCGGTAGGAGTAATGACGCCCTTTTTAGCAGGGCCACCAGGGGGCTGCAAAAATGTTATTAATTTATTTTTTATGTACGTGATGTGTGAGAGTCCAGTACACCCATTTTGCAGAGAAAGGTTGTGTTTATGTTTCATGCAATATCCATAAAAAAGTTTCCTTTAGATCAAAACAAAGCCTAACATATAAGAAATGGGAGGGCGTCACAGAGATTATTTGCAGTAATATTGGTGAGCTGCTGCTGTGTGCTGCTGTCTTATAATATTGAAAACACATATCCCTGAATATTAGATGTAAACACATTTAGGGCCTTATTTATGAGAACTGATGCATCGCTGTGTGAAAGGGATGCGTCACTTCTTAGTGCGCCCTCCTTGCGACATGATGAATGCGCCATATTTAATGTATGACGCATAATGTCTCAAGGAGTTACAGATACGTCAGTATTTCTGATGTATCTATAGGCACAAAAGTGATGCATTGCCGGGGTGTGTCTTAAAATAGATGCAACGCCAGCAATGTGTCCTTTCACATGGGGCCTGCATCCGTCTTACGCCTGCTGTGAAGTAGGTGTAAAATATTGACGCAATAGATATTACAGATATTATAGATTTCAATGCACCACTTCTACAAGGCTTTTTACGGGTGAACACCCACCCTGCATAAATTATACCTGGCTAGAGTATTTAATAAAGCGCGCAGCTACTCAGACTGTGTAGTGGCATGTGACAGCAGGAGGAAAACATGCATAAAAGACCCATCAATTATTAAAAGGCCAGGTTTTTAAGTTCTTCCTGAAAGAGAGTAGGTCTGTAGTCAGTCTGAGAGACTCAGGGAGTCTATTCCACAATTTTGCACCTAGAAAGCCGAAGGATCTGCCTCCAGTGTGGGCACAGAATATTTTAGGCATTATGACCAGGTTGGCATTGGAAGATCTTAGGGGTCTAGATGTTGTGTAGCGATTAACACACTTATTTAGGTAGCTAGCTCCTAAGCCATGGAAAGCTTCAAAGAAGATGGTCATCGCTTTGAAATCAATCCGTTCTTTTATGCGGAGTCAGTGTAGAGACTTAAGAATAGGGGTCATACTAGATTTGGGTTTAAGTCTCAGGATGGCTCTGGCCGCCGGGTTTTGTACCACTTGTAGGCGCTGGATAAGGGATTTGGTAAAACCAAAGTACAAGCTGCTGACATAGTCAAACTTTGATGTCACCAGAGCCTCCACCATGATCTTTCTGCTCTCAAGTCGTAACAGTGGCAAGAATTTGTTTTGCATCCGGAGCATGCCAAAGCAAGAGCCAGTTAGATTTGGGATTTGAAAGCGGATGGAGAGTGTCTCGTCTATAACTATTCCTAAGTTTTTGACTTTCTCCTTTTCCACAGGCGGGGGCAGCAGATCTTTTGGCCACCAAGAGCTCCAGTCAGGCGTTTCTGGATTACCAAAGAAAACAACTTCAGTTTTGTCAGGATTGCATTTCAGCGGATTGATCTTAAGCCAGTTAAAAACCATTGTGAGGCAAGACCTAATCATTGCCTCATCAAAGTCGGTTATTTTTTAACATGTAAAATTCAGCTGAGTGTCATCAGTATAGGAAACAATTTTGGCGCCCTCTTCCTCTACCAGAGATGCAAGGGGGGATAGATATATATATTAACAAGCATTTGCAATGCAATAGGTCTCGCAGTTGTTAGAGTTTGAGCTATTGACATTGTAATTGGCAATGCCTTTTATTTTTTTTTTATAAACCAACATATAAATAAAAGGCATTGTCATTTACAATGGCAATAAGTTAAACTCTCGCAAAAGCGAGACCTATTGCATTGCAAATGCTTGTTGATATAGTGCATGCACAGTTTGCAGCAAATGTACAGAGCTGCATAAGCAACTCTACAGGCACAGACAGCATACATCAAAGCATGAAAGCACAAAAGGCAACTCCTAAAAGTACAGATGCACACAGACTGGTATCCTGCATATGGCAAACGCAAGACTGATGCATACGCAGAACCTCGTGAAAGAACACGTATGCAGTTCACGCGTTAGGAAAGTCAGTACACACAGGATAACACCACAGAGGAGCACAAAGTACAAGAAGGACATACACAAATAGTTTTATTACATTCAAAGCTAGGACTCTGAACATGTGCAAACCGCTTCCTGGTCAGCTCCATTTTCATAGCCAATGATGATTTTCTTTAGAAAGAGTGGGAAAAGCCATCGCATTATGGGTGCTATGTGCGCAGCAGGGTGAGCCAAAGTGGTACTATGCTCAAGAGCTACATAAGATAGCAACAGAATACCCGCCTTCTTGGCTGAAGGCTCTGATGAGGACACAACTGCTCAGGCCAAGGGATCTCATCGCTCACACTTGACCAACAGAGGGGCTGTTATAAGATGAATAGGTGGGGTGATGACAAGAGCAGCACAAGCATCAGGCACCGAGATGTACATGACTCACTGGGTGCACACTGCCAGCCTCGTGCCTCCTCTCCTACTGCCTCAGGTCACTCTCCCTGAAGCTATAATGTCTCCTGTGGGTGGATAAACAACACGGTGGCAAAGAGTGCTCATACAATTCCAGAATGTCTGCCCTGGGCCCCCGTGTGTTGGCACACCTGAGACTTCTCATGATCTTCAATATGTGCCGAGTCGTGAGCAACTCCGACAGCAGTATCTGTAGAGAAAGCTTCACTGTGGTGGCAAAGAAGTATAGGCCCTGAGGATGACTTGTCACGGCTGAGGCAGAATCATTCGACTTGGTCTTGCAGCGCCCAGAGGCCTTGCAGCGCCCAGAGGCCTTGCATGCAGAGCTGGTGAGGCAGTTCTTCCCCTTATGAGACTGGACATGCGGACCTGCAGTTTCTCTTCTGAGCGGGTATAACTACTCATCCCTTTTTCCCCGTAACACTGTCATGTTAGTGGTTTTAAATCATTCTTATATACAGACTGCTCCACTTCCGCAGAAACTAGGTACAGCCTTCCTGGTCGGGTAACTTAATAAATGAGCAGAAATGAAAGAAATCAGCTCTGGCTGTCCATTATTAGGCGGCATCGAGCGCTGCGAGGCAAAATGCTTCTTACAGACATTTGAAACATAAATGTTCATGAAGCGAGCCTGTTAGCTGGCTAAGCGGAGCCTGATCGGATTGGCCGAGCATGGGATGTGACGTGGACAGTGCTGAGAAGCATGCACTCTTGCGACAGCCCTGCATGACCAGGAATAGTTGCAAAGCTGAGCAGAGGGCCTAAAGGCACTGGGGCATGTGCACCACGCACCAGCCTCTGCAAAGCAAACACAGCACAGAGGGGCGCCCAAAGCCCACTATAAGAAGATTATAAGCAAATGGTCCAATCTTGACCTAAAACGGGAACCAAAAAAAAGTGAAAAAAGTGGAGCACGGGTTTGTCCGCGCACTTGCTTCCCCTTCACAAGAAAGGAAAAGGAAAATAAACAAGTTTGGTAAAGATTCTGGCATCGGACCTCCCGCTGGCACAAGCAGTCCGTGCACACTGTAGGTAAAGCGTGAAGTCAACAAGGGAACAAATACATCCAATAGACTCCAATTCAGCACGTCCATTCTCACTGGCGCTCACAAAGCGCCACGATGCTGCAGCCCGGCGCCTAGGCGCTGCTGTTCGCGCTGTGGGCTCGGACTCGTTGCTCGGGGGGGGGGTAAGGGGGGGAGGCGGCGGACAGCAGGCTGCCGAGGTCCAGGCTGAGTGTGGTGTGAGCAGGGGTCTGTCCGCAGCCAAACTGACCAAAACAGGTGCCGGGCGCGTAACCAAAGCCGGCGCGGACGGGGCTTCCAGGAGCTGCGAGCGCGGCTCCTGCAGCTAAAATAACCCCAATACACGGAAGTGTGGGAGCCCGATAATAATTAGCTCATCAGTCAGTCTCTCCGCAAATCACCTAGCCCGCTTCATACACTCCCGCATAGAAAGATACAAAAAACACAAATCTTCACATCTAGCAAAACACATTAGGAATAGCAAGGGATATCCGTGGGCTTCACTTACAATGACGTTTTGAACCTACATGATATTGTTCTTTCATTTCCGATGAATGCCACAAAACCAGCTCCGAAAGCGAAACCTTCCTTGAGGCGGGACTTCCGTCTTCGGAAGCCCGCGCACGCGCCCACGGGAAAGCAGTGCTGGTGACGCGGGGCTCATGCCCGAGGGAGAGCCCCGCGGAGGCTGCAAGACCTTAGAATCACGGTAAGTGGGGGGGGCGCTTGCATGTATGGTGGGGGGGGGCGCTTGCATGTATGCGGCGCCTGGGGGGGCACTTTTATGTATACGGCGGGTGGGGGGACTTCTATGTATGCGGCGGGGGAGGGGGGGGGCTTATATGTATGCGGCGGCGGCCAGGGGGAGGGGGGGCCCTTCTATGTATGCGACGGCGGCGGCAGGGGGGTGGGTGGGGGGCCCTTCTATGTATGCGGCGGCGGCGGCAGGGGGGTGGGGGGGACTTCTATGTATGCGGCGTCGGCGGGGAGGCGTGGGGGGGCTTTGTATGTGTGTAGGTGCGCTCCTGTGTGTGTGTGTGCCTTCTTGCCTGCATGTGTGTGTTCAGTGTGCCTTTCTTTGCATGGGACTATGAGGGACGGCGACGTGCGCGCTCACGAGGTAGAATCTCTGGCAGGAGACGCTCGTGACAGTCTGCTGTCTACATTCCCCTGAAAGTGATTGCATTAGTTGTCTCGCTAGACGCAAAAGCTTCGCTTTTGCGTACGTCTAGCGAGACCTAAAAAGGGTAGGACTGAGAATTGAGCCCTGAGGGACACCTACATTCATGGCCGGAACCGGGGATGAGAAAGGGGGGAGCCAGATGTCCTGAGATCTATTTGCCAAGAAGGATGACATCCATGTTAAGGCGGACACCCCAGGCCGATGTTAGCAAATCTCTCCAGGAGCCTCTTATGTGGAACCATATCAAAGGCCACCAACAGATCTAGCATTATCAGAACAGCCTTCCCTCCCTAAGCAAGCTTACCCTTGAGAAATTCAGTCGCTTTCAGCAGATCGGACTCCGTACTGTAGTTAGCCCTAAAACCGTTTTGGGACTCATAAAGGAGCTTCCCATCTTCAATGTGTTTTTGGAGGGCCTTGTTTACATAATACTTTGGAGAGGGCTGGAAGAAATGAGATAGGCCTGTAGTTAGCAGGGTAATTCGGTTAGGCGTTAGCCTTTTTTATAAGTGGAAGAATTTTTGCATTCTTCCATAATTTTGGCATGTTGCCTGAGGAGAGGGAAGCATTAAAGAGCTGGTTTACCACAGGGTTTATGGTAGGAGCTAATAGGTTCAGGATATTTGCTGGACATGGGTAGGTAGGAGAGCCAGACTTAATGCTTTGGAGAAGGGTCAGTGACTCTTCAACCTAAAACTCAGGGAAAGCTGGAGGATCCAAGAGGTGAAATTTACTATTAGAACTAAGGTGAAAGGTCAGTTCTTCCCCTGAGATGTTAGCGAAGGCTTGTTGGATCACGGAAATCTATTTGTGGAAGAATTGAGCTATTTGCTTAGATCATCCTTCCCTGCATGGCCCTTCCTTTGTGCCGGCTTGTGGGGTGGTAAACAATTGAACTATGCCAAAGATTTCCTTACTCTTATTTTGGGCACTTTTATCTTGGTTTGAAAGACGTTTTTCTTGGCTGCCTTCACAAGCATGTAATGAGCTTTTAACGTGTCTTTATACACCTTCCTGTCCTCGAGTACAAAGGATTTATGCCATTTCCGTTCCCTTTTTCTACAATTTCTTTTTCTAAATCTGGGGGAATCGTTAAACCATGGAGCTGGTGGGACCGACCTCTTCGAGGAGTGGGAAACAACCAGTACTGCTGCACCAATGTTAGTTCGGAGCCATGAATCAATTGAGAGGGCACCCCAGTTGGGGCAGCCAGACAGCTACGGAGAGGAACGACCGAGGGCGTCTGCTAACATCAGGATGGATATTTTATGGAACGTTCTATGTTATGTTATGTTATGTTATGTTAAAAGGTTTTTTACCGTGCACGGTCACCAATTGGTTTCATGGCGCTCAGAGACAAAGCAGGAAAGAAAGCAGAGGGGTTTATTGGTGAGCTATAATTAGGGACCCTCTGCCCTGCGTTAGCCTGAGGGTCTGTGGCAGAGTTGGGAATGACAAATTTTAATAGGATGTGGTCAGACCAGGTAATGGGAAGAGGTAGGCTTACTGATATGTCAAAGTTGTGAAAGATTAGGTCTAGGGTATGGCCCTTCTCATGGGTGGCTGAAGAAATAGATGGAAACATGTTGCAGGCCTGCAGCGTCTCCAACAACGAAATTGTTTGAGGGTCTTTTCCATTGCGCATATGTAAATTGAAATCACCCAGAAGGCAGTTGTTGTATTTTAAGGCCAGGGAGATGGTGACTGTATTAAGCATATTAATAACATTTCCAATTGCACCGGGAGGTCTGTAAATCAGAAAACCAGCTATGCTATGATGGGGGGATAAGGTACAGTGGCAGCCTAAGGACTCTGCGCCCTCAATGTTTTCCATCGAGATGGGAGAGCAGTCTAGTTTTTGATCGTAAATTATGGCGACAGCACCCTCTTCCCACTCGGTCAGTGCCTCCTAAGGATTTTTTAACCCGTAGAGATGGCCGAGGTCATAGTAGGGTTGGAGGCGTTAGACAGCCAGGTCTCAGTGAGAAATAAAAGAACAGGCTGTTCGTGTAGAAGTAGGTCATAAATGTGTGGTTCATGCTTTTGCATAGAGCAACAATTTAAAATGGTGGCCTTTAAGTCCCCTGTTTCCTTATTGTTCTTACACTTACTCTTGTGTGGGAGGCTCTTGGGTGAGAGTTTCCTGGGCTGGAGGAGAGACCAGTTGCACTTATTGCATTGAAAGACTACCTTCAAGCTCAGATCAGCCGCTGCACACTGACATAATGGTAGTCGCCTAAGGCTAAACAGTTTTTCCCTATTGTAGTATAGTGGAAGAAACTCACCGGAGGGGAACTGGGCAGCATGGCCGGCGCCAAACTCCTCCAGGACGCTGATGGGCGCAGACGGGCCTGCCTTTGGCGCGCCAGTGGTACGCCACAGGCGCTTCCGCTGCACACTCCCGTTTGAATCGGAAATATGTAGGCTAATGCCTATGATGCACACTGGATAGCTAACACAGCTGAAGAAGCGGAAACTGCGTGGGCGGAAGTGAGGAGCCTGATAGTAGCCCCAGCCCTCCACACAATCAGTGTATCAGCCGCGATGGACCAGGACTGGAGGAAAAGCGAGATGCATCATCGGAGCAGCTAAGGAGGTGTAGGCAAGCAGATTAAAGTAAAGTGCAAGTGCCCGTTGGTTGGTGAAATTGTTAAAAACACAGAGTAATTCAGCCACACATATACAATTTAAAAAGTATTAAAGACCTAGTAGCAGGGCAGGAAACACTAAATCCTACCAATTTCAGCTGCGCGCGTCCGTTTACATCGGGAATATATAGGCTAATGCCTATGTTGCAAACTGGATCGCTAACGCAGTTGATGAGGCGGAAACAGAGTGGGAAACGGACTCAAATTGGATCATCAATTCAAAGCCAAAATCCTTAAGATGTCCCTGCCGATGTGACACGCTGAAATCCCTCTGCTGCTGGCCACCAATGAAAATATTAACAAGCATTTCCACTGACAAACCGACAAATCTGTGCGGTGCTCACTGCTACCACACTGATAAAAGGTGCCTGAAACTGGAACATTTTAAACACTAGGGGGTTCTTGTCCGTACGCTACCATAAAGGACAATCAAACTTTACAACTAAATAAAGACCTGGTCCCGGATTCATCAAGCTGCTCTTTATTTTATGGCAGACATCGCACCTCGATTAATTAAACCTATCCTTGAAGATGCCGACGCATTTCCAAACCCGTTATATATTTCAGGGTTTTTCTTCAGGGCAGTACTGTTTTTGGATCGCATCGCAGCTTTGACTGGTCGTTATAAATATTGGGAAGTGGTGTTTCGTGTTCTTTTTTGCACAGGAACACCTACTCTACATATCATTAGCGTTACTTGTCAATCTCATTCGTGGCAATGTTTTTTGCAGAAGCTATCGCTGGAAAACTGACGATATCGGTAGTTTGCACCAGATTGAGAATGGGATGATAATTCTTTTGCCACTTTTGCTGCGCTAAAGTGCTTATAACTCAGCGATAAGTCCTTGAGAATACGCCCCATAGTTATGTTTTATTTTTTCATCCGGATTTGCGCACCCAGCCGCTTTAAAACAAAAACAATAATCATAATTTTTTGGCCCCGGGGGTTTTTGTGGGATCCACTGAGCAAGCCTAGGGGGCCAGGGTGTTTGTTCCCCTGCCACTTTTCTTGTTTTTACATCTTTTTCTTGTGATTCGCATGTAGCTACAACACAGTCCTAATAAACACAAGGGCTTGTTTTAGAGCACCCTATAACGCAACAGTGGGGACTTATCGCCGAGTTATTGGCACTTGAGCGTAGCAAAAGTGGCGAAATAATTATTGCCCCATGCTCAAGTTGGTGCAGAATGCCACATTGCCCACAGGCTGACGGTACCAACGCAGCGGACAATCAACATCCTTCCACAGACAAACGTGCTGGCTGTGCTGCACCTGTTTGCCTCTGGTACTTTCTAACTAACAACTGCCAGAGTCGGAGGAGTCTCCATTAAACTTCCTCACACGTCTTGGATGCATGTCCACAAAAGCAATGTAGGGCCCCTGTATCCAAACCACCCTCTTGTTCCAATTCGTAGTATTCCTGCACACCCAACCCCAACCCCAGATGTTGCTTGAAACCTCGGTGCTCCAGATCCAAGATTGTAGTCACTGAAAAGGGGGTGCCCCAGGTCATGAAGTCTAGTAGTCAACAGTAGTGGATAAACAGTACCTTATTAGAAAAACATAAATTAACAACACAAAAATATCAAACAACGAGTGACATTCCCAACAGGGAACATTATCAGGGCAACTTGTGGATCGAAATAACTGTAGATCATCCTGGAAATCCCTATACTCCGTATTCAGAAATCTGTTGGATAAATGAAGACAATGGTCAAGCTTTAGTATGGTCACAAACGTAATATGGTACAATGTATTGCACTTGGACAACGTTACAACCACACAAACTTCTTTTACGGTCTCATTATGCAGGATTTATCATACCTGTAAGCATCACGGTTCGTTTCAGCTTGATAAACCTGCATGCGCAGGAACAGCTAGAGACCAAGCAAGGTAACCACACCATTGCAGGCTTCCTGCACGTGTTGGGGGCAACTGACTGCAAACATGTAGTACTTGTACCCCCTGTCGACACTGCACACAATCACTGCAACAGAAACCACAATGTGCAGGCAAAACTGGCCAAAATGCCACGCCTACTCCCAACTCTGTGTCCCTCAAGCCATCGCCACGTTGCGTGAAGCCGGTGTCGGACAAAGTGCCTCGGCTGCCACCAACTCTGTGCACCTCAAGTCATGGACCCTTTATGTTTGAATATTGTGGTGCGGACGCCATCACGTCACCTCCTGCAGTGGGGAATAGTTATAGAGAGACTTTTGTAGCGCGCTCTGTTACTAAGAAAATAGTATCCTGGCGCGAGGTGGGTGAGAGGCAGAGCAGAGTGAAAAGAAAGGGGGGAGACCCTACACAGTGATGTTAAAGAGATGGGTCTTCAGTCCCTTTTTAAACACAGTAATGGATGGGGCTGTTCTCAGATGAAGAGGAAGAGTGTTCCAGGCTCTCGCAGCTCTGACAGAGATGGATTGGCCACCAAGCCTGCTATATTTAAATTTTGGTACAGTCATTTGGTAGAGATTAGATGATCTGAGAGGACGATTGGGAACATATAAGGAAAATCTTTTCCTCAGATAGACTGGGCCAGTTTGATGGACAGCTCAATAAGCGAGGACAAGGATTTTAAATAAAATCCTATGAGCAACTGGGAGCCAGTGAAGGGTGCGGAGAGGTTGACGGACACTTGAACTTTTTGGAATGTTAAACAAGAGCCGTACAGCGGCATTTTGGATAACTTGGAGACGGTGGATCAGGTAGGCTGGTAGGCCACAGAAGAGGCCATTCGCGTAATCCAATCTGGATAGTATAAGGGCGCGAATGACAGTCTCCTTGGCCTCTCTCGGGAGGAGCGGGAAGAACCTGCGTAATGTTTTAAGTGTGGAGAAGCAGATCCCCGTAAGTTTTTTTAAGTGATCCTCGAATCTGAGGTTATCGTTAAACCAGACTCCAAGATTTTTTGCGGGGCCTCCGATGGATTTGGGGCATGGTAGATCGGCAGGCCAGAGAGAGTCACCAAAGTTGTCTGGGAAAGAGCCATATAGCAGGATTTCGGATTTGCTTTCGTTACATTTTAGTTGGGCGAGGGCAAGCCATCGAAAGACAGATGATAAGCAGGATTGGGCTCCAGACGTATCCAGGTTGTTTTTAGGCCATGTGAACAAAAGTTGAGTGTCGTCGGCGTAGGCCATTATTTTTGCTCCCAGTTGTTCAGCGAGATAGATGAGCGGGGTCAGATATATATTAAAAAGCAGGGGGCTAAGGGTAGAGCCCTGAGGTACACCCGTTGCAAGTTTCTTGGGAGAGGAGGCAAAGGGCGGCATCCAGACTTGCTGAGATCTATTGTCTAGAAAAGACATCAGCCAGTCAAGGGCGGAGCCTGTAATGCCTATGGCCGCTAGTCTGGTAAGGAGGAGGGAGTGAGGGACAGTATCGAAGGCGGCAGAGAGGTCTAATAAAATCAGAGCCGCTCTGCCACCTCCGTCCAGGCACTCCCGGATGGCCTCAGATATTTCCACCAGCGCCGTCTCCGTACTGAAGGCTGCTCTGAAGCCTGATTGCGCTGGATGAAGTGCCTTGGAATTTTCTACAAATTTGTCCAGCTGTGTAAATGCGACCTTTTCGCATATTTTTGCTAAAGCCGGCAGCAGTGATATGGGTCGGAAGTTAGCGGGGACAGCGGGATCTAAACCATTTTTTTTTAGGAGAGGGAGCAATTTAGCTTGCTTCCAGCAGGCTGGAACAGTAGCAGTGAGGAAAGAGCGGTTAATGATATGAGTTACCTCATTGCCAACTGTATCTGCAAGGCGCGCAAACACTCTGGCAGGACAGGGGTCAGAGGGGGATCCTGATTGTAGGGCAGCGAGGATGCTAACAATGTCAGTTTTTTCTACTGGAGTGAACTGGTCGAACCGTTCCTTAGGAACAGGCATCATGGGGGACGGAATGACCAGTGAGGGTGGAAAGCTATTACATACAGTGATTAAATCGTCCTGGATTTTGGTGATTTTATCAACAAAGAACACGGAGAGTTCTTCGCACCATTTCTCCGAGGAGGTAAGTACAGGTTGGGCAGCACAGGGTGAAGTAAAGCTTTTCACAATAGCAAAGATTTCCCTGCTATTGTTATTGGCCTTAGTTATACGCCCTTCGTAGTATTGGCTTTTTGCAGATCTAATCGCTGCATAATATTTCTTTTGCGCCATCCTCAGGTTCTTTTTAGCCTCGGGGAGATAGGCTTGTCTCCATATCCGTTCAAGTTTTTTGCAACCTGATTTAAGATCACGGATGGTGTGGGAGAACCAAGGTTTGGAAGGGGTAGAGCGCAGTCTGCAAACCCGACCTGTTTTTATTGATGCAGCAGTCCCACATTCAATCCATGCATTGAATGAGCTAACGGCTGTCTCAATTTCAAGAGGAAGAGTTGGGCGGGAGGTGTCTAGATGTTCGGACATAATCTCTACATTAATTTTTTGTTTGTGAGCAGCTGGGTCATTGAACTTGGCCGGGCGGGTCAGGGTCCAGGTAAAACTAATCAGCATGTGGTCAGACCAGGCCACTATTTCGGGGTGAGTTAAGTTAATGTCAAAGTTGGTACAGACCAAGTCAAGGACGTGTCCTCCTGAGTGGGTGGGAGCCGTAACCCATTGTTTAAGCTGGGCCATGGCAAGAGCTTCATTTAAGCGGGCCGTGTCAGGGAGGTCAAGATTATCCACATGGATATTAAAATCCCCCAGGAGAAGGTATCTGGAGTATCTCAAAGCCCGTGGGACAACTATATCCTCCAGTGTGCCCAGGAATTTACCTGCATGACCTGGTGGTCGGTAAACTAGAGTGCCCCCTAGAGTATAATGCGCCCCAAGTGATAGTGAAAAATGAAGCATCTCGGCATCAGCTGGGGGGCCATGGAGGTCAAGAGAAAATGTCCATTGTTCTCTGAATATGGCTGCTATGCCACCACCTCTGCCTAATGGGCGATCGTTTCTAGGAATGTGATGTGGTAGGTCCCTAGGCCCTCATGCATAAACAATAACCACAGGGACACACCCAGAAAGAGAGTGGAAATGGCGTCGAGCACGTGCACCCAGCCCTTTTTATTGGCAGGGTCACATGTCCTGTGACGCCTGTGCTGGATGGGTGTGGTGTGGGTGTAAACCAGCCCTGCAGGAGTGGCTGTGGCTTGCTGACATCACAAATGACATCACTGATGAAATCACCCACGTGATAAACTGATGCACCTCCTCATACCCTAATGGAGAACCGCAGCTTTAAGGCCCGGCGGCGCAGGGTACGCCTGAAATCCCCGGGATTCACCTGCTTTGTCAAAACAGAGACACTGACTCTTCGTCTGGCGTAGAAGATGATATTTATTAGCTGCAGCTAGTACAGTGGTCTTAGAAGTCGTCAGTACAACAAGGTTCAAAAGAGACTGCCACTTAACTCCGTGGCGCACAGGTTTATATACGATACAATACAATGCAAAATGCAATCACACAGAAGCATGAGCTATAGGCAAACGTTATAGACAATGTTTTAAGACTAAGGCAACTCAAGTTCCCGGTTCCGTTTGTCACTCGACCCCTTAAGTAAATTACAAATGAATCCACACAATTCGATTTACAAGCAGAGAAAACACAGCTGCGTGTTATAGAAGGACAGTCGTGAAACAGGAGAATGCATGAGACATGTAGCGAAGGACAGCAGATAAGATAACTTAAAGGAAACAATGGTGTGAACCAACATGTAGTCCTGACGGGGATTAATCAGCTCAGACAGGAATTAGTGTACTCGGCCAGACCCTGACACTTGCTAGTAAACATAAGTAAAGAAGCCAACTGACACGCAAAGGCAGAAACGACAAAAACATTGCGTTCTCCGAGCTGCCTGAGTGTGGGTAACATAAAATGGCGGCGATCACAAAATGGAGGCTGAGCACGAACGAATTCGTAATTTTCAGAACCTCACTAATATAACCTTTCCTACACCCACTCTAAAATAGACTAATACCAGTTACTACATACCCTCTCACTGATTCCTAGGTCTACACACACATCCACTAATTCACCCATACAGTCACTCATACATGCAATCACTCCTCAATACAGCACAATCATATGCACTCATACACAAATACAGACACTCACACACCGCCACTCATCCATAGAGTTACTTACACACATAGACAGTCATGCAAAGAATCAATCACACTCCCATTTACTCAACTATACAGTTATACACACACCACTTCACTTATTCATACAGATACTAACACATACTTACTCTCGTATACTATCATGGATACAACCACACACACATCTATATAGCCAGTCTCACAATCACTCACTCTCACATAAAGTCATTTATATACTCCACCACTCACATGCACTGCCTTTCACATTCGTAGTTATTCACACATGTACGACTGAGACATCATTCTCTCACCAACACAGCCATACACACACTCACCCACCAATACAGCGATTCACACATGCAGTCTTGAATCCACACACCCAGTGAATCACCCACTCTCACATCTCTGCACAGAGTCGCACAATCCCCACCCACCCACACAGACACTCAGGCATCCATACAGATACTCAGACAACCAATCAATAACCCATATAGACACTCATGTGGCTACTCACCATCCCATGCAGCAGCATACACACCAACTATCAGACTGATACAGACATTCACACCGTTTAGTCACTAACCCATGCATTCAGTAAGACATGTTTAATAACTCACTTACACAGTCAGTCACGCATCGACTAAATCATCCATTCAGACGCTCATACACCTACTCATTCTTCAAAACAATTTGGTATATATATGAAACATATTTAAACTTCATAGAAACACACAGTCACTGGATGATGTCATTTGAGATGTCATCAGTGATGTCACTGACCATGTCATGAATGATGTAATATGTGACGTCATCAGCAGTGCATTGTGGGCTGCAAGTTAAAGTTAGCTCGGCTAACTATAACGGCCAATTTTCACTGGTTTTGTACGAGTGAAAATGTCCAACTGACTATAACGTGCCTGAAACCTGTTTTTTTTCAGTGAATTTCTAAGGTTTTTTTAAATACTAAGTTCTAACTATAACGTGCCTGAAATCTATGGTTTATCAGGGAAAAAAAAAATATATATATATGCACACACACACACACACACCCACACACACACACACACACACACTGAAGTGACCAAGTGAATCACATCCCTCTTGTGCAGCATACTTCTAATTCATGAAAAAGGCAATGTAACTTCTTTCTGTCATCCTATTCTCCGTTCCCCACTTCTTCCTCTGACTCATGTTTTAAAAATGTGGTCAGTAGTAGAGACTGTGAGAGATGTAAAATATGACATCCATTGGATCTTGCACACAAGGTTTGTACAAATACTGGTAGATAATTATGTACTCTTGTGGTGTTCTGTTGTGCAGAAAATGTACCCATATTTAATGTATAAGGCTATAAGTTCTTAAAGGGGATGTGATATATTTTTTTCTTATCTAGAGTTTGGCAGTTTATCATGATGCTGTGATGGGTGATGAGATATCATGTCTGATTTTAGGGGTGCCCTATCATGAAGTGGTATGTTAGGTATTTACGGGGAAATGTGGTATAGAAAATACTTTCTCCGTGGAGAAAACCTTTGCTCTACACCCTCACACATTTAGGATCTTACCTCCATTTTCCCACACAGGTTGTAAGTTTACACTCTTGCTTAGGGGCATGAACAAATCTCACTACATTGAGGCCGGGGATGTGCTTTGTAAGGGTTTGAGAATCTCCATAAACTAGCAGGCATTCATCAGCTTTCCAAGGTATCCCAGTCCAGTAAACAGATTTGATTGCACATCATCTTGGACTGCAGCATTGCTTGATTTATTAAAAAATATTTGCAGTGGCACAAATTAACCACTGCACCGTAGTGATGTAATATTACAAGTGACTATGAGTGACTGCACTGTCAATCCACGTTTTAGGTATATAAATTGTGAATTTAGAATGTTCATGAAAGACGTTTCCACACCTAAATCCAACTGAAGTGTGCAAATGACTATGTGAATCGAGTCTCTGTGGGCTCGGGTTCAAAGACTTCATATATCCTGCAAGTCACTGGTCTGATTCCTGGCAGTCTTGATTCAGTTTCTCCTCCTTCCGTGTTCAAAAGAGATTATTCAATTGAGATTTATGAAGCTAAAAGGACATCCTTAATTGCCAAAATGTTCTTCGCATCACTGTGTAGACTTGCTAGTATTCATCGTGGAATGGATATTCGGGGTGATCAACGCACCTAGAAAACACAAAACAACGATTTACTTTCAGTAGTAATTCTCTGCAAACTGAAGTGTTAACTGGATAAAATTAGGCAACTAGAATTGGATGAGGGACAGCCGAGCTATATGCCAGATGGGTGTAAATGAAGTACTGAATTTTTGAGCAGCTGTAAACCTACGCCACCTGTGATGTCGGGCCCTAGGCCCGCATTATGGTGATGAATGAGAAACAGCACCAGAATGGTCGACTGGTAAAAAGGCCAAGAGCACGTGCGCTCCGCCTTATTTATTGACTGGGTCACCTGACTCGTGACACCAGTGGTGGGTGTGTGTAAAGTATAGATGACATATAGACCATGTCCAGCAGGACACTACATTCCTCCCAAACTTTAATAAAAGTAAATACAAAACAAAGTCCGAACCTGTGGGAGGAAAAACACAAAATATGCAAACTCAGAATTTTAGAAAGAGTCTCTTCAGCTGCTTGCTAGATGACGCCGGTGGAACTTGACGCTGAAGTGTTAGTTTTCTTGGGCTCCACGTCCTGGTTCTCGGTGGGCTACTCTTCTGGATTGGCGCCATGGCAGTGTGTTCTTCAGTCCATTGAGATCTTGAATTTGGGGTGACGCCGAACAGGATGACCAGATGGTAGACTTGATGGAGGTTGTCTTTTACTAGTCCGTCGGGTTTCTTCACTGTAGGCAGCTTGGCTTCACATTGCAAAGGAGGGAGTGGTTGAAGGGTATCCCTCTCACTGGGACGCCCCTCTTGCGGGTGTTCTCCTGACACGAGATGTCCCGGAGGCCCTCTTCTTCAGGTTTCCGCTGGGCAGGGTGTTCTCTACAGCGTTGCTCCAACTCCATAAGCCGGTGTGAATGGAGGAGGTGATGAGACTACCATGCATCCATAGCTCTGCCTGGAGGGTGGTTGTTGACTCTTTCCTTTGCGCACAAGTTCCCCTTCTTCCTGGGACGTGCAAGGTAGACGGCAACGGATCCATCTCTCGTGTCGTGACCCTCTGCCACTGGTGTCCTTGAGGCCTTTGCCCCTTGGATATCCACGGGCTGATGTGGAGTGGTCAGTTCTCCTTTTGCCGGACGCCTGAGCGCTCTCCACATCCAATCTTCCGCTCAATCCCAAAGGTAGGTGTCACCAATGGTCCAGCCTGTACTCTCCTGTAGTCAACCGGTCGTCGGGGAACTTGTAAGTATATGCCTGTTCTGTTTCTAGTGCCATCAATGTTCTCCTGGACCTGTGGGTCACTGTACGCGGTGTTGTGGTGCGTGTCACCTCTTCTTCTGGTGGGTGTGTAGACTTGTCACACCTCTCCTCACCTTTCTGGATGTTGCTACTCTTATGGCGTCGTGCCACATGACTTTTTCTTCTTCTCCTTCCTTCATGGCGTTGCGCCCTTCTTCCCCGTTTTCCTTTTCGCGATGCGGTCTGGTCATCTCGCTGTCCTTGTCTTCCTGACCAGGTTTTCTCCGAGCGGCGTGCACTCCGCCCCTTTCCCTCTGGTCTTGTCCTGGCTCTAGGACACTGTTTTCTTTTCCACTCTGTGACTGGACCAGTCGCCGCGACCTTCTCCTGTTGATGGTTTTACTTCTAGTTCTTGAGGGTGTCGAAGTTCGTTGGTCCCTGTTCGCAGACCACGTCTTCCTTGAACTTCTCGGACCTCTTGCCGGTCCGCACTGCCGGTCTCTGGCAGTGGTGTTGTTTGGCACAGGTGCTGATGGCTGGGGTGAGGGTGGTTGCCAGCCATGTAGAGACTCGGGATGACAGGTGTTGGTGACTTGCTGGGAGTGTTGGATGTCCAGAGAGATTTGGCAGCCATGTGCCTCCGCTTTGCTGATGTTGACCTTAGGTGGCGGCTTGACACGTAGAGTGTACAGTTCCTCTCTTGCCTGTTGTGGGGTCACTGCCGACTCCATCATGAGGCGGTGAGAGGGCGGGCACTCAGTGCTGATCTTCGCCCGTGGCATCTGCGGACAGGAGCAGGGATGCCGATTGACTCAGACTGCCGACGCTCGGGGATGGGCGGTCGCCTGGGGAAGTGTTGGGATGAGACGTGGATTGCGCTTGCTGCGGCTTATGTTTGGTTCATCCGTGAGGCTGTATCCTGGGATGTCCGTCCGCCTTGGTGGCTGTCTGGCATGTCAGGGTGTGCTTCTTGGCTGGCTGTGAATCCTCGGTGTTCTCCCTTTGTTGGCTTGTTTAGCCCACCTGTGCCCATCCGGTCTTCGGGGTGACAGGGCTGTCACTCTTCTTTTTTTCTTCGAGGGCGATACATTTGGACTTCGAGGCGGCGCTGTCGTGGCGCCGGCTTCTGCCTTTGCTCTGGCGTGCTTGGCTGGCTAGTCACTTGGTGAGGTGCTCCTAGCTTGCTGGGCGACGTGACGTCCGGTCTTGTGTCGCTGTTTGTAGGAGCACATAGTGCTGTGGCGGCCTGCCACGTGGGGTGTGCGACTCGACTCCTCTCTTGCCGATCTTGGGCCGTGGCCAGCTCCATCTTAAGGCAGTGTGAGGAAGGACACCGTGGGTGGTCTTTGGCCTACTGTAGTGCTTTGCTGTGGCGTTGGAGACGTGTGTGCTCTCCGACATGCGTTCAGCAGTGTTTCTGTGTGGAGAGGTTTTCCTGGGTGCTGACTGTGCAGTCAGGTTCACAGGCGCGAACTCCTGCGCGCTTCTGGCTTTGCGTGGTCTTGCGTCTTCATACCGTCCGTGATCCCTGGGATCGTCCCTTGATTCCGTTGCAGTGCTTCTGCGTTGGTGCGCTTTTGTCTGCGCTCTTCATGTGCTTCGCTGTCGTAGGAGGGTAACGTCACTGCTCCTTGGGCCTTTTCTTCGCGGGCACGCTCTCTAGCGCGCTGACTGTGAGGCTTTTGTGCTTCTTGGGGAGTTAAACGTGCGTGGTTACTTCGCCTTCTCTGGTTGCGTAGTGATCTTGCGTCACTCTTTCATTGCACGTCCTTGTGCATGGAGTACTTTCACTCCCGGCGCCTTTCTTCGCAGTGCTGCGCTAACCTGATGTGCGTGTGGAATTCTTGCACTTTGCTGCTTTCGGTTGGCGGTCGTGAAGCTTCCTTGCTGTGTAGCTAGCGTGATGCAGCTGTCCTTGTGCTTCGTGGCCCTTGGTATCTAGTATACTCCTGGTCGTCTATTATTTCTGCCACCTGTCCTTCAGGTTGTACTTTCCTCATTTGGCTGGTGCAGTACAGTGAAACTGCCAGTAGGTGGCGCTGCGGGCCTTCGATCTCCGTCCTGTTCCGTTGTGCTGCAGATTGGTTCCACGTCGCAAGGCTTTGTTGGGGCAGCGTTGCGGGCACTAGTGGGCTTCTCTGAAGCTGCGGCGAGGCCACCCCAAATGCCCACCGCTGCCCCCGTCGCACACACAGGGGAGGCCAGATGCTCCAGGAGGACTCCGCTCGGGCTCCAGCTTCACTCCGGTGAGTGGCACTGTTTTCTTTTAGGAGGCTGCGCGCCTGTGTGAGGGCTTAATGGACCTTGAATGGGAGTTGGTGCAGACGCTATCCCTCCTCACTATTCAGCGGCGGCACTGGCCGCTTGCAGTCATTTCCGCTCCTCTCCGCCCCTCGCAGCAGTCCCTTCCAGTTCGCGGGCTGCGCAGGCGGGGGGGGGGGGGGGTAAATCGCTCTGTTCAGCCGTGGGCCGCACGCTGGCACTTCCCTGTGGGTGGGCTCCGCTTTCTTTATACATGGCCCGGCAGCTCTTCACACGCCCCTTGCGTGTCGGGGCATTTGGCGCTTCACTGCAAGCCGAAGGGGCGGGGTGGCTCCCACTGGCGTTCATTGTACCGGGCGACTTTTCTCCGGGGTCTCCCTGCAGCGCCTGCCTGGCAGCTGGGGCAATCTCGTGCGGCAGCTCGCTCTCCCCCGATTCATGGGCTCACCTCTGGCTGGCGGGAGTGTTCGACCACGCGGGTGGGCTCCGCGTGGTACTCAGCATTCCGGTGTTTCTTTGCGGCCGACTTGGGTGGGCTCTGGTCGGTCCGCTTCCACAGTGGGGGTCACTTGGTTGCGGCCAACGCGGGTGGGCTCCACTGGGCCGCGACGTTACCTAGCTTCTCTGCAGGCGGTGGCGGTGGCCGGCGAATTAGCAGTCCGGCCCCACACGCAGGTTCCTCCTTTTCCCGGGGCTTCGCCTGGCAAGCAGGGCGGCCAGCATTACCGGGGTGAGCACCCGGTCACCGTACCTTCACCCCAGGGCTCTTGGCATGCCACGCGGGCTGCTGGGCCTCTTTCACTCAGGCTTGAGAGGTACGGGGTAGGCTCCCGGTCACCCTCTCGTAGCGTCCAGGCCCGGGGCTCGCCACACGCCCCGCGGGCTTCTCGGCGGCCGGTGCCGATCATGCGGGGGTGGGGTGGCGTGATGTCGCCTTGCAGTTCTCTCCCCTTTCCCCACGGTCTTTAAGCTGTGGCACGCTGGGTACAGCTCCGTCCTCGTCGCCAAAGTGATATTGGGCCCTAGGCCCGCATTATGGTGATGAATGAGAAACAGACACCAGGATGGCCGGCTGGTAAAAAGGCCAAGAGCACGTGCGCTCCGCCCCATTTATTGACTGGGTCACCTCGCTCGTGACACCAGTGGTAGGTGGGTGTAAAGTATAGATGGCATCATTAGAACAACTAGACCGTGTCCAGCAGGACACTACACCACCCATCAGATGTAAAACCCTGGCCTTGTGAACAGCATTGAGAAATGACCTTACTTCTGACTGACTGTGTCTCCAGACCACCAATCCTCATAAACCTGTAATGTACCTGACTGAGTTACCCTGAAGTCCGTCTTCAGATGTAAGCAGAAATGGCAGCCATCTTGTAAATCACAGCAACTCCTAGTCAATGGCTGCCACTCGAAAACACTTGTGACAGGTGTGATGGACGCCCGCCCAGCACCCCACTTGGACATGGACAGAGCTGTATGCCCTCATTGACTAAAATGCACAATTTACCAAAGACACCTCCGTAGCAGGGCTACCGAGTTTTAAGTTTTCTTATGTATGACATTTCCAAGCTCTCAGTCTGCTAATGAGTGACATTTCCTGGCCTTATATGTGACACTTTGAGTGGCACTTTACAAGAAACTCGAGCATTTACTTACGACATAGGAATGCAGTCTGCCTACAACAAGGATTTTACCGAGGCAGAATAACCATTACAAAGCTTGAGCCTGGAAACAGAGTGTACAGATGAAAGGTGTGAGGCAGCCATCTAATCCTCTGTATACTCTTCAATACAGCATGCAATCTTACTGAGGTTGTGTTGGATGGAAGGAAGGCTGTGTGATGTTATGTTTTTTTAGCACTCAACACAATTTAAATGTCAGTAAATAAACCGTGCAGATATTTCAGAAGAAATCAGAATTCGGAAAGCACAAATGAAGCCCATTTTTTTCAATTCTGAAGTGTAGTAGAAACAAATATTTTAATATGGTCAAAACAAAATCAATACTCTTGGTGATGACATTTCCACACATTATCGTTTGTGCACAGTAAAACTGCATGTTAGTGCAAATATAATGGTTATTTCAATTACAAATGTGTTGTCAGTAATGGCAGTGCGCTACCACAACATGCATACTCCACTCTACTCTGCATCACTCCACTCCACACAACTGCACTCTACTCTGCACCACTTCACAATATGTCACACCACTCCACACAGTCACTGCACTCTACTCTTCCCCACTGCACTCTATGCCACTTCACTCTGCACCTCTCTACTCTGCACCCTCCTACTCTATGCCAACGCACTGTACCCCACTCTACTCTACTATGCACCACTGCACTCTACACCACTACAATCTAGGTCACTCCACTCTACTCTACTCTACACCACTCCACCCCACTCTCCGCCACTTCTTCCTGCAATATTGCACACTATGCTACTGCACTCAATGTCACCGCACTCCACACCAATGCACTTTATTCTGTACCACTCCACTCTATGCGTGTGCACTCTATGCAAATCCACTCTATTCTACTCTAATCTACTCTGCACCACTGCACTCTACCCTTCACCACTCCACTCAACCGCGCACCACGCCACTCTGCACAATGTCACTCTACTCTCAAACATTCTGTTATGCGCTATTCTACTCTGTGCCACTCCACTCTAGACCACTGGAATCTATGCTGCACCACTCTGCACAACTCTACTCTGTGCCACTCGAGTCTACTCTGCACACTCTACTTTATGCCACTGCACTTTACTATAACCACTGCACTCTATGTTATGTTATGTTATCTGAGTTTATATAGCGCGCAGCTGCCCCAGCAAAGAGGCGTCCCGGTGCTGCCAGCATCAGACGGAACCAAAAGGCAGGGAACCACACCAGAAGACATACAACCAACAGACGCGTAATAGAAGCTAGGCAGAGAGGAAAAGAAAAGTTTTAATAGCTTTACTGCAATCCAGAAGACGGTCCGGGCTGCGAATCTGGGGAGGAAAGGAATTCCATTGCTTAGCTGCTAAGCAGCGGAAAGATCGACCCCCGATCCGAAGACGCTTCACTCGTGGGACTCTAACCAGATGCTGTCCGGGAGAGAGAAGTTGGCGAGTCGGAACATATGGGTCTACCAAATTATCAAGAAGGACAGGCGATTCAAACTTCAAGATCTTAAAAGACAAGCAGAGAGTCTTGAATTGAATCCGTTTGGACACGGGTAACCAATGTAATCTGAGAATGGCATCCGTAGAGGAGCACTTATGCGGAAGGCTCAATAGGGCTTTAGCGGCAGTGTTTTGAACACGCTGCAAACACATAACCTCAGCCTGATTAGCCCCCAATAGGAGCAAGCTAGCACAATCAAGTCTGGATAAAATAGCAGATTGAACAATCAGCTGGCGCATAGGAGGATCAAAGAACCTCAATACAGGCCTAGGTCCCCGAAGGAGCCCAAAAAAAATGCCAGCAACTGTTTTAGTGTGTTCTTGGAAACTGAGGGAGGAGTCCATCCATACCCCCAGGTTCTTGACCACCAGCATAGGAATGGGAGCACTTCCAAGAGCAGGTGGCCACCATTGCTCACTCCAGAGACTCCTATCCTTCCCCACCAACCGAACCTCCGTTTTGTTGGCATTCAACTGGAGGCAGTTCGAGGTCATCCACTCTGCAACACCGGCCAGGCCATTCCTAAACCTGGCATCATCCTGCATCGAATCATCAGAGAGGGCCACCACCAGCTGCGTATCATCTGCATACGAAACCATGGTGAGGCCCAGATTCCTAGCCACCACAGCAAGAGGTTGCACATATAGACTGAACAATACGGGGCTCAATGCAGAACTTTGTGGCATTCCCTGACCGATGGAATGGGCCTGAGAAAGAAACGGGGGACCGATACTCAGAATGATGTCTCCGTCAAGAATTATTTGAACCATTCCAGTGCTAAGCCCACAACACCCGCTGCCTCCAGGCGCTGTAGCAGCATCCCATGAGAAACCGTGTCAAAAGCGGCACTCAGATCAAGCAAGATCAGTGCCGCCGTATTACCAGAATCAAGAATGGTCCGCAGATAATCTGTCACAGCCAGGAGAGCAGTCTCCGGGCTTTGACTGGAGCTGAAACCATTCTGGGAGGGACCAAGATGTTATTAGTATTCAGATGCCTGGTTAGTGTGTTATTAACATGGGCCTCCGCAATCTTAGCCACTCAAGGAAGGAGAGGTATTGGCTGAAAGTTTTCAAGCTTGGCCGGGTCAAGTGATGGTTTTTTAAGTATAGGTGATACCCTTGCTTGTTTCAACAGCACCGGGACCACAGCTGTGGAGAAATAAGTGTTAACCACATGGCACAAAGGGGCTAGGAAGAGACAGAGCGAATCCATGAACTGAGCAGGATTCAAAGGATCGGCCGGGGAGCCCAATTTCACTTTCTTACTCAGTAAAGTAAATTCTTCCAGTGTGATACTGGGGATAGCTAGCAGTAAATGGGGAGAGGAAAAACCGCAGAGATCAACAGGAGGAGGAGACCTTTGTGGGAAAGAATGATAAATGGTATCCACTTTGTTGACAAAGAAATTTGCCAGGTCCTCGCACTGTTAATCAGTTGTAATAACAGAACCCGAGGAATCTTTCCTTACTCTGAGGTCCTTAAGAATCTTAAAAATACACTTAGCCGGATTAGGGCTCAGCTTGATTTTGTTAGCATAGTAGGCCACCCGAGCGATGCATATGGATCGATGATAGTGTTTAACGGCGGCCATATAACACTTTTTAGCCACAGGGTCATATTCCCTTCTCCAAGTGCGCACCAGTTTCTTACATGCTTTACG
Organism: Lissotriton vulgaris; assembly: GCF_964263255.1. Taxonomy (NCBI): domain Eukaryota; kingdom Metazoa; phylum Chordata; class Amphibia; order Caudata; family Salamandridae; genus Lissotriton; species Lissotriton vulgaris. The sequence continues at coordinate 164,248,969 of NC_141686.1, read as the reverse complement.
CAGCACAGTTAAAGAATCATTATACCAAGGACTAGAGTCCGAAAGGCAACCTTTGGACCATTTAGCTGGAATGAGGGAGTCCAGCACTTGGACAATCCAATTGCAGAAAGAGCTATAGCCAACATCAGCGTCGCTATACGACTCCGGAAGATTAACAGCCAGGAGCGCGTGAAAGTCCTCCAGCCTCAATTTACGTCAAGGACGCCTAAAAACGGGCTGCTGGGCAGCCTTATCAAGAGGCTCAAAAGCTGGAAAAGACATGGATACCAGGGAGTGGTCAGACAAGCCTACAGGTTTTGGTGTCTCCACAGTCGCAGAAGGAATATTAGAAAAAATGGGGTCCAGCAAATGGCCAGCTAGATGAATAGGGCCAGAGACCAATTGCTTTAATTGGTAGGCTGCCAGATCAGCAAGCAGACTGCAAATTTCCACGTCTTGCGTAAGATCAAAATGTAGATTGAGGTCGCCCAGGATACTAAAATTGTCTGTACCCATTGCAAGCATGCACATAGCTTCCATCAGGGCTGACTTAAATGTCTTAGCAGGCCCCGGACGGCGATAAACTAACAGCCCTGCAATAGTCAGGTGGGCACTAAAGGTGATATGAAAACGTTCACATTCACACCCCTTCATTACTTCTTTCACAAATAAGCATGAATAGCAGTATTTAAAAATGGCAGCGATGCCGCCCCCTCTAGACTCTCTATTAATGGTAAGAATAGTATAGCCTGGGGGCAGCGCGAGGTTAGCTACCATGTCATCATTAAGCCAAGTCTCAGTCAGGAAAAACACATCAGGAGATTCCCCCATTACCAAATCATATATTTCTAAATAGTGTTTGGCTATTGAACGCACGTTCAGATGGAAAATGTTTATCAAAGTCCTAGGCTGAGAAGAGGGAGAGTGAGGACGCAATGGCATAGAAGAAACATACCTACAGCAGAGGCAGCCAAAAGGCCCTTCCAGAGTACCCCCTGGGGGCAAACTGCAGTCCTTGACCATCGAATTAATGGCCAATAATTCTGCCCTAGAATAAATAAGCGGTCATGGGCCAGCAGCATTCCTGGTGAGAGGTGACGTACAGGCGTAGACGGGTGCAGACAGGCTTGCATTTGGCACGCTGCCGGCGCGCCGCCGGCTCCCCGCGCCATTTTCCGGTTAAATGCCAGTGGAGGAAGAGGCAGCCGAAAAACTAGACCTCGCCCCAGCAAAATTGCGACAGAAGTGGGGAAAATGGCTAACCGGAAGTGAGGATTCCGGCAGCAAAGCTAGGTTTCAGGCACCACCACAGCAATCAGCCAAGACGGCTGCGGTGGACCGGGGAGCCTGAAACAATCAATAAGCCTACAAGCACAGCTAATGTCAAGTAACACACAATAATACAAACGAAGAAAGAAAAGAAAATAGAAGCGCAAAGTCAGCGTGGGCAGTTAAAATATCAATTCAAAAGTCAGTGCTACCAGCGAGGTGCAGCCCCACGATAGCTGGAAATCAAATGGGCTCCCGCACCATGTTCCCGTAAATGCCGGTGGAGGAAGAGGCAAGAGGAAAATGCGCTCCCCGCCAACGCACTCTACACCACTCTTCTCAAAACCAATGCACTCTATGCCACTGCAATCTAAGCCAATATACTCTTTACCACTGTACTCTACTCCACTATACTCTATTTGACAGCACTATAATCTACAACACTCTACTTATGCCAATATACTCCATTGTAAGCTACGTCACTGCAGTCTATGGCACTCTACTGCACTCCATGCCAATGCACTCTATTCTACTCTACATAACTGTACTTTATACCACTGCCTTCTATACCACTCTACTCTGCAACACTGCACTTTAATTTGCACCACACTACTGTCCTCTATGTCACTACACTCTTAGCCACTGTACTCTGCGCATATCTGCTATACTCTGCACCCCTCTACTCTATGCCAATGCACTCTATCTCACTCTACTCTACTATGTACCACTGCACTTTTTGCCACTGCACTCTACACCACTACAGACTTGGGCTCTCCACTCTACCCCACTCCACTCTATGCCACTCCACTCTGGAGCGCTGCACTCTATGCCACTGCACTCTACTCTGTACTGCTCCAAGCCAGTACACTCTACGCTACTACGCTGACATTGCACTTTACCCTGCACCAATCTATGCAACAACACTTCACTCTACTCTGAAGCAATCTATTCTGTTCCACTGCACTCTGCACCACTGCACCTATGCTGCTCCACTTTACTTTACAACATTCTATTGTACACCACTGAGCTCTACACCACTCTTCCCTAAACCATTGCACTCTCCGCCAATACACTCTATTCCACTTTAATGAACACCAATACAATCTACACCACTGTACTCTAAGTTGATCCACTCTACTTTGCACCATTTTACTCTACACCACTCTAAACTACTGTGTTTTCAACCACTGCACTCTACACCACTTTACTCAACACCAATGCACTCTATGCCACTGTACTCTACTCTTCAACAACATACACCACTGCATGCTATGTCATTCTACACTGTTGCACTCAATGCCACTCAGTTCTACTCTGCATCACTAAACTCTATGCCATTACTCTCTACACTACTCTACTCTACACCAATGCACTCTACATCACTCCACTCTGCAAGACTGCACTCTTCACCACTCTACTCTGCACCACTGCACTCTATGCCACACCACTCTACTCTACATCACTCAACTCTACGACACTCTACTGCACTCCATGCCAATGCACTCTATGCCACTCCACTCCACGCCACTCCACTCAATCTCACTGCACTCTACAATACTCTACACCACTGCTATCTACCTTGCACAACTCTACTCTATGCCACTTCAGTTAACTCTGAAAAAATCTATTCTACACCACTGCACTCTATGCCATTGCAGTCTACGCCATCCTACTCCAGCTTGCACCATAGCACTTTGCACCCCTGTGCTCTATGCCACTGCACGCTATGCAGTGGTGCTCCACTCTTCTCTATACCACTCTGTGCCACTGCACTATATGCCTCTCTGTGCCAATAAGCGCTACACCACTTTACTCCAAGGCAATATCTTCTACCCTACTGAACTCTACACCGATATACTCTGTACTTTATGACACTTCACTTTAGGCTACTGTATGACACTACATTCCACGATACTCCACTCTGACACACTATTCCATTAAACTCTACTCCACTATATGCCACTCTACTCCAATCCACAACACTCTGCTCCACTCCAGTGTTCTATGCAACTCTCTCTATGCCACTTTACTCCACTCTACATCACACCACTCCACTCTACACAAATTTACGACATTCTACATCTCCACTGCACTCTGCTATTCCACTCTACTTCACAACTTCACACCCCTTCACTCTACAACAATCTACTCCGCTCTATGCAACACCATCTATTCCATTCCACTCTGCTCCACACCACTCCACTCTACGACACTCTATGTCACTCCTCTCAACAACACTCTCCTCTACTCCACTCTACTCCACTCTATGCCACTCAGCTCCATGACACTCTCTCCACTACACCCTTCCACTCTACAACACTCTACTCTCTCCATGAGACTCTATAACACTATGCCATTTCACGCCCCTCCACATCACTCCACTCCACAACACTCCACTCTACTCCACAAGACTTCATTTTAAGACACTCCACGCCACTCCCTTTTACAGCACTAACATTTAGCAATGCTGAACAGCAGCCACGCTGGTGTACAACATGGCTAAATCGTATTGGCTAAGCCAATAGCTCTTGCATAGGCGAGACCTATTATCTTTGCCAGTGCTTGTTTTATGAGTCACTCGTACATGGTCTGCATCACAAATTAGAGTTTTTGCTTCAATAATCAGTTTTTACATGACAGGGGATCTGGAGAGGCTGGCGAGTTGTTCAAAGGCCTCTTTATACCCGCTTCCTGGAAATCTGTAATAGTGCTGCCTCTGATGAAGAATACAGCCTTTGAGCACCATTTTGGTGAATTTTAGGCCTATTTCTATCTTTCCTGTGGCTCAATGGTTAGAGCGGCAGACCTTGATGCAGAACGCTGGCCAGGGACCAGGGTTCGATTCCCACCTCGGTGGGATCGGGCTTAAATTCCTCTGACCGGATATTCTCGCCTCAGTGCCGAATCTAAGCATGGGCCCCACGCTGCAACTCTGGGCAATAGCTTGCTTAGTCTCCACAACGGCCCCCGATGCACAAGGGATGCCTGGTTTCACCATGGGATGCCCAGGAGTGGACACCTCACAAGGAAAAGCCAGGAGGGGTTCCCTTGTGGTAGGAGTACAAGCGCCGGGATGCCTCCGGGTTACTGTTCGCGCTATACAAATACAACACATTTACATTTAACTAAAATCTTTGAAAAGCAGTAAATAAGCAACCATCAAGCGCTCTTGAAGCACACTCTCTCCTGGATGGCTCACAGTTGGGCTTTTGGCAACAGTACAATACAGAGAATGCTCCTCTAGCAGTCTTAGGACAGTTTTGTGCCACTCTAGACAACTGAAGTCATGCTCCCTTGATGCTTTTAGATCCCTCGCAAAAAGAAAAATTGATAGACAGAATGCAGAACAGTGTCATACATTCATCCCAGTACAGACATCTGAGCCTAAATCCATCGTTTTTTTGCTCACAATGCCATTCCAGTTTGGACCCAGCCATATGCTCATCAGTCTTGACACTGTGCCCAATGGGAAACCAGCCCGAACTGCCAGGCCAGGTCCTCCCTGGACTGAAAACAAGCATCCTAGGACCGGCTTCGGGCTTTCAGCCCTCATCAGCCAGGGTAGCTTGACTCCAGTAGCATGGAGAACAACACCGTGTCCCACTTCATTCTATTGGAGCAGCTGGCCAAGTAGGGTATTTGGCACCAAGGTGGATACACCCTTTACTCTCAGAAAGTCAGCCTGGGCCTTTATAAATCCAGCTCTACCCAGCTTAAAAAGGGAGTTTCTCTGGGCTTTTTGCTTAGTCCTACCCTGTTTAGTCTGAACTTAACACCTTTGACCCAAATTGTACAACCCTTAAATCTACTTTCTGTTCAGTCCCCACATGACATACCCTGGCTACCCATCCATAAGAGAGTCATTTTTAAGACCCTTCTACTCACTAGGCCAATACCTGAAGAGGTCCTAAATACTTTCAAAGGCTAGTACAGATGTACAGTCCAGAGAGAGCTTTAAGGTTGACAGGAAATAAGTTCCTTAGTGTACCCAGGTTTCAGCACACCAGGATATGTGAGAGTTCTTCTTCCTGGCTGCCAAACAATGGACCTTCTAACAGCTGGCCAACGTATGACACCTACCGTTATGATGTTCCCAAAAACCCGGAAACCCTGATTTTTTAATCTTGATTAGTCATCCACTTTTAAGCTTGGATTGTCTCTAGCGCTGGAACGCTCTTTGGGACAGTTTTTATTCATTCATGGCAAGGAAGTAACTGCTTTATAATCGTCTAACTGTTTGAGTACATCCAGACAGAACACTGCTCAAACTGGACATTAGTCAGCTGGCACTGTGGGCTTTGCCTACTGACAGGCTCAAAGGAGCAATAGGAGGACTTGGCATCCATGGTGCTTGTACACAAATGGGTGCACCTATTTTTGTGCTAACAGTAATTTAGAGCTGAGTGCACATTACTATTGCCTGGATTTTACCTTTGGTGTTAGCAAAATCATGTTACTGGTGAAAAAAGTGAACACAAAGTGTTGAAAATTTGGTATCAATAAAAGTATAAATATGGTTTGAGGTGCAATTCTTCCAGTTTGTTGTTAAAATCTTTAAATCTGGAGCAACAACTCAGTCGAAACACCATGGGGAGAGGAGTTGGCCTAACCGCTTGGGCGGTCGACCTCGAATCTGGGGAACTGGGTTCGAGTCTCGGCAACGACGCTGAACATCCTGTGATTCTGGGCAAATCACTCAATCTCCCTGTGTCTAACAAAAAAAAAAATGTGTCCTCATGCAAGGCAACTGGTGCTATGTAAAGCGCTCTGATACCTGATACCTTTGGGTCAAGTTCATGCTATATAAAACTCTGTAAAAAATTGTTTTTAAAATGGAATCAGTAATTGTGCTTGCTAATATGAAAGGTAGTCAATTGATGAATTGAGATTGAGTGGTAGGAGCTCCAGATTGAGCTCTCATCTTGGAGGGCCTTCGGTGGATGCTAGTCACATTTACTACCAATGGACTTGCTGCAGAGCAAAAGAGGAGGAACGCTGGATGAGGCCCTCTTCCAAGGTACTCGGCAGTGGTTCCTCTCGCTGGACCTCTGGCGCATTTACGCATTTGCTGTCTTGAACTTGTGAGACTTAATAAGTAACATATTTTTTGCTATGCCTTTTTTGTTATGGTCTACTGCAGGGGTCATTGGTAAAGTTCCAGCCCAGGTGAAACATTATCAATAATCTGAGGTATTTCATCAGACGAGTTTCAAATTTTTGGAAGACTACCCACTGAAATTCACGTGCATTCATTATTTTGATGTAGTATTTCCTAATTCGTTAAGAACAGTCCACTCATCATAACACGTATCCATTTGATTGAAACATTAACTATTTGTCCCCCAAAAATTACTTACGCGTCCAAACAATCATAGCGCAGGTTTCTGTTGAGGCCATCAATAATTTTCATATCTTCAGGAGACAAATTGAAGTCGAACACCTGCCATTGAAAAAAATAATTAATTCTCATTGCATACATTTGGAAGAGAACTACTGAATTTTGAAACATAAATAGAAAATCAGCCCTTCAGTAAATGAGGGAAAACTTTAGCTGAAAACATTTCTCAGAGCAGGGAGGGGCAACTACTTTATGAAATAAGACTTATATGCTTGATACTTTAAGGCCAATCAGTGCACAGCTCTCTTAATGGTAATCGCTCATTTCATCAAATTCTAAACATCGGTTGGTAAAAACAAAAACTTAAGTGGAGAAGCCATTCCTTCAATCTCTCTCAGATTGGAGGTGCAAAATTCGTGGGAGGATACATAAGGGTTTATGGGAGTAAAATCTAGTTGATATGTTTCAGAAGGACTAGTGTTTTTTTTTTTTAAAAAAGAGAGAAATAAGGGATGAAAACAGGCATCATCACTTTTAAATATTAGTAAGTTACCCCAATGTAGGTCTTGTAGTCCAAAAGATGAGGTGCATAGTATTTAAAATTGAGACATGGAGAACATTTATTTCAATGTGTTCATTTATTGACAATTCCCCAAAATCTATTTTCACTGTTGCAGGCCCCAGCTGTCCTGTATGGAAAACTTGAGAACATATTCAAATATTAGTATTGCTTTCATGGGACTGGGAGCAGCTAGGAAAATATTAGAACCATTATTTGGTATAGATACTAAAAATCCTATTGATGTATTGAGGATGAAGTTGTATTTTTAATATATAACAAATAAATCTCATTTTCACAAAGTTTCCATCTACCTACCTGAGCATTGGAGAGTCTAATTAGCATTAGTCTCTGACAGATGGTCAGGCTGTACTCAGCTGTTAACGAGATGCGCAATTCCTTCCTTCGAGGAACCACATAATAGGTCACTTTTATTGACAGGTGTAACTAAATGGGCACAGATGGCCCATCTGAGCTCAGCAGAATATTTAGGGTGATGGCTGCTGGCATCTTGTTGCACAACTGTGTCAGATCCTGCTTGATAGGCCTGTCTGAGGCACATGCAAATCTGTTGTGCTCTTGACAGTGGTCAAACAGGATCATACAACAATTATTCTGTATCTCTTGCCTGGTCACTGACAGACTCCACTTCTGTCTCCTCTTTTGCTGTAGGTCCCAGGCCTGCTTCAAAACAAAATTCACTGTTAGATGTGGGAGGGCACTAGTGAGTTTCCTATGCCTGAGATTACAGCTTAGTTCCAGTCTATTGTGGCCATTCATTTACATTGGGCACCATGTGCCCGATTCACTAAGGTAAAGTTAGACGTTTGATTTAAACTTAGGCCAAATATTTAAGTTTATGACTTTGGGAATTCTCACAGAGCATTTAAGGGTACTATCTTAATGTCCGCACTCAGCGGAGATCTGCCCCAAGTGTGGACTTAAAGATAGTACTCGGAAATGCAATTTGTGAAATCCCAAAGTCGTAACCTTAGACATTTGGTCTAAGTTTAAATCGAGCGTTTTAGTTTACCTTTGTGAATCGGGCCCTATGTTTTTTGGCATTTTGCTCTGATTTTAACTAAGATTATTTTTTTCTGTAAAACAAATGTTTGGGAATTTTAATGTGGTTTGTGTGACTGTTTCTACTGTTTAGACACCCTCAAATAGTTGTTACATTTTCTTTGATTAAAGCCTTGCTACTTTGTGTTACATTAGCAGGGATTGAGCAGAGGTTCAGTATAAATTGTGTGACACCTAGTAGGTGGTGGCCTTCTCCTTTGAGATGGGCACTTGCCCAGTCATATTAATATTCCTCTTTCTAAAAATAATTAATTATGAGAAGTTGTCATAAATATAAGGAAGACTGACATCAAAATACTATATAAATAATAGGTTTAATAACACCCTCTCACTTCAGATCATTAAACAATTTAGGGCATATTACCAAGGGTCTTATCACCGCTTTAGCAGGAATTTTTCCAGCTAAAGCGGCGATAATTTTATATTTTATTATAGTGATCATCTTGGGGCCCACTTTGCATGTCAGCGATAATTATCGCTAATGATATGCAAAGTGGGCGTGCCAAGATGTTAGCGACTGGAAACAGTCGCTAACTTCGCTATCTCCTATTACCTACTTTTGGAAATATTCGCGCTAAGCACGAATATCTCCAAAAGCTAACACCTGCCCTGAGCAGTTCTTAGCCATGTTATCGAAAGGTAGGTGGATAACATGGCTAAGAGCATTTGCTCGGTAATGCATGAATATCGCTGACTTTTCAGCGATATTCATGCATTTCGGCCGATGTTTATCGCTTAGGAGATAAACCTTGATAATAGCAAGGTTTCTAAGCTATAAAAATAGGCGAAGCACGGCGATAAAATGATTGCCGCTAACCAAGCTTAGCGATAATTATCGCTTATTCTTGGTAATATGCCCCTTAATTCCTTATTCCAAAACACAGAATCTGAGAAATTCTCTTCTCTTGAGAGGGGGTTAATAAACCCTAAGTTTCCATCGATAAAACCAATGGAGCTTCAACGACAGAACGCTGCCTCCAATACCTTGATGGAGCAGGGGTTGTCAGAGGAAGGGCACTGCAACGCACACCCTATTTAGGGTGGGCAGTGTAGTGTAATTTTTTTCTGTCTGTCACAGATAGAAAAAACAAATAATGACCCCCACACTCTGGGAGAAAAATCTCAGGGTGTGAGTTCATTAGTTTTTTTGGGGAGGATAGCCTTCAAAACCAACAGCGGTCACCCACAAATGTTTTTTAACCATGAAGGAAAATGCCAAAATAGCAGTTGCTTTCAAGGGACAGAGATGACCAACGAGCCAGCAGCCATCGTTAAATTTGGTGGATAGTGGTCTGTCAGGTAGTTGGAGGTAATTCCTCCGCCACCCCGAAGGACTATACTCGCCTGCCAAATATTTTGCCCTGCATGGAACATTCAGCAAAGCATCACACATAAACAGAACTCTCAATCAGAAGTAAAAACTACCATACCTTTGTAATGCTTGAGGGTACAGCAAATTATAAGCTAGCAACTCCAACAACTGCAAAACTGGGTACAAGTACCCTAAAAGCAGACAGCCTTTAGAGCAGGCACTAACATTCAATAGTGTGACAGCACCCAGTGGGTTAGTTGATCTGGCTACAAAGAATGGTGGCATGTGGTTTTCCTGCAACGTTTACTATAATATTGCCATTCAAAAAGTAGATCAAAATTCACTCTCCTTTATGCCATGCAAAATGGGGATGACAATTCACTACTGAATGTGAATTAAGTTTTCTATACTGACAGGCAGGGCCCGATTCACAGAATGAACTTAAGACTCTATCCTAAACTTACTACTATTTTGGTATTCACAGAATGCACTTACTACTTTTGGCATTCACAGAATGCACTTACTACTTTTGGTATTCACAGAAGTTAGGATTTTGTCTTAAGTTTGTCTTAAGTCTGTCTTAAGTTTGTCTTAAGACAGACTTAAGACAAAATCCTAACTTCTGTGAATACCAAAAGTAGTAAGTTCATTCTGTGAATGCCAAAAGTAGTAAGTGCATTCTGTGAATACTAAAATAGTAGTAAGTTTAGGATTGAGTCTTAAGTTCATTCTGTGAATCGGGCCCAATATACTTGAACTGAAAGAACAACCCTAGCTGCTCCCTATGAGAAATCGTGACAGCAAATGGTCTCTAGCAGTGTTGCATTCTATCACCTATGCTTTTTAACCTTCATGTTTGCTCATTGTTCCTTCATTGGTAGAAAACAAACTGAGTTCCTCTCACATTATCGTGGTGGCAACTCTCTCCACTGGTTTATGTTGATGGCATTTTTTCAATAGATTTTACACTACTGTTCTGAAATTTGATACACAGAAACAATACACAATTAGGTATGAAGGTGATGCTTATTTTGACGTGGGTAAGGCATCGGGAGCATATACAATTTAAGAGCTTTTAGTGTTGTTGGATCATTAAAGGATTCAACACTCTTTATACTTGGCCTCTAACGCACCATTGCTGGAGCCATACTGAACAAAGTTGTATACTCGCTTTGATATTGTGCTTTAGTTCTGATTTATAAATGCATTGATAAATTTGATCTTATGGAATGTAAACTTATTCAGAAATTATTGAATTTGCTAAGGAAATCCTTCCAATTTGCCAATCACCGTCAGCTGGTTAGAGAGGCTGTTGCAGAGCTTTTAGTTTAAGTGACAAATCTGTATCTATACTCTCATGTAGGTTAATTGTCTGTCAATCTTTGCCAGAAGCAATGTGGAACAAATTTTAGGATATCAGAAAAGGAGAATTGCCGGACTTTGTAAAGAACTTAAGTGTGAATGATGTTTTGAATGAATAAAAACGTATCAATATTAGGTATATTATTATATAGGTCATACTTTACAAATTAGTGGTAGAACAAAAATAAATCTGCATAACCTACGTATTGCTAAATGTATTTTCACTGTTTACTAGACATTTCCACAAGGTGGACCGTTCTTCAGGCTTTAACCTGAATGTATGATTGTATATATAAAATGGAGTGGGGAGATAGTTTGTCAATTTTTGCCAGCAGCAATAAGGAGCAAATTATAGTATATAAAAAAATGTTGACCCGGTTTTGTAAAGAACTTTGGAATTTATGATATTTTGCAGAAATGATTACCTAAATTACTTCTTAGGTATGCTTTTACAATACATCATATTTTACAGATTAGTTACAGATCAGAAAACCAATATAAATCACATATTTTTCTTTGCACTGATTAAAGACATTACTACCAGAGGTACCTTTCTTCAAGTTTTAGAATGAAGATTGTTTTATCCTTATGAGGTTTAGGCTTCATCACCTTGTTTTGCTGAGTATAACAGAGAATTGGAAAATATCCCTGTTAGAAATGGGGTTCTCTAGTTGGCAGAGGTAGGTACCTTTGTCCAAATAGGCACCCTTGCTTCTAGTCAGGGTAAGGGGGATACACACTTTATATAACCCCTGATAACCCCCTTGGTAGCTTGGCACGAGCAGACAGGCTTATCCCAAAGACAATGTGTAAAGTATTTATACCAACACTCACAGTAACACAGTGTAAACACCACAAATGGACACCACACCAGTTTAGAAAAATAAAATATATTTATCTAAACTAAACAAGACCAAAACAACAGAAATCCAACATACACAGTTAAAAATAGGACTTTCAAAGGGTTGCAAAAACTTGTACCATAAAAAACTATGGATGCGTGACTTTTCACCGAAGTACCTATAGTTGCGTCAAAGTTCACAAGCCAAACAGGCGCAGCGGCGGAAAACAAAGAGACGCTTCACTCCTGGGAACTTGGGGAGGCGATGCGACAGTCCCACTGCACACAGAGGAAGGGTTGCATCGAATCTGCTCTGTATGGGGAGTGATGCGTCGGTTCTTCGTGACAGTTCCAGTCCGCGGGTGATGCGTCGGAAGAACTTGCCGCACAGATACAATGCGTGGAAATCAGAGATGCACTCGAAGTGTCGATTTCTGTCGTTCTTTGAGTTTCTTCTTGGTTCCAGCTCCCAAACAGCAGCAACAACCCCAAGAGGCCCAAAAACTGGCACAGGCACCTCTTGGCAGGCTCGAACTCACATCAGCGGAGTTTAGGGGAGCTGGGGTGAAGTCTTTCTGTCCCTGAGACTTCAGAACAGGAGGCCAGCTCGCTTCAGGATCTTGGAGATCTCCTTCAAGCAGGGGACACAGCACATAGCAAAGTCGTTCTCCTTTCCTTGGCAGAAACAGCAACTTCAGGCCAACCCCAGACACACATTAAGGGCAGTACTTCTCAGTTTCTCCAGCTCTTCTCCTTGGCAAAGGTTCCTTTTGAATTCCAGGAATGATCTAAAGTCTGGGGTTTTGGGTCTGATACTTATACCCTAAAATGTCTTTGTTCTCTTTGTGCAGGGGCTGTGAGCCCAGTTCAAACGAGTTCTGGGGGGCACTCTGGAAGTGCGCGACAACATCCATTGTCAGTGTGAGCCTCGGCTCCAGACACACCACAGGGGGGCCGAGCCAGCATTGTGGAAGGCATGCACAGCCCTATTCAGGTACAGGTGCTACTCCTCCCACCACTCCAAATGCAGATCAGGCCTAATGCTGACTCATCCAGACTCCTGGAGCCACTGGACCTGCCCTGTCCCTGTCACTTCTTAGCCAGACAGTCAGTCCACAAACAGGCAGAGGCACACAGGATAGTTGAACAAGAAAAAAGCTACTTTCTATAAGTGGTATTTTTGAACACACAATTTTAAAACCATCTTTACTAGAAGATGTGTGATTAAATCCTGAGTTCAGGGATACCAAACTCAATTTTTCCATCTTATCCCTATGGGAAGATATGCTCGTAAAATGTGACAATATATTACTAGAACCAGCGGTCCCTGTCATAGAGGGTATTAGGCTATAACCACAAAACTGTAGTCAGCGTCGAGTGTACTGTTGTCCCAATGGACTTTATTTAATTTATTCACTTATTCAATAAACATGAACTAACATACAATAACATAAAGGGAGAAACAAGTGGAGCGGTTCTGGAACTGAAAAGATTTCCTGACCTCAGGCATGTAGTGGTAAAGTGACTTTTCAGTGATAAAGAATACAGTAGTCACAATAGAGAAAACACATCTTGTACTACACAACAATCAAGAATTAAGAGTCGGAGTTAAGATGTTGTTGTCGAATACGTTTCGAGCCCCAACAACGGTTATGGGATCATCATCAGGATAGGTCAATCTAAATGCTTGAGAGGTAGCCTCCCTCCGTTGCCAATAATTGGAGGGGTTAAGACTCGTGCCAAGCTATAAGTCTTCAGGCTCACAATGGAGCACTATGGAGAGATTACCTGTGGCGATTTCGAGGATCTGGTCACGATTGCAAGCAGATCTGATGCATGTCCGTAAAATGTCACAAAGCATTCCTTATTCTGTCCTATGGGGCAAGATAGCCCTTCAATAGTGAAAACGAAATTGTCAGTATTTCACAATCAGGACATGTTACACACACCAGTACATGTCCTACCTTTCACATACACTGCACCCTGCCCAGGTGGTACCTCGGGACTACCATAGGGGTGTCTTATGTGTGAGAAAAGGGAAGGGCAGGGCCTGGCAAGTGGGTGCACTTGCCAAGTCAACATGGTCATTAACAAACTGTGCATAGGCACTGCGGTGGCAGGCATGAGACCTCTTTTCAGGACTTCTCATGTGTGTGGCACAATCAGTGCTGCAAACCCACTAATAGCATTTGATTTACCAGCCCTGGCACACTCAGGGCACTTTACTAGGGACCTACTGGTAAAACAAATATGCCAATCAGGGAGAACCAATTGCAATAACAATTCACACAGAGAACATATGCATTTTAGCACTGATCAGCAGTGGTAAAGTGCCCAGAGTCCTATAGCCAACAAACACAGGTCAGGAAAATATAGAAGGAAGGAGCAAAATGTTTGGGGATAACCCTGCAAACGGGCCATTTCTAACAATTCCAATATAACAAAATTGTACCAAACGTATCAACAAAGCAATCTTGATGAAGAAGGTATCTCTCATGTAACAGGCTGCTACCCCAGTTTTGCAAGTTAAAGACCCCATCATTCGAAAGGTTTGTTTATTGATCCGTGTACAAAAAGTGTCACGTAACCTTTCCTGATCTGTCTGGAGAGCATGACTCTTCCAATAAGGTTACTGAATTCTTGGACCTTCATAGAGAGATCATCATTAGCTAGGATTGTTTTAGGCATCTTTAATTTATTGAGAACAACTATTCAGTTGTTGTGACTAATAATATTGTATATTCTGTCTTAGGCTCATCATTAAAGACTAAACTGGCATCTTATTGGATTTATAGATATATCAAACATGGTCCTAATCCTTGCCTTGATCATGTCACGCTGGGATTATGGTAACAGTATACAAAAAGGTCTCCTGGATATATCTCTTTCACAACTCCAGAGAGTGTTGAAACTATACAGCTTACCCGATGCTCGGTCTGAAAAAAAAACGATTGCATCCCACTGGCCCCGAAATCCCTCCATTTGCTCCCACTATGGAAGTGACAGTTAAAATACCATGCCTTGTGCAAAAAATCAGGCCATACTCATTTATCAAACTATCTTACAGAACTGTTTGTCCCTCACTAACCTTCCATGAGCCTCATTTCTCCTCAATATTGTTGACACATTTGTTTAGATATAAGACATATGACAGTTGACCTCTTCAGGTCTATGGCGAATGAATGTGAAAATCCCAGCACCTAATTGGAAATTGGAAAAAGACGACTGCAAATTCATAAAACAATCTACTCCTTCATCACACTGTTTGGTTAATCATAGCCTCATCTTGATTGCCCTCTCCACCTGGATCCCTAAGTCCTGTGCATTTAGAAGACTAATACCTGTTTTATATTACTCACCTGGACTAATAGGACTCTTCCTCTTCTCCAAGGCTTTGTGAAAATGTTGGATCCATACAATGGCTAGAATCTCCATGCACTATTCATCTATGCTGGATTCATTCTAATGTTGTATTGTGTTAATCACCACTCCCTCTTAAACATGCTATCACAAAGACCTCTGAAACTACTGCACAGTGGCTAGTAGTACTTGACAAACCTCTCTTGCAAAATTAATGTAAATTATTCAATTGTTTTAATTAAGATTATATATGGTTTTACATAATTATTACAATAAAGATGATTCATTCATTCATTGCCAGTAATACACAATAGTTATTCTCTATGACTACCATGTAGCCTCCTACGAGGCTACTACCCTTACAGAATTACACACCACAGTAAACATTCCTCAATCCCTCGTATTGTTTCTCACCTGGAGGTTCTGCTTAATGCGCTCAGCATTGAAGCTCTTAGCTAGGGCCACAACGTCCCTCTGAAGCTGGTAGCGCAAGGCGATCTGGGCTGGTGACTTATTGTACTTTTGACCGATCTGCCTAAGTACAGGGTCTTCCAGGAGCACTGGGGAATTTTGATCGATCCTGCATGAGAAAAGGCAATAATCTTTTCTTACTTAGTGCAACAGACTGATATGCACAGGTTTGAAAAAACTTTAATATAACATATGACTTAGACCATGATCAATATCTCAACATTCTTGACCTGCCTACATTACACAATCAGTGTCAGCTGTGTACTTTGTATGATTGAGAGTGCAGAATCCTGCATCACTTTAGGGTGTCCTACAAATAATTACTGATTCCATTCCAGGAAGGGTTAAAGAACAAAGGTCAACTAGCAGTTGTCTAGAGCGCCACCTGCAGGTAGATGTTCCATTAGTCCTACAACCAGCAAAAGTTGCACCCGTGAGGGAGATAATTGCATGACCTAGAGCCACAAAGATCCTTTCCCAGGCCCTGCTGTGAAAAAGCAAGCTTTTCAGCGTGACACTGAAATTGGCCACAAACAACAGTGTCGCTGTGAATCAGCTGCACATAACGAACAACTATATATGTATTGTAAGCTTACAACTCAATGTAGCAGTCCTTCTGTGGGGTATCCATCTATTTTAAACCTCTCTAGCATAGCTACGCTGGCCAACACAGAATACTTCCTTAACTTGTACCAAATACACACTGAACTTGTGACGCTGCTATCATCTGATAACTACCAATAGAAGTGAACAGAACTTGCAAGTGTGTCCTTATTACTGACCCTAAAAACTTCAGGTACCCTTATTAGGCTTGTGAACTTCTTTGACGTACACAGTGCTAGGGGGAGTCATCATGAGTGTGAAGGCTTTGCCATGAGTGTGACGCGTTTGAAATTCGCAGGGCTGCTGCTTGCTGTGGGTGAACCTCCATAACAGTCAAAGGGGTCATTAAATCTTGTCATTTATAGAACTAGACTTTAATAACATGTTACTTTGATTGTCCCGACCTGTTGAAGAGTGACTAAAATAGAAGACAAACTTGAAAATGCCCAGCAGAATGCGCATTGTGTGAGGGTGGGATCCCGCTTTCGACTCCAGTACCGTTGTTTTCAGTCATCTCCTTGCTACATTCCTACCGACAACATCCAGTCTCAAATTCACTTCCCAGTCCATGCCTTTCTACAATCACCTAGTACAAAATGTAACATCTTTTCAATTCATTTTTGCGGTTTGAATGCCTATGTGAAAAGGCATGAGAAACTGGCAGGGTATCTAACCTTTTATTTCCAGCAAACTCCTTCTTTTGCACCATTCAACATCAAATTTTATTCTCCGTAGGTCCCCTCAGTTGTAGAAAAGTGAGGCTAGCGTAAACGTCTCACTACGCTTACAAAAACTCCTGGCATACTATTGGTTTTTGGCGTGAAAATTCATTGCTGTCCTCTCCTTGCTCCTGACTCTGTAAAACGTTTACTCTTTGCTTAAAGATATGTTATATTCAAATTCACAGAACTGCCCTTATACTTCTTTTGTTGTTGTGCTTTCGATATTTCTGTTTCAAGATTTTTGTTTTTCGGCATTTGTTTTACACTTTGTTTTGAGGAAGGGAAGTCACACCAGTTTAGACAAGAGTTGAAGAAACATCTCTTAAAGAAACTCTTCATTCACCATTGATTAGGAGGTCCCCAGCTTCATCTGCCCACCCCAGGCCCTACTGAGAAGAGACTCCTTCACCTCACCCCTTGCTCACTTGAGGACTCTCTCGCTCACTTGATGACTCTCTTACTGAAGGCTGCACTGTTGAAGACAGGTTAGCTCAATAGCAATACAAACAAATGCGTACGCATTGTCATTTTCTGAACTATTGATAGAGGTTGACATGGGCTTGACACTGTGGTATTGTCTATTTTTTTAGTTTGAGATACAAATAAAACAAACAATATAAACATAGTGATCACAATGTGATGCAATATTGTCTCTGATGTACTCTGTTGTAACATGATGTACTTCTAACTGGTGAAGTGTCCTGTCACCTGTATTCTATAGGTTGTACAGCCTGACTATGACTCCAGTGGGAACAGTTGGAGCTGAAGAAGATATCCCTCACACTCAGGCTGGGGTTTTATCAATAAGGACAACTTCAGAACCTACAAAGTGGATGTGCCTTTTATATTTCACAGTGGCGATGTGGATGGGATCATTAGGCCTCCATAAAGGGCACCTGTAATCTTGGCGTGTTGAGCCGAGTGTCTGCTCTTCACCACTGGGAAAGATGAAACATTAGCACCGTACTATAACTATACTATTTTGGGATTAGTGATCAAAGTGTAGAAGACTATATAACAACACTGCAGAAGTTGACATCCTCTTATTAACTTGGGTCTACACTGGAAGAATGCATTAGTGATCAATTCATGCCTACATGCCAGCTGACAAAGTCAGTCAAGAGGTGGGGTTGAAAGATAAATCAACACTGACCGAAGACATTACTATTGCTAAATAAATTCACCAGTCAGTGGCATATGTAGAGGAAGGAACTTGAAAAACATGTTAGGCCCTCCGTCAGGAATGCTGAGATGAAAGATGATGAATTAAAGGTAAGAACCTACCAATCAATAAAAACTAACATCAAAGGTGTTTGCTAAATATGTGGTTTGTTGGACACATGACCACCATTAAGAAATGTTCTGCCCTTACTATTGGGCAAGATAAGCAACAACATGGGTAATTTGGCAAAGTGTTGTCTTTCAAGCACAAATAATAATAAAGTAAACTAGGTAGTATCAGAATTGGACAGGGAAGTGGGGGACAGCATTTTGATGGTGTCTGACGGGGTAACATAAAATAATCCCATAGATGTGGTGACTATATATGATATTCAAGATGAGTCTCTAGTTGATTCAGAGGCATAGTTGACCCTGATATTTAATGAAGTCTTTGTTGTAATATTTCTGG
This sequence comes from Lissotriton vulgaris, assembly GCF_964263255.1. NCBI lineage: Eukaryota > Metazoa > Chordata > Amphibia > Caudata > Salamandridae > Lissotriton > Lissotriton vulgaris. Next base: position 164,230,440 of record NC_141686.1, on the reverse strand, counting down.
GTAACGTTAAATTAAAGGAACATGATATTGTCCACAGGGGGTTGTGTTGGAGTTGTCTGACAAATGTAGGTTCTTCAGGGGATATGGACACCAAATAAAGTTATGGGAGGGTGCAGTTCTTATAGTTAGTAACATCATAGTCATTGCTATTTTGATACGAGAAGTGGTCAAACGTGAGGTAAAAAATGTTCTGCCAAATAGGGATCCTTGAACGTGATTGTGTATGGATCTTAGGGCACTCAATAAGTGTGTCATGGTTGAGCATTTTCCTCTTCCGAATATAGCACAGATTCTTATGATGCTGCATGGGCCAAGGTTTTCCCCACTTTTGATATCACTGTAGCATATCATCCAATAAGGCTGCATCAAATGTCAAAGGATCTTATGACTATCAAAACTCTCATAGGCACTTTTCAGTTAGGATGCCTTTTTGGGCTGGTACTGGCTGCAGCTGTCTTCCAAAGGTTGATGTATGACCCATTTAAAGAATTAGGTTCTTTCAGAATAGCATCCTTATGTTTGGAGAGTCCATAGACCATGTTCAGTTACTTTTTCAAACATGAACAAAAAACGTAAACATAATTGTGAAATAAATATCCCATGTTTTGGTTTAAAGCACAGTAGACTCCTTTCTCCTTCGGGCCACAATTGGCCTGTCATTTTCCAGATGTCCATCACTTCCTTATGATTATTTACTCCTGCTCCTAGAGGGAGTAGCATCATCACCCTCAGCCACAAAAGCACTGCTGATGCTAGGTCCTTCCTCACTATCTGCTAGTGCAGCCTTTGTAGTAGAATGTGAGATTTATATTTCTTCTGGTGGTTGGGCAGGCTGCAAGTATGTCTGCTACATGGCCAAATGCATGTACACAGGTCGATGAATGAAGTTGGGATCACCACTGTGAATTTATACCTTCTCTTACAACACAAGATAGTATGTTTACTATGGCCTGTGACATATTGTCACTACATGTTGTGTCAAATTCATTGCTCATGGTGAATTCACAAATGGACTTGTGCTATGTTGCTGCACATGCAACATTACCCACTAGCCATTGGTGCATTATCTCTGCCCTTGCCTGAACTTTCTTGTTTGCCTTCGGATAGATGGTCATACTTGTGCAGACACTGGCTGCTATGTTGTGCATCTTTGAGATGCTGAATGCACAGAAGAAGAGACTGTAGTGGTACCAGCTGATGTCTTCTTCTTTTGACCTTGTAACTGGTGCCCTTTTGTTTCTGTTTCATAAAAGTTGCCCTATTTGCCCCAGATCTGAACTGGTTTGATCTCCTAACAGCTCCTCTATGTGCACATGGACCATGTATGTTATAGGATTAGCTAGGAGGCGAGTAGATGGGATAGGAGTGACCATTTGGCTTATAAAATAGATTTATAATTATTTGTAATGCTGACATGAACTTTGCTGCATGCCAGTTTCTTATGTAGCACTGTTGCTAGTCATATGATAAAGTGGGAAAACAATTGCAGATGACTTACTGCTACATTTGAAAAGTTGATTAGAAAGGATTGTGTGTGTTTGATATTTGAGCTAGTTATGTTTACTACACTAACACATGTCTGTATGAATGGTGTTTTTGCTAGGAATATAGAGGTGCTAACTTGTTCTTAATAATTTTTACTACATGTCCAGTGGTGCTTTGCATCTGAGAGTCATGAGTCCAAGCAATCCATAACATGTTGCATGTGTATTATTTGTGAGAAAATCATGATCCTACATGTTGTGAATGTGTGTGTCCTAACTTCTAACATATGTCTCCAAAGCCACACCCCAATTGGGGTTAGCTGGTATGCTGGGTACTAGGTCTGATTTCTCATTGAGTTGGACACCAGTCGAAGCATCCAGCTTCCATCTACATTCAAGCAGTTAACGTTGCACTTTGCAAAAAATTCTGAATCACAAAGTGTGATTCCATTTTTTGAGCACTTGGAATCCATCTGCTTAATAGACAATCCCTCTGTAGTTATGTCATGCTTGGTTAATTGGACGGCATCAACTCTTTCCTTCTCATCTTTCTTCTGTCAAGAATTTTTTTTTCCAAGAGAAGCTTGCTCCTATGTGCAAAGCCTAGCAAGATTTGTGCTACAAAAAAGCCACAATTTTTGGTTAATCCCAAAGGCTATCAAGGCTATGCAAATGTCTCCATCAGGCATCTAGATATCATGTCATCTGTAAATCATGTTTGGTGTCCTGCCTCTTTTGCAATGGCCTTACATCTTGAAATTCAGGTCTAGGTCATCAATACCCAATAACCCTGCTGGATGTAAGTTGAAGTTGAGTGGCGTGCATCTTACCATATCAGTAAAATGTCTCTTTAAAAGATGCTAAAGAGTTGTCACTGAGATGTAAACTTGTCTGTGAAACATAAGGAGTACCTCGAGAATGAGCACTTCTCACTACATTGTTCATGATAAAGCCCAATTTCCTCCAACTCTGGTACAGATATGCAGCTTAAATGTGAAACATATAATGAAGGTTTAAAGAAACTTTTTCAGTTTTCTAAGATTTTTATCAAACTTAGTTCTTCAAGCCCTGACAATGGTGGATGAGGATTACTTCGTAGCACAGCATAAACCCAGCGCAAGGCAGCATTCTTAGTGGTTAAGAGTTGAATGTGAATAGATATGTAATTCGCATTAAACCTTTGACTTATCTCATTTCTGCTCCTTCATGCGGAATGACTAGTAATTGCAATGTGAGAGAAACAATGACAGAGAGAGGTAGGACAATGGGGTAAGCCCCCTTCCCCTGAATAATAGTAATTTAGACCAACGTGGACAGACCCACTAATGAATCCTCATGCTAGGATGAACCTGTCCAATACACAGGAATCTCTCAATCAAATGGGGAAGGATCACTTGTCCTGCATAACCTGGGTATGCAGGTCGCGTACCAATTTGTCCCAAATTAAAAACCCTCATACACGTGTTGGATCTTACGTTAGAGTGGTATATCTTGGTTCTCCGCTACTTGATCACGTGTTTGCATAATCACAGGGTTAGTAGTTATGCATCCTCCAGCCGGAGGTTCACCCTCGGTTAAAACAGTAGTGATCAGTGATATGTGGGGTATGTCCTATTAAACAGCTCGTACAGCCAGATGAATGTCTTTTAATGGGTCTGGATTCGAGTATATTTAAAAGGTTTGTTGGTGTGTATAGGAGAGAGATAAGGACTCTCACACACTCAGATTATTGATAAAAAAGGTCGACATGTTTCAGCCCTTGTTTGCCTGGTAGGGTCAAGTGGGCTTTCTTCAGGACCAAGTGAAGGGTGAGAAGAGACCAAGGGAATCTCAGTGAGTGTAGTAACCTATAAACAGTATTGGTTGTTCATATGGAAAATTGTGAATAAGACAGATGTATTAATCCTTCTCATCAAAAGGTCTCAATGTACCTTTTTGTGTTTCAATTCATGCCTCAACGGGTCCCCATAGAGAGTCGGGGAGACTGCGTCCTCCGTACACGACTTGTGCTGACTCGACCTCACGGGGCCCGTGATCCTTCCCCATTTGATTGAGAGATACTGAACATTAAGGAAGCTGAACGGATCACGTCTTCCTTCTCCCTCCGCAATTGATTTTTTTCCATACACAGGAATACCAGAAACCAAATAGGTTTTTAAGAAGAACCGTCACCCACCAACCTAGTTGGTGGCAAGCTTCATCATTGGGTTCCCAGCTGGGCTGCCGAATGCAACCCAGCTGTGCTTTGATGCCTGAGTTACAGTGAAGCGGGTTTTGTTTTTTTCAATGTGATGTGTGTTAAAAGTGGTGAAGTTAAAAATGCCTCTGGGATTCCTTGCTGACAACATTTTTATTCCCAGGGGCATAGGACACAGTTAAAAGAAAAAAGGAGGCTAAAGTGAAGACGAATAATTGGTCTTCGGTATCCCTCAAATACTGGTCGACATGTTTCAGCCTCATCAACAATAGTGAGGCTTTATTCAGGACCATACAGTGTGAAATGTGCTGTGGCAAAAGGAAGCCATGTTCATTTATTTTAGCACACATGCCAGGGTGTGCTGTGCATGCAGTGGTGTACTGTACTTACGGACAAACCATCTGATTAGAACCTGTAATACAAAACACAACATAAAGGGCATGCAAAACATGTAAAGGAACGTAATTGAGACTGCTCCTTTCTCGTTTTAATATCCTTTTGCTACTGGTGTGCTTACCTATGAATTCATGAGCACTCCGTGAGTTGTTTTCAAGGATTCTTTTTATATATGCAGCCTTACACACAAAGACATGCAACACACCTGGTGTATGGAAATTCATGCATGGTGGTTTGGTGCAGGCATGCATGTCTCGTAATTACTGTGCTTAGCTGGCTTATGTGACCACTTATCTATGTGATCGCAGCACACATGATTTGTGCTAATTATAGCTATTGTTTGGCCTCTCCAGTGTGAATGCTATTATCGGTAGCTATGTCCTACAAAATGGCGGCCAAGGTGCAGGATGGAGGCAGGGATTACCTTTGCTGTGAGTGCATGCGTTCCTGTAAGCATGCAATTTTAAAACATTCATATTGTCACAAGAAGAAGTGTAGGTGAAAAAGGCATCTTACACCAGCTACGTGATTACAGTAGCTGTATTAGATCCCGGAAGGGGTGGACTACTGTAGTCAAACACTGTTAAAAGACAAATGTGGCATCTAAGTAGGTAAAGGCACTCTGCCTTATAGAAAAATGTGACCGAGTGGAGCCAAAGTTGGGCCAAAGCCTATAGTAGGGACTCACTTCATCAAGGGTGACGGCTCGCCTGCCTCACCTATTGCGGTCTTCTTGGGATCCCGGCGATAACTGAAGCCGGTGGTTTCTATTCTTAAAAAGCTTCCCGGCAGTAGCCCAAGGCGTGGCCTCATCTGATGACGTGTCAATCAGGCGCTTAAGCACGTGATTTGGGCGTAAGTTCATATCTGGGCTTTTAATGGTGCGAAGGCGGAAGTGGATGGAGTACGTTAATGCTGCCAATGTAATTACGACATGTGGTACTCCATCACATGCTGATTGAAATACATTTCTAAGTATTTGTGTGGCCTATGGTAAATGTATGTTTTTGTATATTTTTTACATTCCCAGGGCTGATGTGTAAGTAAGAATTAACATACTTAAATATATATGGAAAATGCGCTAAACATAGGAGATAAAATGTGGAAGAAGTTATCCTACCATTTGCCTACAGTGTAGGAAGGGTACTTGCCCATTCTGAGTGCTATTATACCACTAATTCCAGTCGCTGTTATTGGTGGACTAGATCAATATCAGTAGTTGGTTAGTAGGAGCTAAGGTATGTAATTCTTTGCATAATATCGAGGCACTGAGATGTTGTGCCTTTGATGATGTCGGTTGTAATATGGTTTATAAGGATGCAGGACTCCTGGAAAAAATAGGCCAGAAAAGGGCTGTTGTGTTGTTAAAGGCCACATGATTAGTGCCTTAGTAATGCTGCTTACTCCCATGTTCATTAAGTAGTTGAGCCCCGCTATTAAGGTCTGTTCAAGGAATTCCTTGGGTTGTTATTGAGTCAATTTTTATGTGTTGATAACCGGTAGACCCAACGTTGTTTCTTTTATAGAAGGCGGCTCTGAAGATTAGAGGTATTTTGCTCCAGCTGTTCAATAACCACCAACTTCTGTCATTGGTTGTATGTCCAACTTCAAGGAAGTGATCAGTCATCCTTGTGGTATTTCATTTGCATTGGATATTGCTTCGATGTTCGGAAATCCAGATTTTAATTTTGCAGCTGGTCATGTTGATGTACTGGAGACCACAAGGACAAGTGATCAAGTAGATGACTTTAAAAGAGTTGCAGTTTGTATGTTTTCTGATCTACCAGGTTCTCCAGGTTTAGGGTTTTTGTGTGTTGTGTGTGGTTGCATACATACAATTACCCCTTGGGAAATGACCTGTCAAATTAGGGTGTCCCCAGGAATCAGAACTGTGTTAGTTGGCTTTATATGATGTTGTGGGCGTGTTGTCACCAGACTATCTTTTAGGCTTCTCGCTCTTCTGTATTAGAACATGGGGTTTTCCCAATTGAGTTTGCCTGTTGTCAGTGCCCTCCAGTTTTTTTGTATGATTTGTGACACTTTGTTAGAAATTGAATTGTGGGTGGTGTCGCTTGCTAATGGTATTGATGAGGATGTGCGTTGTGTCCGTTGTAGTAAGCCATCATGGTTTTGATTTCTTGCTAATTTTTGTGCTGTGTAAATGACTATCAGGCTAACCTCATTCCCTGAGTTTAGTTGTCAATGACTGTGATTGGTCTTTGTAGTCTTTGATGACACTACAATTTCTGCCCAGTCTAAGGTATTGCCCAAATGGTAAATTCTGCCATAAGGGTCTGGGTTGGAAGCTATTGAAGTGGAGAAGGCGAATTTCTAGCTGTAGGATTGAAATGTGTTTTTGTCTTTAACTGACATCCCCCAGCCCTGATATGCAGGTCTTAGAAGTGGATTTTTTTTAATTCACACTGTGGGTGAATTCTAAGTTAGGGTCGCATCAATTGAACCAAATAAGAAAAGAGTGGAGTGTGTCTTCCAGACCTTCCCATATGAGGAAGACATCGTCAATTTACCTCTTGTAAACTTTAACGTTGGCTGCAAAAGGCATCCAGGAGTTGAGGAGATGTGTTTTTTCCAAGTTGAAAACATAGAGCCCAGCCACACTATGAGCGAAGGTGCTACCCATAGATGGGCTGTATGTTTGCAAAAAAGGTCAACTTCGAACTCAAAGAAATTATCCTTGAGTGCCAGTTCTGCACACTGTAGCAGAAAAGATTTTGGAGTGTTATAATCCCAGGCTGTTGACTTCAATGATAGTTTGAGTATGTTAAATATGTCGCCTTGGGGAAGGCTTGTGTACAGACTCTCTATGTCCAGGCTGACCAGAAGGGAGGTGTCAGGATCAAAGGTGAGAGTCTGTAAGTGTCCTAGTAAGCCTTTTGTATCTTTCAGGTAGGTAGATGTTGCCTGCACAATAGGTTTAAGGAAAAAATTAAAAAAGCGTGAAAGAGGTTCTAGCAGTGAACCAAGGCCCAAAACTATGGGGCGGCCTGGTGGCGGGTGTTTGTTTTTAGGTATTTTGGGAATTGTGGAAAAGTATGGAATCCATGCTGTGCTTGTGGTAAAAAAACTGGGCTTCCTGTTTCCTGATTTTCCCCTTGACTCTGCATCTTCTACTAGGGCGTCTATTCTGGCTCTTAGACTTTCGCTGGGGTCTTGCACCAGCCATTAGTAGTTCTTTGTGTCACTGAGTAGTCGTCTGCATTCCGCTCGGTAACTATCCTTGTTTTGGAGTTCTATACCTCCTCCTTTGTCTGCTGGTTTTATGATGATCTTATTATCAAATTTCAAAGTCTGTATTGCTTCAAATTCTGCGCATTAGTTGTTTCTATTTCATTGAAGGCGGCCTGTTCAAATGTGGTAAGTTCTACCGGTATTGTATTTGGAGGCGGGATGAACGTAGATTATAGCTTTAGCTTGGTATCTCCTTGACCCTATCTTTCGTCTTCTGTTGGTTGGTTTAGAAAAAGCGCCTTTAGTTTGCGAAAAAATTCTGCAAGCTTGCAGTGTAGTTTAAATTTGTTGAGTCTTGCAGTGGGCACGAAGCCTAGACCTTTCTTCAGTAGATTGTCCTCTGTCTGAGTCAACACATGGGAGGAGAGTTTCGTTACTATGTTCTGTTTGAGCTGGGTCCCGCTTGTTGTTCCTTGGTTTTACTGCGTGTGTTGGCTCCTTTGTTCTGATCTTCCTCTCAGTGGGCCTGATTTTGTCTCCTTCTCCTGCAGCGATCTCTTCTGCTGCTCCCTAAAAAAGGACGCCATGGGTTGGCATGAAGGGAAGTTGTGGTTGGACAAAAGGTGGATTCCACCTGTACCATCAAATATGGACTTGGGTAGTGAATTTGGCCTCCTGGTGGAAATTGGGGCCATGGTTGTTGCCAGATCCCAGTGTGTCCTCTTCCTTGTTGTTTGTTGAGGTAGCTTCCTCTGCTAGAACCGCTGTTTACTGATGAATCATCATCAAAAGATCCTCTTGACATGTATGCTTGTCTTGTGAGCATGTCGTCAGCATCATCGTAATGGTAGGTCTCAACATAGGAGAATTCTTTTAAATCTTTTTGAAATTTATGGATTTTCAATTGTGTTAGATCTTTCTTGTCCTCCGCCATCTCTTTGTTAACTTCATCCAGCTTCTTTTCAAACGATGTGAGCTTGGTGAAGTAAGTCTCTGCTATCGTCTTAGGCCCAACTTTGTCTCCACTCAGCCACTTTTTTCCCTAACCTGGAGTGCCTTTACTTACTTAGATGCCACATTTGTCATTTAACTACAGCAGTCCGTCCATTCCGACATCTATTACAACTACTGTCATCACGTACTTGGTGTAAGATGCCTTTTTTAGCTACACTTACTTCTTGTGACAATATGAATGTTTAAAATTGCTTGCTTATGGGAACGCATGCACTCACAGCAAGGAAATCCCTGCCTCCATCCTGCACCTTGGCCGCCATTTTTTAGGACATATCTACAGATAATAACATTCACCATGGAGAGCTAAACAATAGCTATAATTAGCACAAATCAGTTGTGCTGCGATCACATAGATACGTGGTCACATAAGCTAGCTAAGCACAGTAATGCATGCCTGCACCAAACCACCATGCATGAATTTGCATGCACCAGGTGTATGTCGCATGTCTTTGTGTGTATGACTGTATATATAAAAAGAATCCTTGAAACCGACTCACAGAGTGCACATGAATGCATAGGTTAGCACACCCACAGGAAAAGGATATTGAATTGAGAAAGGAGCAGTCTCAAATATGTTTCTTTAAATGTTTTGTATGTCCTATATGTTGATTGTGGGTCCGTAAGTAAGGTTACACCACTGCATGCACAACATACCTTAGCGTGTGTGCTGACATAAATACACGTGGCTTGCTTTTCCCAAAGCACATTTCACACTATATGGTCCTGAAGAAAGCCTTACTATTGTTGTCGAGGCTGAAACATGTCGACCAGTATTTGAGGGATAACGGAAGACTAATTTTTTGTCTTCACTTTATCCTCTTTTTCTCTTAACTGTGTCCTAGGCCCCTGGGAATAAACATGTTGTCAGCAGGGGATCCCAGAGGCATTTTTAACTTCACCACTTTGAACACACATCACATTGAAAAAACAAAAACCCTCTCCGCTGTAACTCTGGCGTCGAAAGCACAGCTGGGTTGCATTCGGCAGCCCAGCTGGGAACCTAATGATGAAGCATGCCACAAACTAGGTTAAAGGGTGAGGGTTCTTCTTAAAAACCTATTTGGTTTCTGGTATTCCTGTGAATGGATCAGAGTCATCCTAGCATGAGGATTCATTATTGGGTCGGTCCACGTTGTTCTAGATTATTATCAGTAATTGCAACATGTCATGGCTTTGTTTTAGAGTTGATTTTCTTAACTTCTCGTGGTGACGATAGTGTCTGTCATTTCCTTTTGCCACCTTGTAGTCCTCAAATAAACACAAAATGGTACTAGGTGAGAAATAAAAAGCCCTTCTAGAGGGAAATCCTGGAGCACAAATTTCTGCTTTAAAGAACCATGCAAAACTAGGGATAGTTGGGTTGAGGAAATGCAAATAATAGACTCCAAATGAAAAAAAAAAGATTATGGTTGATAGATGTCATTGCTAAGAAAGCAAACATTCAACTATTTCCTATTGAAGCTGACCCTAATGAGAGATCATTTTTTACCTACAGAAAGATGATGAACATCTTTTGAAGTCAATGTGTAAAATTCTGTATAGGTACCCCAATATAGGCTCGGGCAACATCCCAACCTTTCACCTATATTCATCCCTACACTACATACATAATGGGCTGCTAGGACTGACTCTTTACCTAGTTAGAGTACTCCTTACAGAACGTGGGGTTTTCCCTGAACACTAGCCTCATACATTATGCATGAGGATCATTGGATTTTTAGAAGCTCAGCAGAACCACCATCTCCTGCATAATAACTATGTACAAGGTTAATTCCAGATGTCATCCTAAGTTTAACAGTGGCACAGCAAGGTAGAACCTCTGGGATAACTTGGGTATATAAACATCACATGTTACTGAGATAGTCAGAGGAGATCAGGCCTTCCATGACCACACACTGATGCCAGATGCTGAAGCCCCTGTATGCAGATATTGTAGCTTGCAGTGGTCTGACATAACTTGCGGGGTGTCCAACCCGAGACCAGGACTGGGTCCCACAGTTTCTCACTTCAGGTAATGGGGGTAGACTTTATCCTAGAGGGATTCTTGGCTTAACACCTACATACATGCTAGGTACACTTAGGTACATCTAGTTAGGGCAGTATTGTAGGAGTACGCATATTATTGTCATGTTTTGTATATACTTGCCCATATTCATGACCATAGTAAAATGGTAGAAATCTACCATCCTTTTACTTTCTTAGTGCTTCTAATCATTTATATCTGTTAATGTCTGATGATTGTTTCAGCACACCTATTTCACACTAGAATGACGATGTTCAATAAATGGTTATTGGAAACCGTCCATATAGTTTATTCTGTGTATCTCTCTGAGTCTGAGTGAGCACGAGTGACTACGCAATAAGTATGACACGGTTTCCACTGTCCTGAGGGATCAGGGTTGTCATGTTCGATAGTTGCCAAGAACTATTCTCTCCTTGGTACTAGGAGTTTCTAGTGGCACTGTGATCTAGCTGGTACACAGGCCAACATACCCGGTGGGGGGGGGTCTAAAATCAGGCTGACATTAATCCTGCAGTGCATGTAGTCCAAACGTGCAGATCCTGTATAGGTTTTATAGGAACTACCCAAAAAATGTATATGGAATTATATATGACCACTCAGAATTTTAGTCAGGAATGGAAAGGTTACATTTCATTCCTAAAGACCCCTATATAACTATAGTCATGGAACCTACATATTCAACTCCAAGAGCATTAAAACCACTAAAATCTCTTTGGAAATGCTGGTGTTGTGCTAAATGGCAGAGCCTCACAGTCACTACTCTGATTATGTTTTTAGACTATAGACTGTGTGTAAGGCAAATGCATCAGCCCACCAATACATTTAGCCATCCCAAGTGTCTTTCGTCCTACCATGCTTTATCTCTACTTGATCCAAGAACACTGAACGCCACCAAGACAATATCCTTGGACTTGCAGAACTCCAATAATTTACTTTGGTTCAGATATACGTGGCACTCCACCTGCAAAACAAAACACATTTTCAACTGTAAAGGGACTGATACACAAAAAATAACAATTATAATTCTGAAAAGGAATGGAAAAATGTGCAAAACATATTCACAATTAGTGGCATGGGTCGCCTTTTAAGAAACAACATAAAAGATACCTTATTATTACCCTTTAGACCTACACTGGGAACAGCATATATACCACCTTATTTCACAGCATCCCGAAAGAAATAGATGTTGTTCACTTCAATATTTGGAAAAAGACTGATGTCAAGTATTGTTAGGTATGTGATGCCACCCATGAGTATACTGCAATGTTTACGATCTTTATATGGATTACGGTCACATTAATGGTTATTTCCTCCAGAACATATGCAAGTGAAGAAGTGATTGCAATAATTTCCTTACGCCTGAAAATAAGGAAGCATATACCAGATCACGAGAAACTTTTATGCAAATGGTGGGGGTAAGATAGAAGTTTGATGCTGTCAACAGAAACGCAAATGGCAGTCCATTAATAACTTCATACTTAAGGACTCTCTAGAGACAACAGACAAGTGTGATGCCAGAGCAGCCCTCCTACAGCTACCCTTTGTTTAAATTGCCATCAATACTGCAGTGCATGATTTGGAGCAATACAACCCTATCATTGGCTAGAAGCAGAATAGTTGCTAAAACTATGCTTAAAGATATTGCCCAAAAATGCCAACAGGGTTGGCCACTTTTCTATTGCAGCGTGGATGGCAAAAAGGCTCATGGTGTGCTTAAGAATTACGCTGGAAAAACAGATATTTGATGTGGGCACATTTAGAGTGTTGGTGGTGTTGTTGAGATCTCCAAATAGAAGAGCCTTTTACCACCTAAAACTTGGGAACTAACCAGGGTTCCATATTATTTATTTGCATTTATACATGGCAAGGGCTCAAGCTATAACTAGCTCAGTATTCAATAGATGGGGAATATTAGATGCTTTTTTATTTCAAATGTCATTTAAAACAAAACATGTTAAACTATAAAAACACTGAAATTCACCAATGATAGTTAACTGAAGAAACAATAAATCACATCGCCACATACACAGTGTAGTCATCAATGATGTCATTTCAGTTGTCATCAGTGATGTTATTCTTGATGTCCTAAGCAGTGCATGGCAAAGGTGGGAGTTACAGTATCTTTAGTTAACTATAACTGGTGAATGTCAGTGTTTTTTTTAATGATTTAAATCGTTTTGTTTTGTTTTAACTGACATTTTCACCTGACGATACCATACTTTAGCCTTTGTTTTCAAAATGTAAAGTAAAATATTATTACCATACCAAATTAGAACGATACTTTAAACTTAGATTTTATGCATTAATCTCTACGGTTTTTGTAACCTTAAGTAATAGATTATTGCTATTTGTACCAACTTTTTCCACAGGGCCAAACTCCAGTGGGCCGGCAACCCCGCGCCAGATGCCAACGTGTGGTTGGGAGCAGGGCCTAAACCCAGCATGAGCAGCCAATCCCCTTGGTTGAGTAATGCCTCAGCCTTCCCTTTTTTTTCTCAGCGAAGTTCCACAGAGGAAGCGCTGGGTGTTAATGTCAATCCACAGTTTTAATTTGAAGGTTAGTCCTACCCTCCCCCTTAATGTCCAAGGGCACAAGAAGCGAGTCCTAAAATGGAGGGGACAACTTTTGTTTTCAGGTTGTGGCCAGCCAATGAGATCATGGATCCACAAACCCTTGTGGATTCTCCGTGAATCTACTACGGTATGAAATACAAATACATTTGTTAATCTTAATTTCCCAAAAACTACTGATCGGATTAACACCAAATCCCCAAAATTACATTTTCTGGATAGTGATCTAGCTTTCTGCCAAATTTGGTGTAATTCCATTAAGCTTTTTTTTTTTTTTTAATCACTGTCAAAATTGGACCTCCTTTTTATTTCTTTTTCCCACTCGACAGATCACCTAGGAACTGAGGTGTCATAAGCCAACTGCCGAGATCCTAGATGATTCCAAAAGGGGCAAGAATACTAGTTACCGATGTCTCCCGAGACTTGCCCTTGGTTTACAAGAGGAGACACTGCTCCGGTGGTAAATACCAGGGGGAAGGGGGTTGGGATGGAGAGAGCGTGTAGAATCAAAGATGATGTAGCTGGTCCACTTAACAGCAACACTGTAGCAGGCATTCACACCAGTCTGATGAATGGTACATTCAGATATGGTACCTATAAACAAGCAAATAACAAGGTTTTAGTCTAGTATTAACTCTATCTCTGAAGGTATCACCTCACAAAAACTTTTCAAATTTCAACCAACCTTTAGTTTTGTTGATGTTTTGTTTTCATTTAGATTGTCCGTAGAGGCCCATTCATCAAAGTTCTCAAAACTGTAGTATGTATGATTTCAGCATCAAACCCACAAGCAAATTATGACGGGGTTATCTTCACAAAACGTCCTCTCTGGCAGAGCCACGTCAACAGTATGTGTCAGTTAAACAAAAACACTGGTTAACTTTGTTTGCAGCACGATGATGCGAATGAGCTCAGCACATAGTAAAATCAAGTCTGTTCATGCGTTTCTCCTTTTTATTCTCGGTCTTTTTTGCATCCAGGTGCAAGACTAATGTGGAACGTTCTTTGTGGTTGCGTCAAAGCGGGAGGATCAAGGGAGCTGACAAATACAGAGTCTTGCAAGCCAGGAAACAGGTAAGTGGCAGACGAAGAAGCGAAGTGGAGGAGTGTGGATGGTCTTTAGAACATTCATGAACGGCACATTCTAATTGTTTGTAACAAGGAACAGGTGCAGATAATTAACTTGATGAGGCTGCCTTCTAGAAAGTGCTTTAGAATGTTTGCAAAGGTTGCGTTTATATTGCTTACGGCAAGGAGCAGGTGCACATGACCAATTTGATGAGGCTGTCTTCTAAATGGTGTTTTAGAATGTCCACAAAGGTCGCATTCCAATTGCTTATAGCAAGGAACAAGTGCACAGGATTAATTTGATAAGAGCCGTCTCCCGGAAGGTTCACACTGAGGTATTCAATGCCGGTTGCTTGATGCTCATTCTGGTGGAGTTTCTGGATGTTTCCATGGCGCCTGAAACCTGACCATGCATATGCATGGTAAAACATTTGTAAAACCTATTACGTATTTTCAAAAAAATTGAGGTACACCAGCTGCAGCTAGCTATTACCAACAGTGTGTAATATGGTCAATAGTCAGGGTGCAAGATGTTTTTTCGTTCATAAGTGTTGGGGAGAACGATACGAGTCATGCGGTATATGGTGATAGTCAAGAGGGGTGAGCTGTGGAAGGAAACCAGACGTAGGTGGATGAGATTTCTTTTTGGAAAGTTTCATGAAGATTCGTCCAAGAGTGTGAAAGTTAATAGCAAGCCAAAAAATTATTTCATATGTCATCACAACCCTATATATAACTACTCAGTGCTGACCACCAATAAACAATGTATGGTGAATATTATAAATATAAGTAAGATATTATTACCATACTCTACTATAATGTCACTTAAACCTTTTTGTTTTTTAAGCAAATTTCTAGTTTTTTTTGCATAAAGTACTAATTTATTACTAGAAGTGACTCCAACTCCATGCCGCGCACTGCCTGCGTCCAACCCCTCGCTAACAGCCAACCCTACCCCATGCTTGGTTTGGGGTTGACTGCAGGCAAGGCCTTCCACTCAACAACACCCAGGTTTCCAAACCCCACTGCTCCCAAACCATGTACAGAAGGGGTTTAGGGCGCAGAGCCTGGAGGTCATTTTAATGAAAAGGCAGAACTACTGACTATCTTATGAGATCAGAACACCAAAATATAAAAAGTGGGTCTATTGACTTTATGAAGGGATCAGGTTATCAACATATATAAAACACATGTATTTTCTTCGATACAAAATTACAATGAAAGGCATATTTAACTAATTAACACAGAACAATGTTTAATAAAAGTGATTGTCATACAAAATGGGATAACGTTTAACTAAAAAAAAGAAAATACCAATATGTCTGAGTTAAATAAAATCTTTTTTAAGCTGCAAAATGTAGGCATAGAACCCCCCACAAGGTAGTTTTGCACTCCAGCTGAAGAGCATAGAGCTAAAGCTTTAAAAATATTGTAAGCGCTCTTGGAGTCAAGGATTTAATGACTCACAAGACTTACTGTTTTTTAGGTCTCGCCTGTCGATGCACATGCGCATCGAGCAAGCGAGACTATGGGGGCTTATCCACTCTTTATCCACTGCAAGGAATCGTGGCGATTCCTTGCAGTGCCCGTGACTTTTAAGCTCAATGCGCATGCGCATTGAGCTTAAAAGCGCGTGCACGTCCGTCTTGTTTTACCCGCTCCGCCCCCTCCCCTTCCCGCCGTGTCGCATTTCTCCTCCCCCTCCCCTCTCCTCCGTCCGTCTTGTTTGTTTAATTTAACCCACTCCTCCCCCTCCCCTTCCCGCCGTGTCGCATTTCTCCTCCCCCTCCCCTCTCTTCCCTCCGTCTCGTTTGTTTAATTTAACCCGCTCCGCCCCCTCCCCTTCCCGCCGTGTCACATTTCTCCTCCCCCCTCCCCTCTCTTCCCTCCGTCTCGTTTCAGACTCCCTCCCATCTTTCAAGAGACCACCCTTGTGCGCATGTAAGCTGTATAGCGCCATGTGGGTGTAGAACCAAGAGCAAAAAAGTTGGCGTCAAGGTTCTGTTTTTTTTTCTGAAAGCCCCAAATGTATATTCCTTCTTTCCTGTGCACCCCATCCACAAATGCACCTTTTCTTTTCGTTTTAAGCAGTTAAATAGAAAAAAAACATTTCCACACGCTCGTATTTCTGCACGCGCACTAATGTACACGAAGCCACAGCTGTTTTAGCTCTAAAACGTCGCGTGGTGGCTATGCGGGCTCTAAGCCACTGCCCGGGGTGATGCCAACGGCAGGCTGGTTCTCCACAATGCCCCCTCCCTGGGCACTGAGGCTCCCGCCAGCCTGGGAATCTTTCACGAGACGCGTGTTGTTTCCGAGAGCGAGAACCCCCGATCGCTTTCTCCTGCCAGGCGGCTGGCGTCTCTCTTTTCAGGCCTGGCAGGCGATAACCACCCTCCTCCTCCCCGTGCAGGAAAGGCAGGCGCTGCTGCCGCCAGTAAATAGAAGCCACGGCCGGGGTTCCATTCTTGCGCTATTTGGCCATTGAACCGCTCAGTACGAGCCTCCATATTCTCTTCCCTCAATTTTTCCAGGTGCCATGTTAATGCTCTATTTGGAATCACCCTGGTTGGTCAAACTGCAGGGTAATGTAATGCACGCTTAATTACCCCGCAGAGGCAGGCACTACAGAGCGGGGCTTTCTGAACTGTGCTTCACTTCACTGAGTTTAATGTTTCCGGCTTAGTTTTGCCCCCGATTCTTTTTTACGATGCTTGCCAAAGTTTTTATTTTTATAATCTTGGAGCGAACCTACCGCATTCTTGCGTACTGTATTTGCGGTTTTGTTACCCAAAGCTAAGCTGCTGTTTCTTTTAACTTTTTTTTTTAAAGCGCCGTTTTTATTGTCGTGTTTTGTGATTTCGCGACACTGTAGGTTTGCACGACTTCCGTTCACGCTTGCTGCGCTAAGTTGGTGGTTTTAAGACAGTCCCAGCCAAGAGGTGGAACCAAAGTTCCACTTCAAACATCCGGTGAGATAGCTCTGCTGAGTTTGTTTGGCTGCGGAAATCTGTTTGGAGGCTGCGGACAACCCGTTCTGCCCTAAACGAAAAGGGAACAATAGAGTAAGTTATTTATAGCTCAATGAAGGTGCAAGAGCGTGGCAACAGACGCTACATGACACAGGCTCTTAGCACTTATGCGAGGCCATGCTGATGACAGGAACACGCATATGCTCAAGCTACCTATATCTTTATGTTACTGTGTTCTTGGATGGGTCATCGGCCTCCATCAGTCGTTAGCCGTGTGAATGGTGAGTGTAGTGGGCTCTCTCTGCCTTGTACTGGTTCGCAGTAAGGGGTTGCGTTTCGAGGCCCTTCGCCCATCTCTTGGCATCCCACATTCGTTGCATGCAGATGGGGTTCATGTGGACGGCCTGTGGGGGCGGGGAGTGGGCAGTGCCCTTTTATTGTCCTATTGTGGCGAGAGCAATCAACAATATTGTGATGGGCTACTAGCCTTTCTAGTATGGTAAGCAACTTTTCAATAAATATTTTACTCTGAGTGATAGAAGGGGCTCTGTTAGTAAAAAGCTGTTACGTACTTTAAATTGCATCCTAATCACTTGTTGAGTAACATTTTAAACCCCTCACCCTCCCTCACCCTCACCCACACTCACCCTCACTCACCTTCAACACCTCACCCTCACTCACCCTCACCCACACTCACCCTCACTCACCCTCAACGCCTCACCCTCACTCACCCTCAACACCTCACACTCACTCACCCTCACCCTCTCTCACCCTCTACCCTCACTCACCCTCAATACCTCACCCTCACTCACCCTCACCCTCACTCTCACTCACCCTCACCCTCACTCACCCTCACCCTCACTCACCCTCACCCTCACTCACCCTCACTCTCACCCTCACTCACCCTCACTCTCCCTCACTCTCACTCACCCTCAACCCCTCACCCTCACTCACCCTCAACCCCTCACTCACCCTCACTCACCCTCACCCACCCTCACTCACCCTCACTCACCCTCAACCCCTCACCCTCACACAGTGCAATAGGTCTCGGAGCATTTGAGTTAGAGCTTTTAGAAATGTTTATGGCTTTTTTTTTTTATTCTTTAGCATTGGCTACAGGAAACAAAAATGCTAAAGATTTACAAAAAACCCATAAACAATTCTAAAAGCACTAACTCTAATGCTGCAAGACCTATTGCATTTCCAATGCTTGTTTATGTTGCTGGGGGGCTGTTACACTTCCTGCAGCACCCCAAACATTTAAACAAAAATGCTTGCTTGTGCCCCTGCCCCTTACTAGGGATATCACCAAGCTAAAATAAAATATGTAAAGTACCCTTGCAGAGCATTATGGGGTGCTCCTTCAAGAACAGTGAATAATAAATGAGCGGCTCCTGCTGCTCATTTATTATTCTTATATATATATTTTTTTGGGGGTGTCCCAGTGCCCACCTGGGACACCCAGATCCTTATTTTATATGAGGGTGGGGCTGTGGGGGAGCCCCTGGCCTGTGGCCCTGAAGGCTCCCCTGCCAGCACCCTATCCGGGTTTTTTACTTTTTAAATTGTTGGAGAAGGGGCGTGCGTCCCCCTCTCGAAGCATTTAATGATTCCCAGGGACATCATCCTCTGGGGCTGGATTCTAATATTAAGTGAGGGGGCATGTGGCCCCCCTCCCTGAACATTTACAGACCCAGAGACCCTATTCCCTGGGGCTGTGTTAGGTTTTTTAACAAGGAGGGGGCATGCCCCACTCCCAGAGCCAATACTTGCCCCGGGGACCCCGTCTCCCAGGGCCCTTGGTGGGTGCCCTGTTGATCACCCAGGGCACCCAAGACCCAACACGTTAGAGGCCACAGGGGAAACCTCTGTCATGTCCCTGCATGCACCTAACCTGGTGTCTGATATCTCGCCTAGCGGGAGCATCCATTTTTGGTGGGCTTGCTGAGACACAACAATGGAACCGACCTGAGGGATGGGACCCCCTGGGCCTTTCAAAGCTCTTGGAGGGGCGCTGCTCACCCGCTCCTATTTTTTAAAATAGCTGCACCAAGGGGTGGAGTTCCCGGAGAGTTATAAGGCTCAAGGAGGGACACCGCATGACCCTTTTAAATATTATTGGACCCTAGGGGCCTTCTAGAGGCTTGGGGAGGGGGACCAGGTACCACCTCCCCAAAGTATACACATGCACCCTCCTCGCCCCAGGCCCTGTCCCACTTCAGGTGTTCCTCTTTCAAGTGGAGGCATGTTTAAAAAATGTTTACTGCAGATTTACGGACCCAAGGCAGGCCTCGGGGGGGGGGGTGGTGGGGGGGAAGGGGAGGTGCAGGGTAAGCCTACCTTAAAATCCTAAATAGGAGGAGCAAACGCACCCAAACAACATTATCATTAGATATGTGAGCAGTATTTTTCAACACGAGCAGCAGTGTTTTTAACCTGTGAAGAATAGGCTACATATTTGCCTGAATGGACCATTGAGGAAACATTTTAGGAGAAAACACATTTTTCTATTAGGAGATTAGTGCCTTGCAGACTAATAGACTATTACACCTGCAGTAGTAACTTTGTCTTCCTGTCCTGAATACTCCTCCTTTTGCTTTGTTCTACCCTTGCTCGATTTGGATTTTGGGGAAAAAGCATCGCTCTTTTTTTTGTTTGCTATCTATGCAGCATCTACACCCTTGCCATTTTTACTTTTTGGAAAAAATCAGGTAAGTTCACTGCAGTAAATTGTAAAACGTTTGTTATTTGGGACATTGTAGGCACCACTATCATTGTTTCTTTTTCTTTGTTGGTGGATGGAAAGGCGTTTTGGAGTAGGGTCCAGTGTGGGATTTACATTTTTAAAGAATAATGATTGCATATTTATGGTGGAGAATTGAGATTGCTCTTCATTTTATTCAATTTTCAACGAACATTTATATTAGAAGAAGTCCATCTAATTTTATTTTTGTTTTCTATTATATTTTTCCTAATATCTTTATACTGGCTGATTGCACTGCTCTGTAGCACATGGTTGCTATTTTTCCCTGCCTCCCTCAGCTTACAATGGGGTTCCATGGGTCGGGAAGGGTCATCAGCTATTATTTCATTCATTTATTTATACTTTCTCTGCCTCTCATAGCATCCCATAGTGATCTCTTGGGCCCTGGAAGGACACATGCTGCTTTTAAGATGTTTGCCTGACTGCCTCAGCCTTCCTTGTCCCATGGGCCCTGGAGGGACACCAACATAGATTTTCAATTAAAAAAAAATAAAATAAAAATAAAAATCCAATTGGTCGCACACTGCTCGTCCTACCAGCGTGTTACCTGCGTGCCTGTTAGGCATCGAGGCCTGTTACGGTTGCTTGGCGGCCTTCTTTTCCACCCCAACTACGTTCTCTACTGATGAGGTAAGATATCCCGAAACCCGGGCCATGTCTCGGGTCTAGAGATCTTGAGAACAACAAGTACTTACGTGCACCTACTGAGGTGAACCACTTACGAACTATATATACCAGAATCCTTAGGGGTGATCCGGAGGAGGGGCTAGAGGTGTGCGATTCATTGCAGTTGATTCTACAAATGGGCTCTCTTGAGCCTTTAAGCTGACGAGATTCTGGATGACGTACCTGCGTGCCGGTTAGGCATCGAGGCCTGTGACGGTTGCTTGGCGGCGTTCTTTTCCACCCCAACTACGTTCTCTACTGATGAGGGAAGATATCCCGAAACCCGGGCCATGTCTCGGGTCTAGAGATTTTGAGAACAACAAGTACTTACTTACACCTACTGAGGTGAACCACTTACGAACTATATGTACCAGAATCCTCAGGGGCGATCCGGAGGAGGGGCTAGCGGTGTGCGATCCATTGCGGTTGATTCTACAAATGGGCTCCCTTGAGCCTTTAAGCTGCCGAGCTTCTGGATGACGCACCTGCGTACCGGTTAGGCATCGAGGCCTGTGACGGTTGCTTGGCGGCCTTCTTTTCCACCCCAACTACGTTCTCTACTGATGAGGGAAGATATCCCGAAACCCGGGCCAATGCTTCGGTCTAGAGATCTTAAGAACAACAAGTACTTACTTGCACCTACTGAGGTGAACCACTTACGAACTATATGTACTAGAATCCTTAGGGGTGATCCGGAGGAGGGGCTAGCAGTGTGCGATCCATTGCGGTTGATTCTACAAATGGGCTCCCTTGAGCATTTAAGCTGACGAGCTTCTGGATGACGCACCTGCGTTTCGGTTAGGCATTGAGGCCTGTGACGGTTGCTTGGCGGCATTCTTTTCGACCCCAACTACGTTCTCTACTGATGAGGGAAGATATCCCGAAACCCGGGCCATGTCTCGGGTCTAGAGATCTTGAGAACAACAAGTACTTACTTACACCTACTGAGGTGAACCACTTACGAACTATATGTACCAGAATCCTTAGGGGCGATCCGGAGGAGGGGCTAGCGGTGTGCGATCCATTGCGGTTGATTCTACAAATGGGCTCCCTTGAGCCTTTAAGCTCCCGAGCTTCTGGATGACGCACCTGCGTGCTGGTTAGGCATCGAGGCCTGTGACGGTTGCTTGGCGGCCTTCTTTTCCACCCCAACTACGTTCTCTACTGATGAGGGAAGATATCCCGAAACCCGGGCCATGTCTCGGGTCTAGAGATCTTGAGAACAACAAGTACTTACTTGCACCTACTGAGGTGAACCACTTACAAACTAAATGTACCAGAATCCTTAGGGGCGATCCGGAGGAGGGGCTAGCGGTGTGCGATCCATTGCGGTTGATTCTACAAATGGGCTACCTTGAGCCTTTAAGCTGACGAGCTTCTGGATGACGCACCTGCGTGCCGGTTAGGCATCGAGGCCTGTGACGGTTGCTTGGCGGCCTTCTTTCCCACCCCAACTACGTTCTCTACTGATGAGGGAAGAAATCCCGAAACCCGGGCCAATGCTTCGGTCTAGAGATCTTGAGAACAACAAGTACTTACTTGCACCTACTGAGGTGAACCACTTACGAACTATATGTACCAGAATCCTTAGGGGCGATCCGGAGGAGGGGCTAGCAGTGTGCGATCCATTGCGGTTGATTCTAC
Source organism: Lissotriton vulgaris (assembly GCF_964263255.1). NCBI lineage: Eukaryota > Metazoa > Chordata > Amphibia > Caudata > Salamandridae > Lissotriton > Lissotriton vulgaris. Next base: position 164,208,452 of record NC_141686.1, on the reverse strand, counting down.
AAATGGGCTCCCTTGAGCATTTAAGCTGACGAGCTTCTGGATGATGCACCTGCGTTTCGGTTAGGCATTGAGGCCTGTGACGGTTGCTTGGCGGCCTTCTTTTCGACCCCAACTACGTTCTCTACTGATGAGGGAAGATATCCTGAAACCCGGTCCATGTCTCGGGTCTAGAGATCTTGAGAACAACAAGTACTTACTTGCACCTACTGAGGTGAACTACTTACGAACTATATGTACTAGAATCCTTAGGGGCGATCCGGAGGTGGGGCTAGCGATGCGCGATCCATTGCGGTCTATTCTACAAATGGGCTCCCTTGAGCCTTTAAACTGACGAGCTTCTGGATGAAGCACCTGCGAACCGGTTAGGTATCGAGGCCTGTGACAACCGTGGCGGCCTCCTTTCCACCCCAACTACGTTCTCTACTGATGAGGGAAGATATCCCGAAACCCGGGCCATGTCTCGGGTCTAGAGATCTTGAGAACAACAAGTACTTACTTGCACCTACTGAGGTGAACCACTTACGAACTATATGTACCAGAACCCTTAGGTGCGATCCAGAGGGGGGGCTAGCGGTGTGCGATCCATTGCGGTTTATTCTATAGATTTTCATTTTAATGTCTAGTTAATTATTTAGTTTATGAATGCATGGGCATACTATTCATAAGCATTTTTGATGATGGTGACTTGTATGACAGTGACTAGATTGCTCAAGTCTCTTCCTGCTTCATTTATCACACACCATTCTGGGAGTGAAAGAAGGCTGCAAACTACCTGACAGTGACCTCAGTCCTTTGCTAGGTGCTTCTGCTCACATAAAAGAAGCAGTGAAGCTGGCCCTAAAGAAGGAGGGCCATGCCAAGAAAGTGGCAACCGGAGAAAAGTAGATTGTTGTTAGTGCCATCACTGCCATGAAACCCTCCTCCTTTTCCGGAAACTTGATGTACCCGCTAAACTCTCTACTGGCAGGAAGGGACTGTGAGAAGGATCACCCATTGGGTCAACTGCACCATCATGAAACCAACGCCCATGTCTCTCAGTGCTGCAGTAACTGAAGGCATAGAGAGCAATGAGTCTGAAATTGATTCTGAAATTGAAAAGCCAATCTTCAACAGCAAGAGCCACAGCCTTCAACACTTGAGATCTTCTGGAAGTAGGAGCAGAGCAGGACATTGATCTAGCTCCAGAGCAGGATGTTCTCGTGATTGCTCTTCCATTGGGTACTTTCGCGACATGATCTCTGGCAAGGAAAAGAAAGAGCATTCACCCATCTCTTCCAAGCCCTCTTTCAATAATCTTAGTATGTTTTACAACCCGACCAATATCCACCATGAGAGATGAGGGAAAAGGAAGTTTCTCTGAAGCCTTCCTAGTGTAGAAGCTGATGATGAACTAGTGATTTTTAGTGTGCTCCTCATGGGGAACAGTCCATCCCAAAATGCCAGGCCCCCCCCGAGAAGGGAGCACAAGCAATTCCAGACCAGTGTTAGCCTTATTAGGCCTTGTCAGTGAGGTATAGCTTGTGCAGTCATCACCTGCAGTAATCTTACAAAGGTGCAAAACACAGAGGTATATAGTCACCATAAAAGTGCCAAAACAACCTACCTGCTCCTGTAGTTAATTAGTGGAGGTATCACAAAGAAAACCGTGACAAAAACCAACTATCAAGGCTATGGTCACCAAGGATTCGCCAAACTACTGTACCCATGCTACAATGCAAAGCTGGCCAAAATGTTAGCACTTGACTGCCTCAAATGTTCTTTAATGAAAGGAGAGGAGAAGAGTTTCTGGATTTTGTGGAGACCCTTTGTTCAAAATAGAAAGTTCCCATCCAGACCTTGTTTTCCACTGTTGCTGTGCCAGCGCTGAACCATCAAGTACTGCAATTGTTTGGCGAAGCTATGAAGGAGAGAGCTGTCTGTTCAATCACCACATAATATACAAGAGGATCAGTTGTTAAGCAACTCATGCTGCACTCATCACTGCAAAATGGATCTTCTTCAAGGGAGAGAAGCAAAGACTAGCTGCTGGTCTCACCACTGATGATGATTTTGAGGTTTATGGCAGCATGCAAAAGTTGTCATGTTTGCTATGGAGAGATTGAGTATAGCTGCCAACATCTTGGACAAATTTAATACAAAAGAATAGGAATGGCTTCAACCAAGAAGTCTCAGCACTGGATTCGCTACCAATGACAATAATATTTTTGAAGCCATGGCTGGCAGAGGATTCTTCATAGTCCTGTGCATAAGCCTAATTGCGCAATACTTCCTCAAAATAGAAGTAGTCCACAATACACTGGTCTCCTGTCACCGAATGTGCACTCATTTTAGACATATTTCAACGCCAGAAGCGTTGAGGATCACTTGGTGTGCTCATGGTGTCCCCTTAAAAGACCCCATATAGAAGGTGCCAACACGAGGGAACTCCATCTACTACTCTCTCCAATGTCTGTTTCAGCGGCGCAGACCTATCAATGATTATTTACTATAAATGAGGGGGGATGGAACTGTTAAAGCCATGACATTGGAGCTGAACAAATGGGGGCCAGCAGTGTGCTAATCCAATTCTACTGCTTTTTGCGATTATGACACAGGAATTCAGCAAGAAGGAGAGTACCATGAGACAAGCCATCCCTTTATCTGTTGCAGGAAGCTTTGTAAAAGGTGGAACAAAACTTTTGCAGCCCCAATAAAAAAGCTTCTGCTTTGTTCAAAAACGTAGTCATTCGCTTGAACACGGTTACAGCTGCAATAAGAGACTGTCCTCCCAAGAGTACACCTCTGCCACGATACTGGACCGACAGTGCATATGTGTTGGACTCTTTCATTCCTTTCTCAACTTTGGATGTCTTCATTAACAAGAATTAGATCATCAGGAAAGTAGGTGAGCTACAAGATTAATGACTGAAAATTCGAGGCCAAGTCAGAACTCATGTGCAGCCTTCACCTTCACAAGAGGATGGTGGTGTTGGCTCTCAGTTGGCTCTCAGTTCTCCATTAGCCTGCCATGCCTGCAGCAGTAGCACCCAACACTATTACTAAATCAACATCAACAACAATTTCACTTCCAACATCTGCAGTGGACTGATTTCATATGGCAAGACTTAAATCAAGTGTACAGGCAATGCTGACACAGCAAGTGTCATCAACAATAAAAATTGAGAAGATGGCCCAAGACTATCTGGGTGACTCAACAAAGGTGCACCTCAATCAAGACCTGTTGACCTATTGGCAAGGGAAGAAGGAACAATTGGCAAAACGCAGCAGGCTGGCTGTTAGACTTGCCATCTTTTGGTGTGTTTCCCCTGTCTTTTTGCTTTCTGACCTCCCGTTTCTTACTCTGTTTTTGCTCGTTTATTATCTCTGCGCTCTTTCTCACTGCTGTCCAGTGTTAAAGTGCAAGTGCTCCTGTTGTAAATTGTTATGGATTGGTGATTCCATGATTGGTCATTTGATTTGCTAGTCAGTCCCTAGTACAGTGCACTGTGTGCGCCCAGGGCCTATAAATCAAATGCTACTCTTGGGCTTGCAGCACTGGTTGTGCCACCCAAAGCAGCATCCCAGTAAAGATAACTCAGACCTGCCACTGCAGTGTCTGCGTGCATTTTGTAACTGCAATGTTGACTTGGCAATTGCACCCACTTGCCAGGCCCTACCCTTCCCTTTTCTTACATGTAAGTCAACCTTAAGGTAGTCCCAAAATCCGCAAATCCGCGAGCAACGGATTTTATGGCTTGCTCGCACTGTTCGCGTGAGTTCGCGGCTTCCCAGTTCAACTTCGCGCCCCGCGAATAAGCGCTAAATTGCAGAAATACGATCTTAGCAAAACTGAAACTACTTACCAGGTTCAAAAGTTCAAGCTCATCATTAGTAGCCATTTCCTGTAGTGCTTCCTGAGGGGCCCCTCCAGAGTTCAGTTGCCTACTTGCAACTATTATGTGACCCTGCTCTGACCCTCAGAATAGTTACACATATGCCACAAAGGTCCTGAATTACAGCTAAGGGAGACAAGCAGGAGCCAGGCTGGAAGTTCAAATCCAGTGACACATTAATCAGCCCCTAATTCATTATTGTCAGTTGGGGCAGGGCAGGTGTTGTAACTAATTTTGCAACAATGAAAGAACTTAGCAAGTGCAAAAGATCACTAATCAGGAAGCACTAAGGTAGTGGGTGCCAGCTAAAAAAATATTCTGTGACACATTAATCAGCCCCAAATTAATTCAGGTCACTTGAGGCAGGGAAGGTGTGCTTTGCTTTGCCACAATAATGTACACTGGACAACCAGAGGGTGCTGTGATGAAACAGAGGGTGGCATGGGTGGGCCAGAGGGTGGCATGAGTAGTCAGAGAGTGGCAGTGGTGACAGAGGGTGGCAGTGATGAAGAAGAGTGTCCCAAACAGGCTGGACACGTAGAAACAACAAGTTCGCAAAACAGGTAAGTTCGCGTTTGCGAAATTGTACAAAACCCTCGCGAACTGGCAGAAACCCGCGCGAAAACAAAAAAAACAAAAAAAATCCGCAAATTTGCGAGAATTCGTGGATTTTGCGGATTGCAAGTTCACAAATCCGCAAAATTCGCGAACGCGAGATTCTCAAAATTCGCCCATGCTTACTTGAATGTCTGGCTTTAGAGTGACAGGGGCTGGGGATCTGCAGTCGCTCCAGAGAGTCTGATGGGCCAGGGCTCGACTGAATAGACCTGGGCTGCATTTAGAGTAGTGGTAGGAGATTTCCTTGCTCCTGAATGGGCCTGGTCTGCCTTCCAAAATGCGGTGTCCAGCCCCTGCCAGAAAGCTGGGACAGAGAGGAAGGAACTGGTTTGGACTAAGCACAGACACTCTCTGCCTGGAAGCACAAAGGATTTGGGGGATATAAATATTGGGGCCAAGACCACAGAAGTTTAGAATTCTTTTGGAACCAAGAAGAACGCCAAGAAGAAGAGCTGGAGAAGCTGTGAGGCGAGACTACCCCTTCGCTGTGTGCTCTTTGCTGTATTAGCCTGCTGTGACTGCTTTTGTCTTGGCCAGTGAAAGGACTGGACTGACATTTCTGCAACTTCCTTTTTGTGAGTTTCTCCAAGGGCTTGAGGTACAGCTTGTCCCTTGTTCAATAAGTCTCAGGAACAGCAAATACTTCAAGTTTTTCTGCCTTCAGCACTGGGGACTGTGTGTTTTGTGCTGCAACAGAAGGACAAGGGAACCCTGCTCACAAGGAGCCAGGGAAGTTGAAGTATTATCAAAAAACAATGGCTCCTGTTGACTAATGGAAAAGTATTCTTTATAAAGCTTGCACAATGGCAAAGAACAGAGTTAGATTGATGTAAAAAAAGAGCAAACCAAACACACCATGGATTTAGTTTGTATGAACAATGATTTATACAGTGAGTTTTAAATTGAAAACAATACATACATGATATTTAAATAATAGTCAAACATTGGTGAGTGGTGTCCCAGTGAAAAATTGGATCCTAAACTAATGGTGACATATTAGTGACATATGTACAAGGTTTCCTTTAACCACATGACTGCTAAGGCAATTCCCCTCCTGTGCTGGAGAGCCTTGAAATACATTATTTCATGACGAGCTCAGCTCGCCATCAGCACACGACCAGTGTACTGCATGACGAGCTGAGCTCGTCATGAGCAGCAAAGGGGTTAAAACATAAAGACGACCATTAACAGGTATATATTGTGTAAATCCGCACTTTATAAATGATAAGTACTGGATAATGGTTCGCTTTGGTAAACAGTCTACGGCGTTTCAGTCCTGTGTGCAATATAGGGTCTCTTCAGGACCTGGAGTGTAGGGGCACCTGAAGGATGGTCTGCACAGCCTAGTGCAGAAAGAGTGTCACTGTGAGTACTCACAGGGGACCAGGCTGGGTGCCCTTGTGAGGGTAGAGGTCGGCTGGCAGATTAGTGAATGGTACTGCCTGGAGTGATTCCCAATAGCGGGGAATCAGAGGGCACGGAGAAAGTGCAGTTGTAGGGTGCGACGATTGGGTGTGTCTGCGCGCTGGAGGTGTAGGAGCATGTTGGTACACAAAGTGTACTTGTGGCAAGACGGGCGGTAGCTCTGTCTTACTACTTAGCTTCCATCCAGTGGTGGAGGTCTTACCAGGTCATTGAACCAAGCAGACAGACACATGCTGTTCTGCTCTTAAGGGGTCCTGGAGCAGGCATACACATATCTATGATTCTGTAAGATCTCCACCAATGTTTGACTATTACTTAATTAGCATGTATCTATTGTTTTCAATTTAAAACTCACTGTATAAATCATTGTTCATACAAACTAAATCCATGGTGTGTTCGGCTTGCTCTCTTTCTGACATCAATCTAACCCTGTACATTGCCTTTGTGCAAGCTTTATTAAGAATACGTTTCCATTAGTCCACAGGAGCCATTGTTTTTCTGGCAACAGAAGTAAGAGCAACCTGATGCATTCTACGATGCCACTGCACACTCTGTGTCCTGAAGGCACCGCAGAGGGCACAGTTGCAATGCAAACCTGTGTTAAAATGTAAAATCTGATTCTCTCGTTTTTTGATCAAGATATGCCTCATCCATTTTTCACCCCTGCCATGCTTCCAGCCTGGCTCTTTCCTTGACACAGCATCTGTATGTATAAACATGAGTAAAGAATCTAGATTGGGGCATTGTAGGCTGTGTATACATGCAGAGTCAGCGCAAAAGAACAGCTGGCACCTGCTCAAGGTTTTTCAGACAATGGTTAATCCTCAAGTAAAGTTTATTCAGATTGCATATCCTGTTGTTCAGCCTTAGGACATAGCAATTGCACAAGACACTGAGGCTGTCGATTCTTACCATTACCTCATTTGTGTGTTTTCCCAAAGCTCTATTTACCTCTGAGCATCTCTTGTTTGTGATTTATTGCTATGAAAACCCATGTAACCCATCGTTCAGTGTGCTTCTCCTAGAGTATCACTATGATGCTTGTGTGATGGGCCCCCATTCATGAATGCTAAATAAATGATCCTTGGTTTGTACTTCACTCCAGTGGCGATTCCTCCTTACTTGTTAAGAACCTGTGGATTAAAGGGTGACCCTGCACCAGTGGGTTATTAATAATCTACTTCCACAAATTGGCGCCCAATGTAGGGTACCATCAAAGACTTGCAGTCGGACCTGGGGAGGAGATTCTGTCGGTAAGACAAACTTCGCTGACGAGCGCACCACCTGAAGAGACTAGTTCTCGTGTCCAAGGTGATTTTTCAGCTCTCCGACTCTGATCTTCCTGGCGGCTGCTAGCCTTGACTGGGGCTCTCGGATGGTCATTCTTTTGGATCAGGAAGAATGGGCAGGTGGGAGTTGAAGACTACGAATAAGGTAGATTTGTATTGAACCGGTTCTTTTGGTTATTTTGGAATTTGTCTGCAATTGTTTTGGAATTTGTTATGAAACTTCTTTTGAACTTGTTATTTGGTATTGATTAACATTTTTTCTTACAGGTAAATTCAAGATATTTTTTCATTTATCTCTGTTTATACGTTTTTATATCCTATATAGCATGCCTGTATTTAGCACACTTTGGAAGTTTTGTTGCAGCTGCTGCGATAAGCAGAGCATTTTGGAAGCAAGTCAGCCGGCGCCACCAGAAGGTACGCCGAATTTTGAGAAGTACATCAAATATGGTAGTTGTCCCATCATGTATAATGCATTGTGGAACAAATATAGAAAATGTGATCCTCAGTTACAATGGCCATTAGAGGGGACAATGGACCCTAACAAACTCAAGTATTTAGAGAAACTATTGTTTTTAAAGAAAGTTAGTCCAGCTATGTTTGACAGTTTGCGTATGTGGAAGAAGGAAATAAAGGAGTGGCAGCTCAAGGCGAAGAATGTACAAAGGGAACAAGAAAGGAAAACAGAGTATCAAAAGTATAAGGAATTGAAGTATAAGGAAGTTCAGGAGAAGAAGGAATGTTGAGATCGAGAGCATAGATTACTAATATCCATGGAATATGTAGTCAGACTGACAGTACAGCACAAATCCAGCAAGAAGATGTGGATTCAGAATTTGACGGAATATTGATTGAACGACCCCCAACCCCATGTGGACCTTTGACACCTCTTACCCCGGGACCGCCAAATGTCATTCCCCCTGTACCTCCGGCAACCACCACCTTTACCCGTGGTTTTTCAGCTCCCTAGTTTCCAACCAGTACCGGTACATCCCTTACACCCCTATCTCAGGGCACTGCACCCCACTCCCAGGCCACTGCACCTGAAATGACTGATGATCCCGTACTTCCTGTATCTGTCTTTACCCCTCAAATTCTTCATTCTACTGTACCTCAGTTTTGTCAGGACGCAATAAGGTTGATAGTACTGAAGTGGTTAAGTGATTTAGAAATAGAAGAAATGATAGAACAGATTCAGGATTTTTAAGAGGGCGGACGTCTTTGTCTGATAAATAAACTTTCTCATCAACTTATAGTTCAGTTCCGACACAGCAATATGCAAATCAGTTTTAACCCTGTTCCTCATGGGAACAGTCCAACCCAAACTGACCAGCCAGGCCCTCCCTGAACTAGAAACAAGCATCTTGGGACCAGTTTCACTGTTTCACCCCTCTTCAGCCAGGCTACCTTGAATCCAGTGGAACAGTGAGCCCGGGACCCAAGTCTGGGCAAACCCGGAGCACTTAGGCTGAGAGAGCAAAAGACACAGAAATGATGGACGGAATGCGGAACAAATCAAAACATTCACCCCCAGGCAAGAGATCTGGGTTAAATATCGATGGATTTAACCCAGATCTGTGACTGGGGTGATTGTATGATTGGTTCAGCATTCCTTCCATCATCTGTTCTTTTTGCAACAGTCTGACAAATAAGCAACTTTGTTAAAAGGGTTTTCTTCTGTCCTGCAGGGGACCACATTCACCCACTTTCACTCCACTGCAAAGCCTCCTTTTGTGGTGTTTGACCCAGAACACTTCTAGGCACAACCCCAAAAGGGTTCATGGGTGTACCACTATTCATATAAATCATTCATTCTGGAAAACTCACCAGTAATATGTCATGGAGATCTCTTCTGAGATAATAAAGTGACCCAAAAAAGATATTACAAGAAGAATTAGGCACCTCAGCTGGTCCGGACCCCTACTTGCAGACATCCAATGCATATGGAAAACCAGATCCGGCAGTCAAGCCTTTCCCTACATTGCTCCGAACGCATGGGACGACCTGCTGCACATGAGTTCCCCTGTGCTAACTTGCCCCCTGTGCCTAACTTGCCAGACTTGTTTTTAATCCCCTGTGCCTAACTTGCTTTCTTGCCCAGACTTGTTTTTATTTCCCTGTGCCTGTACTGGTTTTCTTACCCAGACTTTTATTTCCACGTGCCTGTACTTGCTTTCTTGCTCAAAATTGTTTTTATTCCCGTGCCTAACTTGCTTTCTTGCCCAGACTTGTTTTTATTCCCCTGTGCCTGTACTTGCTTTCTTGCCCAGACTTGTTTTTATTCCCCTGTGCCTGTACTAGCTTTCTTGCCCAGCCTTGTTTTTATTCCTCTGTGCCTGTACTTGTTTTCTTGCCTAAATTTGTTTTTCCTTCCTGTGCCCAGTTCTCCTGCGGCCCGCCCTCATATGGAGGCCGCACGCAGAGGGTGCCCCAAAGGCATGCCCGTCTTCTCCTGTCCACGCCTGAACAGCCCCCAGCGCCAGGACCCCTGGACCATGCGAACGCCACGACGCCCAACACCGCTACGATGCCAGAACCCTCCACGCACTCAACACCGCCGGACGATCACACACCTGCTTCCTGGCCACACAAAGCGCACCCACGCTTTGCCGTTTCACAAGCATCCGCCATAGCCATAGCTACAAGATCACCCGCAGGGACCGCACCAAAGGAGCAGGAGGAGTAATCGCCATCGTCCACAGGAACACTCTCAGAGTCTTGACCAGCACCGGCGACACCCTCAGCACCGCCGAACACCTGCACTTCAGATCCACACTGCCCCCAACACCACCCTCATAGGAACCCTCATCTACAGACCCCCAGGCCCGAGCACAGTTCAGCGACTCCATCGCCGACTTCATCAGCACACACACCCTCGCCTCCACGGAGTACATCCTCCTCGTGAATCTGAACTTCCACCTCGAGAACAACAACAACGCCAACTCCACCACCCTGATCGACAACCTAGCCAACCTCAGACTCCGACAACTCGCCACAACACCCACCTACTCCACCGGTCACACGCTTGACCCCATCTTCTCCGCAAGCCCCCACATCTCCTTCAACAACAACACCACCGAACTCCACTGGACCGACCATCGCTGCATGCACTTCACCTCCAAGAAACCCACCATGCAACAGATGCCTCGCCGCTGGTGGAGCAAAGTCACCGAAGACCAGCTAACCACCACCCTTGCCTAGAGCCCACCCGCCGACCCCAACGACCTTGACACCGCCGCCCGCAACCTCAGCCAGTGGATCAACGACTGCGCCAACACCCTCGCCTCGATCAAGAAACCCTCCAAAAGTCACACCAACAAGAAAGCCAGATGGTTCACTTAAGACTTCCGGGCCTCCAAGCACACATGCTGAAAGCTGGAGAAGATCCGGCTCCGTGAACGAACACCGGACAGCCACGCAGCCCACAAGAACGCCACCTGCAGACACCATCATCTCATCAGATCCGCCAAAAGGGCCTCCTTCAAAAACCACCTAGACAACAACTCGCACAACAGCAAAGAGCTCTTCAACATCGTGAAGTAACTCTCCAACCCCAGCTCCAACACCAGTGACGTCCCACCCTCGCAAGACCTGTGCGTCTCGCTGGCCACCTTCTTCCACCGCAAAATCGCAGACATTCACGACAGCTTCAACGCCACAACCGTCCCAACAACCACTGAGACCTCTGCCCCCACGATCACCATCTGCACCATCCGCCTGCTCTCCTGGACGAACATCAATGACGAAGACACCATCAAGATTATGAACACCATCCACTCCGGATCTCTGTCAGACCCATGCCCACACCACATCTTCAACAAAGCCATCACATCCATCGCACCTCATCTCCGGAAAGTCATCAACACCTCTTTTGAGACAGCAACCTTCCCGGAGAGCTGGAAGCATGCCGAGATCAATGCCTTACTCAAGAAACCCAAGGCGGACCCCAAGGACCTCAAGAACTTCCGGCCCATCTACCTGCTCCCGTTCCCAGCAAAGGTCATCGAGAAGACCGTCAAAGAACAGCTGACCCGCTACCTCGAGGAGAACAACATCCTGGACCCTTCCCAGTCCTGGTTCCGCAGCAACCACAGCACCGAGACTGCCCTCAGAGCCGCCACCGATGACATCAAGTCCCTCCTGGACAACGGAGAAACGGCGGCCCTCATCCTTCTGGACCTGTCAGCCGCCTTTGACACGGTCTGCCACCACACACTACGAACATGCCTCCATATCGCCAGGATCAAAGAGAAGGCCCTGGACTGGACCACTTCCTTTCTCTCCGGCAGAACACAGAGCGTCTAGCTTCCCCCTTCTGCTCCAAAGCCACTGAGATCATCTGCTGCGTACCCCAGGGCTCATCCCTCAGCCCAACTCTGTTTAACATCTACATGGGCCCGCTCCCCCACGTCGCCCGTAGGCATGATCTCAACATTATCTCCTATGCCGATGACACCCAGCTGATCCTCTCCCTCACCAAAGAGCCCCACACCACCAAAGCCAACCTTCATGAAGGAATGAAGGCCTTCGCTGAATGGATGAGGAACAGCCGACTGAAGCTGAACTTTGACAAGACAGACGTCCTCATCCTCGGATCCACCCTTTCAGCCAGGGACAACTCCTGGTGGCCGACCGCACTGGGAACCGCTCCAACATCCACCGACCACACAAGCAACCTCTCCGTGACTAAACAGGTCAACACCGTCTCATCCTCCTGCTTCAACAAACTCCGCATGCTCCGCAGGATCTATAAGTGGATCCCCACTGAAACGAAGAAAACTGTCACCAAGGCCCTCGTCAGCAGCAGGTTGGACTACAGAAACACCCTCTACGGAGGAGACTTGGTCAAACTCCTGAGACGGCTCCAATGCATCCAGAATTTCTCTGCCCGCCTGATCCTCAACATCCCTCGCTGCAGCCACATCACACCCCACCTGAGAGACCTGCACTGGCTCCCGGTCAACAATAGGATAACCTTCAAGCTCCTCACCCACGCACACAAGGCACTCCACAACACCGGACCAACGTACCTCAACAGACGAATCAGCTTCTACACCCCCACCTGCCAGCTCCGCTCCGCCAACCTCACCCTAGCCACAGTCCCCCGCTTCCGAAGAGTGACCTTCGGCGGCAGATCGTTCTCCCACCTCGCCACCAAGACCTCGAACACCCTCCTCATCCATCTAAGGCAGCCCCAGGACCTGCTGACCTTCGGAAAACTCCTTATAACCTGGCTTTTCGAGCAGTAGCAGCATTCGCCACCCCAGCGCCTTAAGACCCTCACGGGTGAGTAGTGCACTTTACAAATGATATGATTGATTGATTGATGAGTCTCCTCCTCACTTCTTGCAAGAAGCTGAAGACCTGGTTTTTGGAATAGTCCCACTAGGCCATAAGTTTGGCCAGACTCACACTTTCTCAGTACCAAGATACCCTCCTGGGTGATAATGCGCTCAACAAATCGGCATAGCATAACAAGAACCACTTGGATTCACCATGAAACCTAAAACACAATATTTTCTATGGATTATTTGGAGATCCCTTGAAGAGTTTTCATAGTGATCCATAGTGCAAAATGTGAGGAAATGAATCCCAGAAACAACAATTAATTCAACCAGGACAGAACACTGAAGCAGAATAGCTGCCACTAAACCTTTTAAAACCAGAGAAAATATTGCTGCACCAGTTTGGGAACCACAGTCTCTTACCTGGTTGCAGACAGGTTTGTACTTGAGCCCTGGTTTGTTATGGATCAGTTCCAGCTGCCTGCGGTTGAAATTCGACACCCCAATGGACTTCACAAGACCAGCATCCTTGCACGCCTCCATGGCCTGCACGACAAAAAGGCAAGAAACCTGTTAACACGACTGGCATACACCTGAAGAGTTATAACTCAGAGGAAGATACCAGTCAAAAACCTACTAGGGGAGTTCACACAAGAATGCTAAGTTTCCAGAATCTACATATGAAGCAATCCCATGACTCCAAGTAAAGTTTGCCTGATGGTGCTTCCATAACATCATGCTCCTATACATATAATGAGAGCAACAACAATATTACAGCAAACATATTGTGGAAAGAATATCAACCAGAAACAGGTGTGAATATTCTTTTTTTTTATGAATATCAACTTTAAAGAAACGTATTTAAAATAGTTAATAAGAAATAATATAACTCAGTGATCTCGGCTTGCTTCTTTACGCTGCGGAAAATAAAGAAGATAAAAAGATTCCTGTCGAAAGAAGCAGCCACCTTGGTAGTCCAGGCGTAAATTATTTCCAGACTGGATTATGCAAATTCTCTGTATGTTGTCATCCCAGCCTATCAAGTACAACGCTTACAACTGATACAGAACCATGCAGCCAGGCTTATCTTCCAACTCTCTTCTCGCCACCATGTTAAATCTCTGCTTCAACAACTTAATTGGCTCCCTGTGAGCCAACGCTGTGCATTCAAATTAGGCTGTATTGTCCACAAAGCTTTGATGGACACCGGCCCGGCATTCATATCCAGCAAAATTAAGAAATACAGTCCCTCCGGCACCCTTCGATCGTCCTGCCACTGCCTTCTGAGTACCCCAAAAAACGAAACAAACACGGCGGGCTGTGCTTCTCAATGCTGGCCCCCCAGTTCTGGAACTCTATTCCCATTTCTCTACGTCTAATTGATAACCACTTTCAATTTAGGAAGCAGCTTAAAACCTGGCTTTTCACGTCAGCCTATTCCATCTAAATCACCTCCGCACAGCACCCTGTCCCTAAGCGCCAAGAAACCTATCCGGTGTATGTAGCGCTATAGAAATAATTTTAACATTAACATTAACAATGTTAAATAGTTTTAAGCATATCTTTTTAACACACCTAACTATAATGTTACTTTAACCTTTTGTTTTTTGAGTGAATTTCTAGTTTTTTTAAATGTACATTTAATTACTGTACGTGAACGCAACCCCACTGTCAAGCACAGCCTGCACTGACCTCTGTCGCCGCCCGCAGCACCCCCCCACATGCAGCCACCCCACGCTGCACTTTTCCAGTGCCTAGGCCATGTGGCAAACCCCATGAAGGATGCCAAATCCACACTTTGCAGGGTCTTCGGTTGTGCATGGTGGGGGGTTGGCCGCAGGGCCCAGCCTGTTGCCAGGCTAGAAACAAGGTTTGGCCTGTGTCGAGGCTCTGTGGCCTGTGTGGTGTGGGGTTGGCCATAGGGCCTATCCTTGGGAACCCCATCCTTGAGGTCCGTACATATAACTTAAAAGGGAAGAGGGGCACGCAGCCCCTTCCTGAACCTTGTAAGGCCCTTGGGACCACATCCCCAGGTTTTTAATGAAAGGGGAACTGCTGAATGGAATTATACCCAGGAACTAGACACAGGTAAATGCTCAATAAACTCCAACAAGTGCAGAACGCAGCAGCAAGGTTGCTGATGAACATTCCTAGGAGACAGTCAGCAAAACCGGCACTGAGAGCGCTGCATTGGCTCCTGGTACGGGACAGGATAAAATTCAAATCCCTCTGTACGGCTCATAAAATCCTTCAGGGGAAGGGATCTCCTATTTTGGGCAGTATGGTGCTCCCCTAAAATGCTACCAGAGCCCTGCGCTCGGATCACAAATATTTGCTACAAACGGTCAGAGTGAAAAGAGCCCGGACGGGCGGTAGAAGATTCTCAGTGAACGCAGCCAATTTATGGAATGCGCTGCCTTTGAATCTACGTGCAGAGACCTGTACTATGCGGTTCCGGAAGCTACTTAGGACCTACCTGTTTCCCGCTTAATGCTGCCTTTCTATTCCTACCCCCTGGAATCGTGAACAAGCGCTGGGATGCCCAAGGGTAACCGCGCGCTATATAAAACTCCAAATAATAATAATAATAATATACCGAGTTTGGCAGGAAGGTAGATCTTGGTCCGCAGTTTGTGCTTTTTGTGATTTGGTTTATTTGTTAAGAGGGTTTTTACAAACTAAGTGTCAAAATTATTTGTAGATCTATACAGTGTGGGTACGAGAGAGGCTTTAGAGATTCTTGCACCAATTTAAAAAAGGATCATTCCAAGTGGCCCAGGGAGCTATTTTTTGCCCTTGAACTAATTCGCTCCAGCAGGAGTCAGACTCCTGTGGAAGCGAGCGCTCTGAATGGCTACCAGAAAAATGTTGCTGGCAGCTATTACAGGACTTGGGGACTTAATCCTCGATACTTACGTTTAAAAAAAGTAATATAAAGGAGCAGGTTAGGTATCCCCTACCACCTAGGCCCCATGTGGTGGACTCCCTTGGGATTAAAAAAGAATGGCAGCCGGGATCGCATTCTTAAATTATAGGCCCTAGGGAGCCCACCAAGAGGACCGCAATATTTATTTAAGGGGAAGAGGCATGTGGCCCCCCTACCTGAGCCATTATGGACCCCCAGGGCTGCATTCCATACGGGAAGAGGGGAGTGCCCTCCCCACCCCACAGGCTATTTTTGGTCCCAGGGCTCGCAGTATTTTATGTATGGGAGGAAGGGATCACTGACATAATAGGTAAGTACAAAAATATCGAGTAAAAAATATCGTTTACAAAAATATAGTCTGTAAAAATATCGACTTTATTAAAAACAATGTTAAATTAAATTAATATTACAAATTATTTACTAAAATATACTTAAAAATACTTAAATTAACTTATAATAATTAAATAATTAAATAAAATTATCAACATTTTTTTTACAATCATATTTGTTAAAACATATGTATATAGTAACATAATATAATTAAAAATTATCAAATATTATTACCGTAGGATAGCGGAAGTGTAAAATTACTATTCCCACTCCAGAGAGTGCAACAGTAGATTAGGTGTTGGATAGCGTAGAGGTAAAAATTACTATTCCCACTCCAGAGAGTGCAACAGTAGGGAAAGCGTTGGATAGCGTAGGGGTAAAAATTACTATCCCCACTCCAGAGAGTGCAACAGTAGGGAAAGCGTTGGATAGCGTAGGGGTAAAAATTACTATTCCCACTCCAGAGAGTGCAACAGTAGGGAAAGGGTTGGATAGCTTAGGGGTAAAACTTACTATTCCCACTCCAGAGAGTGCAACAGTAGGGAAAGCGTTGGATAGCGCAGGGACAAAAATTACTATTTCCACTCCAGAGAGTGCCACAGTAAGGAAAGCGTTGGAAAGCGTAGAGGTAAAAATTACTATTCCCATTCCAGAGAGTGCAACTTTAGGGAAAGCGTTGGATAGCGTAGGGGTAAAAATTACTATTCCCACTCCAGAGAGTGCAACAGTAAGGAAAGCGTTGGAAAGCGTAGGGGTAAAAATTACTATTCCCACTCCAGAGAGTGCACCATTAGGGAAAGCGTTGGATAGCGTAGGGGTAAAAATTACTATTCCCACTCCAGAGAGTGCAACAGTAGGGAAAGCGTTGGATAGCGTAGGAGTAAAAATTACTATTCCCACTCCAGTGAGTGCAACAGTAGGGAAAGTAGATACTTCATATATTATTTAAAAATATATATATATTAAGATCTATAAAAAAATTACCAATTTAATATAATATAAAAATTAATTAATTACAAATACTAATTTAATTTAATCATTACAATTAGTTATCCATCAATACTAATTAATTACAAATTAACAATTAATTAATTAGTAATTAAAACTTACTTAACAATTAAAATCTAATAAATACCCCCAAAAAATTAACATATGTAATTAGTTATAATTAAATTACTTCCCACCCTATTACCTATAAACCCACTACAGAAAATAAATTAGTAAAATTAACATAATTATCAATTAATCAATTTAATAAAATTAATTCTCAATGAAAATGTAAGTAATTACCAAATAAAAATTATTTAACAATTAATTATAAACAAATACCAATAACTAAATGTACATATTTAATCTATACTACTATTATAAAGAGAGAACGTGCACCTTTTGGCCAGGTAAACTCGGGAACCACAGCACCAATCACAACACCCAATACAGCATTGGAAAGGGCAGTTGCAGCAGAAGGACATAGGCTATGCAGACGCCCACCATATACATTTAAAATGTAAAAGAACCGTGCCAGCAAAGTAGTCCCTTGTGGGCGTGTCTGCATTGTGCTGTGGGTGTGTGCAGGGGGTGTGACAATCGCTGGGGGCATTCCGTCACGAGTGTTGTTTTTTCTTCCCAGGTTCTATACATTCCTGCTCCCTTTAAATAGTACTTCAGTGGAGGTCCCATTCTCTTAGAACCACCCCAAGCACAGTTATGGGCAAAAATACAACTAAAAGGCCCTGCAAAGCATTATGGGATAAGCTTAGCATAATTTTTAGCATTCATGAAAGGGTTTCAATGTTTTTGAATTTTACTCATCAGGGACATCTTGGGACGACGAGGTGAACTGCAGCTTGATGTATAATATTTTAAATGCTATTGCTTTTGCCTCATCAGGGACATCTAGGGACGGCGAGGTGAACTGCAGCTTGATATATAATATTTTAAATGCTATTGCATTTGCCTCATCAGGGACATCTAGGGACCACGAGGTGAACTGCAGCTTGATGTGTAATATTTTAAATGCTATTGCATTTGCCTCATCAGGGACATCTAGGGACCATGAGGTGAACTGCAGCTTGATGTATAATATTTTAAATGCTATTGCATTTGCCTCTTGGGGACAACTGGGGAAAACGAGGTAAAGTGCAGCTCTTTGTAGAATTATTTGGATACTATAATATTCACTTCCCACTGCTAATCTCGTCCCATAATGGTTTGCAGGGGCTTGATCTCAAAATCATCACCTCTCTCACTGCTTGCTGGAAGCTAATTTCACGTTTGTGAAATGACTATATACATTTTAGCATTTGTTATTTTACCTTGAATATATGAGGTTTCTGTTTTAATAATTGGAAATCTGACGGAACGAAATATTGCGGATTTATTGTACCAAGTCCGTGCCAATTCCGCCCACCCCTACTTTAAATACCCCTGCACCCCATAATCATAACCCACCCTTACTCTATAAAATACCCCAACACCCTTAAACACTAACCCATCTTAACCCTATAAATCTACCCTGTACCCCAAAACCCAAACCTATCCCTAAACCCTAAAAATACCCCTGTACTCCAAAACCAAAACCTAGCCCTGAACCCTATAAATACCCCTGTACCTCAAAACCCAAACATACACCTGAACCCTAAAATACCCCTGTACCCCAAAACCCAAACCTAGCCCATAACCCTTAAAATACCCCTGTACCCCAAAACCCAAACCTACCCCTGAACCCTAAAAATACCCATGTACCCCAAAACCCAAACCTAGCCCAGAACCCTAAAATACCCCTGTATCCCAAAACCCAAACCTAGCCCTGAACCCTAAAAATACCCCTGTACCCCAAAACCCAAACCTAGCCCTGAACCCTTAAAATACCCCTGTACCCCAAAACCCAAACCTACCCCTGAACACTAAAAATACCCCTATACCCCAAAACCCAAACCTAGCCCTGAACCCTAAAAATACCCCTGTACCCCATAACCCAAAACTATATCTGAACCATTAAAATACCCAAACACCCCAAAACATATACCTCAGTACCCCAAAACATATACCCTATACCCATACTTGCCTTATCCAAACATTTTTAAAAAACATGCTTTTACCATTCATGCATTTACAACGAATTTAGTTGTAAATGTATGCGTGGTAAAAGTATATAAAATGTAATGCCATGCGTTATAATGGCATTGCGGAGTCATGGTACTTTCGTAATGAAAGTATGCAGAGTGATGGTATGCGGAAAGAAATTTGTGGAATAATGGGTGTTTACCCTCCCCCGTAAGTACATTGGTGGCACGGCGGCCCACATCTCCAGCAACATACTCATATTTTTTCACCACCAATTGGAAAAATGCACAGGTCTCTCTCATTGATGCCCAGCACCGACATACACTTTTAGACACACCTCCCACCACAAGTTCTAGAATTGCGAACTTTAGAGATGGGGAGCTACGTTAGAATCTCAGCATCAGCTTAACATCCTGTGATTCCAGGCAAATCGCTTTGTCTCCCCGTGTCTACCACAAATCAATGTGTTCTTCTGTAATGTAAATTGTGCTCATGCCATGTTGTCGAGTTCGCGCTGTATAATATTGCAAGGAAAATAAAGTAGGGAAACTCGAGTTCACACACTTCTGAACGCGCACTCTTAAGTGCATCAGCATTGCACTGTGAATCGGAGCATTTCACAGGCCTGTCACAGATAAGAAATGCTATCAAAACAAAATCCTACGAAACAATATACTACTGGCCGGCAGCAATTCATACCCGGACAACGTCGGGACGGGCTGCTAGTTAATTATAATTCAATTACTTCCCACCCTACTTCCCTATAAACCCACAACCCGATACAGAAATTAAATTAGTTAAATTACCATAATTATCAATTAAATAAAATTAATTGGCAATTAAAATGTAATTAATTACAAAATAAAAATTAACTAACAATGAATTATAAACAAATACCAATAACTAAATGTACATATTTAATTAATTATAATTAAATTACTTCCCACCCTATTCCCCTATAAACCCACAACCCGCTACAGAATTAAATTACGCAAAATTTAAATAACATTAAATTCATTACTTAAATTACATTATAACATAAATAAACACTTTTAACACATAAAATACACTATAAAAAAATCAATATTATTAAATGTTCGATATTTTTATTAACCTATATTATGTACTTCGATATTTTGACTATCTATATTTTAAAATTCGATATTACATTACTTACCTTCAAAACGATATTTTTGATGTCTATATTCTTTCCATTCGATATCTGTCCAGCCTATATTTTGTACTCGATATTATGTCCATTCAATATTCTCTAGTTGATATTTTGTCTGTTTACCGGGAGGAAGAGCACACCCCCTCTCAAGTTACTTTCGGACCCATCCCGAAATATGCCTAAAAAGGGGAGAGGGCCCTCTCCAAACCTTGAAAAGCCCTGGATGCCCCATTCCTCAGGGCCGCTTCCTTTCTAAAAAGGGAGCGGGCCAATTGATGCCCTCTTTGAGTAATTAATGGCCCTGGGAAACTCATTCCCCCAAGGTTGGCTCACTTACTATGTCCTGGGGAGCCCACACCCGGGATACTGTAACAGTTTCCGTTTTCTCCCGCATGGTGGGACACGGGAAACAACACAGTCTAAACTGATGCGGGCATGGAAACGATCAAGAGATTGCTCTGGCCCAGAATAAATGGCTGCTCCCTGTGGGCGAGGGCAATGCTGGCTCCTGCAGTATGTTAGGAGATGTTGAGGTATGTGGGGCCCTGGGGCTCACCTCCATGACCCTAACCAGTGTATGATGGTTGTCCTGGGTGGGCACCAGGCCACCCACCCATATTAAAGGGGTCCCCAGGGCCTAATTAGGCTTAGGAAGCGAGAATCGCATAGCCCCCTCCCTTTTTTAAAAAAAGACCCCGTGGGGATGGGATCCCCAGGACCGAATGAGGCTTGGGGGAGGGACCACATGTTGCCCCCCTTTAGAATAGCTATGGCCCTGGGGATTGGGGTCCCCATGAACTACTAAGGCTCGGAGAGGGGCAGAGCCCCTTCCCCTCAATTTATGAAACTAAAAGGCGTTGAAGGATGGCGTCCATAGGGGCTAATGAGGTTGGGGGACGGGACCACGTGCCCCCTCCTCTTTACAAAAAAATGTGGCCCTAAATGGGTTTGGGGTTCCCAGGGCCTTAAGAAGCTCAGGGAGGGGGGACATGTGCCCCTCCCTCACCTTTAAAAAAATATGGCCCTGGGGGATGGGGTATCCAGGGCCTCATGAGGCTCAGGGAGGGGGCAACATGCCCCTCCCCCCTATTTTATTGGAATGGGATCCTGAGGTCCAAAGAAGGCTTGGGGAGAGAGCCGCAGTCCTCCTCCCCTTTTTATTTGAACTTGCCCCAGGAATGGCGTGCCTCAGGCCAATAAAGGGTCAATTAGGGGGCTGCATGTCCTCCTCCCCTTAATATATATGTATTGCCTCAGGGGATGGGGTTCCGGGGGCCGAAGGCCAATCCAAAGGCTGTGCACAGTGGGGGGTGAAGGGGTAGCAGCCTGCTGGGGGTTTGGCCTGTGGCCAACATGCTCCTGCACACAATAAAGGCTGTGCGCATCATGCCGCTTGCTGACTGCTGGGAGTTAGAAACAGGGCCTGGTTGCAAGACAGGCCCTGCAGCTAACCCCATGCCACACATGACCAACCCATGTACCGAGTGGGGTTGGTTGTCTCTGTACGGTTGCCTGTGGTAAGTTGTAAGCAGGGTCTGGCGGCATGCCATAACATATTACTTTATGTTGAAAAACACCCAAAAATCCACTGAAAAAAGCAAAAGGGTAATGTAACATTATAGTTCGATCTGATAAATAGATCTATTTTTATTTTTAAAAACCTTAGATATTCAGGAAATTGCAGAAGGCGGTCACACTTCTCTTCTTTGGTGGAGCATCTCAGGTTCACGGGGCAGGGTCTTGACTTCTACAGCAATAGTATCAAACTAGGGATAGGAACAACCCCTCAAAGAGTAGGTTTCAGTTATGCTTTTAATGCATTTATTTATACACATCTCATAGGGCCGTGATATCTTTTGGATGAATGTCGCTCTTTATAAATATAAATACAAATTAAAGAATATATGAATCAATTTGAACAGTATAATGAAATATTTATACAATGTGCTCCTCAAAAGGTAACAGCACAGTAAAAGTGATATATGGTGAATAGAAAGTACATTTGTGGTATGTATAAAAATATATATACACACATGTGGCTGACAAGGATAATAAAATGTTTGAAGTCAACACCCATAAAACCAGTGTTAATATCCAACATCAAATTCTTAAAAACACAGTCCACATATGGTATTCTTTGACTTTACAACCCCTGAGCACAGGTATTTTAAGCAGAGCCATCATCAGGACGCTAAATATTTAACGGTGACGCCAGAAGATTGGGGCAGAAAGTTCCACAATTGAACGAATATCAGACAATATATCCTGCTGCAACTTCAAAGTGGCAGGCAAAAGATTGTGGCAAAAAGAGTCCCAGAATTGTAAAAGTGTCACACACTACTTAAATGGACACCTTCAAAAATTGGTTTGAGCACATGGGGGATCACATAGGTAAAACTGGATAAGTCTGTGTGGTATCATTTAGAATTCGAATTCATAATAAAAGTGCACCAGAACTGCTTCAAGAGAGCCTCCAAGTGGTGTTCTGAGGACCGAAATCCAAACCAGTGCAAAACCCAGTACTCCGGAAGATGCTTTTATCATCCAAAATATAGAAGCCTTCAGTCAAGATATGCTTTCTATTGCATGTAAATGATAACGCAACATGCCACCTGTGCTCAGCTCCCGAAATGCCAGTCGGTCTCACACACACAGGTGCAAGTTCACCAGAGCCACATGAGGTAGAATTAGGCACTACTACAGGTATATCCCAACCTCTGAGGGTCACAACCTGTGAATTGGACAATGACTCTGCTGTCAGCATGTCACATGAGAGATACGGCACGATCGACAAAGTGGGCCACGCTCGATCCTGCAACCGGTGCATCCACTTTCTACCAACAAGATGCTTATTCGTGCCGAGGTCCCCACGGTCCGGGGGCCACACACCTTAGATTCGACCAAGGCTTTGGGGCTCGGCACAAGGAAATCCACGGCCCGATTCACAGTACTAACTGAAGACAAAATCCTAAACTTACTACTTTTGGTATTCACAGAAGTTAGGATTTTGTCCTAAGTTTGTCATAAGACAGACTTAAGACAGACTTAAGTTAGGATTTTGTCTTAAGTCTGTCTTAAGACAAACTTAAGACAAAATCCTAACTTCTGTGAATACCAAAAGTAGTAAGTTTAGGATTTTGTCTTAAAATAGTTCTGTGAATCGGGCCCCCATTCTCCAGGCAGAATTTCTAGTTCCACACTCATGCCGCAATTCCATCTGAGATCAAGCAGATGATGTGGGCACTTGCGAGGGCACTGCTGTCAGGTGTCACAGGTGGATAGTGTGGGTCCTCGTAGGAGATGTTCGATGTCCCTGAGACCTTCGTAAGAACAGGGGAAAGCTCAACAAGCCCTTAGAGAGCACACTTCAGGGTGCCACAAAGTAGCAGGTAGTTGGCCCAGGCCAGCCACTATTCAGGAAGGGCAAACTGTCCCTTTCAATGGCAGTAATCCTCCTTGGGCACAACAGATTCCTTTTGCAGTGTGCACCATGTAGTTCCAGGTTCTCTGGTACAACTGCCACCCGCTAGAGTATCTCACCCTGTCCTGAAGTATGGGACCATTAGTTTACTGAAGTGTGCCTTCGAAGTTGGGGCTGGTTCAGAGGGTCTCTCTTTAAACCACAGCTGTCTCCCCTAAATTTCAGTCATGTCTGCCATAGGGGCGTGGAATGCAGATCTTTATCTTTAGTGGGGTCATGATCTGGCTCCAGATGGCTAAGTATTAAAACCTCCATCTTCAATCTCACCAGCCAGGCCCACAAATGGCAGGGGTCTGTAGTTCCAGTTGCATGCCCGGTTTTATATAGCTGTCGCTAGAGAATGCCCAGATGTGCTCCCCCAACCTTCAGTGTGGACTAGAGCCATGCACCATGGTACACAAAGAGTAGATAAACGTCCACATTCTAGTAGTGGCATTTCTATGCAAATTATGACAAAACCACCTTTGCCGCTGGAAAGGGGTTGTCACTGCAAATCCAATGATAGGAAATATCATGAGGTTGCTCCACTGCAATCCAGTATTGCAGCCTGAAGTAATTTCAAGCATCCCCTCCACGTTAGCTTTTGGGAAGCGCAAAGCTGAACCATAATGAAGACACAAGGGTATTCCTCCCTTCTTGGGCAAGTAACACGCATGAGTAACTGCCCTGCCTTTCACCTATCACTCGCTATACCCCTTAAGACGTACCCTCAGGGTGTTCTGGCTGTAGTGAAAAGTCCTCTCAAGATGGCTAGTGATTTCAAAATCATTATTCACGTATAAGGGGAGAGGGTCAAACACAAAGAATAGACTCCACCACCCCGAATCCCCTAATATAATATGTAAACACAAGAAGGGGTGGGGAGAAAAGAAAAAAATGTGCACATATAGCACACTACAATCAGACAGGCAAAAACCAATCTGTTTGAAAACTGCCCTCACTCCCACACAAAAGTGTGTGACATGCTTCATCATCAGGTCTGCTTACAAAACACCCTGGCATAGCCAGGCTCAGGGCGGAGCGTAGGGAGGGGGAAAAACAAAAAACAGACAACAAGAACGCAGAAACAAATCTCACATAACATAAATGTGACACACACAGTGATAAAGTAGTGAATATCATCCTGTGACTGGGTATAGTGATAGAACAAAGTGCAGCAAAAAGTGTGCTTAAAACTGGCTTGTGGATTCCAACAACACCTTTATTTCTAGGTTCTACATCCAGGATTAAAAACGTAAAGATTGGGCTGTGTTACCAGAGAATATTATAATCTCACCACACCCGTCCTGGTACTGTACATAGGACATTACCTCCACCTTCCTGTGGGTATTTTGACAACAAATTTAGAGAATACCTTCTGTGGTTACCACTGTACAATGAAGGGAACCGCCATCACAGTGGTTCCCTTCAGTGTTCTAAAAATGTGGTTTACGGCTGCCATCACTTGACGGCCGTACTCCAAACTATTGACATATTTTTGTTTTTCAAAAACAAACTCACAGTGGGAGTTTTCTTTTTTTGTAAACAAAAACTAAAAAAAGAATCAACCCCAAATAAGGGGGGTGTCTTTTATTTATGTTTTTGTCCCCCACGGCCAGGCTTTTCCCGTCAGTGGCAGACAGGAAAAAAGGCATTACACCCTCAACCCTAAACAGGGAGCTCCTCCATTGGCCTGTTAGATGAAGTATTCCATCGAAAGAGCCAATAGGGCTCAGTCAATAGAATTCTTAGGGTCAGCCTGTCTCTAACTGAGAGAGGCGGACTGAGGGTTTGGCTGGCAGGGTAATCTGTCGCATTTGTAATGGAGTACGCTGTCCACCAAACCCTAATCTCGTCCTTGGTCTGTTTCTGCTGAGTAATCCTGGATACTTCTAAAGAGAATGCTTTAAAACATAAGCACACTGAGCCGGCACTAGTTCTTTGATGTAGTATGTCACAGCTGCCAAGATATAGCAGTCGGTTGTAAGAAGCCTTACTCAAATGTTGACTTTTCCTTTTGTTTTATGGAAACAAATATAAACCATTATCAATGGCGATATCTCAGACCACCCACTGTCTGAAAATCCCTCCTCTTTGCAATCCTTATTTTACTATTCCATACCTCCCATGTGGCGCGCAGGTCAGTATTCAAGCAGATGACTTTTCCAGCTTCATCCAGAGGAAAAAAGCTGTCTCCAGGCTGAAAAGGAAACAGAAGCATGAGGTAAAAGCACAACTACAAAGCTATGCCACTTGTATTTTTAAGGTGCCTCGGCGCAGAGAATCACAACCTGTCTAAAATGTGTACCTATTCTAAGTTTCAGAATGTAGCCATCCACCTCTGCTGCACCTGGGTTTTCAAGGTGTGTGTAATGACGTATTGTGTGTTTGTGTGTGTTCTGTTTATGTGTGTTGCGTGGATGTATTGTCATGTATTCTGTGTGTGTGTGTGTGTGTTTGAAGTTTGCTTGTGTTAGTATTGGGATTGTTGATTTGGTTACAGAAGGGTGGTTGAGAAGAAACAATGAAGACAACAAGCTGTGAGCACGAACCTGGGAGTGATCTGCATTGAGAGTTCAGAATAAACGGCTTTCCAACTCCCCATCATTGTGGACTGCGTCTTCTTAACAGTATGCTCATCTACCCCTTGTATGTGCAAATTCTTGTCACATTTCTGTTCATCATTAATTTAAGCCCTCCTGATCTTGTACAGTGAGCTGCCAACACTTCCACCAGGACGTGTTGGTAGCCATATTGGGACTCAACCTCAGCCGAGTCTTAAACAGAAAGATTAAAAAAATAGAAAAGGGGGCAGGGTAGGAATACCTTTAAAAAGCATCTTTTAAGTTTTTGCGGCGAAAATCGTGACGGATTCGCAAAAAAAAAAACAACCAAGCAAGGGCTCCACCGCTTGTTTTCAAACAAGCCCCTGGGTGGCCCAGGTGCCGGGGCATGCATACACATTTAAAAATAAAGAAAAGGGTGCACTGGGCAATCCTCCTGAGGCTCTTATGAGCCCTGGGGACCCCCACCTCTGCTGGGCTTTATTGTAATTAAAAAGAGGGGCTGTGGAGAACCCCTCTCACCTCCTTGCGGCTTCAATTAAAGGAGGGGGGGGTCCCACGGACCCTCCCTCCTGGGGATCAAATATGCCCTGGGGAGCACCACCTTCCCGGGAATATAAAAAATACTAATGGGGGGCTTGCAGACCACCAGGGACAACCACCTCTGCTGGGCCACATAAATATTAAAGAATGGGACCACAACCTCCCGGTGCCGACTGTGCCAATTATAGGAGGGGGGCCACGCGACCTACATTTGTCCTACCATTGTTCTACATAACGGTTCTGGCGTTTACCTTTCACCTAGTTAGATGCCGCATAAAGGCTGTGTGGGTTTCTCCAAAAACTTGCCTGATTTATTATGCATGAGGATTTTCAGTATCACAGCAGGATTAGCATCTTCTGCATAATAACTCTGTTATAAAGAAAGTAACAAGGCGGCACACCAGCGTCGTGTTGATCAGGGTAATTTATTAGGTTAAGGCGTAGAAAACCCAACCATCGTGAACGGGACCAAACGGGCAACTGCCGACCGTTGGACCGAACACAGGACATGTCACCAAGTCGGGCAGCGCGAGCACAGCGCGCGACATGGACAGTGACGCAGGGCACAGGGCGAATATAACAAACTCTTTATAAGGGTCAGCCCTATCGTCATCCTTGGCCGACATGCCCACAGAACCATGACACATCTAGGAAGAACACCTGAGGGTACCTTCCGGTATAGAAGTACCACACCTTCGCTATGTAAACCAGAGTAGAAGAAGCTTCCATGCTGACACGCTGACATGAGACGCTGCGATCCCTGCACGCAGACACTCCAGCGCGCAGTGGTCTGACATCCTTTGCGCAGTGTCCAACTCGAGACCAAGATGGGGTCCTCCGTTCTCTCACATCAGGTAATGGGATGGGAGTTTGGCTCTCTACTAGGGGGGATTCTTGGCTTTTCACCTATATATTTGCTAGGTACACTTCGATACATCTGGTTAGGGTTCAATCAATCAATCAATCAATCAATCATGGGGTTTGTAAGCACGCTACTCACCCGTGAGGGTCTCAAGGTAAGCAGCTCTGTTCATTCGAACAGCCAGGTCTGGAGTGCCTTCCCATAAATGTTCAGGGAGGGAGCGCTTCCGATATTGATGGGGAGCTCGTTCCAGGTCTTGGCCACGATGTAGGAGAATGCACTTCTGCCTGTTCTGGCTCTGCGGATGCATGTAGTTTCGGCGAGGGCAAGGTCGGCGGATCTGAGGTTTCTCTTGGGTACGAGGAAGGAAATTTTCTTATTGAGGTATTGGGGTCCGGTGTTGTGGAGGCATTTTTAGGTGTGGGTGAGAATCTTGAAAGTAACTCTCTTCTCAACGGGGATCCATTGGAGGTTCTGCAGGTGTTGGGTGATGTATTTGTGTGGAGGGATACTGAGGATGAGTCTGGCTGTGGTGTTCTGTATGGTCTGGAGTTTGCGGAGCAGAGATTTGTTGATCCCGGCATAGAGGGGGTTTTCGTAGTCCGGTTTGCTGGTTAGGAGTGCGTGGGTGACGGTCTTCCTTGATTCGGGGGGAATCCATTTGAAGGTCTATCAGAGGATGCGGAGGGTGTTGAAGCATCTGGAGGCAACGGCGTTGACCTGATGGGTTATGTAGAGGAAGGGTTTGCATCAAGGAGTACGCATTCTTAATGCTATTTATCCATATGCATGCATATATTCATTGTTTTAGCAATATGGTAGAATTCTATCTTTTATTTACTCTGTTGGTGTTTATAACTATGTATATCTGTTTCTATCTAATGGTTGTTGCAGCACACATATTTTATACTAGAATGAAGCTGGTTCAATAAATACTATTGGTACCCGAAGTGTAGAGCAGTGCCATGAGAGGTCAACGAGTGTGCGTCCCACCGCAGTATGACCGTACCGTGCCGTTCCAGGGTACAGGGTACAGGAGGCAAAAGCGGCATCCATCGCAGGTCCTCTTGTACATTAAAAAAGGATCGAATAATGCTTTCCTTTCCTTTCTTCTTCTGCTGCACCATCTGTTCTTCCTCCTCTACTGCAAGTGGATCCACTTCAGCAAAACTAGAAGCCATAGTTGTATTAAAAATAAACAAAGGCACAAAAAAGGTATATCAATATAAAGAGAAGCAAGAAACAGGTCTTCTCTCAATCAAGGACAAAAAGTAAGGGAAATATCAGAAGGATGGATCATTCCTCTTTCACAATGAAATTGATTTTAACCAATCAGATTCCTTTTTTCCTTTGCTGACATGAAGTCGCGTAGGGTGTGCGCACTCGTCACGCACCCTTCGCGCACCTGCGAAAATCATATATATCATTATACACTATAAATAAAAATTTCTATAAACTTTCAATAAGGTTATTAGCAAAACTGTTCAGTCTAATATCATATTCAAACTTTCTATAGTTGTTTTGTCAACTTTAAAAATAGGCCAAAGTTGCGACTTTGGCGCGATCTCGGCACGACCCCGGAAATACGCGCGGGGAGATGTTGCTCACATTAGGCGGCTATACCGCGCATTTTGTAACTTTACTTTCATCGAAATTATATTGAAAATAATACTTTAAAAATACTTTTTTAAATAAATTTAGACAAACACTTAAAGGAAAACTTTTATTTATAATTAATTTAAAGATATTTCATACTTTACAAATTACGCCGAAGTCGCGACCCCAGCGCGACTTTTCAAAATGGCTACCGGAATGTGCGCAGCCGTCATATAGGGTGCGCGAAGGGTGCGCAACTTCTGTATAATATAAAAAAAAATTAATATAGTTTTTCGAACTAAAAATTCTTCACATTTTTTTTAAAACATATATATATATGTATATATATAGAAAAGAAAAAAAACATAGGATTGAAGTACATTAGACTAAAGAAACCTTTGAAATTCACTGAAAAAACCATAGGTTTCAGGAACGTTATACTTAGTTGGACAATTCACTCGTACAAAATCATAGAAATTCCAGCGTTATACTTAGTTCAGCTAACTATAACTCGCACCCCCGCAATGCCCTGCTGATGACGTCACATATTACATCATTCATGACATGGTCAGTGACATCACTGATGACATTTCAAATGACATCACTGACGACATCTCGGATGGCATCATCCACGTGAAAATCTGATGCACTTCCTCACACCTGAATATAACCTTTGATACACCCGCTCTAAAATGCAGACTACCATTTTCGAAAAAATAGACATCAATACCAGTTACTAAATACGCACTGACTGATTCTTAGGTCTACACACACATCCACTCATTCACCCATACAGTCACTCATACGTGCAGTCACTCATCAATACAACACTATCATATGGACACATATACCTATAGACACTCACACACTGCCACATATCCAGAATTACTCACATACCTAGTCAATCATGTAAAGAATCAATCATACTTCCATTTACTCACCTATACA
Source organism: Lissotriton vulgaris (assembly GCF_964263255.1). Lineage (NCBI taxonomy): Eukaryota > Metazoa > Chordata > Amphibia > Caudata > Salamandridae > Lissotriton > Lissotriton vulgaris. Next base: position 164,178,497 of record NC_141686.1, on the reverse strand, counting down.
GTTATTCAGACACCAGCTCACTTATTCATACAGATACTAACACATAATTACTCTCTTATAGAAACACAGATACACATACACACTCATCCTTGCACCCACTCTCACAATTACTGACTCTCATATATAGTTATTTATATACACCATCACTAACATATACTGCATTTTACATATGTAGTTACTTGCACATGTACAAGTGAGACATTCATTTACTCACCAAAACACACCCATACACAAACTCACCCACCCATACAGCTATTTCCACATGCACTCTTGAACCCATACACCCAGTGAATCACCACTCACACATCTATGCACAGTCACACACATCCCACTCACTCACACACTCAGGCAGCCATACAAACACTCAGGCAAGCAATCAATAACCCAGATAGACACTCATGCAGCTACTCATCAACCCATGCAACAACTTACTCAATAACAGACAGACTGATACAGACTTTGACACAGTTTAGTCACTAACCCATGCATTCAGAAAGACCCATTTAATCACTCACTTATACAGTCAGTCAAGTACCTAGTACAACTAACTAACTAACTATATAGGAGCAATTTCAATGATTTTTTAAAGGCTAATTCCTAACTATATAAGGCCTGAAACCTATGGTTTTTTAAGTGAATATATATATATATATATATATATATATATATATATATATATATATATATATATATATATATATATATATATATATATATATATATATATATATATATATATATATATATATATATATATATATATATATATATATATATATATATATATATATTATAACCTACTGGCGGTGTCCAGTAGGTAGTTATAGATTTTCCATAGGAAATCCGCAATATTCTATTCCCAATAACTTTGGCGCCAACACGAATCTTCGCAAAATTTTTAAAACTTAGCTTAGCCAGCTCCGGTCCGCTCCTATCCTATCCTGAAAGTTTCACGGTGATTCGTCAAGCGGGGACCGAGAAAAAAGGGGGGTCACAAAATGTGTTTTCCCCATGCAATTTCCGATAGGAACCTTTAATCGCAGGTACAGCCCGAACTGCTGAACAGAATTACACCAAATTTGGCAAAAAGGTAGCCCTTGGTTCGTAGTCGTGCCTTTTTGTTAAATGGTGTAAATCTGTTCAGTAGTTGCTGAGAAATTCAAAAGTAAAAACACATATCTAGGGCCGCGGATCCTCCCGTGCACAAGCTTTATGCTAACTGGCTGTCAACACTTCAAACCAGGAAGTGTTGGCAGTCATCTTGTGCCTCGGTAGAACCGAGGCACAAGAAAGCCGAAAACAAATGCACAAAAAACGCATGCCCCTTAAAAACTAGGAGTACCTGGAGGCCAACTAGCCCACCAGGAACCTCCTGTATGCGCCAGGGCACTGTGTTGCAGAGAGGTGTTTTAGAGCCACGCCCCTTTTTACACCTCTCTGCAACGCAGTTCTGTGGTGCTTAATGGAGGTAGATGGTGGGCTAGTTGCACCCGAGTGACCCTCAGGATTCAAGGGGAGTTAATCCCCCAACTTAAAACACGCCACAGGGCGCGTTCGCACTGTGGTGAAGAGAGGGGGCGGGCATGAGGTGATATGTGTGCAAACACGCCCTGTGGCGCGTTTTAAATTGAGAAATTAATTGCTCTTCAATCCTGAGGGTCCCTGGGGCCAGCTAGCCGACCAGGTATCTCCAGTAAGCGCCACGGAGCAGCGTTGCAGTGTTGTAAAAAGGGGCGTGGACTCTGAACACCTCTCTGCAAATCTGCTCTCTGGCACATACTGGAGGTACCTGGTGGGCTAGTTGGGCACTAGGGACCCTCGGGATTGAGGAGGAATTAATTCTCCAACTTAAAACGCGCCACAGGGTGTATTTGCAGACATGTCACCTCAGGCACCCCCTTCCTTTACCATTGTGCAAACGCAGCCTGTGGTGAGTTTTAAGTTGAGGAATTAATTCCTCTTCAATCTTGAGGGTCCTTGGAGGCCAACTAGCCCACCAGGTACCTCCAGTACGCACCAGGGAGCTGCGTTGCAGAGAGGTGTTCAGAGGCCACGCCCCTTTTTACACCTCTCTGCAATGCAGCTCTGTGGCGCTTACTGGAGGTACCTAGTGGGCTAGTTTGACCCTAGGGACCCTCAGGTTCAAGGGTACCTAATCTCCCAACTTAAAACAGACACAGGGCACGTTTACACAGGGGCGAAGGGAGGGCCTGAGGTGATGTGTGCAAACACGCCCTGTGGAGTGTTTTACGTTAGGGAAATAATTCCCCTTCAATCCTTAGAGCCCCAGGGGGCCAACTAGCCCACCAGATGCTTCCAGTAAGCGCCACTGCGCTGTGTTTCAGAGAGGTGGCCCAGACCGTGCTCCTTTTTACACCTCTCTGCAACGCAGATCTGTGGCGCTTACTGGAGGTACCTAGTGGGCTGGTTTGGTAGTTGGACCCAAGTGACACTCAGGAATCAAGGGGACTTAATCTCCCAAAATAAAAAGACCACAGGGCGCGTTTACACAGTGGTGAAGGGAGGGGATGGGGCCCGAGATGACATGTGAAAACACGCCCTGTGCGGCATTTTAAGATGGGGAAATAATTCCCTTCAATCCTGAGGGCCTTTGGGGGTTAACTAGCCCACCCGGTGCTTCCAGTAAGCGCTGCTGCACTGTGTTTCAGAAAGGAGGCCCAGGCCGTGCCCCTTTTTACACCTCTCTGCAACGCAGCTCTGCGGTGCTTACTGGAGGTACCTAGTGGGCTACTTGGACACTAGGGACACTCAGGATTCAAGGGGACTTAATCTCCCAAATTAAAACGGACACAGGGTGCGTTTACACAGTGGTGAAGGGAGGGGATGGTGTAGGAAAGTGGCTCTATATATATAGTGTACCAAAGTAAAATCAGCTGAACTTCGAATTCCGATTTACTCACCTGTTATCAGGAGAGACCTCAGTGCTGCAGCTTTGAGCCCAGTACTGATCCTAAAAAAAAGTAATTTTACCTGTACTTGCCACTAACTTTAATTTCCTACCAAAGGCTAACATTGACTGGTTTCACTTGGAAATTCTTCTGTCGATTTTTGAAACTTACAAATATTCTTCTAAAATCAGACGAACTACGAATTCCGATATACTCACCGGTTATCAGGAGAGACCTCAGTGCTGCATCTTTGAGCCCAGTACTGATCCTGAAAAGTAATTCTAACCGTACTTACCAGTAACTTGAATTTCCTTCCATACGTCAAACACGACAACCTGCTTGATCTCCTGAAACACAGAATGGGAATGTCTGGAAATGTATTTAACTGGTTCGCCTCTTTCCTCCAAGACAGATCCCAAATATCCAAGGTCAACCAATCGCTGTCCAACCCCATGCCAGTCACACTAGGTGTTCCTCAAGGCTCCTCCCTTTCACCCACCCTGTTCAATCTTTTTATGGAACCTCTTATGGATCTTCTCAGCCTCACCAAAATACACTTCCACATGTATGCAGACGACACCTAAATATACATCAAGATCCACTCACCTGATGACATCAAATTGCTCAACACCACACTACAAAAAAACAAAACTTGGCTGGCCGAAAACCATCTGAAACTTAACTCCCTCAAAACGGAATTCCTTTTAATCGCTCCCCCTAACAAAACTCACACTATCCTGGATTGGATGAAGCACTTAACAGATCTTAATGGCCAACCACTCATAGTCGACTCTGCGGAATCTGTAGGGGTAACACTGGACAGTAACCTAAAGAGGCAGAAACGCATCAGTGCCTCAACAAAAGGAGCCAACTCCGACCTTAGGACCCTGCGAAAACTGAAACCCTTCCTGCCCGCTCACGATCTCAAGCAAGCAGTTCAAGCCCTTGTGATCCCCAGCGTGGAATATGGGGCAGTAACTTTATGCAGCCTCCCTAGGTCTTCGACAACCCCTCTAAAAGCCACGATCAACTCAGCTGCAAGACTCATCACTGGTTCTAAGAGAAACTCCCACAAATCCCCAGACCTGAGAGCCCTCAACTGGCTACCAGTTGAAGTCAGATCTCTGTATATTATATTTTGCATTCTATTTATGACTTGTAAAGCGCTCTGATACTCGCAAGAGTCTTGTTCGCGCTATATAAAACCTTCAAAATCAATAAAATAAATAAATAGACTAACATTGACTGGTTTTACTTGGAAAAGCTGTTAAGTGTGGAGTTTTAGAACTTTAAAATATTCCTCTGAAATCAGCCGAACTACGAATTCCGATTTATTCACCTGTTATCAGGAGAGACATCAGTGCTGCATCTTTGAGCCCAGTACTGATCCTGAAAAGTAATTCTAACCATACTTACCAGTAACTTAAATTTCCTTCCTAAACTAACATTGACTGGTTTCACTTGGAAATTCTTCGAAGTGTGGAGTTTTGGAACTTTAAAATTTTCCTTTAAAATCAGCCGTACTGCATCTTTGAGCACAGTACTGATCCTGAAAAGTAATTCTAACCGTACTTATTAGTAACTTGAATTTCCTTCTAAAGGATATCATTGCCCGCTTTTTGCTGAAAAAGTTTGTCGATTTTTGAAACTTCTAAAACCAGCCGAACTACCAATTCCGATTTACTCATCTGTTATCAGGAGAGACCTCAGTGCTGCATCTTTGAGCCCAGTACGGATCCTGAAAAGTAATTCTAACCGTACTTACCAGTAACTTGAATTTCCTTCCATAGGATATCATTGCCAGCTTTTTGCTGAAAAAGTTTCTAGTGTCAATTTTTTAAACTTACAAATATTCCTCTAAAATCAGCTGAACTACGAATTCCGATTTACTCACCTGTTATCAGGAGAGAGTGCTGCATCTTTGAGCCCAGTACTGATCCTGAAAAGTAATTCTAGCCGTACTTACCAGTAACTTGAATTTCCTTCCATAGGCTTACATTGACTGGTTTCACTTGGAAATTCTTCTAAGTGTGGAGTTTTGGAACTTTAAAAAATTCCTTTAAAATCAACCATACTACGAATTCCGATGTACTCACCTGTTATCAGGAGAGACCTCAGTGCTGCATCTTTGAGCCCAGTACTGATCCTGAAAAGTAATTCTAATCATACTTACCAGTAACTTGGATGTCCTTCCATAGGCTAATATTGACTGGTTTCACTTGGAAATTCTTCTAAGTGTGGATGCCAGTGCGGGATTTAATGTAAAATGCACAACAGAGGGCATCTTAGAGATGTCCCCTGAAACTCGACCAACTTCTAGTGACCCGACCGAGTGGCTGCTTAGGCCATCAATGGACATGTTTCTGGACCCATGCATCGAGAGTCTGCTGCTCTCGGGGGCCTGAAACAATGCACATCCTGGGACGAGGTGCCAAGCCTCCTCCCCCAGGATGGGCAGGGTTCACGAAGGGGAAGCTTCAAAGGCATGCCGCCTTTGTGAGCTTCCCCAGACCACTTCCTGCTTTCAGCAACTGGTCCTCACTGGTTCTACCCCCACTTTGGGCAGGAGAACCAGCGGGAAAAACAAGTGAGGGAGAGAGATGTGCCTACCTCTGCCAACTCCACCCCTGAGGTGGGAGAGGCAAGGTGAAGCACGACCCCAGTCCCCGCCATCTTGAGGATGGGGGGACCCAACCGACCAGGGACAGGATTTCAGAAAGGGTGGCACAATTGGGGGTGTACCCACCCCAGGGAAGGGAACCATTGGTCCCTTCCCTCTATCTACCTGTAACGCCCCTAAATCTAGTATTTAGGGGGCACCCTGAACCTTGCTTCCTCAGATCCAGCAACAACATGAAAGAAGATAAGAAGTAGGACCGAAGAGCCGTGCAGAGCTAACTGACTTGGCCCCAGCACTACAGGCCTGTCTTCCCTTGCACCTGCTCCTGTGAAACCCAGGTGTGTCCCGCAGCCAGCAACCTCAAAAACCCTGGAGGACCTTACTTCCTTCACTTCCAGAGACTGCTTCTCCAGTGAACACTGGATTTGTTTAACTGTAACCTCTGGCAGCACCCGGAAACCGCGATTCTAGTCCACTCTGCACCCACCGAAACCAACCCGAGCTTGTGTGGAAAAACACCACGAGGAGGTCACCCTGGCCTTCCTGAATGGAGGTCTGGTGATCCCTGACCTGCCTCAATCTTCAGGCCGACGCCTGCAGTCTAAATCCAGAAGGCCCCCCTAACCGCGACCAGGAGCTGGTAAGAAGATCTGACCCCAAAAGACACCACTGAACCCGATGGCCCACGACCTTCTGTGCCCAAACCAATGTGCCTAACCAACCCCTAACTTCCCAACTTACCTCGCGAAGTGGTGGTCCCACACGGAAGTCCTTCGTCTCCCTGCCTGCAGTGCTTTTGCAAACCGGAGGTTCTCGATTGGAAACAACAGGCCACCCAACGTCGAAATAGCACTCTGCACCCGGCCGCCTCAGTGCCACTGAGGGTGCACATTTTTTGCTACTTTGTTTCCCCATTTGCCCTGACCTAAACCCTAGGAGCTTTGCTCCCACAATCCAGTGGCCTGCTTGCCAGAAGCCACCAACCAGAGGCCCCCGTCTCCCATTGGAAAACATTGGGCCTCAACACTCTGCACACGGCCGCCGGGTGTAACAAGAGAGCATCACTGACCCTGAGTCTAACCCCAAAACCTTAACTCCCACAGTTCATAACTTACCTTTGTGCCTCCATAGGATAATATTGATAATTTTCTTACAAGTGCGGAGTTTTGAAAGCTAAAAATATTCTTTGAAAATCGCATGAATAACCAAAACGTATTTACTTACCCGTTTGCAGGAAATGTCCCAGTGCTGAATCTAGGTATCCAGCACTGAGTTAGAAAAATAACGTAGAAAGTAACTTACCAGTAATGTACTGAAAAAGCCTATTAATTTCAATGTACTGTATTTGCTACGAATTGCAACCTACTGCATCCCCTGTAAATCAAACAAAGTACAATTCCTATTGCATTTTCAAACTGTTTTATATTCAGCAACGTATTACTGTAAAGTATTTAATGCTTACTTGTGCCAGGCTTGTTTGGTTCTGAAAATAAAACAACAGTATATTATTTATACAAAACCAATTGGCCTAGATTTCAGTTTTTGAGTGTGTGAATTCATTTGCTGACTGAGTGTGTACATCAAATGCATAACACTGTCCTCTGATACTGCCTTACTGCTCGACCACTCTACCACAAATAGAGAGTAAGGTTCTATCTAACTTTAACCTCTGCCTACCTCTTGGGTCACCTGGTCTCTACATAGTATACCTCATTTTGGTGCAGTATATATAGAGCCAGTTTCCTACAGTCACTAATTAGTTTTGGCTAACCGTTTGGCTTACTGTCATGCACTGGTTTAAAGTTTTATTCCTGGAGTGTTTAGCTGGTTGTGCTTCGGAAAACAACCACCTAGGCAAATAGAGTCACACATCTCATTTTAATACCCCTAATTTCCAGAAAGATTAATACCAAGGCCATGGAAAAAAGGAACTTTTTAGTAACCCTCTACCCTGAAATGAACAATGCTATTTTCACTAACAGACAATCTGTCTTTGTATAGTTCCCTTTGTTTTAGTTTGCATTTTCTCCATTTATCTTAGTTTATCTTATCGATTTATTGTTGATTACATCGGCCACATTGGTATCAGTCTACCCCAGGCATTATTTAGTTCTAAGCATGGCACATACACATACTTTTCGTTCAGCCTTGGTGTAGTTTCTCAACTCTTTGCCAAAAAATGTGCTCTCGATAATTACTAACTTGAATTAACCAGGGCACCAGGTCTTTATCAGTGCCTCCTGTGGGACAGCCGGGACAAAGAGAAAGGAATCTGCAAACAGCTCGCACAATAAACATAGTCAGAAGACCCTAGAAACTTGGTTGCAGACATATTCCCTTCCCAATTTGTTTATATATACTTTTGCTGGATTAAAAAAAAAATTGCTTAAAACCATGCGCATTGATAGAGAAGCGAGACTATAGGGCTTTAAACAAACTTTAACTAACTGGCGATTTGGTGCTGTGCCCATGCGCTTTTAGGTCTATGCGCAAGCGCATTGACCAGCCATCTGTTGCACAGCATCAAATTGCCAGCCATCTGTTGCCCAGCTTGGTGCCGCTCCACCCCCTGCCAGATCAAAGGCTTTCACGGCCGGCCGGCCGTGCTTTCAGTTTCACGGCCGGCCTGCCGTGTAAAGTGCACTTTTTATTTACGATGCCCACCATACAGCCTTCTTGAGCTGTTCTTTTGATGGATGAATGTGGTTGCTTTGATTTCAATTTTTAGTCACTGAACGTGCGCTGCAATTGATTTCTTTAGCTTAAAAGAATTGTTAAGTAAGTTATTCATCTTTGTCAGTAATGCTCCGTTTCTTTTTGCACAATATATGCAGTTTGCAGAAGCACTATTTTTTGGGCAATGTGTTTTCTTTTTCACCAGCTTTCTTATTTGTCTTTTCATGCTCTTTATTTAGTTGTGTTGGTGACTTTTTATTAATCGTCTGTAGAATGTGCTGTGTTCACACAGCTAAGTGGATAGTCTTATTTATTTCTAAATGATCATGGCTGGTTAAGGTTGCGAGTCAGCGCAAAATAAATCATTATTTTATATTGTATAATCCGCACTTGATGCATGCGGGTTCAATGTAATCCAACACCACATCCACCACCACATCCACACCCACCACCACATCCACCACATCCACCACCACATCCACCACCACATCCAACACATCCACTGCATCCACCATCACCACTGCATCCACCACCACCACATCCACCACCACCACATCCACCACTGCATCCACCACCACCACTTACACCACCACATCCACCACCACATCCACCAACACTTTAACCACACCCACCACCACTACATCCACCACACCCACCACCACCCCATCCACCACCACCACCACCCCATCTACCACCACTGCATCCACCATCAACACTGCATCCACCACCACCACATCCACCGCATCCACCACCACATCTACCATCACCACCACATCCACCACCACATCCACCATCACATCCACTATCACCTCCACATCTACCACCACATCCACCACATACACCGCATCCACCACCACCACATCCACCACATCCACAACCACCACATCCACCACCACCACCACATCCACCACCACATCCACCACCACACCCACCACCACACCCACCACCACCACATCCACCACCACAACCACCACCACATCCAACACATCCACCACCACCACCACATCCACCACCACCACATCCAACACCTCATCCACCACCACATCCACCACACCCACCTCCACTACATCCACCACACCCACCACCACTACATCCACTACACCCACCACCAGTACATCCACCACCCGATCCACCACCCGATCCACCACCACCACATCCACTGCATCCACCACCACCATCCCCACCATCACCTCCACATCCACCATGACATCCACCACCACATCCACCATCACCTCCACATCCACCATGACATCCACCACATCCACATCCACCGCATCCACCACCACCACATCCACCACCACCACCACATCCACCACCACTTTCACCACATTCACCACCACCACATCCACCACCACATCTAACACGTCCACCACCACATCCCCCACCGCATCCACCACCACCACCGCATCCACCAACACCACATCCACCACCACCACCACATCCACCACCACCACATCCACCACCACATCCACCACCACATACACCACCACATCCACCACCACATCCACCAACACTTTAACCACACCCACCACCACCACATCCACCACACCCACCACCACTACATCCACCACCCCATCCACCACCACCACCACCCCATCCACCACCACTGCATCCACCATCACCACCGCATCCACCACCACCACATCCACCACATCCACCACCACATCCACCATCACCTGCACATCCACCATGACATCCACGGCCACATCCACCACCACATCCACCACATCCACATCCACCGCATCCACCTCCACCGCATCCACCACCACCGCATCCACCACCACCGCATCCAGCACCACCGCATCCACCACCACAGCATCCACCACCACAGCATCCACCACCACAGCATCCACCACCACAGCATCCACCACACCACATCCACCGCATCCACCACCACCACCACATCCACCATCACCACCACCTCCACATCCACCATGACATCCACCTCCACATCCACCACATCCACATCCACCGCATCCACCACCACCACATCCACCACCGCACCCACCACCACCACATCCACCACCACATCCAACATTTCCACCACCACCGCATCCACCACCGCATCCACCACCACCACATCCACCACCACATCCACACCCACCACCACATCCACCACCACATCCACCACCACTTCCACCACCACTTCCACCACCACCGCATCCACCACCACCACGCATCCACCAACACCACATCCACTGCATCCACCACCACCACACCCACCACCACATCCACCATCACCTCCACATCCACCATGACATCCACCACATCCACATCCACCGCATCCACCACCACCACATCCACATGCACTGCATCCACCACCACCACCCCCACCACCACATCCACCATCACCTCCACATCCACTATGACATCCACCACCACATCCACCACATCCACATCCACCGCATCCACCACCACCACTATAGGGCTTTAAACAAACTTTAACTAACTGGCGATTTGGTGCTGTGCCCGTGCGCTTTTAGGTCAATGCGCAAGCGCATTGACCTAAAATGCGCGTGCACAGCATCAAATTGCCAGCCATCTGTTGCCCAGCTTGGTGCCGCTCCACCCCCTGCCAGATCAAAGGCTTTCACGGCCGGCCGTGCTTTCAGTTTCACGGCCGGCCTGCCGTGTAAAGTGCACTTTTTATTTACGATGCCCACCATACAGCCTTCTTGAGCTGTTCTTTTGATGGATGAATGTGGTTGCTTTGATTTCAATTTGTAGTCACTGAGCGTGCGCTGCAATGGATTTCTTTAGCTTAAAAGAATTGTTAAGTAAGTTATTGGTCTTTGTCAGTAATGCTCCGTTTCTTTTTGCACAATATATGCACCCACCACCACCACATCCACCACCACATCCACCACCGCATCCACCACCACCACATCCAACACCTCATCCACCACCACATCCACCACACCCACCACCACTACATCCACCACACCCACCACCACTACATCCACTACACCCACCACCACTACATCCACCACCCGATCCACCACCCCATCCACCACCACCACATCCATTGCATCCACCACCACCATCCCCACCATCACCTCCACATCCACCATGACATCCACCACCACATCCACCATCACCTCCACATCCACCATGACATCCACCACCACATCCACCACATCCACATCCACCACCACCACATCCACCACCACCACCACATCCACCACCACATCCACCACCACTTTCACCACATCCACCACCACCACATCCACCACCACATCTAACATGTCCACCACCACTTCCACCACCACCACATCCCCCACCGCATCCACCACCACCACATCCACCACCACCACCAGCGCATCCACCAACACCACATCCACCACCACCACCACATCCACCACCACATCCACCACCACCACATCCACCACCACATACACCACCACATCCACCAACACTTTAACCACACCCACCACCACCACATCCACCACACCCACCACCACCCCATCCACCACCACCACCACCCCATCCACCACCACTGCATCCACCATCACCACCGCATCCACCACCACCACATCCACCACATCCACCACCACATCCACCATCACCTGCACATCCACCATGACATCCACGGCCACATCCACCACCACATCCACCACATCCACATCCACCGCATCCACCACCACCACATCCACCACCACCACCACATCCACCACCACATCCACCACCACTTTCACCACATCCACCACCACCACATCCACCACCACATCTAACATGTCCACCACCACTTCCACCACCACCACATCCCCCACCGCATCCACCACCACCACATCCACCACCACCACCAGCGCATCCACCAACACCACATCCACCACCACCACCACATCCACCACCACCACATCCACCACCACATACACCACCACATCCACCACCACATCCACCAACACTTTAACCACACCCACCACCACCACATCCACCACACCCACCACCACTACATCCACCACCCCATCCACCACCACCACCACCCCATCCACCACCACTGCATCCACCATCACCACCGCATCCACCACCACCACATCCACCACATCCACCACCACATCCACCATCACCTGCACATCCACCATGACATCCACGGCCACATCCACCACCACATCCACCACATCCACATCCGCCGTATCCACCTCCACCGCATCCACCACCACCGCATCCACCACCACCGCATCCAGCACCACCGCATCCAGCACCACCGCATCCACCACCACAGCATCCACCACCACAGCATCCACCACACCACATCCACCGCATCCACCACCACATCCACCATCACCACCACCTCCACATCCACCATGACATCCACCTCCACATCCACCACCACATCCGCATACACCGCATCCACCACCACCACATCCACATCCACCGCATCCACCACCACCACATCCACCACCGCACCCACCACCACCACATCCACCACCACATCCAACACTTCCACCACCACCGCATCCACCACCGGATCCACCACCACCACATCCACTACAACATCCACACCCACCACCACATCCACCACCACATCCACCACCACATCCACCACCACTTCCACCACCACCACCGCATTCACCACCACCACATCCACAGCCACCACCACATCCACAACCACATCCACCACCACCACATCCAACATGTCCACCACCACTTCCACCACCACCACATCCACCATCGCCACCACATCCACCACCGCATCCACCACCACCACATACACCACCACACACACCACCACATCCACCACCACATCCACCAACACTTTAGCCACACCCACCACCACCACATCCACCACACCCACCACCACTACATCCACCACCCCATCCACCACCACCACCACCACTCCATCTACCACCACTGCATCCACCATCACCACCGCATCCACCACCACCACATCCACCACCACATCCACCATCACCTGCACATCTACCATGACATCCACCGCCACATCCACCACCATCACATCCACCACCACCACATCCACCGCATCCACCACCACATCCACCATCACCACCACCTCCACTTCCACCATGACATTCACATCCACCACCACATCCACATACACCGCATCCACCCCCACCACATCCACATCCACCACATCCACATCCACCGCATCCACCACCACCACATCCACCACCGCATCCACCACATCCACCACCACATCCACCACCACATCCATCACCACATCCAACACTTCCACCACCACCACACCCACCACCACATCCACCACCACATCCACATCATCCACCACCACATCCACCACCACATCCAACACATCCACCACCACATCCACCACCACATCCAACAGATCCACCACCACTTCCACCACCACCGCATCCACCACCGCATCCACCACCACATCCACACCCACCACCACATCCACCACATCCACCACCACATCCACCACCACATCCAACACATCCACCACCACTTCCACCACCACCACATCCACCACCACCACCGCATCCACCAACACCACATCCACCACCACCACCACATCCACCACCACCACCGCATCCACCAACACCACATCCACCATCACCACCACATCCACAGCCGCATCCACCACCACCACATACACCACCACATCCACCACCACTTTCACCACACCCACCACCACCACATCCACCACACCCACCACACCCAGCACCACTACATCCACCACCACCACCCCATCCACCACCACCAACACCCCATCCACCACCACCACTGCATCCACCACCACCACCGCATCCACCACCACCACATCCACTGCATCCACCGTCACCACATCCACCACCACATCCACCATCACCTCAACATCCACCATGACATCCACCGCCGCATCCACCACCACCCACCACATCCACCACATCCACCACCACCACATCCACCACCACATCCACCACCACTTTCAACACATCCACCACCACCACATTCACCACCACATCTAACACGTCCACCACCACTACATCCACCACCGCATCCACCACCACCGCATCCACCACCACCACATCCACCAACACTTTAACCACACCCACCACCTCCACATCCACCACACCCACCACCACCACCACTGAATCCACCACCACCACCGCATCCACCACCACCACATCCACCGCATCCACCACCACATCCACCATCACCACCACATCCACCACCACATCCACCGCCACATCCACCACCACAACCACCACCACATCCAGCATCACCTCCACATCCACCATGACATCCACCGCCACATCCACCGCATCCACCACCACCACCACATCCACCACCACTTTCACCACATCCACCACCACCACGTCCACCACCACATCCAACACATCCACCACCACTTCCACCACCACCACATCCACCACCACCACATCCGCCACCGTATCCACCACCACCACTGCATCCACCAACACCACATCCACCACCACACCCACCACCACCACATCCAACACATCCACCACCACTTCCACCACCACCGCATCCACCACCACATCCACCACCACCACCGCATCCACCACCACTGCATCCACCACCACCGCATCCACCAATACCACATCCACCAACACCACATCCACCAACACCACATCCACCAACACCACATCCACCACCATCACCACATCCACCACCGCATCCACCACCACATCCACCACCACCATATCCCCCAGATCCACCACCACCACATCTATGTGTGTGTGTGTGTGTGTGTGTGTTTAGGTGCAAAAGCAATGTTCTTGGATTTTCATACCAATAAAATACACTGAACATAATCTTCACAAAAGTTATTTACAAATGTTTAAGGTATTGCCATTATAAATTACAATAACTTTTATTTAAGTATTAATTATTTACAAAATTAAAAGCCATTGTAATTTGTAATATCAATACATCTAAGTCACGTAAATACAACACACATTGCATTACAAATGCTATAGGTGTCACATTTGCCAAAGTTAAAACTATTGACATTGTAACTGACAAAGCTATTAATTTTGCTATTTTCAAAACCAACACATAAATAAAAAAAAGTGTCATTTACAATACATTTACAATACCAATCGCTCAAACTTTCCTAATACGAGAGCTATTGCATTTCCAATGCTTGTTTTTCAATGTAAACATCAGTCAAGCACTCTCAGATTAAAATGAATTACCAGCAACATATTTGAAAGCATAATATTCCATTACAATTCTGTAACCTGTATTTTTATGTCTCGCCTACGCAGCACTTGCGCTGCCTAAGAGAGACCTTTTGGAATTGATTTAGCTTTTGCCCTAAAACGTGCACGCAGTGCATTGCTTTCAAAGGCAACGCGTGCACGTTTGGCGATTTCCTTGCAGGAGCGAGCTTTGACACCATGTTTCTAATTAACTTGTAAATGTATGGTGCCCATGCTCGCTCCCGCAAGGGAAACGCAAGGGAAACAGGCACAGGCCTCAGTCTCATGCCTTGTCTTGGTTTTTTTTTCTTGCACTGGCACAGCTCACGCTGAACGGATGTTTCACACTTTTCAGAAAGCTATCGGGCGGGATGGAAGACTCACTGCTACTTGTGTTCCTGTCCATGGCACGCCCAGAGACTCTTCCTCCTCTTTGAGGCACAGCCCAGGCTCCTCCAGCTAAACAAAACAGCAGCAGCTGGCTCTTGAGCTCCGTGAGAAGCGCTGTTAAACAAACAAATGCATGCGCACTGCCCGGAACGGGACTTGTTGACCAGCCCCGAGTTGTAGAATACCTCAAATAGCTGTCATATTTGCGGTTGCTGCTGCTCCAAGTCAGCGGGGCTCGGCTTTTTTTTCCTGTTGTGCTGTAAATGAAGAGGCTAGCTTTTGTCACCCATGGTTGCCTCTCGAGGCTACCCGCATTGGCAAGACCCCAATTCCCCGCTGTCCCCACCCATACCCACCCGAGAAGCTCACAAGGCTTGAAAATGTTGTTTGACAGCAGAACCACCATTGACAGATGCCATTGTACATCTAGTGCAGGGCGGGCAGCTCTGGAAAAGGGCAGGTTTTGTGAGGTTCAATGTTTATTTTGATATTTAGTTCACGGTTGTGTTTATCTGCGAACCAGGCCCGGACATTAAACAAATAAGTCAGGCACGACAGTAGCCTATTGAGGGCATCACAAATTAGGCACTTCTAGATTTCAAAGGCACTTTATAATTGAGTTACAGTAATTTAACGGGACTTTTGACTCAGGCTTCTATGCATAAACTGGGGGCAGTACTGGCACTTTGCAACAACCTTACTGTACTCAGAACAGGTGGTGGAATGTTACTGCGGAGCTGATGAACTTTTGGGACAGTGTCATTAATTCTTAGCAGAGGGGTTGACATTTTACAAGGACAGTACAGCCTCTTATCTGCAAAGCTGCAGTGCCGCTGTAATGATTTTCGAGACCCCAAGGCAAAATATATTTTGTTGCCCCATTCAGTACAACTTTTGATTTTGCTATCCACGCTCTGCCAATACAAGTCGCTACAAACCTAGGGATGCGCCTTCCACTCACTCTCTGCTGCTCTGGGATTTCCAGCTTATTGCTTCTGTTTCATTTCACAAAAATTGTGCCATGTCCCTGTAGATGTGTGTTCGTACACAAAACCTGGCCTGGATTCAGGGGCAGTGTTGGCTATTCTGAACGGTTTACGTCGAATTAGAAAATAGCGTTAGCTTTTGCAAGCTGCGGTATACGTCACAAATATTAAACATCATTCTATTTGCCTATTAGTCCGCAAATATTAAAAGATCTTCTAAAAACATTTGCAAAAAAAAATTGCTGCCTATTAGACATTTCCTGAAAAATATGGCATGCATCCGATTAATGTTTTAGTATGGACCCACCCCCTGAAGCCTTAGTTCTCCACTGAACCTCTGCCACCCCTATGGCCTCAGTGCTCCCCTAACCTGTGGTCTATGGGCTCCCGGACCCACTACCTACAGCATCAGCGCTTGTTTTATTCTGTAAACGGGCCACTCGTAGCAAGCAGATTTTGGCTTGCAGGGACTTATTTCTATATCTTACTTTGTTAACAGATTCGTTTTCTGTTTATGGCGTGCCTTAAGAACCAGAATAGACGTATTAATTGAAAACAATAACAATATCAACGTGCTTAAGCTCAGCCTATCCCATACAGTTTAGCCTGGGAATAAAATTGATTATCTTTTATAACATTTTTGTGTATTTTTTATTTATATCAGATTGCAAACATTTTGCTCCTGCGCTCTTTTAAAAATAGGCTGGGGCTGAAACAGGCTGTCGTGAATATGCGCCAAAGTTTAAAAAAAAACATGTGTCTGTGCCAAACACAAGCAAACACCTGCACAAATCAAGCACCGGTAATCAGCCACAGAAAACTCTACAGCATCTCTGAATGCAAACATATTACCACCCTCAATCTCTATTCACACATGTTTCTGCCCACAACATATCTCTCAACCTTTTAAGGTTTTGCTCCTCTTATATTAAATGCAACAGTTGATGTTATTGCACCAAGGATATTGTGCTGCATAGCTAATTACTTATAAGGTCCCAAAAGCGAAACCTATTGGCTATGCCAATGCTTGCTTATAAATATTTCTGGATTGACTCTGAATTCTCACATGTGTTTGCATCACTGCTGATCCTGTGCTATTGAATGCAACTTACAATCTCTACTGACCACACTTTCAAGAAGACATGATAGGAACCTTCCTGGGTTGATATCCACCGTGCCAAAGTTCTCAAATATGTACTAGATTCTTAACGGATGTCAGGGGAAGGACTAGCAGGAATACTATGGCAGCTGATCACATGTTTACTGGAAGAAAGGACAGGAGAACATGTCCAGTAATAGATTACCATTAGCGGAGTCATATCAGAGACACCTATATCTGCAGGGAAGCCAGTGAGCATGCAGGGGACTGGAGATCTACCCACTGTGAAGTGATGTGTTCATAGACTCCCTTCCAAGAAGGGAGTGCTGGGAAGAACTTTTGTGACCAAATGGTAGTCAAATTCCTGCAATTCAATATTATTAGTTAGCAAGCCCTTTAGTTGAGTTGGCCTTCATAATATGTCAGGTGTTTGTTTATGCTTTGATTAAACAATCTCATGACAGTACTTGTGACGAATTCTGGACAGTGCAGTACCTACTGTCAAAGCTCAAGCACTAGTGTTTTACCTGCACTGGTCCTATAAAAGGATATTTCCTGACCAGTTACATTGGTCTGTAGCATGAAGGGCGTGCCACAAGGATCTTCACTCAGCCCCACCCTCTTCAACGTATACATGAGCCCCCTCGCGGCCATCGCACGCCAAAACAACCTCAACATCATCTCCTACGTTGATGGCACTCAACTGATCCTCTCACTCACCAAAGACCCTAACACCGCCAAAACCAACCTACATGAAGGAATGAAAGAAGTAGCCGAGTGGATGAAGCTCAGCCGTCTGAAACTGAATTCAGACAAAACAGAAGTCCTTATCTTAGGTACCTCCCCCTCCGCCTGGGACGACTCTTGGTGGCCAGAGGCCCTTGGAAAAGCACCCATCCCGACGGACCACGCACGGAACCTGGGCATCATCCTGGACTCCTCACTCTCGATGACCTGACAAGTCAACGCTGTTTCATCATCCTGCTTCAACATCCTTCGCATGCTCAAAAAAACATTTCGCTGGATCCCCACCGAAACTAGGAAAACGGTCACCCACGCACTGGTTACAAGCCGCCTGGACTACGGAAACACCCTATACGCCGGTACCAGCGCAAAACTTCAGAAAAAACTCCAACGCATCCAGAACGCATCAGCCAGACTCATACTAGACATCCCGCGTAAAGACCACATTTCTGGTCACCTGAAAAACCTCCACTGGCTCCCCGTCAATAAGAGGATAACATTCCGCCTCCTAACCCACGCACACAAAGCTCTTTACGAACTTGGACCCGAATGCCTCAACACACGACTTTCCTTCTACACCCCCTCCCGCCAGCTACGCTCTTCCAACCAAGCCCTTGCTGCTGTACCTCGCATCAACAAAACAACCATGGGAGGAAGATCCTTCTCCTACCTAGCGGCTAAAACCTGGAACTCACTTCCCATTCACCTTCGCCTCACTCAGAACCACCTAGCATTCAGAAAACAACTTAAAACTTGGATTTTCGACATATAATCCCCCACCCTTCTTCTAGCGCCTTGAGACCCTCTGGGTATGTAGAGCGCTATATAAATTAATTGAATTGAATTGAATTGAATTGTTGTTGCCCGGCTGGCAGAATGCCATTGATAATGGATGGAGCTTCTATTGCTAACTTGTTTCGGTGAAACTACTTTAAATGTAGGCTTGCTTAATCTGAGACTGCTCCAGGGATTCATTTGACTGGCGACTGTCTTCAACATTTACAACCATAAAGACACAACTGCTGCAGGTTGACGGTTTTTCCTGCAAAATGACTACTGTTCGCCCGATTGGGTAAACTGCATGCTTATTACTGTACTCATGCCAACATACTAGTTATTTGACTCTGCCTTACAGAATAACAATTGCTGTTCAATAAACCCATTAGACAGTGACCCACGAGCCAATAGTTTGATCTGCTGTAGAGCCGAGCCCAACCAGCACGGTGACCCATTAACACCCTTATGTATTTGCAACTGAGTACAGGTCTTCAAATATGCAACATACTATAATATACTCTACACTCACACTGATAGCCAGGCCTGGGTTCCCAAACATTTATCAAGAAACACCTCAGCATCCTGCAGGTTCCACAGCATGTCTCCCGGTACTTTAGTCTTACCCAGGTGGTTGATGTCTAGTACATTTGCTTCTCGATGACCATGAAGCTAGGTCATTGTTCTGTGCATCTACAACACATACTTTAAAAAATCTGGTTAGCTATGTAAAAATGTTATGTCTTCTCATGTTTGAAAATATATCAATATATATGTTATTACTCTACCCATTAGTCGACTGATCACTTCATTCTTCAATGCACTTATCTATACAGTTCTCTACTGTTTGATGAAACAATCTATCCACTGTATGCTCTTTAATCTGCATACCTGTCAATTTTTCATCATCTGT
The DNA here is from genome assembly GCF_964263255.1 of Lissotriton vulgaris. Classification (NCBI taxonomy): domain Eukaryota; kingdom Metazoa; phylum Chordata; class Amphibia; order Caudata; family Salamandridae; genus Lissotriton; species Lissotriton vulgaris. Next base: position 164,158,259 of record NC_141686.1, on the reverse strand, counting down.
TTATCTGTATAACACTGTTTACTAAATCAGCCTACAATCTAAATACTTAACTGATTCAAGTAAGTTGTTCATTACAAATGTCTGTCTAATGCCCCTCCTTGTGAAGCTTACCGGAACGCTCACGGGACAATGAATGATAAACAGATCCATATAGTCCAGTTGAAGCTCCTTTAGGGATTTCTCCAGGCCCAAACGGACCATCTCTGGGGAGTTATAATTTGGCGACAGCTGTAGCAATAAAACCACAAAATAAATCAATTGTACATTAATATACTGGTCACATTTTACTAGCAGACACAAACATCTTCTAACTGGAAAATCTCATCTGAATGCTTTTTTCTCAAACATTACCTTTCCAGTGTAGAATATCTCTTCTCTCGTCACCACGCCTTTTGCGATCATCTCACGAATGGCTTCGCCAACCTCCACCTCATTTTGGTACAAGTGGGCAGAATCAATATGGCGGAAGCCAAGCTCGATGGCCAGTTTCGTAGCATCCTTGGCTTGACTTTTCGGCACCTAAAGCATCCGTCAACAATGAAGTCGGGGTTGTGAGATTGTGTCTCATTCAATAAAAGTCAAAAATGCGTATTACCAGACGGACAACAATTTAAGAAAATTGTCACATTTTTAAGAAATGGTGACTGTTACATACCTTCAGTAGTAGGATAGCATACCTGTAAAGGGTGCTATTGAGTAGATTTCTATTATAACAGTTAGAGGTTGCTGTGCTGGACACAAACTATGAAAAGAAAAGCATATAGACTTCCTTCCAACATTACCGTTCTGTGGCTATGAGATGATCTGGTATAGATGCTTAACAGTCATATACTAACAATGGCACTTGCCCGCCTCTGGGGGTGTAAAACATGTTGGTATTGGAATGGGAACGCGTGTGAGCACGCATGTGTGTGGGTATGTGTGTCTACTAGTCTTTGCCCACCTGCTCTACAGCAAGAGCCAACCTTGTAAACAATCCTCACTCATTGACTTAAAGTCAGACCTCTGCCTCACTGTTGCTGAGAATGGGTAAAATACCTTGCTCATAGTCAGCACACAGAGTTGTATCCTGTCTTTAGATAAAGAGCTGCTCTTTCTCATGGACCAGATCTACAACACTGTTGAAATCCACCCACTTTAAATCTATGCTATTTTTTTACATTTTAAGCATCACTCTAGGATTTCAAGGCTCTGTTTCACAGTATTTCTCCACACAGTTGCCGCCTGCCCATTGTTCCCCTTCATATGCACCGTTATACACTGTTGTAGAGGATTGGTCAGATGTATCATTCATTATTTCAAATACTCTTAGGATATTTAATGTTCCTTTGAAAGAAAAAGAAGACCCATTCTGTTACCAGATACAGCGTGGAAGCAGCAGTGCTCTGCTTCAATCTGCCTAATTCATATTTAGAAAGGCAGATCTGAAGATGGTGTAGCTTCAGTTCAGGAATATCATCCCAGGACATCCTGGCACCACTCCAGAAAGTGGAACTAGGACTTGGATTTCTTAAAATCTTAGGGCATCTTTAAGATTTTGACAGAATGGGAGAACCACAATACAATGTTGAATAACACTTGAAATTCCAAAGTTTTATTTGACGGTAAATGCTCGCTTAGTTATGCTTATGGACACCTGCAAGAAGATACTAATTATGCTATTTTTCTCTATTATGAGCTACTTCTTGCAAATATGTAGCTTTAAATCAATCATCTCTAATCCTTTCCTTTGCCATTTTTCTTTATTTCATCCACTCAACATTACTCCTCCTTGTACCCTTTTCCTCCAGTCTTAGGTAATTGCAGTGATGAGTCAACTCCAGAGGTTATCCAATAAAGACTTTTAATGATAAAAGTGAGATAAGATGAGGCTGCTGTAAAGTGCACAGGTAGCTCCCAATAACCGTCTCTGGATCACAACAAAGTACATTCTATGACTGAACTTATGGCCCACCAGTGAGCAAGCTTCAACATATTATATCACAAGCTTGATATGAGGTTACAGAGGGATGTATGACATTACAACGCATGCTTTTACCACGCATGCCTTTACAACGCAGTTTTTACATCGCAATCCAATACAACCACGTGTCTTATGTTTTTAGCATTCTTGACATAACCTTCTGTAACACCAGAAACTGCTGAGGCCAGTCCATAAGGCATATAGCAGAATTGAAAAGTACCTTCAGGTGTTACAAATGAACTAGCTCCACATGGTGATACGTTGTTCGAAGACCTAATTTGGTAATCAATTTGACCTTACCTATAGTTGTGATCAAATCTTCTCTGTAAGTCATGTGACAATTCTCTACCCAAATAGCATTTTTGACGCGTAGTAGGTCGATGCATATGCTCCCTCATTTTGTTTTTTGTCAGAACTACAATAGAAAACCAAAGCGTCGCTTTTACTGGCTCAAGTATTCCATCTTCCTGCATTTTCTTGAGAATCAGGGACAGTTCCGCCCCTTACACTTTGTAAGGTAGCCTGTTTTTATCAAGAACGCTCAAATATTTTACTTTGATGGATTGAAAAAAGTTCTTGATTCCACCTCTTTTCTCATGTAAAACTTAGCTAAACCTTTCCATCCAGTTATGGTCAATATCAGTATTTACTACTGAAACAGGTATTTCTGCTCAGGGCTGAGGACCATGTAAACAGCCTGGTGCCACCATCCTAACAAATTGATTTCCTTGTGAGCCACATATACTTAGCTTAACGGTCCATTTTGCTACCTTCGAAGGCATTAGTTGTTACATCTGTAGGTGATAATATTCTCTTAGACCAAAGTTCTGTGTGCCTTTCTATCAAATTCATTCTTGCACCTGAATCTAGAAGTAGTTGAATATCTATACCCTCAAGAGTTACGGGCACATGAGGATCACTGTACTGTCTATTGTTCTGAACACATCCTACTTCCACAACATTTAAGGAAAGTACCAATTCATTTATTTTGCTTTCTACCATGTCAGACTCTTGAGAAAGACCTTGGTCTTTGAACACTCCTCAGAATAACATGTTAGTTCCTGTACAAACTTTACTAAAGTGTCCTACTGTATTGCACCTCCAGTATTCAAGAGCTATATTGAGACACTTCTTAAAATTGGACAAACGAAAAAAAGATCAACACCTAGAACATTGTTCAGGTTGAGAAGCATATAGTACCTCTTCCTCTACTTCCAATGGATGGTTGAGGTTTGATGTTGGCACCTACTCTGGCTATATGCATAATAGAATAATGAATTTTTAACTGCTTGGTATATTTTTGAGAGCATACTTTTGTTATATCCACAGCTTAGGGCCAGATTTAGATCTTTGCGGTACCATTGTCCTGTTGCGGTGGCGGTTTGAGTACTCCATCGAGCTGACGGCAGTCCACCCACTGTATTTAGATGTTGCGGCAATAGACAGGACTCCGCTACGGCAGTGTCTTCTATGCTGGCTAACAGTACTCGGTCGCTGCCAGGTCGGCGCGATTGCGCCGAGCTCATTTAGATGTTTCCATTGTACTGGCGATGTCCGGGTGTCCGAGTCCTGAAGGAGTGAGACCCTGCTGGTGTGGACACAGGTCAATCAATCAATCATAGACATTTATAGAGCGCTCTACTTACCCGGAGGGTCTCAAGGCGCTAGGGGGGGGGGGGGGGGGGTGCTGCTACTGCTCGAACAGCCAGGTCTTGAGCTTCTTCCTGAAGGCGAGGTGGTCTTGGGTCAGGCGCAGGTCGGTCGGGAGGGAGTTCCAGGTCTTTGCGGCCAGGTAGGAGAAGGGCCTTCCTCCTGTCATCGCTCTTCGGATGCGGGGGGCGGCGGCGAGGGCGTGACTGGCTGATCGGAGGTGACGTTTGGGAGCGTAAGAACTACTTATCCTTATCTCAATACACATATATTTTTTGTGAATGTGCCATGATGTATATGTAGGCAATGTGTAATGCCCATTTCTTACATATTGCATAGCACACCCACATACACACACTAATGTATGTACACCGACAGTCATCACAAGCACAACACCCACACCCACCACCAGAAATATAATTTTTTTATGCGTCAATACAGGTGTGTTCATTTTAACATGATAAGTGGTAAGATGTGCGCTCATGTATGACACAAACAAATTTGCATGTAAGAATACACAGACAAATACTAATGTTAACACACAATTAATAATGAGACAGGTGACATAGAAGCCTCACTTGCATTCCAGTGACAACAAGGTGGCTGAGCATTGTGATAAAGTGGTAGCAGAACAGGAGGACCTGAACGATAGGGTTCAAAATGGGACCTGAAGTGGTAATCCGAAAAAAGGTACGTTTTCATCTTCTTTTCATTTTCCGCCAACCCGAGTTTGGAGGTTTTTCCGCCAAAGTAGCCTCGACGGAAAGGCACATCGTAATCAGGACAGGAGGAATCTTGGCGGGACTCCCTCCGACAGCTGCTTATGTCTCTGACGACGTCGATGTGGGAGCAAATTGGGCAGAAGGGGTGTATGCTTGCATAATTCCAAAACGTAGAAATAATATTTATATATTGATTTGGAAACAAAGCGCAAAATAGAAAGAAGAAGCATGCTATTCGTGGTTGAGATCTCTTGTGTGATCAGCTGAAGGGTGCAGATAGCTGTGGTGTATGTAGGAAGTGCTTCAAATACGAAGCCTCGTTTACAAGGCCTGTGCGCCGTTGGAATGTCACTTTTAAAGATGTTCCGGCCGTGCACTGGGCTTAGCCATATCCACACCGCCACGTAAGGCCACCCTGTGTGGCTTTTCATGGCTTTGTAAATATGGAGTGAGACAACTGAGCGCAAGTCGCTGCGTTGCCTCACACAAGGATAGGGAGGCCTGCCATGGGCGTTACGGTGGGTGTTCCCACGTAACACCCATGACATTTGACATATTACCAGATTTACAAATTGTAAACCTAGCAAATGCATCAAAAAGCCGACGCCTCTCCTTCGGAGGTGAGACAAGGAAAAATAATTATTTCTCCTTGTTTTATCCTCCTTCTACATGTGCTGCATTCAGCAGCACACATAGAAAGAGGAAATTGCCTGAATTAATTCCTGCACAAAAAACAATCATCCCTACAATGCAGCCAATGTGGTGCAAGGGTGCCTGCGTTGGCGCATGGCAGGCAATTGAGCGCCAGCACAGGGAAATATCTATCTGATAGGTATGGCATATTCCTGCCTTTTCTTTTTCTGTAGGGCAGTGCAGCAGGAAGGCTTGCAGCGCTGCCCTATGGCATAAGTGTGTAAATGAGACCCACAATGTTTAATGAGTTAAATAACACTAGCATGCCAATTGTTGAAGAAAATGCCAGTGAATTGCGTTAATCAAAATTATCGATTAGATGTAGAGTTAATGCAGTTTTCAGAACCTGTGTAATAGTTAACTTCCTGAAGTGATGTCATATGTGCGGCAGTAGTACTGCAGAGACTGACAAAATAAACACCAGAACGGACTTCAGAACAGAGTTATGAGGTTAGATGAGCTGCGGTGAATAAATGCGTGACACGAAACCCATGGGAGGCATACTGCATACTGTTTTTTAGTACTAACCTTTTACCTAGTTACGGTAATGCCTAAAAGACATGAGGTTTTCTCTGAAAACTAGCCACATTCATTATGCATGAGGATTCTTGGAATCACAGCAGGACACCATCTCCAGCATAATAACTATGTATAAGGGTCATTCCTTCTGTCATCCTAGTCGGGACATGACACAGCAAGGTATATCCCCTGGGGGTACCACTTTGGGTATATATACACCATATCGTGCTGAGGTAGTCAGAGGAGAAAATGTCTTCCATGCCGACACACTGATGCAACACTGTCCCCATTGTTTATTCTGTGTATTTCTCTGAGACAAAGTGAGCACGAGTGACTGAGCGAAAAGTATCGCACTGTTTCCCTGATCCTGAGGGATCACGGTTGTCATGTCTGATAGTTGCCAAGAACTATTCTCTCCTTGGTTAGAGGTGTTTCTAGTGGCACTGTGAGCTAGCGGTTATACAGGCTAACATACCCGGTAGGGGTGTCTAGAATCAGTTCGGACACCAGTCCTAAAGTGTATGTTGTCTAAATGTGCAGATCCTATTTAGGTTTATAGGAACTACACGACAAGATCCCGTTCATCAACATTGTAGGAATGAGTCTACTCCAGAAGTAGCCCAACAAAGTCTTTTAATGATAAAAGTGAGTTAAGTGGCCCCATGCCCAATCACCATCTCTGCCTCAATTCGGGAAGGGCCTCAAGACCTGGCTCTTCGCCTGAACAGCAGACCTGCCCCCCACCCTGCAGCGCCTTGAGGTCCTTATGGGTGAGTAGTCGAGCTCTATAAAATCCATACTGATTGAATGCCATCTGTGGCACCTTCAACCAGGCCTGGCCTTTTAGCCAACAGCATTTTGTATGACAGGGTTTTTTAGCCCCAGCGTAGAATCTCATGGGAGCAATTACAAGTTCTAGTATCCAAGTTTCTGTTGACTAAAGCATCAGGATTGGCTTTAAGTGTCACAGGTGTTATGGGCAATTTGGTAACATTGTATTACTGCTCACAATAGATATTCTGACTGATATTTTAAATGGAATATCTGGAGAAATGCCCTATAAGACACACATTTACGAGAAGGAGAGATGAAGACTTACCTCTTTTGGGGCATAGGTGCCGAAGCCCAACACCGGTATCCGCTGTCCGTCATTCATTGTGATGAAGGAATCTTTGTTGAGCTCCATGGTCTCTCCAGCAGGCTTCTGGTATGATGTGCTGAGTTAGTATTGGAAGCTGTGGCGATGCTAGATAAATAAACATTGACACAGGAAGGATTGGTAATATACATATTTTACTTAAATTCAAATAAAGGCAAGCATACACAAACTATGGGGGTACCACTTTGGGTATATATACACCATATCTTGCTGAGGTAGACAGCAAGATATCCTGTCATGACATACAGAACCAAATGTTCACAACACATTGAAGACAGTGTGACACGTGAGTAGTTTGTCATCAAGATAGGTGATCATGCTACGCTTTATGTCCACATAGATTTACACAAATCCAACCACCTAGCTTTCAATGACGTGGTACTTGAGAGACAAATAGCATTTAGTACTTAAAGCAGTACTACTCACATACTACAAAATGCAGTTCACAAACCTATGGTATGAGCCTTCGCCTCCACCTTCCCTATATTTTCTTTGTGCAGCTGAATCTCAAAGAGACAGATCTCCGCACACACATAGGTATGCAGTTGTGTGAGAGGGATTAGGAGAGTGGTGTAAAAATTGGGAATAAGTAATACTAGATGGAAGGAGTTTAGAAAAAATTTGGGGTGGATTACATTTTGGGGAGGCGCACACTAATAAACATACCCACAAAACAGTAAGACTTTTTAAAAGGGATCCCCATCAGCTAGTGCGAAAATACTATTAATACCATTACACTCATAAGTTCTGTTGTAGGTGACTCCACCCCAAAATTTGAAAGTGGAGAGGTGTAAATCTCTACCTGGAAATGAGGAATACACCAAGGTGTAGCAGTAAATATACACTTGGGTAAATATGCATTTACTTTTATAAATCAGGCCCGTTGTGTTCCAAGTTCTGTTTTTAATGGATAAATCAAGTGAACTGACTTGTTTGTGTTAAAAGTACTAACCGTCAGATGAAAGTGAGACATTTCTGACAATCACAGTTAAAGTATGGCAGGTTTAGTAAAGCAAATGGTTGGAGCTAAGCCTATATTGAACCCATCTGCAAGTTGTTGTAATATGGTCCTTTGCAAATAATACACTAGAACTAGCACTGTCAGTTGTGTTGGTTCTACTACTTTACAACGATGATCACAAGTCCACGCACACACAAAATCTTGCACCACTGCTTTATGATGTATCTCTTCTGTACATGCATCCCCTACGTACACAGAACAGGTATCAGCATGGGCATCGGCAATGGAGGTTTTTTTGCTTACTTGGAATGGGCACCATGAAGACAACAGAAATGCAAGCACAGACCAAGTACCAACAGGGCCATCAGCAGTGCAAGCTACCCTCAAACAGAACAAGTATAGCTGTGGCTGGCCCTTCAGGGCATAGGGACAATCACTGCAAAAGCAGTATCCTAATAGGTAGGGTAGGTCTGAGGTGGGGGTTGTAGGAACAGGAAAGGGGTCCTTTCAGATCTTTTCCCCAGCCATTGAAGGTTTGCGCATGCATTAAAAAAAGTCACCAGTGTTTGAAGTTTGAATTTAATTAACTAAAGGGCACCTGATATGTCCTCAGGAATCAGAATATAGGTAACAGCAATCTACATTATTTTATCACTGAGAAGTGGAACTAATACTATCCTTAGAGCTCAAGCCTGGATTTGTAGCACTATGTGTGAAACCACCTAGCTTGTAAGATCATTGTGGTATCCAACTGAATATTTCTCTCCTTGGTTATGATCCGCCTTGCCCTTAAGCTTCTACTCATTCTGCAGCGTTGAACTTGGGGATGTTTATGTGACTGAATTAGGGGCATTGAATTGCCCTTTACTTCGCTTATGTGACTGCCCATGATCCTTCCGACTCCATCTTGAGACGGTTCATGTGCAATAATAGCTTCCGGATTTACTGCTATATCTAATTTATGGGACCTGTGCTTTATAATCTATTAGAAACGTATCTGGAATTTACTATCTCACTAGAATGGTAGCATGAGTTTAATACTAATCTCTGCAGCAGAAGTGATCATCGACCTAGTTACATTCCCCGACATGACAACTTATATAGCAATTACTCTAGAACATGGTCTGAGAAATCACGTAAGGCATACCTAGCGTAATGCTGATTCTGCTGCCCCAGTACTACCAGATGCTAAAGGTACTCTCTTGCGTACATTGTGCCATGGCAGTTTCATATTCATTTAGTAGACATAGAAGGGGTTATTAACAGTGCTTGGTACAGACCAATGTTACCTGAAGGTACAGTAGACGCACAGTGCCTGAAGGGATTGAAACAAGCTTCAGACCTAGCTTGTCAGATGTTTTACGAGACCAGGAGCCTAAATGTAATGCTGGCCCTCTTGATGCCACATCTGTTATGTTAGGTGCCATTAGCTCATGTGTCATACGCCACCTACCTGGATCCCTGATGATTCCAATGGGGCGGAGACTCTAGTTCCCGAATCCTCTCCAAACTTGCCCTAGGTTTACAGGAGGAGACACTGCTCTGGTGGCAAATCCCGGAGGGAACGGGTTTGGGATGGAGAGAACATATAGAGTCAGAGATTCTGTGGCTCGTGTACCCAACAGCAACACTGTAGCAGGCATTCACACCAGTCTGATGAATGGTACTGGCAGATGTGGTAGGTAACACATAATAAGGCTTGAGTCTAGTATTAACTCGATCTCTTAAGGTATCATCTCACCAAAGCTTTTCAAATCTCAACTAACCTTTAGTTTTGTTTTCATTTAGATTGCCTGTAGATGCTCCTTCATCAAAATATTTGAAACTGTAGCGAGTAGGATTTCAGCATTAAACCCATAAGCAAATTTGAATGGGGTTAGCTTCACCCACGTCCTCTTTGGCAGAGCCCAACCAACAGTCTATACAAGTTGAACAAAAACACTGGTTACCGATGTTTGCAGCACAATGTTGCGACTGAGAGTAGTAAAATCAAGTCTGTTAATGCGTCTCTCCTTTTCTTCTTGGTCTTTTTCCATCCAGGTGCAAGACCAATGCAGGATGTTTTTTGCGGGTAGGTCGAAGCGGGAAGATCAAGGGAGCTGGCAAGACAGAGTCCTGGAAGCTGGGAAACTGGTAACTGGCAGGTGAAGAGGCTAAGCGAAGGCGAAGTTGGGGAAAGGTCTTTAAATTAGACTGCATTAGAACATTCATAAAGGTCACATTCTAATTGTTTGTAACAAGGAACAGGTGCTGGGGATTAATTTGTTGAGGGTTGTCTTCCAGAAGTTACGGCTCATGTTGAGGCCCTCTATGCCAGTTGATTGATGCTTATTCCTGTGGATTTTCTGAATGTGTCCATGTGCGTGAAACCTGTCCTTGCATATGCATGGTCAAACATTTGTACAGGCTATTAGGCTTTCTAAAACAAACCAGGACACAGAAGCTGCAGCTACCTATTACCAACAGCATGTAGTATGTTCAAAAGTCAAGATACAAGACGTTTGCTCATTCATAAGTGTTTGGAAGAATGATATTCAGTCATGCTGGTAAATTGTGATAGTCAAGAGAGGTGAACTGTGGCAGGAATCCTGACATGTTTTTAATTATAAAAAATATGGTGCTCTGGGGAAAGAGAAAACATGGCCTCTGTCTCCATAGAGTGGTGCGGCCATGTAAGCTGCCTCATTATTATTGAGGCTTGCTTTCAATACAAAATCCATAATCAAATATCACTGAAGAAGATTGGGGCTTTAAAAAGCAGGGGGCGTGGTCATAGAGCAGGCTCTACTGCCAATCCATAGTAATCAACGTTTACCCTGCTTCAGACACGAAAGTTTAATGTGTATCATGAGAACCTGAGGTTGAGATACGTGCTCAGGCCATGCCCGTTTCATTCTGGAAACCCAGCTGCAGCTGCAAATATGAGTTTGGTGAGACAGGGATTTTTAGACTAGCATTGAAATAAAGTTACAATCAATTTTGTTGGGACAACAAAGGTCAGAGTAAAATATTATTGTGGTCTTACTTCGTACAGCTCCAACAGTCTGTTGCAAACACCATTGGATACAACACTCCACAGAGCCAATCCTTGTTCAAGACTGGATGGATTTTGTGCAGGTCTCAGTTGTCTTGTTTTTATTGGCGGCTTTCCTCACTTTCTGTGCTTGTCCTGCCTACTAGAGGTTTTTAGTTTCTCCATTGGTAAATTTGTTGTCGATGGTGTGACACACTGCCTACGAGGGTCAGGTTTCTCCAAGGTAGATTTGTAGTTTCTGTTTCCGTCTCCAGCACAAACTGCCTCTTTCGCCTGTTTCCATGCACATCCTGCCTATCGTATTGCACATTCCTTGCTTCTCAGTGTGTCCTATCTCTTGGCACATGCTTCATATTTTCATGCTCCTTATTGCATTTGCATGTTAGTTCAGTATCACTGTACCCCAGATGCACATCAGTGTATTTCGCCATCTGTATCCACAGCATTCCGCCTAAAACCCCCGCCACCCGCACCTCTTTAACGTGCGTCTGTATATCCTCCACGTCTTGATGCACCTCTGGCATTTATCACTGCCCCCTGGTATATCTTGCTGGACTTGATATGTGTTTCAATGAGCACTGTGCCCGTTTTGCTGCGAATTCCCAGAGTCCTTGAACAATTGCCTTTCTCCCTACACTCCTCGTCGGTCCCTTTACACCATTTGAAGGTCTCCTTTCTTCCTTTCTCATAGCAAACTCTTCCTGACTCTATGCATCAGGTCTGTAAGTGGGTTGAAAAAAGTGGGCATGACCTATGAAGCGTAACTAGGACATCTTTCTATAAGATGTGTTAGCTTATATAATTAAGGGTGTGGTTGAAACATGTAAACTGTAAACCTGTGATTCCCATAGTATTACAACTAACCAGTATTTCAGTGCTTCTCTGCAAGCTTTCTGTTTTTACTTCCAGACATATCACACAATAATGGACAGGCACCTAAAACAAGCCGACCCTATCCTATCCAAGCACTATCTGATAAATGAATAACAATCATTTTGCTGTGAATAATTAGAAAGTGTTTCAATTCTGAAAATACAAGACTGTGAGACAAACATGATATGGCCATTCTGGCGGACCGTATTGATGTCTGCACCAACAGATGCAAATAAATCTTCACCATTCTGATGGATCCCAGGCCTCTAGCAACTCGATCACCCCCCTGAAGGACCTATGCAGCAATCTCTCTCAACAGCAGCAACAAAACCACTTCCTTTACTCCAACTTCAGCAAACAACTGGACCTGACAGACCTCACTTAACGCCTCACAATCTAATCCAAAGAACCAATGCTAACCACAAGGCCTCTCATAACCCCAGAAGAAACTTTCACCAACAGGAAGTCCATCCACTCAGGGGCACAAACTTTCACCATCAGGTATCTACATATAAAATGATATGCAGCGAGTACAAAAATGTGTTACTCAGTGGGAAATGCACTGTAGTACAATATGAAACCTCTATTAGTTAATGCACTGCAGAGTTTTGTGTGTAACCAGAGAGCCACAGAATAAATCTTGATTGGTGCAGTACAGAATAGTGACGTGTATTTTTGGTTCTACGAGGTCACAGCCTGTGACAGAAAGCACTGTGAATATGTAAGTCTTTATTTAATACTTGGATTACACACAGTGTAAGATAGAATGCTGCAAAATGTGCAAATAATTTTACGATAAAATGGTGCTTCCAAAATATACACTTTAGTAATACCAGTGCGTATGTAAAGCTATTTTTGTTTTTACATAACTGTCCCTTCAACACCTCCTTAGGGGTACTAATTGCTGTGTAGATACAGTTATAATTAAAAGCAATCAATTTACAGCCAAGTTCTCAACTCTTTGCACTGCCACTCAAAAAAACAAATCTTTGTCATCACAAAGCTTGGAGTGATTTGATCAATTAAAGCCAGAACCAGCCCCCAAGCACTCTTTACGCTTGCAGATTAACTGATAGGCACATTTGCATTTCATTCAGGGAAGCTGGCACCCTGTCACGAAAGCCTTTCACTTTTTAGAAAAAGGGGACCCCTACATACTACTCGGTTTGCTATTCGTAGGGAATACGTGAACAAGTAGGAAAGCTTTTCACAGCACAAGACACTCAATTGGTGAAACTTCAGCTGATAATCTAAATTAGCCATCCTTGAATAATTGTCTTTTTCAAAAAGGAAAGCAAACATTTCGGATTGCAGGCACAAGTGAGGCTGGGGAATGCGAGACCCCTTTCCCTGATCTCCACGCCCCCGCCACTCCCCGGGGGTCGCGCCCCACAGATTGAAGACCTCTGGATTAGGGGCACCGTGGTGACAGTAACAAACCGGTTTTATTTTTATAATTCACAATATCACACACATACTGCACTTACAATAATGAACACTTAAGTAAAAACATTTATTACTTCAGGGGCAGTCTGTTTCCCAGTAAATCTAAAACAACTACACAGACTTCACAGACTATTATAAAACAGCAAGAAAGAATGTTATTAATAACGGGAATAACATTAACATTTCTAACATTGTTAAAATGTCATTTGGAGCCTAACACCCTTACATCTACTCAAGAGAGCATAGAAGGCAGAGTAACTTGCAGGTTTAGTTTCTTAGGGAGAAGAGACACACTGCATACCTTGCTCACAGAAAAAGCTGTCTTTATCAGTAGAGGCACAAAGATAGTGTTCCCTATGAAGGGTGGATACACGCTGTCGGTCTTCCTCTGGGACTCTGCTTTATTAGATTCAATGGAGATGTAGCATCCTAAAATTGTGCTGGGCAGTAGGCAAGCCCGTCTCTGGCTGAATTTCGCGCAATAATATGGACAAAGGATCTCTCCTAACAAGTGGTCAAATGGCAGTCCTTATATACTACATCTTATCAGAAATTGAAATTTCTTACAGAAGTTAAGGAATGAATGTCTGACATAGGTTATGTGAATCATGGCTTGATCCAGCTGTCCCTATCCCTGTTGTTGCTTGCCCCGTCCACTCCCCACCCCCTCACTCTTTATTGCTTGCCCCCTCCAGTCCTGTAAAGAAAACACACCCAAAACTCATGGTAATTGGTTTGTAGATGCTACAAAGAATCAAATGGCCCTGAGCTTTGCTTTGCATGGCCTTGTTGGCACCATCTTCATGAGGGGGCGAACTTCAGCTCAAATGTAAGATAATTAAATGGTGTGTTTTGGTGAAGGTAGAGAATAATTCAGTACTAAGAGAGCGGCTCACTGCCCCTGACTGCCCCCACGCTGCTGTACAATATGGCTACAAGAAATTGACGAAGCCAATAGGTGAGACTCCTAGTTTTGCCAATATTTGTTAATCTTTATCTCTGCCCATTGGTAATGCTGTTACAGAAATTCCCAGTCAAAACATGGAACTGAAATTCTCCTCATACATAACAAGATTTCTAGTGGAATAGCTCCTTATGGTCCCTTGTAACGGGCCCTTGCCCGGAGGCAGTCACTTAAGCTCACAGCCTGAGCATTATTCTGGACATTAATTTGACCCTGGAAGTCTGAAGTCTGAATAGCCTCTCTAGCTGTATCTTACTTTTTTAAATTAAAACATTTTAAATGTATTTTCCCTTTTCAAACTTTCACTCACAAAGTAACCATGCCTAACACTTTAAAGAAAAGTTAGACTAGGGTAATTCGATATACTTAAGCCTGCCAGCAATGCATAGACCGGCTCCAGCTGTTATTGGAACGCTTTTCAGGCTGAGAAAATGTATCATGTGTCAACCTGCATGAGACAGGTTTATTGGCTTCCAATCATTAGGCAAATTCAGTTTAATGCAGTTTGCTTGCTACAGAAGATTTATCATGGGAAACAACCCGCTTATTTGACCCAGAAATTTCAGAAATACATGACTGTTTAAATCCACTATAAGCTTGACTTCGCCATATCCAAATACAGACGGTAGAGTCTTCTCTGCCGCCTGCACTAAATTCTGGAACTCTCTTCCCTACTCCTTAACAGAGCTGGAACATTTCCTGAGGCTCAGAACGTTCCTTAAGAACAGGCTATTTGAATAAGGACTGTGAAAGTCTCAGAAATGCTCTTTAGACATGGCTACTTGATTAAAGATCCCACTTTTCCTGGGGTGTGTAGTACTCGACTTGCAACTAGAGACTATAGTCTACGAGTCGTTATGTGCCTCACAAATAAAATTAATCAAATACATAAACATACATGATCACTAGTGAGTGCCCAACTTGTCAGTGAGTTTAGAGGGCCTTTCATTTATAAGTTAGACTTATTAGCATTGCCAATATGTGTTTCATAGCACTTTCACACTCTACACTTCAATCCTCAGTCTCTTCCCTCCAGCTCTCTCTATGTTCCTTTTTGACACACCAGATGCCGGCCTTCCTGATGCCTTAGATATCCCCTCCCACACTCTCAATGCTTTGCAAACTTGTTATTTATTGGGTGACTAAGGGCACACACCTAAGTGCTGCCACCTTCAGAATTGATTGGAATATGTTTTTAAATGTTTCAGATATGATATGATGATGAATTTATAAAGCGCGACAAATACCCTGGGGTGTCAGACCAGACTGAGCATGAAAATGAAGTCTTAAAAAACAGGTTTTTAGGCCCTTTCTAAGTTTTAGCAGACTAGTCTCTTTTTTAACGAGGTTGGCAAAGAGTTCCACAGTTTAGTTGTTGCAGCAGTGAAGCTCTTGCCGGCCCCCCCACCTGACCCTGCTGCCTCTAGGAACAATTAGGTTTCCAAGTTCGACGATCTAAGAGATCTAGCTAGAATATATGGCTTAATAAAATTTGCAAGCTGCGAGGGCCACAGGTTGTTGAGTGATTTAAAGGCAATACAGAGTGATTTAAACTGGATCCGCTTGGCTACCGGTAACCAATGAAGATGAAGCAGAGCTGTGGAGACGGAGTCGAATTTGGAGATACCTAGGAGTACTCCTGCTGCTGCATTCTGTGCTGTCTGCAGATTTTGAGTGCTGTGCTCGGGGCACTGGTAAAGAGGGCATTGCAATAATCCAGTCTTGAGGATATCAGCACCGATACCACCATTTTCCTTAAGTTCGTAGGTATAACTTGAAGAATCTTCCTTAACATTTTTAGGATAAAAAAGCATGCAGAGGTGACCAAATTGGTTTGCGATTCAAAAGACAGTCTAGTATCAAAGATAACTCCTACGTTTTTAGCTTTAGGCACTGGTTTAGGTTAAGGGCCAAGTTGAGCCGGCCACCAGCTATTTGTACAAAATGAGGGATTGTTCCTTAACACCAAAACCTCAGTCTTGGATGAATTCAACTTCAAGCAATTATCTGTTATCTAATTGGCTTTATGGCTCATACAGTCATGAAAACTGATGGCTGTGGAGCTGGATGAACTTCTCACAGAAACAATCTGTTTATTGTCTGCGTAGGACACAAGGGCAAAACAATAGCTTTTACTAGTCTGGCAAGGGAGGGTGTAATATAAAGATTAAAAAGTGTTGGACTCAGTGCTGAACGCTGAGGAACTCCACAAGGCAGCACAAAGGAAAGAGAAACATAGTTCACTAAAGCAACCTCTTGAGACCTTTCGGACAGGAAGGAGTCCAGCAGGGAAAGGGCTTTATCCCTAATCCCGATGGAAGCTAGCGGGACCAAAAGCAGCTCATGACTGAAAGTATAAAAAGCTGCTGATAGGTCCAAAAGGATCAGGGTAGCACTCCTCCCACCATCTAAAATTTGCCTGAGCTCCTTGGTGGCTGTGATAAGGGCCAGTTCTGTGCTAAGGTAAGCACGCAATCCAAATTGGGAGGAATCCAGAATGTCATTATCATTGATGAAGGAGAACAGTTCGATATTCATGGCTTTCTATATCACTTTCGCAGGAAAAGTGAGACTCAAAATAGGTATATAATGGAGAGCCTCCTTAGCATCCAGATTAGATTTCTTTAAAAGCGGAGGCATGGAGGCATTCTTCCACTCCATTTGAAAGCACCCTATTGTGAGGATAGAGTTAGAAATCGCTGAGAAGGGAATTACCCTGATTTCTGTAGATATATGCAAAATTTTCGAGGCAGGGATCTGAAGGAGAGCCTGATTTAGTTACACCAATAATATTGGAGGTCTGTTCAATAGTCAGAGCAGTGAAAGAAGAAATGATTAGGGTAGCTAACTCTGGTGAACATGATAACTTGACATGCGCTGTGGGTTGTATCTTATTGATTTGAACAGGGGTTGAGCTGGGTGTTGTAACTTGTCACTTGGTTCCTTCCTCTCCACCCCATTTCCCCCCTCCCGCTTCTCTCCCTTTGGTATGACCTGTGCTGTCACTTGAAGGCAGCTGTGGAATGTTGGGTTGTTATGATCCTGTCAAGCAGGGAGCACCTATGGTGAATTGTACCTAATAAATGTCTTGAACTCTACAACGTGTGGACCTCTTTACTACACTGGGCAATTGTCCGGCAGCACAAAGGTATTGAAAACCGACTTGACCTTGTGCTGAAAGGATTCTGCTAAGGAGTTACAAAACTCCCGACTAATGTTAATATCTGGTGCAGTTTACAGCTTGGCCAAATTCTTTACCGTAGTGAAGAGGGCTCTAGGGCATCTGTCAGCCACTATGATCATCTCTGTGAAATAGCAGGCTTTTTCCCTGGGAAGAATTTTCTTGTATGTTTGCAGGGATAATTTATATTCTGTATGGGTGAATGAGTAATCCTCAAGTCTCCATTTCCTCACTAATCTACGGCATAATTGTTTCTGAGCTCTCAGAGTGTCATTAAACCATGGTTCGGATGGTGAGCTCCTGGAGCGTTGACAGTGTTTAGGAGGAGCTAGTTGTATCATAGCCAGGGACGTAACACAGGCCCCCACAGAGCAGGGGGCCCCTGAGCTGCAGGAGGCCCACTCAGCACAGTACTTAGGTTTGAGAGCTCCGGATTACATCTGAAGCTGGGCCCCTTCGTGTACCTTGCAGGGGGTCATAGCTGAGTCAAGCCAGAAATGATACTTTGCTGCTCCTTGACCAGGGTCAATAGGTAAATGGGGTAGGGTTTCTAAAAGAAGCGGGTTCAATAATTTAGCCTCTAATTTACTCTAGGGGCAATTTACAAAAAGTTCCCTGGGGACTTTAGAGCGTTATTTATAAGGTTATAATATTTCGAAAAGGACTGCCTTGTGGTCAGACCAGATCATGGATAAAGATCTGTTTCATCTTAGATGAGGGATGTCTGAAAAAATCCCATCTAAGCAATGTCCGGTGGTATGAGTCGAACCCATAAAAAATTGACATAACTCTGCATTAGCCATCTGATTGATGAGTACTTCAGTAAAGAAGCAAAGGTAGGCTTGTTGATTTTACTAGCAAATATATACCAGACCTGCTGTTAGCATGGCCTTGTAGAACTAGTGTCCAGGGGTGTTTTCTTTAGAGTTTTCTGCAGCTGGAACACGAGCAGTGATATAGTTTGCAAAGGTCATCCTGGTGTGTAGCATCGAGGTTGGTGCTCGTGGAGGTTTCTTTCTTGAAGTAGCGATTACTTTGAGTCCAGGTCTTCCTTGTCACACTCATTGAAGGGTGGGTGTTCGCTCCTCTCTGGCAAAAGATCACCAAGCAAAAGACCTGCAATTCCACCTGTCCAGAATGACTTTATTCCTCCCACTTCCTGACAAGCAATAGAACAGGAAGCCTTCCTATGGCCATTTCCTGTTTCTTCCAAGCTTACCCTGTTTGTTGAAGCCGAAGGACCCTCCAACCCATCAGGGTGGGTAGGGAAACTTGAACTGCAACAAAGATTACCTGATCTCGGAGTGAGGTAGGTTACCAGTTAAGTAACTGGGTCATTACCTCCTCGTCCATCTTCCTCAGCACAGTCCTTAAACAGTGAGATGACACCAAAGCCAATTGCTCCCTTATGTTAAAGAAATAGGCATATTTCAATATAGTTAACATGAAGTTGTATGTACTCCATCCTTACTTTATTACCAACTGATTGTCCAGTATCACTCCCTATCCCACCCCACTCTCATCTGTCGTCATGATTTTTGGGGGAACCCCTCTAAAGAAAACCACCCGTCCAAATTCTCTGTGGTTAACCACCACTGGAGTCCTTGGCATATTTCTGTCAATACCAAAACTCTGTGCCCGAATTGCTGTGACTTGAAGTCCCAATGCTGAAGTTAATGATGAACTATCAGGTTAAAGATGGAGTATAGCTCAAGGTAGGATTATCATCGATAACAGTCTTAACCAGTCTCTGACTGTCAAGTTTGTTTGAGTGCGCAGATTTGGAACGTTTGACACCAGTTTCAGGAAATGTGCTCCTGTTTTCTGGGGATCTTGAGCCAGTGTTAATTGAGGTTTATTAATCTCCACCATGCCACACACCTCTTCCCCATTTTGTTCATCCTTCGGACAAAAAGAGGAACAGATCAGCCAGTCACCCATATGCAGGAATACCAGAAGGCATTTTGCATGGAAAATCCCCACAAACTGTGCTAATATCTTGGTAAAGATTCTCAGAGAGGTGTCAGCCTGAAAGGTAGTACCAGCAAATGTTAATTGTCTTTTTGTATGACAAACCGATGATACTTTTGCGATGGCTAAAGTATTAGAAAGCTCAGGTATGCGGACCACGAGACCCACCGATGGCAGCAAATCTCCTTTTTTTCCACATACTGCAACATTCTCTATGACATAATAGTGAATAGGACATATGCAATAAATGTGTTCCCTAGTTTCAGGTCTGAAGCTCCCAGATGCCTTCAGAACCAAAACGCGGATGTGAGGGCAGTATAGGAACTATTGTTCTCTTCTGTAGTCTATCTTTCTGCCCTTTCTTGGGACCTTTCTGCCTCTGTGCCACTCATTTCCCCCCGTTTTTTGTGACCTTTCTGCCCTTTCTTGGGTTGCCTCCTGTGCCACTCGTTTCCCCCTGTTTTTTTGTGACCTTTGTGCCCTTTCTTGGGACCTTTCTGCCTCTGTGCCACTCGTTCCCCCCGTTTTTTGTGACCTTTCTGCGCTTTTTTGTGACCTTTGACCCAGCTCGCAGGCAGGTCGCCTCCAGCAGCTGCTCGTCACCTGACTGCCTGGTTCCTGCCTCCCTGCTGCCTCCTTGTTTCCTGGGTTTTTCCCTTCCCTCTGCCCTGTGCGCCAGTTCCTCCTGCCACCCCGCTGCTCCCGATCCTGCCTTTTCCCGCTGCTGCTTCCCTTCAGCCCGCCCCCTGCACACCCATTCGCCTCCCCACTCCTGCCTCCCAGCTGCTCCTCCCTGCCAAGTCACCTAATATGCAGGCCGAGAAGCGGCCGCACACAGCGGGCGCGCTGCTGGCGCGCTAAAGGTGCGCCTAAGGCAAGCCCGTCTGCACCCTTCCACACCTGGACCGTACCCAGCGCCAGTACACCTGGACCCCGCGAACCCCACAACACCAGAATCCACTACGATGCCAGCACCCTCCACGCACTTAATGCCAGCCGAAACCACACCTGCTTCCAGGCCTCCCCGAAACGGACCCTTCTCCTGCCACACCTGCAGCTTCACCTGAGATAGTGCTGCTGCCTCTGTGTTCTTAGGTTTCAGGTTCTCTTTGCCAAAGCGCCGGGACACCCCTTGGGGTAGCCATGCGCTCTAAAAGTACGGCCTTAACATAACATAACATAACATAACATAACATAACATAACAGAACCACCAAACCTCCAAGGACTGGACCCATCCACCTCCGCTGCATACTCCTCAACACCCGCTCCACACGCAAACACGCCATCGAGCTCTGGGATCTGCTCGACACCTCCGCCCCAGACGTGGCCTTCCTGACCGAGACCTGGTGGAACGACTCCTCAGCGCCCGACATCGCCATAGCCATCCCAGACGGCTACAAGATCACCCGCAGGGATCGCGCCAACAGAATCGGAGGAGGAATAGCCATTGTGCACAAGTCCACCCTCAAGGTTGCCACCCACGCAGACGACACCCTCAACACCGCGGAACACCTGCACTTCCGGATCAACACCACTCTCAGAGGAACACTAATCTACAGACCCCCCCGGACCACAAGCTCAGTTCAGCGACTCCATCGCCGACCTCACCAGCACCCACGCACTAGCCTCCACGGACTACATCCTCCTCGGGGACTTGAACTTCCACCTCGAGAACAACAACGACACCAACTCAGCCACCCTGATCGACAACCTTGACAACCTCGGCCTCAGACAACTTGTCACTGCACCCACCCTCGCCGCCGGCCACACGCTAGATCCTGTCTTCTCCCCAGGCTCCCACCAAACTCTACTGGACCGACCACAGCTGCATCCATTTCACCTTCAAGAGACCAACCACGCACCACCGCACCCAACAGCTGCCTCACCGCTGCTGGAGCAAAGTCACCGTAGACCAGCTGATCAACTCCCTCGCCAAGAACCCACCCACCGACCCCACCAACCCAGACGCTGCAGCCCGAAACCTCAGACAATGGATCAACGACTGCGCCAACACCCTCGCCCCGCTCAAGAAACCCTCCAACAGCCACGCCAACAAGAGAGCCACCTGCTTCACCGTCGAGCTCCAGACCTCTAAGCATGCATGCCGGAAACTGAAGAAGACATGGCTCCACGAACGCACACTGGACAACCACGCAGCCCACAAGGACGCCACCCGCAGACACCACCACCTCATCAGATTAGAGAGATCCTTCTTCAAAGACCGCTTGGATAACAACGCACACAACAGCAAAGAGCTCTTCAGCATCATAAAGGAACTCTCCAACCCCAACGACATCCCGCCCTCACAAGGAATGTTCGACTCACTAGCCATCTTCTTCCACCACAAGATCGCTGACATCCACGACAGCTTCAACACCTCAACTGCCCGACTACGCCAGACTCCACCTCCCCTGTGAACACCACCAGCGCCAAGCGCCTGACCTCCTGGTCCAACATCAACGACGACGAGACACGCAAGGTCATGAACTCCATCCACTCAGGATCTCCGTCTGACCCGTGCCCACACCACGTGTTCAACAAAGCAGACGCAGCCATCACACCCCAACTACGGAAGGTCATCAACATCTCCTTCGAAACAGAGACATTCCCGGAAGGCTGGCAGCACGCCAAAATCAATGCCCTCCTCAAGAAGCCCAAAGCGGACCCCAAGAACTTCCAGCCCATCTCCCTGCTCTCGTTCCCGGCAAAGGTCATCGAGAAAATCGTCAACATGCAACTGGCCCGCCACCTGGAAGACAACAACATCTTGGACCCGTTCCAGTCTGGATTCAGACGAAACCACTGCACCGAGACAGCCCTCATTGCCGCCACAGACGACATCATGCGCCAACTAGACAACGGCGAAACATTAACCCTCATCCTCCTGGACCTGTCAGCCGCCTTCGACACAGTCTGCCATCGCACTCTAAAGACACGCCTCCTAGAAGCTGGAATCCAAGAGAAGGCTCTTGACTGGACCACGTCCTTCCTCTCCGGCAGAACCCAGAGCATCCGCCTACCACCCTTCCGATCCGAAGCCACTGACATCATCTGCGGCGTCCTCCAGGGCTCATCCCTCAGCCCAACGCAGTTCAATGTCTACATGGCCCCCCTCGCACAAGTGGCCCGCCATCACGACCTCAACATCATCTCCTACACTGACGACACCCAGCTCATCCTCTCCCTCACCAAGGACCCACACACCGCCAAAACCAACCTCCACGAGGGAATGAAGGCCGTCACAGACTGGATGAGGAGCAGCCGTCTGAAGCTGAACTCGGACAAGACGGAGGTCCTCATCCTCTGACCTGCCCCCTCAGCTTGGGACGACTCCTGGTGGCCGACCACACTGGGAACAGCACCAACACCCACCGACCATGCTTGCAATCTAGGATTCATCCTCGACTCCTTCCTCTCCATGTCTACGCAGTTCAATGCCGTCTCTTCCTCCTGCTACAACACCCTCCGCATGCTCCGCAGGATCTACAAGTGGATCCCGACCGAAACAAAAAGAACGGTGACACAGGCCCTCGTCAGCAGCAGACTGGACTATGGCAACGCACTCTTCGCAGGAATCCCAGCCAAACACCTACGACGACTACAACACATTCAAAACGCCTCCGTCCGACTGATCGTCAACATCCCCCGCCGCAGCCACATCACCTCCCACCTGAGAGACCTACACTGGCTCCCCATCGACAAGATAATCACCTTTTAACTCCTCACCCATGCACACAAAGCACTTCACAACGCCGGACCATCCTACCTGAACAGCAGACTCAGCTTCCACACCCCCACCCGCCAGCTCCGCTCCGCCAGCCTCGCCCTCGCCGCTGTCCCCCGCATCCAACGAACAACCTCCAGCGGCAGATCCTTCTCCTACTTCGCCGCCAAGACCTGGAACACCCTTCCTACCCACATACGGCAGACCCAAGACCTACTCGCCTTCAGAAGACTCCTCAAGACCTGGCTCTTCGTGCAGTAGCAGCACCCCCCTCTCCCCTCAGCCCTTGGGACCCTCATGGGTAAGTAGCGCGCTTTACAAGTACTCTGATTGATTGATCTAATAAAGCACGCCTCTTCACTTGATCCTTCGGGAGAGGTGTTGGTCGAAAGTAATCGCCCGGATCTGATTAAAATTGAGATTCAAAATCTACTCCCTCCACTTAGGAGGATTGGAAGGTGCTGCTGCTTGAGGCCAACTCTATTCTGAAGGAGAGACCCCCTGGCCATGAGCTCTCCCTCAAAAGGGTTGAGTCATCATCATAAACTGAAAGACCGTGCCTAAAGCTTAAAAATTTCTTTACTGGAGTCTATAATTGGTGCAGATCAATTTGGATCATGTGAAGAGAATATGTATCAAGAGTTATTTTGTGATGCATCCACCTTCCAAGACCTTATCCAAATGTGTCTTCCTGCAGCAAAATACATGCTGCTGCTACTTCCGACCCCAATGAACAGAACGACACATCAGACAGAAAGCAGACTTGCTGTTCCATCATTGCTATGGTAGGCGTCACCTCCACACCTTCCTCCATTTGTTCTGCCAACTTTTAAAAATATTTCATTAAAGACTGAATGGCATATTTAGCATATGTGGATGCTCTGATGGGGGAAGTAAGAGACTGAATACACCCTCTTAATTGCCTCTTCAAACCTTTCCTGGGCTGGATCAGCGGATGACGCCTCTTCAGATAGAATCATGCCTTGTGAAGAAATCCTGCCATTAATAAGTCCACCTTCACCCCTGAAGGCAATTCTACAAACCCTTGTAGAGGGTATCTTTTGGCAAGAAAATGGGGAAAGATATGCTTGTCAACCTCTGTCTTCACTTTACTTATGCCCCCATGCAGACCCAATCTTTCCGGCTCTCTCCTCTGATATTGCAGAAAGAAATCCTCGTCGTCCTCTTGGGCTGCAGCATCTGGAAATACTAAGGGGCAGATTTAAAAGCCCCTTGCGCCACTTTTGCGTCACTTTTAACATGGGAAAAGTGACGCAAAAGTGGCGCAAGGGGCTTGTAAATAAGCCCCTAAATGTTGCCTCACATACTGGAGCGCCTTCCTTAATTCCACCCCCTGGACGAATCTGGCCTTAATTTCCTGGTCAAGAGGACCACTCAGCACCTCCAGATGGTGCTTCTTGGAAACCCTCTTTGTCGAATGCATATTAGAGCTCAGCAGTAACAATGTTGCAGACAGCGTAGAATCCCCTGCTGCAAACAGCAACACTCGCCCTGGGGGTCAGCTGTTTTAAACTCACGCTACTAGCACTTCTCGTTAGACCGCCGCCATGTCAAAGTCAGGCAGCAGTCCCACTACCTGTTTTAATTATGTTCCTGACTCTCCTCTTGGTAAACGGGGTTGGAACCATAGTGCACTGCCGCTGGTGCCATTCATCAGTTTACGATGTACAGAGTCCGCTCGAGTTGGACCTCGCCCTGTGCCAAGGACGCGCCCAAGGGGTCTCATGTACTGTCTACAGTTGTGTAAAGTGCTACAGCAGGCCTTAACGCATGATCAAATTGAGCATTTCTACATAACCGAAAACACAGTAACATTCATTTTTACATAAAAGAAAATACAAGAACTGTTTACTTGTTTTTGCTTGCCTCTCGTAGAAAGAAGAAACAGGAACTGGTCACAAGCCTTCCTACCCTGTTGAATGTGTGAGGCTGGTAGCCATCCAGGGTGGGTGGAGTCGCAGTTCTCGGGGTCGCGCCAGTGCATGCGCTCTTGCTTGGGAAACACTGCTGTGTACATTAAGGGGGCTGCAGCCGCCCTTTGTTTACCATTCGTTGGCTTATTTTGTACTCTTTTTTGCTGCCTCCTGAATTAGCAGGAGAGTGCTTTGGGGTCACTTCCTGTTATTCTGTGAAGCCTAGTGTTCCTCCCCTGATCGCGCTGTGATACATGTTTTGTTATCATTTTCTGTATTTTTCTACCCTTTCCAACCCCACCAGCACAGCGCTTTACCATAACTTTTAGCCTTGCTGAATGGCTGAAAGTTATGAGTAAATTGCGCTGTGGTGCATTATAATGCTGTGAAAAAAACGTTATTACAAATACATCTCCCATGAAAGTGCTCACGGCGTATATAAACAACTTCATTTTATACTACTAGAGTGCTCGCAGTCGCAACATATATATGCAACTTAATTTTACAGTATATTTCATAAGTAACATATTGTCCCTAAAGCAGCAAGTGAGGTCCCCAGGAAATCTAATTTACTAAAACGATCAACTGTGCTGCAAAAGGTCGATTTAGAGGGGCAGTAGGCAAATAAGGTACACTGAAAAAGGCAACAGTGCCATCTACTGGAATGAAACGGAAAGCACTCTCAAATAAAATGTCAAGACTGGCGTCCCAAAACTTGGGCGGTGCAACAATAATAGATGGTTTGTGTTTTCTGCCGCACTGATTAAGTTATGCAGTTCACACAACATTACTGGCATTTGGCACAGTGACGATGATGCTCGCTACTGACATCTATAATGACATGAAGGTCTTTACCCCCTACTACCCACCTTTTCATGCTGCTTTACTCCCCCCAACCCTATTGTCATAGCGCTTTTCCCATAACTTTCAGCCCATTGCATGGCTGAGAAAAGCGCTATGACGTGCCCAGGTCTAGCCACCACCAGGATTCAAGCAAGCTGGGCCGACGACGGCTGAAATGCCAGAAACCGGTCCCCGGAAGCTTGTCTCCTTTCCGGTGAAGAATTGGCTTGGTAGTTTGGTATGCCCTGTTCCCATGAGGCACTGGGTCAGACTAATTTACATATAGCCAGGTTCTGAACTGGGGTGATGCAGTGAGCTAAATAACGGTGATGGATCAAGCCCTGATCTCTTGACTGGGTAAGAGTGGTCTGCTTAATTCAGACACTCTGTTCATCACCACCCCCTTTTTTAATCGTTTTTGGCCACCACAAGTGTGGCAGGGTATACTCAGACATGAGTCCCTTGCTCACTGCACCACCAGGATTCAAGCAAGCCGGGCCGACGACGGCTGAAATGCCAGAAACCGGTCCCCGGAAGCTTGTCTCCTTTCCGGTGAAGAATTGGCTTGGTCGTTTGGTCTGCCCTGTTCCCATGAGGCACTGGGTCAGACTAATTTGCATATAGCCAGGTTCTGAACTGGGGTGATGCAGTGAGCTAAATAACGGTGATGGATCAAGTCCTGATCTCTTGACTGGGTAAGAGTGGTCTGCTTAATTCAGACACTCTGTTCATCACCACCCCCTTTTTGAATCGTGTACATTAAGGGGGCTGCAGCCGCCCTTTGCTTACCATTCGTTGGCTTATTTTGTACTCTTTTTTTGCTGCCTCCTGAATTAGCAGGAGAGCGCTTTGGGGTCACTTCCTGTTATTCTGTGAAGCCTAGTGTTCCTCCCCTGATCGCGCTGTGATACATGTTTTGTTATCATTTTCTGTATTTTTCTACCCTTTCCAACCCCACCAGCACAGCGCTTTACCATAACTTTTAGCCATGCTGAATGGCTGAAAGTTATGAGTAAATTGCGCTGTGGTGCATTATAATGCTGTGAAAAAAACGTTATTACAAATACATCTCCCATGAAAGTGCTCACGGCTTATATATACAACTTCATTTTATACTACTAGAGTGCTCGCAGTCACAACATATATATGCAACTTAATTTTACAGTATATTTCATAAGTAACATATTGTCCCTAAAGCAGCAAGTGAGGTCCCCAGGAAATCTAATTTACTAAAACGATCAACTGTGCTGCAAAAGGTCGATTTAGAGGGGCAGTAGGCAAATAAGGTACACTGAAAAGGGCAACAGTGCCATCTACTGGAATGAAACGGAAAGCACTCTCAAATAAAATGTCAAGACTGGCGTCCCAAAACTTGGGCGGTGCAACAATAATAGATGGTTTGTGTTTTCTGCCGCACTGATTAAGTTATGCAGTTCACACAACATTACTGGCATTTGGCACAGTGACGATGAGGCTCGCTACTGACATCTATAATGACATGAAGGTCTTTACCCCCTACTACCCACCTTTTCATGCTGCTTTACTCCCCCCAAACCTATTGTCATAGCGCTTTTCCCATAACTTTCAGCCCATTGCATGGCTGAGAAAAGCGCTATGACGTGCCCAGGACTAGCCACGTTAAACCACTTTCCTTTTTAGCTTTGCTGCACAGCAGTCGTGCTGCTGTGCAACATGGCTAAAAGACATTGACAAAGTCAATACATCGGCAAGACCTATTGGCTTGGCCAGTGCTTGCTTAGCTTGGTAATCGTCTGCCAAAGAGGAGCGAAAGTTTACTCTTTAGGGTCTGTGCTGAGGAAGATGGATGAGGAGGTAATAACTGTTACTACTGTCATGTTATCGCTACAAAGGAACTCAGGAGACAGGTAATGGTCGTTACGTCTTTATTAATATAGCTTGGCCCCCGTGTGCACACGCACATCTGTATCCCCTGATGTCCGACCTTGAATGCCCCTTCCCCACACCCCTGACCGGATGTGGTGTCCAGTTTATTCAATGTCCCCTCGTGACCTGCAGGGTCCTAATGCCCTGTTGGCAGGTCACTACATCTCCCCCCTTTGTCACAAAGATGTGACATGAAAGTTGAAAGACGCAGGGATGCGTGAGTGGAGATAGAGATAGATGCGGGCTTTGTTTGACACCGGTCAGTGTGTCTCTCTTCATCACATTTCTTCTATTAGTTGCCTTGGACGTCTGCAAACTCTTCTTAGGCTTGTTTCTTTCGGTTGTTTTTCCGCTGGCCCTTGCTCTTCTTGGTCCTTGACCTGATCTTCCTTCTTGTTTCCTTTTAGCTCTTTGAAGTGTGAGCTGTATCTTGTTATCTGTTTCTTGAGTTCTGACTCAGCCGTTATCATTGGTCCCTTTACGTTCGTCACTAGTAACGGGTCTTTGGAGAACATGCTGTTAGATTTCCTTTGTTGCCTCTGACGCACTTCCACCGTGTCTCCCTCCTTTAGATCTGGTTCACTGGTGTGTCACTTTGCGTCTGCACATCTTTTCATTTTCTCTTTCGCCTCTTTGTTTTTTTCTGCAATGTCGCCACGATCCGGTGCCAATGTTAATTCTATTTGTGGTAGCCTCCTTCTACTTGTTCTGCCCAGTACCAACTCTACTGGACATCTTCCTGTGGAGCCATGGGGCGTGTTTCTGTAGTCACGTAGGACTTGGCACAGAGCTTGAGCAAGCAATACTTGCGCCAGCCTGACCCTCTGAACGGCCTTCTTGATGTTGCCCATAAATCTCTCTACCATTCCATTTGCTTGAGGCCACAGCGGTGTTATCATCCTGGATTTATTCCCAGGTAGTTCATGAATCTGCGGAAATCTTCCCCTGAGAAAGGAGGGCCATTGTTAGAACTGGGGGTCTCTAGTTGGCAAAGGTAGGTACCACTGTCCAAATAGGGACCCTTGATTCTAGTCGGAGTAAGGAGGAAACCCTCTGAGATAACCCCTGCTCACCCTCTAGGTAGCTTGGCACGAGCAGTCAAGGCTAATCAGAAGGCAAAGTGTAAAGTATTTGTACCAACACTCACAGTAACGCAGTGAAAACACCACAAACTGACTCCGCAACAGTTTAGAAAAATAAAGGTATTTAATCTAAACTACACAAGAGCAAAACGCCCAAAAATCCAATATACACAGTTCAAGAATATGGTTTCAAAAGAGTTCTTAAGGTTGTAATATAAGTTCTTTAGGTTGCGATAAAATAATACACAGATGCGTGAAAAGTTCACAGTTGCGTCACGTTTACTCACAGTACCTTTCAGATGCGACAAAGTTCCAAAAGGAGAAGCTGGTGCGGTGGAAAACAAGCGATGCGTTGCTCCTGAGACCCTGGGGAGGCGTTGCGACGGCCCGCTGCAGCAGCGGGCGTGTTGCGACGAATCCGGCCTGTATGGGGAGGAAGGCCACTTGTATGGATTCTGGTGCGTAGGTTACGTAGGAAGTTTGTTCTCACAAAGGCACGATGCGACGATCTTTGGAGGTGCGACGATCTCCAGGGCGACATTGCGCGGACCAGCGGTGATCTTCTCTCTCGTAGCTCCTTGACGCGATGGTTTCTGCGACGACACTCGCAGCGACGTGATGCGATCCGCAAGCAAGCAGTGTGGCGATCTCACCCAGCGACGAAAGGCTCTGCGACGACACTCACAGCGATGTTGGGCTTTCCGCACCGATCGGGTGCGTCCCGCAAACGAAGGATGCGACGGCTCTGACAGCGGCAACAGCGCTGCGACAATCTCGACCTTCGTAGCGGCGGGAAACTTCTCGCACTGTCTGGGATGCGCTCCGCAGCGACCGATGCAATACTTTTCAATTGCAAAAGGCTCTCAAGCTGAGTTTCAAGCTTCCCAGCACAGGTACAACTTCCAGAGGTCCCACAACTGGATCATGCACTCTAGGAAGGACAGAACTCTCTCAGCAGAGTTCAGGGAAGTTGGGGGTGCAGTCCTTTTGTTCCTGGGACTTCAGAACAGGGAGCCAGCTCTTCTCAGGCCCATGGAGATTCCTTCAAGACAGGGGACACAGCACAACAGCAAACTCCTTCCCCTCTCCTTGGCAGCAAAGCAACAGGTCAGTCCAGCAGAGCAACAGCAGGACAGTCTTCCTTCTTCAGAGTCAGCTTTCTCCTTGGCAGAGGTTCTTTCTTGATTCCAGGATGATCTAAATTTCTGTTGTCAGGGGTCCTGTACTTATACCCCTAAAAGTCTTTGTTCTCTTTGTGCAAGTGGGCCCTGAGCCCGGTCCGAACCAGTTCAGAGTGTTGCTTGAGCACTTTGTTTGCCTGGCTTCGCCTTTCCTTTCAGAGTGAGGGGCAGGGTCGTTAGCCGTCCAGCAGGAGGTGGAGCCAGCATTGTGGCAGGCAGGCACAGCCCTATTCAGGCCCAGGTGCTAACTCCGCCCACCACTCAGGTTGCAAATGCAGTCATTCAGCCTAGAGCTGACTCAGCCAGCCTCCTGGGGAATCCCCAGCCCCTGTCACTCTCAAACCAGACAGTCAATCCACAAACAGGCCAAGGCACACAGAAGGGTCAGACAAGAGAACAGCAACTTTCTAAAAGTGCTGTTCTCAAACACAGGATTTAAAAACAACCTTTCCTAAAAGATGTGTTATTAAATTCTGAGTTCAGGGATACTAGATACTTATGTCCTATCTTGTTCCTATGGGAAGAAATGCTGTAAGCCACTGTAGCCAGCATCCCCCATGTTAATCTATGGAGCAAGATAGCCTTACAATAGTGAAAAACGAAAATGGCTGCCTTTCACCACCAGAGCATGTCACCTGCACCAGTACATGCTCTACCTTGCACATACACTGCACCCTGCCCAGGGGGGTACCTTGGGCCTTCCATAGGGGTGACTAATGTGCACAAAAAGGGAAGGGTTAGGCCTGGTCAGTGGGGACACTGACCAGGAGGACACAGCAGTTCCTAGACTGCACACACGCACTGCAGTGGCAGGCCCGAGACACCATTTTAGGGCTACTCATGTGGGTGGTACAATCAGTGCTGCAGGCCCACTAGTAGCATTTGTCATCACCAGCCCTGGCACACCCAGTGCACTTTACTAGGGACTTCATGGTGATACAAATATGCCAATCATGTATATCCAATCATGATAACAATTTACATAGGGAGCACTTACACTCTGGCACTGATCAGCAGTGGCAGAGTGTCCAAAGCATCTAAACCAGCAAAAACGAAATCCAGCACAGCATCAAAAATACAGGAGGCAGAGGCAAAAAGATAGGGGAAAACCACGCCAAAGATGCCAGGTCTAACACGTGTCCCCTCCAGCTTCAAGTGGGGAGAACTACCCACCCTCTTGGGAGTTCTCTTCCCTAAGGCGGAAAAACCTGGACAGACCATCAGCGTTGGCGTGCTCTGTACCAGGGCATTGTTTCACCGTAAAGTCCATTCCCTGTAGGGAGATGGACCACCTCAACAGTTTTGGGTTCTCACCCCTCATCTGCATTAACCATCTGAGGGGCCTGTGGTCGGTCTGAACACAGAAGTGAGTCTCAAACAGGTAGGGCCTCAACTTCTTCAGAGCCCAGACCACAGCAAAAGCTTCTCTCTCAATCGCACTCCACCTCTGTTCCCTGAGAGTAGCCTCCTACTAATGTAAGCTACCAGCTGGTCTCCTCCCTCCTCAGTGATTTGTGAGAGTACTGCTCCCACACCATGCTCTGAAGCGTCTGTCTGCACTATGAACTCACTGGAGAAATCAGGTGCCTTGAGCACAGGGGCTGTGCACATGGCAGTCTTCAGGGTGTCAAAAGCAGTCTGGCAGGCTTCGGTCCAGTTCACTTTCATGGGCTGCTTTCTAGAAGTCAGCTCTGTCAAGGGGGCAACAATGGTGCCATATCCCTTGACAAACCGTCTCTAATACCCGGTGAGTCCTAAAAAGGCTCTCACCTCCGTCTGGGTCTTGGGGGGCTACCAAGCCAGAATGGTATCAATCTTTGCCTGTAGGGGTGCCACCTGGCCGCTCCCCACCTGGTGTCCCAAATACACCACAGATCCCTGCCCTATCTGGCACTTGCTGGCCTTGATAGTGAGGCCTGCCCTTTGCAGAGCCTTCAACACTTCACATAGGTGTTGCAAGTGTTCCTCCCACGTGGAGCTGAACACAGCAATGTCATGTGGAGAAGTGTGGCTCAGGGGTTAGAGGCAGCAGACCCGGAAGCTGAGATCGGCCCTGGACCAGGGTTCAATTCCCCGCCTCGGCGGGTCTTGGGCTAAAAATTCCACGGACTCGATAATTCTCGCTCCAGTGCCTTCTCGACTCACAGGTTCACACTCTGCGACTCTGGGCAATAGCTTGCTTAATCTCCACAACGGCCCCTCGCGGCGGGATGCCTGGCTTTCACCTTGTGGATACCCTGCCGGGGTTATCTCACAGGGGAATACCAGGACGGGTTCCCTAAGCAAGCGCCGGGAAACCCACTGCGGGTAGCTGTGCGCTATATAAGCTCAAATACATTTACATTTACATTTACATCCAGGTATGCGGCGCTGAATTCCTCCAGCCCGGACAGTACCTGGTTAACCAGTCTCTGGAAGGTGGCAGGGGCATTCTTCAACCCAAAGGGCATGACTCGGAACTGGAAGTGCCCCTCTGGCGTTGAGAATGCAGACCTCTCTTTGGCCCCATCAGTTAAGGCAATCTTCCAGTACCCAGAGGTCAAATCAAAGGTACTGAGGTACTGAGGTACTGGGCAGCTCCCAACCGATCCATCAGCTCTGGGGATGGTGTGTGCGTCAGTCTTCGTGACCGCAATGAGCCCACGGTACTCCACACAAAACCGGAGTTCTGGAGTGGCACCGGGCGCAGCAGCTTTGGGTACCAAGGCCACTGGGCTAGCCCAGGGGCTGCTGGAGGGCTCAATCACCCCTAGTGCCAACATCTTGGAAACTTCTTCTTTGATGCTGGTCCTGACCTTGTCAGCTACTCTGTAAAATTTCTGTTTCACAGGCAGACTATATCTAGTGTCCACATCATGGACTCACCAATTGGTGACCCCTGGGGTCAGGGAGAACAGAGAGGAGAACTGACCCAACACCTGGCGACAGTCCCTTTGCTGTTCTGGGGTCAGGGTGGGCGAGAGGACCACACCATCCACTGACCCGTCTTGCTCCTTAACTGCCAGGAGGTCAGGGAGAGGATCACTATCCTCTTCCCTTCCTGCATCTGTAGCCATGAGCATTGTCACTTCAGACCTCTCAAAGTGTGGTTTGAGGCGGTTCACATGCAAGACTCTCATGGGGTTGCCTGGGGGTCCTCAGGTTAACCAGGTAGGTTACCTCACTTTTCCTTTCCACCTCCTCAAATGACCCAGTCCACTTGTCTTGTAATGTAATGTATAGGCATTTATATAGCGCACTACTTACCCGGAGGGTCCCAAGGCGCTTCGACCGCTGCGAAACCCTTCCTGGCTTCCCTGAGAGATGGTCCCTTAATGGGTATCTCCAGGGTGAGACCAGGCATCCCCGGCGGTCTGGTGGGGCCGTTAGTGAAGATGAGGCAAGCTAATGCCCAGAGTTGCCGAGTGTGATCGCTGATCAGAGTGGGCACCGAGGCGAGAGAATTATCGAGTCCGCTGACCCTGGTCCAGAAACCTGCCGCACCGGGAATCGAACCCTGGTCCCGGGCCGTCCTCTGCTCTCGGGTCTGCCGCCTCTAACCAGTGAGCCACACTACTCCACAAGGCTCCACTGGCGCCATCACCCACACTTTCTGCCCAGGTTGAAATTCGACCAAAGTGGTATTATGGTCGTACCATCTTTTCATTTCTTCCTGGATAGCTTCCAGGTTCTCCTGAGCGAGCTTCCTGAAGCGTTGTGTCTGGTTGCGAATGGCCAGCACATAGCTGAACACATCCTGGGGGGTTTTCCCGCAGGATTTCTCCCACCCCTCCTTCACCAGTGTGAGAGGTCCTCTAACAGGGTGGCCATACAGGAGCTCAAAGGTACTGAACCCTAAGGACTTCTGAGGCATCTCCCTGTAGGCAAACAACAGGCATGGTAACAAGATGTCCCACTTCCGTCTCATGAGCTCCGCTAGGCCCATAATCATACCTTTTAGGGTCCGATTGAACCTTTCAACCAACCCATTTCCTTGAGGGTGGTAAGGAGTGGTGAACTTATAAGGTACCCCACACTCCTCCCACAGAGACTTCATGTACTTAGAGATGAAGTTTGTACCCCGGTCGGAGACCACCTCTCTGGGGAACCTCACGCGGGAAAAGATCCCCATCAATGCATGGCCCACCACGGGTGCTGTGATTGTCTTGAGAGGGACTGCTTCCGGGTACCGGGTGGCATGGTCCACCAAGACCAGGATGAACCTGTTGCCTAAGGCTTTCTTGAGGTCCAGGGGCCCTACTATGTCTATGCCCACCCGCTCGAAAGGGGTGCTCACCACTGGGAAGGGTTGAAGGGGTGTCTTCAACTTTATTCCAGTCTTGCCACTGGCTTGACAGGTTTGGCAAGATCTGCAAAAGGAACCAATGTGCTTTCTCATCTGGGGCCAGTGGAAGTGGGTGACAAGCCGGTTTAGGGTCTTGTCTTGCCCCAGATGTCCTGCAAGAGGCACGTCGTGAGCCAGACCCATTAGGAAGTTTCTGAAGCGCTCGGGTACCACCAGCACACGGGCTGCACCGGGCTCAGCAAACTTAGGCTCGCTATATAGTAGGTCATCTTCCCAGTAGATAAAGTGATCTCTGGCTGCTCCACCTGCTGCCTGATCTGCCGTCTGTTGCCGCAGACCAATGAGGTTAGGGCATTCTTTCTGCGCCCGGCAGAATTCCTCCCTGGAGGGACCACCTTCTTGCTGCCAATGGGTCAGCTCAGGTAGATCGCCCAGTTCGGCCGCCTGTTCCCCTGTAGGTTCCAGGGCATCCCCCTTAGGGTCTGCTCCTTCCTAGACCGTGGGAACTGCTGGGGCGGGTTTCCTGCACCCCTTGCCTCTTCCTCTCCTGGCAGGTCTCTGGGTCACTGTTTCAGGCTCCAGTTCTGCTGAGTCACCCTTACTGGCTGCCATAGCACACGTGGTCACACAGATCCACGCAGGCAGATCCAACATCTCCAAATGAGTTCTGTGTTCTACATCCTTCCATGGAGAACTCTCCAGGTCGTTACCTAACAGACAGTCTACAGGCAAGGCATCACTGACAACAACTTCCAAAAGACCAGAGACTTCCCCCCCCCATTCAAAGGGAACACGAGCCAGCTTTCAGAGGCGCACTGAGCTGTCAGCTGCCACTACAGGGCGGAGTACATCAGGGATGATTTGCTCTTCAGACACCCACTGACACCTCATGGATGTCACACTGGCTCCTGTGTCTCTCAGAGCCCCAACCTCCCTCCCATTGATGGTCACCTTCTGCCCATACTTCTTAGTGTTAAAGGGCACTAAGGTTTCCTGGACCATCTCTTGGTCTCCTAGAGAGACAAGGGTCATAACTGCTAGCTCCCCCAGTCACTAGAAACCAAATCCCCTCCCAAAGCTACACTTGCTGACGGGAGCACCAGTGGGTGCTGGCTTCTTCTTGGGACATTTTGGAGCAATGTGGCCCACCTCATTGCAGTGATAGCAGGTAGGGGGATCTTGGTTATCTCTTCTGTCTCTATTGTCCCGCCTGCCCCTAGGGGGCCATGGCTGTCTAGGTTTGGGGGATTGGGATTCCTTTCCCTGGGAACTATTTTGGGGCCCTTGTGAGAACTCCCTTTGGTTACCCTTGTCCCCCCCACTCTTCTGCTGGGGACCCTGCCCACCTTTGGCTGTGGTACCCACAATTCCTCTGTGGACCCTGGTACTGGTCCAGCGGTCCGCCTCCTTAGCAAGCTCAATGGGGTCTGTCAGCTTGCTGTCTAAAAGATGCCGGCGCAGCTCTGGAACACAAAGACTACTCAAGTGCTCCCAACTGTTTAAATGCAACAACCCCTTAAAATCAGTTACTTTACTGCCCTTCATCCAACCTTCCAGTGCACGTGAGTACTGATTCACACATTCCATCCAAGTCTCAGACTCTCTCTTCTTGGAGTTTCTAAACTGCAGTCTATACTGCTCTGGAGTAAGGCCATACCTGAGACATAAGGCCTCCTTCATATTGGGGTAGGTCATGGCACCTGCCATTTCTAAGGGCTCTAGAGCACTCCTCCCAGAAGCCTCAAAATGTTTCCACAGGCCCGCCCCCCAATACTGATCAGGCACACCATTCATCTTCAATGCAATTTCATACGAAGTGAACCAGGCATAAATATCCTCACTCCTATGGTAATTCTGTACCAGGTCTTTGGGAATATAGACTTTACCCCATGCACTGGCTGCGCTCACACCATTTGAACTGGCATCCACCTCCTTGGCTTTAAGATCCAGTTCTCTCAGGCTCAACTCATGAGCCAAAAGCAATTTCTTTTCCTCTAGGGCAAGGGCCTCTTTCTTGTCTTCCGCTGCCCTTTCTTTCTCCAACTCCAATTGCCTAATTTTCATTTTAATGACTTCCAGGTCATATTCTCTCACTCTCTGATTCTCTTGTAACTCTTCTGGGGTGAGGCTCCTACTGGAGTGGTTGCTACCAGCTCCTGAGCCTACTCTGCCCACTAGCAGATCTGTGACTTGAAAACCATTCTCTCCATTCACATCATAATTTCCCTCTTGTGCCTCCCAATGGGCCTTCAAGATTCTCTGCAGCTCCTCCTTTCTGTAGGCGCTCTTTATGGGGCACTCAAACTCAAGGCAGAATTTCCTAAGTTGCTCAACTTTGTATGAATACAAATCTCCAATGGCAAACTCCAATTCTACTTCTGCCCCCTCACTGAGTGCCTTTCCTTTCGCAGACAAGATGCTTTGAAGAGTTACTCAAAAATAGAATACAAAATCAAAAACCAGTAGTATGTTGTGGCGAAGTGGTCTGCACTCACTAGTGATATACACCAATCACTGTGGGTCTAGTACAAATACAAGTTCAAATCCACACCGCTGACCAACATTGTTAGAACTGGGGGTCTTTAGTTGGCAGAGGTAGGTACCACTATCCAAATAGGGACCCTTGATTCTAGTCAGGGTAAGGAGGAAACCCTCTGAGATAACCCCTGCTCACCCTCTAGGTAGCTTGGCACGAGCAGTCAAGGCTAATCAGAAGGCAATGTGTAAAGTATTTGTACCAACACTCACAGTAACGCAGTGAAAACACCACAAACTGACTCCGCAACAGTTTAGAAAAATAAAGGTATTTAATCTAAACTACACAAGACCAAAACGACAAAAAATCCAACATACACAGTTCAAGAATATGGTTTCAAAAGAGTTCTTAAGGTTGTAATGTAAGTTCTTTAGGTTGCGATGAAATAATCCACAGATGCATGAAAAGTTCACAGTTGCGTCACGTTTACTCACAGTACCTTTTGGTTCGACAAAGTTCCAAAAGCAGAGGCTGGTGCGGTGGAAAACAAGTGATGTGTTGCTCCTGAGACCCTGGGGAGGCTATGCGACAGCCCCGCTGCAGCAGCGGGCGTGTTGCGATGAATCCAGTCTGTATGGGGAGGAAGGCCACTTGTATGGATTCCGGTGCGTAGGTTCCGTAGGAAGTTTGTTCTCGCAAAGGCACGATGCGACGATCTTTGGAGTTGCGACGATCCCAGGGGCGCGGACCAGCGGTGATCTTCTCTCTCGCAGCTCCTCGACGCGATGGTTTCTGCGACGACACTCGCAGCGACGTGATGCGATCCGCAAGCAAGCAGTGCGGCGATCTCACCCAGCGACGACGGGCTCTGCGACGACAGTCGCAGCGATGTTGGGCTTCCCGCACCGATCGGGTGCGTCCCGTAAACGAAGGATGCAACGTCTCTAACAGCGGCAACAGGCGCTGCGACGATCTCGACCTTCATAGCGGCGGGAAACTTCTCGCACTGTCGGGGATCCGCTCCGCAGCGACCGATGCAATACTTTTCAATTGCAAAAGTCTCTCAAGCTTGGTTTCAAGCTTCCCAGCACATGTACAACTTCCAGAGGTCCCACAACTGGATCAAGCACTCTAGGAAGGACAGAACTCTCTCAGCAGAGTTCAGGGAAGTTGGGGGTGAAGTCCTTTTGTTCCTGGGACTTCAGAACAGGGAGCCAGCTCTTCTCAGGCCCTTGGAGATTCCTTCAAGACAGCACAACAGCAAAGTCCTTCCCCTCTCCTTGGCAGCAAAGCAACAGGTCAGTCCAGCAGAGCAACAGCAGGACAGTCTTCCTTCTTCAGATTCAGCTTTCTCCTTGGCAGAGGTTCCTTCTTGATTCCAGGATGATCTAATTTTCTGTTGTCAGGGGTCCTGTACTTATACCCCTAAAAGTATTTGTTCTCTTTGTGCAAGTGGGCCCTGAGCCCGGTCTGAACCAGTTCTGGGTGTTGCTTGAGCACTTTGTTTGCCTGGCTTCGCCTTTCCTTCCAGAGTGAGGGGCAGGATCGCCAGCCGCCCAGCAGGAGGTGGAGCAAGCATTGTGGCAGGCAAGCACAGCCCTATTCAGGCCCAGGTGCTAACTCCTCCCACCTCTCAGGTTGCAAATGCAGTCATTCAGCCTAGGGCTGACTCAGCCAGCCTCCTTGGGAATCCCCAGCCCCTGTCACTCTCAAACCAGACAGTCAATACACAAACAGGCCAAGGCACACAGAAGGGTCAGACAAGAGAACAGCAACTTTCTAAAAGTGCTGTTCTCAAACACAGGATGTAAAAACAACCTTTCCTAAAAGATGTGTTATTAAATTCTGAGTTCAGGGATACTAGATACTTATGTCCTATCTTGTCCCTATGGGAAGAAATGCTGGAAGCCACTGTAGCCAGCATCCCCCATGTTAATCTATGGAGCAAGATAGCCTTACAATAGTGAAAAACGAAAATGGCTACCTTTCACTACCAGAGCATGTCACCTGCACCAGTACATGCTCTACCTTGCATATACACTGCACCCTGCCCAGGGGGGTACCTTGGGCCTTCCATAGGGGTGACTAATGTGCACAAAAAGGGAAGGGTTAGGCCTGGTCAGTGGGGACACTGACCAGGAGGACACAGCAGTTCCTAGACTGCACACAGGCACTGCAGTGGCAGGCCCGAGACACCATTTTAGGGCTACTCATGTGGGTGGCACAATCAGTGCTGCAGGCCCACTAGTAGCATTTGTTATCACCAGCCCTGGCACACCCAGTGCACTTTACTAGGGACTTTGTGGCGATACAAATATGCCAATCATGTACATCCAATCATGATAACAATTTACATAGGGAGCACTTACACTCTGGCACTGATCAGCAGTGGCAGAGTGTCCAAAGCATCTAAACCAGCAAAAACGAAATCCAGCACAGCATCAAAAATACAGGAGGCAGAGGCAAAAAGATAGGGGAAAACCACGCCAAAGATGCCAGGTCTAACAGCCATTGTCTGTTTTTAGTGTTTCTGGTGAGCCCCAGGCTGCAAATATTGCATCCAGTATCGGCAGTGTCGCTGTGGCTGATGTTGATGGGACGTGTCCTACTATTGGGAACCTTGAGTATTCGTCATTAACAACCAGCAGGTAGTTACCTGTCTCCAAAGGCCCAAAGAAGTCCGCTGCTAGCGTCGTCCAGACCGCTCGTGGAAGTTCGGACATTTGTAGAGGTTCATTCTTTGCCGTTGCTCCTGTTGCTTGACAAGGGTGGCAGGTCGTTATGGTGTCTTCTACCATGCAATCTAGTCCAGGGAACCACACCTTCTCCCTTATCAGTTTCTTCGTTTCTACTATGCCTCTGTGGGACTCATGAGCCAGGTTTACCAATTGCCTCCTCAGTGAACTCGGTATCACTATTCTTGTCCCTCTCATCATGATCCCGGTGTCTGTTTCTGACAGTTCCTCATGTATCTTCTTTAGAGCTAGCACTTCTTCCTTGCATACTCCCGTTCCCCAGGTGCAATTATTGTTGACATGTCTCCACCTCTGCCTTCTCGTTATCTCCATGGCCGTTTGCATCGTGGAGTCCTTCTTGGTCTCTCTCGCTAGCTCCGCCACTGTTATGTGCGCTGGGGTGTTCTGTTTCAGGACGAAGTTTAGGTATTCTTCTGCCATCGATGTCGTCTCTTGTGTCAGCAGCAGGGGGTGTCTCGACATGTAGTCTGCCAGGTTGTGTTCCTTCCCCGGCTTGTGTACGATCGTGAAGTCATAATCCATCAGCCTTATGCCCCAGCGTTCAATCCTGGGTGGAATTTTGGCTGACGGGCTGCCATAGATTGTCACTAGCACCTGGTGGTCAGTTATGATTGTGAATGACTTTCCGTAGACAAACATGTGGTAGTGTTCACATGCCCATACCACCGCTAGACTGTTTTTTTCTGGTTGCGAGTATGCTCTTTCAACGTCTGTTAAACTTTTACTCCCATATGCAACAATCTTTCTTTGTAAGTCTCTTCCTGGCAGGTGCTGCGCTAGTATGGCTCTGAGCCCTTCCGGACTAGCGTTACCCGCTAGTTCAGTGCATAGTAGGGGGTCGAAATAGGCCATATGCTCCACAGTCACCATTGCTCGTCTTATTTCTTTGAATACCTTGTTGCATTCCAGGGACCAGATAAATTGCTGTCCTTGCTTTGCTAGTTCTCTTAGTGGGGTGCTCACTGTGGCGAAATCCTGTATGTAGCGCGCACAATAGCTTGCAAGCCCTAGAAACAATCGTACTTCTGCAACGTCTGTTGGCGCTTTTGCATTCTTCAATGTTTCAACTTTGCTGGGATCTGGCCTCATCCCTTGCTTGGAAAAGATGTGACGGAAGAATACTAGTTCTCCTCTTCCCAGCTCACATTTCCCTTCATTTAGCGTCATGCCTG
This sequence comes from Lissotriton vulgaris, assembly GCF_964263255.1. NCBI lineage: Eukaryota > Metazoa > Chordata > Amphibia > Caudata > Salamandridae > Lissotriton > Lissotriton vulgaris. Next base: position 164,117,764 of record NC_141686.1, on the reverse strand, counting down.
CTCGCTCTAGTAGTGTGTACACTTGACGTAGAGCTGCATCATGTTCTTTGTCTGTTTTTCCAAATACCAGAATGTCATCACTGTAATTCAGGCTGTTCCGTACCGGTCTTATCACCTGTCTTATGGTCTCCTGGAATATCTCCGCTGCCTATGGTACTCCAAAACTTAACCGCTTGTATCGGAATAGACCTAGGTGTATGGAGAATGTTGTGATGTATCTGGACTGGTGGTCTAGTTCTAATTGATGGTACCCTTTGCATAGGTCCAACTTCGAAAATCGACAAGCCCCAGTGAGACAGCTGATCATGTCATTGAGGTGTGGCCCCGGGTGACGTTCCCTTGCTATTGCAGTGTTTGGGATCCTCATATCCACACAGATGCGGATCTTTGATGTGTTCTTCTTCGGCACTGCCATGATCGGGGACACCCAAGGAGTTGGCCCTTCAGCAGGTTCAATGATGTCTTGTGCCAGTAAGCTTGTTATCTCTTCTTCCACCTGTGGTTGTAGGTTGATTGGTACTCTTCTGTGATGCTGGACCACCGGCTTGACCGCTTCATTGATGTGCAGAGTAATCTGCTTTCCTTTCAGCTTCCCAAGACCTTTTAATATTGCTGGGTACTCTCGTAGGATGCTTCCACTTTCTGACATGTGATATGTCATGGCCAGTAGTCCCATCATCTGAGTTGTCACGTTGCTGAGCAGGCATGGTGCTGGAATGTCACCTTTGAGTACAAGTATTTCTTCTTGGCATGCTTTGCCTTTGTACGTTAGGGTTTCTTTGAACTTTTTCATGTTTTCTACCGGCCGTCGGGAGCCCCACGTGAACACATCTACTGTTGATGGTGACAGCTGTGGTTTCACTTTCATCCTTTGGTATTCTGATACGCACATGATGTTGCAAGTTGCTCCACTGTCAAGCACGAACTGTGCTTGGTGGCTTCCTACGCCAATGTCTACAGTGGCTGTTTTCTTTATTTGCTTCTTCTCCACGAGGTGAACGTGCTCCGAGTCATGGTTCTCTCTTGGTGCGTCCGACATGAGATATAGCCTCCCCCCCGTCACAGGTGCTCTTCTGACTCATCTGAGGAGCTGCGATTGGCAGTTTCCATGTGCCGTGCATATCTGTTACTTGTCATCCGCGGTATCATCGTTCTGCCTCTTTCATGCCTGAATCTTCTGGTCATGCACATGCTCGAGAAATGATTGTCTCTGTTACACTTCCAGCACTTTTGACCCATTGCAGGGCAGGCACCGATGTGCGGGAATTTGAGGCCACATCGATAGCATGTTTGTTCGCCTTTCTTTTGCAGGACCGGACCCTGGTACTCTTTCTTTTTGAAGTTCCCAGTGACGCGATGTGCTACTACCACCCTCTTCTCTTTTCCCATCTCCATCTGCTTTGCGTGTTCTGTGGTCCATGATTAATTTCACGGGCCATCATCAATATTGTCTCAAGCGTCGTTGGTTCCTTCAGAACACACGCTCGGAACTCCACGGATTTGCAACCTTCAATGATGCGCAGTCTTATCGCTTGCTCATTGTCGAATTTGTTGAACTCGCAGTACGTTACCAGCTTCCTTAGTCTTGTTGCAAAATCATCCAGGCTCTCTTCTCCCTGCTGGCATGCCGTGTTGAAGGTGTATCTTTCTAAATCAACATTGCGTTGCGGGGCAAACTTTCGTGTGAGACACTGCATCACTCCTTTGTAGTCCACGGTCTGGTCAGCGGGGAATGTTAATAATAGATCTTCTATTTTGTCCCCTGAGAGATTCATTAGTAGGAGTAGTTACTTGTTGTCCGGGACGTCTGTGGCGATCATGTAGCGTTCAAACTTCCTGACCCATCTTTCCCACCTGATGCCTGCTTGCGGCTCTGATAGGCTGAACAGTAACGGCCTGCGGAAAATCGCTTTTGTGCGCATTTTCTCATCATTGTCACTCATTTTCTTCTTTAGCACTCATATTTCTTTTTTTTCTCCTTTTATTTCCTTTATTTCTTTTATTTATTGCTTTATTTTCCTTTCTTGTCCTTTTTTACACTTCTGTCTTTTTTGGCCTTTGTCCGCACTCTTTCAGTGTTTCCTGTTGTTTCTTATGGCCACCTGACTTCAAGATGGTCGCCACTCTTTCCTGGCTTCCTATTGGCCCAGTCCGCCTGACTTTAAAATGGCTGCTGTGTTCTCACGAGATTTCCTATGTTTTCTTATGGCCGCCTGAATTCCAGATGGCCACCGCAATCTTGCGATAGTTCCTTTGAACTAACGCGTGCTTCTCCTTCTAGTGCTTTAACTTGCTGAGCGCTCCTTTGCAATGCTGCTCGCTGGTGGATGCCTTTTCTTGCTCCTTTTGTTTCTGTTTCCTTCCTTTTCCTTTCCTTAGCCTCCCCAGCCACAGTGCTGCTCTTACCGCTGTCGTCGACGATTGGGGTGGGCTCCCGCGTCGTGTTTCTTTTCTTCGGTGCTCGGACCAGGGTGGGCTCCTGGCTCCGATTTGCTTCTGTCTTCACGCCGCTTTCCCAGGCCTTTTCTTCAGAGTTGGCCAGTGGACCAGGGTGGGCTCCTGGCTCCGCCGTGCATCTTTCTAGAAAAACGGGCGATCCACTCCACTTCTGCTCCTGTGATCCCACCTTCGTTCGCCAGTTGTCGTGTTGTCGCCGCAAAGAAACTCAGGAGACAGGTAATGGTTGTTACGTATTTATTAATATAGCTTGGCCCCCGTGTGCCCACGCACATCTGTATCCCCTGATGTCCGACCTTGAATGCCCCTTCCCCACACCCCTGACCGGATGTGGTGTTGGGTTTCTTCAATGTCCCCCTCGTGACCTGCAGGGTCCTAGTGCCCTGTTGGCAAGTCACTACATCTACAAGACCTCACTTTTGAGCGGGAGACTTACCACCAGGGCATAAGTCGGGGGTACAGCAGGTAGACAGCGTCCACCCACTTTTTTCACAGGGTAGACACTGTCTCCCCTGCCAGAAAGGTGGGCCCCACACAAATATGCGGAACTTGTCCCTGTATAATTTTTAGACACCTCAGCAGCGCTTGCACATTGTCTGCTTTCCATTCCCAGCAGCAATGGGCAGGCAGGGAGGGGACTTTTTTTATTTTCACCTCCAGCTGCGGTAAAGATAAAGTCAGAATTTAGGCCTCCTTTTGTTCAAATAAGTTCCTGGCTGGGCGCAGTCTGGAGCCTCAGACCTACATTCAGATGCAACAGAGAGGAAACAAAATCACCCAGCTTGTTATTACATAACAAGTACTTGAGAGGCATGCTTTTGTTCAGCCCTGAATATAAAATATGAATGCACAGTAAGAATGTCAGATGTGTTGGTCTGTCCCAGAATTTACACAAATAATAATTTAAATACCGCTATTTTATTTCTTTTATGGCACTACTCCTCCCAATGCTGGGTGTTTGAAAGCTTTACGTAACATACACATTGACAATAAAGTGCAGATTGAGTGAGGGTTACAAGATGTAGGAATCACAAAGGGAAATTCCATATTGTTTGGGGTCAAGGACAACACATTGTCATATGTATTTTGTCCTCGGGACAAATAGGCCCAACCCCCTATAGCTCAAACCCTTTGGCTGCCAGTTTACAGTACCACTAATGGATGAGAAAGGCATTATCTGCAGTTAAGGTAATATTTGTGTTCATGTGCTAATGCTGTTCAAACTTGTATTTATGGTTCATTAGTGTAAAATCTTTATTATTAGTGTGAGCGTTCTATGTAAATATTGTAAGCTCCAACTGCACCACTAGTGGTTCCAGTATAAAAATGTGTACACACGTTTTCAATGTTTAGCAAAATGAGGCTATGTATAATGCTCCCAGAATGCTCTCTGATTAAATGTGAATATTTGCAGAAGCTTGAAAGCAAGATTGGTGATTCTTTGCTTTCAAAACAAAATGTTCACACAAAAATTGGAAAAATATTTTGCTAAAGAACTGTAAAAGTTTAGGTACCATTTCTTTGCAGCATCATTTAGTAGCATGTGTTGATTTAGGTGAGTATTTCCCAAAAATATTCATAATGGAAAATCGGTGTAACTACTTTTAATAAGATTATGGGAAACAACAATTAACAAGCATTGGTAAAGCCAGTAGGTCTGGAATTGTTGGTCAGCCTTTTGGTTTTGTCAATGCATGACTTGTTTTGGCATAGTTTGTGTAGAACCTTATTAGTGTGGGAGCTGCCAGGCCCTCACCATTATAACAAACATTGGTAAAAGCAAAAATAGTTTTTTGTCTCAAAAAGCACCTATTGCCACAGTAGTTCCTGGCACTGAACAAAACGACTGTGTCGATATGCTCCTTGTGAAAAAACAGAATGCTGTCACTCAGAGTGAAGCTAGCCGATAGATAGAGAGAGAAAGAAAGAATGTTCTTAAACACAGAAGGTCATGGTTAACACCAGACCTAATTAGGGCCAAATTATTAAATAAAGTCTCAAAAGTGCACCCATGTCCTTGCATTAAGTGCAGATATACGGATTTCGTAAATTCACAAGACTTTACAGAAGTAGGCCAAGAAATAGTATTCCTAGAAAATATTTATGAACTTGTTTTTAGCATGAGTAAATTGGCAGGTGTAGATTTGCCATACGAAAATCTGAGTGTTTGCAAGTTCACTTTCCCTCCAACCACTTTTTTCCCAACCCTGGAAGAAGTTTGATGTCGGCCATTGTCAGGAGTACATTTCGAACCTTTCTCAATATGGAAAAAGATTAGAGAAGAGTTGGTGAAAACCCTTAAAACTTGCACATTAGTAGGTTTGCACAGACTCATAAGGGCAGTCTAACCCTGAAACTGTTTATCACTAATACCTTCAGCCCCAGTATGCAGATCTGCGGAAATGTGGCAACATAATGGATTTGCTTGTATTCAAACCCTACTATGGAAGGAGCCCTGGCAAAATCAGAGAGGATATTTCAGAGCTCTTATATAATGAGATTGGTGCCATAATTTGTGTTTACATTACATGGTGCAAAAGGGATAAGTGGATTTAGTTACAGGACAATTACATTTATGAAGCAACCTGCCCCATGGCAAGTAGATATTTTATTCAATTCCACGCCCCTGGTCACATGTTCTTCATAGCTCACTGAGCTATATTAGAAGGATAATGATTACAACTTGTGAGATGCACGTAACAAAAGGATGTCTGTGTTAAAAGTCAAAACCCACTTAGCTATCTACATAAAATAAAAATGAATCATCTGCATGTTACACGATGTGCTCTGTTGGACACCCTTTAGTCTTCTATACTATTTTGACTCAAAGCTGGGACTAGACAAAACATATATATTTCCAGCAAAAGCGTTAAACTCCTGAGTTATCTTACCATTATTATTATTCCATGAGATTTACTGGGCACCCAAAGATCTCTGCAGCAGGGGCCGTAACTCCATAAAATATTGAAAATGTAGACATTAGCAACAAGGAGAAACATGCAGTGGTTCTGTTCTGCTTCATTTGTTGCAATTACTCTGTGGCAGAGTTTAAAAAGTATAAATGCATTAGTTGAGGCCTTGATTTTGCGCTGTGGATGTGCGACTTTTTTGGTACAAGCCAGACGCAAAATCTCATCTTTTAAATCTTATATTGAGCCTAAATGTTCATGATGGACCTGCTAAACATATGTGTGATGTCTTAACTCCTTCGCTGCAGCGGCTATTCCGCCGCAGCGCTAACGGTCGTGGGCGGGCGCGCGGCTCACCTGCGCTGGTGACAGAACCGTTCCCTCACGGCTTGCGGGTGAGCTGTGCTTGTGACGGAACAGTTCCGTCACGGCCCGCCCGCTTAATGAAACCCGCCGCGCAGGTGCAAAATCTGCGCCGTGCAGGCGCGATGGCCGGGCCGTGACGTAACCGTTCCGTCATGAGCACAGCCCACTCGAGGGGCGTGACGGAACGGTTCCGTCAGGAGCGTCGAAGTAGTTAATATTTGATGTCACTTCTTGTGATGTCACTTCATGTGAGGGTATCAAGAAACAAGGGAACCCGTACTAGTGGCCAAGGACCACGGGTAGTACTACTTATTTTTATTTAACAAAGGTCCTAGGCTTTAGTAATACTCGAAGGAATTTTCACAGGCTTGGAATAAGGACTGTGTGTTTTTTCTTCTTCAGTGTCCAGCCGGACATAGAAGTGTTTATTTTGAACATAAATTAACGTTATATACAGAATAAGGTGAGACAAGTCACACATTAATAACTGGGCACAAGCCTGTACCAAGTCAAGGAAGGACAATACATGGGGGAAAAGTTAGAAAGGAAAGAAATAACAGGCAAACGTGGAGAACAGGGTGGCTTATTGTACAATAGAAAATTTAAATAAGCTCAAACCCACAGTAACTGCCATAGAAAATACAAATCATAGAAAGAGCAGTACTGCACAAACAGTCGTCGAACGTTTCGATCCCTATCTCCAAAAATATAGTGGGATCATCTTCAGGACTATAATGAAGAGCTTTGCCTGATTGGTCAAGTGAGCTGTGACGCAAAAAATCGCGTTCCGGTTTCAACGGAAGGTACACCGTAGGCAAGACGTGGCTGTCACGCATCAATGGCGTTCAAGTTCCAATTAGTTCATGCGGATTGTATCCGTGTTAGCCTAACAAAATTGCGTAGGCATCCGGGACGATTAATAGCAAAACCAATTTGGTCGGTCCAATTTGTACTCGGCCATTGCGCCTCCAGACGGGAACCCAATTTCGGCCCCTCTACGAGCACCTTGCGGCTCGCACGGAAAAGGTCCACGCTATTTAAGTATTATCTTACGGCTCACCCTTATTGAGGATCAACTATAGTTCCCTGCCAGTACGCACCGATCAAGCCTACTCTATAAACGCTAGGCTCCAATGGTCAAATTGGACCGACCAAATTGGTTTTGCTATTAATCGTCCCGGATGCCTACGCAATTTTGTTAGGCTAACACGGATACAATCTGCATCAACTAATTGGAACTTGAACGCCATTGATGCGTGACAGCCACGTCTTGCCTACGGTGTACCTTCCGTTGAAACCTGAACGCGATTTTTTGCGTCACGGCTCACTTGACCAATCAGGCAAAGCTCTTCATTATAGTCCTGAAGATGATCCCACTACATTTTTGGAGATAGGGATCGAAACGTTCGTCGACTGTTTGTGCAGTACTGCTCTTTCTATGATTTGTATTTTCTATGGCAGTTATTGTGAGTTTGAGCTTATTTAAATTTTCTATTGTACAATAAGCCACCCTGTTCTCCACGTTTGCCTGTTATTTCTTTCCTTACTAACTTTTCCCCATGTATTGTCCTTCCTTGACTTGGTACAGGCTTGTGCCCAGTTATTAATGTGTGACTTGTCTCACCTTATTCTGTATATAACGTTAATTTATGTTCAAAATAAACACTTCTATGTCCGGCAGGACACTGACGAAGAAAAAACACACAGTCCTTATTCCAAGCCTTTGAAAATTCCTTTGAGTGTCACTTCATGTGAGGTCACTCTCTGTAATGCCATGTGCAATGTCATTCGATGTGACGTCATGCGCTGTGATGTCATGCACCTTGATGACACTTGCATACTGCCTAACTTAGTTAGTTCCCCCACTTTTGTTTTTAAGGACTTGTTATCTCCAGCATCCTTATTTGTAACAGCAAGTTTGTCAGGGATTTGGCCTCCATTTCCCACAATGCACTGGGAATGCTCTGACAAAATTGTGGAACCATCTTTTGGCAAAGAACTCTGACTTCAATCAATCAATCAATAAAAACTTTATTCGGATAAAAAAAGTATGTCCATAAAAGTACAGAGATAGCAAATAAATTGTACATTATAAAACCATTTAAAATATTGCACCTACAAGTACATGATATGCTATACAGCGGGACCAGTTTTATACGTTTAAAATAGGTATCTTAGAAGACTGGTGGTAGACGTCACATAAAAGATGGTAACATATTTTTAAGAAAGTGCAAAAGATTTTTAACAAATATCTGCAGATGCAAATATAATACGGTAAAGTGCTTTTTACTGGGAACATAGTGTACAAATACTAGTACTAGGAAGCTACGCTCACTAGAGTCTTTGATTAGGATAGGTGGCAGTACAACAGTTCCTCTTTTTAGAGTTAATCATAGTCTCTGCGATATTTAGTGCAAGTTTTTAAAAAACAGGCTATGGGTTTAACACTGAATTCTGTGTATAGGCATTGTAAAGCTAAGCGCGCCGGACGACAGCGGCGCAATCCCATGTGTTTTATTAGAGGAGTAACCCACTGTCTCCGTGAATGTTCATAAAGGCTACAGAAAAAGACTATATGCAGGAGTGATTGCTCTGACTGCTCATCGCAGGGGCAGGGAGAAAGGTTGGCAGACCAGTCGTTTTTCTTCAGGAATGTTAACAATCGATGGAAAATGCTAAAACAAAACCGTGTCAGTAAGTATTTCTCATAATCTGTGATAGTAAGTAATAAATAAGGCTGAATCCCATATGAGGTCTGAACTGCTAAGAGATGAACATTTGAGGGCTTGGAGCTCTCCTTAATCAATCAAAGCTCACGTAAATGTGAAAAGCATAACATTTTCAAATTTGGTCGTGATATTTCTACAATAGTTTCTGGATGTAAAATGTAGGATTCTAAGTTTATATCTATCAAAAAATTACGGACATAGGCCAACCATGCAATATTTTTCCAATTTTCTAAGGCTAGGCAGTCTGTAATCAGAGAGCGGGTCAATTTACATTCCTTTGTGTGCCATATACGGTGCCATAAAAGTATTGGTTGGATAGCAATGATGTCAGATAAGTAATCCAAGCCTAATTCCAGGTGGCAATCGTATATCGGCGATCTTTTGCGGACAGCCAGGAGGTATCTTATGTAACAATTTTCTACCTTTTGGATGGCGTCGGTGGCAACAAAACCCCACACCCCTGCTCCATATACTGCCACTGAACAGCATTTTGCTTGATAGATCTGGAGCATCTCCCTAGAAGGGCGCTGCCCCAGATTCTGTGCAAATGTTACCAAAGCTGTAGTGGTTCTGAGGAATGACAGTTTTCTTGCTTGGATAGCTGGACACCAATTTGAATTATTGTCAATCAAAATTCCCAGGTAGGGGTAGGAGTTTGTGGATTCTAACTTGGTGTTATTAAAATAAATACCTTTTGATTGCCTTGTACTTTTTCCTACGTGCATAACATAGGTTTTCTTTATATTAACCTTAAGATCTAAGCTCGTCATAAAGTGGCAGTATCTATTAAGGAGGGATTGCAACTGACAGGGAGTCCGCGCCATGATGACCGCGTCATCTACGTAAAGCAACACAGGAATTGGATGACAGTCAATCATGGGGAGGTCCTGGCTCCCTTCTAACATTGACGCCTCCAGACCATTTGTGTAGGGATTGAAAAGGAAGGGAGCCAGTACACAACCCTGTCTGACTCCCTTCACCACAGCAAATGGCGTGGTAAGCTCCCCACCTGAACAGTATTTTACTTTGGCTGATGCCTCTAAGTATAGGTCTTGCATGAAGTGAACTAATGGGGGATCTACACCTATATTAAGTAGAATTTTCCACAGCTTGCCGTGAGAGACACATTCGAACGCTGCCGACAGGTCGACATAGGCCAGATGCAGCTTTCCCTTCTTTGCCCCCACATATTTACCCATTATTAGGGAAAGGTTTAACGCTTGTTCCACAGTCCCCAGGCCCTCGCGAAATCCCTACTGTAAATCTGATATTATTTGATTATTGGCTGCCCAGTTTTGAAGTCTTTGAAGGACTAGGCGCCAGCTAACTTTCCGGTTGCGTCCAGTAAGGAGATGGGTCTGTAGCAGGCAGGATTATTACGAACCCCTTTTTTAAATATGGGGAGCAAAATTGAGGTTTTCCATGATTTAATTGGGCCTATTCTGGTTACTGCTTCAAAGACCCTGGTAAGGGTTGGGGACCATAGGTCTAAGTTGTATTTAAAAATGTCCACAGGGACCCCATCGGGGCCTGGGGCTTTCCCGCATTTAGATGCCATCAGGGCGGTAACTACTTCCTCATGGTCAAAGCTGAGGTATGGTGTAGGGTTTAAGCGGTTGTGTAAGTTGCTCCTCCCTGGTGAGTCAGTAGACTCCAGTATGGGACCCTCTGTAAGCCCAAAGATCTTAGAAAAGTGGCTGACCCAAGCAGTTTCATCCACTGCCACTTCAATTCGAGGGATTGAATTTGGATCCGTTAAAAAAGGGGTTTTGACAGTTTGCCGGAATGTAGTAGAATCCTTCAAGGCACAGCTCTGATACAATTTATCCCATAGTCCTTTATTAATGTCTAATTTACACTTTTTTAATGCCTGGTTATAGTCCCTTCTTAGTCTTATAATTTCTTCTTTATCTCTGACAGCCCTACGCAGTGCTTTCTTCAGGAGAGAATAGGCTCTCCTGGTTTCGCGGGATTAAACCAGCCCTTTTTAGGTTTCTTATTACCCTTGATTTTGCATAGGAGTTCATCTTTAATTGTGTTGGCAATAACAAGAAAACTAGCCAAAATTTGCTCGGGTGCATAATCAGGGTTAAGGTATACTTCCACTTGTGAGAGTGTACGTCTAAGCACTTTAGCTGTGGTTTCAGCGGGATCGTTTTTTTCCCATTTTATTGTATAACCGTTCATTTTGTCCACCCTCAGTGCCTCTTGAGTTAATAGGGTGGATAGATTACACTGTTTGCATGAATCAGGTACTGTGATGATCATAGTGTTAGGAAAATTATCACTACTGGGATTGTTTCCAGTACTAAAACTAGACATTTGTTCTTCCGTATTTTGTGAAACTAGAATGAAATTGATTAGGCTAGACAGACCTCTGCCATTAAATGTTGGAGAAAAAGCTACTGGTGGGGCTACAAGCTCATTTGCAAATCCAAGGTCCAAGTTAAAGAGGATCTCCGTTAAACGATTCCCTGTGCTGGTGTTTGGAAAATGGGTTAAGTTAAACCCAGCCTCATCCGCAATTCCGCATTTTTTGGTACCACTTTCCTTACATAGGCTTATGTTGAAGTCCCCTCCCCAGATCACATTAAAAGATGTGCTCGTCTGGACTCGGACCTATTGCCCACGTCGGTGTCTAAAACTTCATTTGTCACAGAGCTACTTTTAGTTAAGCCTTCCATACTTGAGTCTGCCCCCGCCAGGGCGATGGCCCCCTCAGCTGTAGATACAATGTCCTTGCCCAACTTTGTCCCCGAAGCTGCTACTTTCTCTGAAGATAATGCAACCTTGTCCCCCTTCCCATGAGAAGCAAGAGATTTTTTTGCAGCGGGGATGTTATGACATTTTTGCCAGAGGGGTTGGAGATTGCTTTACTTCTTAGCACCTGTGCTTTGAACATTGCGGGCACCAATTGCTTACCCCGCGTGATAGCTAAGCTCTTCTGGGTTTTTTGCTGCTCGCCAGCATTGCGTTCTTCCCCTCCATGCTGACGGTTTGATGCTGCTTCCATGGAGCTGACAGGAGCACTATTCACTATGTCCGCAGCATTTTCGGAGCTGTTATGTCCACCGCGCCCTAGGATTCCCTTACTACCAGTCTTCGGCGGCATCTCTTCGGAAACATCAAAGGAGCACAGCGACTGAAGCGCCACAAAGAGAGAGTGCCATCGGGACGCCAATTGGAAGCGGAACTCCCCAGAACCACTGCCACGACCTCCAAAGCATTCAGCTAGTTCACCAACAATGAAGTGAGTATCCACTTGTTTCTGTCCCACTCAATACTTCTTAATTTAGTAGAAAATAAATTTTCTGTAGCTTGTCATACATCTTATTACAGCGGTCAGGCCGGGAGGAGTAGATGAGGCGCTCACTCGACCGGGAAGCTGGCCGCCATCTTGCCTACATAGGGACACCCAATACCGCTTGTGCATGGATAATGCCTAAATAAGGGTAGGATTTCTATGCCTAAATATGGGCAATGCAAATTGTGCCTATATAAGGTCATACATCAGGAAACCTATATACAGTATCTAAATGAACACACAACAAATGGTTTTTGCCATTTTACAGCTCAGCAAGGACAGCACTGTGCTAGTCCTATGCTTAAAGACTTTGCTGTAGAAATGGCAAAAGACTTTGTCCCTTTCTCTCTCGGCATGGATAGCACTGTGCTAATCTTATGTTTAAAAACTTTGATAGAAAAGCAGACATTTGAGGTGAGAAGATCTAGAGTGTCACTGGTGTTGAGAGTGCTCTATACAGGAGCTGTTTTCCACCTAAACTTGAGAACTTCCCAGAGTTCACTGCTTCTTCTTTTTTGTGTGTATATATATATATATATATATATATATACATATCCCCATATATATATCCACAGTTCTCCTCACCAAGAAAGAGCAGAAGTACCATAGGGAACATCGGAAACTTCCTTTATTTCAGCTGTTTGGCAAATGCATTTCGGCCTCCTTCGGCCTTCGTCAGTGCCAGGGTCTTTTCAGAAGGCTTTGCAAAGTGCGGTTTAAATGCCATCAAGCCCCACTGCAATTGGTGAATGTCCGCTCCACCCCATTTGGGATGTCATGTGCACTTTTGCAGTCCACACAGTCCCGGTGGACCACAACTCCCAGGATGCCACTTGAACCCTCCAGGTAAGTGGTGCACGGAGTATGCTGCCCGATGTCAGCGATGTTGAGCGGGAGGCAGGATTACTCGCATAGCGTGGAAAGCAATGTCCCCTGCAACTTGAAACTCCGGTTGCTTCCTGGGGTCCCCACTGAAGTGACTCAACCCGCACGCTCGATCTTCAATTAGGCGGGGGCAGGAAGACAATGCCTACCGCCCTACCGAGGCTGATAGCCTCAATGTACCGCCAATTAGAGTCCCGAAAGTGCAGGCGAGATTGTGACCTTCAATTTACATTGACCAAAGTTTTGCCGAAGAGGATGCCAGGTTGGTCCAAGCCTGCTTGTGAGTCAGGGGCTTCTGTAACGCGTCTCTGGCCGACGCGTATGTAAATCCACAGTTATCCTCACCAAGAAAGAGCAGAAGCACCATGGGGAACATCGGAAACTTCCTATATTTCAGCTGTTTGGCAAATGCATTTCGGCCTCCTTTGGCCTTCCTCAGTTCCAGGGTCTTTTCAGAAGGCTTTGCAAAGTGCGGTTTAAATGCCATCAAGCCCCACTGCAATTGGTTAATGTCCGCTCCACCTCATTTGGGATGTCATGTGCACCTTTGCAGTCCACTCAGTCCCGGTGGACCACAACTCCTAGGATGCCTCTTGAGCCCTCCAGGTAAGTGGTGCACAGAGTGTGCTGCCCGATGTCAGCGATGTTGAGCGGGAGGCAGGATGACTCGCATAGAGTGGAAAGCAATATCCCCTGCAACTTGAAACTCCGGTTGCTTCCTGGGGTCCCCACTGAACTGACTCAACCCGCACGCTCGATCTTCAATTAGGTGGGGGCAGGAAGACAATGCCTCCCGCCCTACCAAGGCTGATAGCCTCAATGTACCGCCAATTAGAGTCCCGAAAGTGCAGGCGAGCTTGTGACCTTCAATTTACATATATATATATCCATAACGAAATCCCAAATTGCGACCATCCAAACAAACGGCGCAACACCAGGATACAGACTACGTGGGCAATGATGAAGATAAGTGTTGTTTATTCACACATCATAGGTCCAAATGATAGGTTTCAGCCACCAGACATGCAGCCTTGTTCACATAGCGCTGATAAGTGCATTATATACATGTGACAGTGGTAGTGTTTGTTCTTTGTTGTTTCAAGTGACTAGGCATTTTACTACATGTGGTAACTTTTACTATAGCACTGCTTTACTGCTGACAGGCATATATACTGAATTGACAAAGTGAATTACATCCCTCTTGTGCAGCACACTTCTAGGTCACTAGTAGAGTCTCTTAGAGATGTAAAACAACGCTTCCATTGGATCTTGCACACAATGTTAGTACACATCCTGGTAGATAGTTATGTATTCTTGTGGTGTTCTGTTGTGCAGAAAAGTTATCCATATGTAATGGTATATGTTCTTAGAGGGGATCTGATATAATGTTTTCTTGTGTGGAATTTGGCAGTTTATGATGATGCTGTGATGGATGATAAGATATCATGTCTGATCTTAGGGGTGCCCTATCATGATGTGGTATGTTAGGTAAGTTATGGGGAAATGTGGTATAGAAAATACTTTCTCTGTGGAGAAAACCTTCCCTCTACACCCTCACACATTTAGGGATCTTAACTCAATTTTCCCACACAGGCTGCAAGTTTACACTCTTGCTTAGGGGCATGAACAAATCTCACTACATTGAGGTAAAGGTTTGAGAATATCCATAAACTAGGTTTGAGAATCTCCATAAACTAGCAGACATTCATCAGCTTTCCAAGGTATCCCAGTCCAGTAAACATATTTGCTTGTACATAATCTTAGACTGCAGCATTGCTTGATTGCTAAAAAACAGTTGCAGTGGCACAAATTAACCACTGCACCTTAGTGATGTACTATTACAAGGGACTATGAGTCACTGCAGTGTCAATCCACCTTTTGTGTATATAGATTGTGAATTAAGAATTTTCATGCAAGGCTTTTCTACACCCAAGTCCAACTGCAGTGTGCAAATGACTATGTGAATTGAGCCTCTGTGGGTTCTGGTTCAAAGACATCTTATATCCTGCAAGTCACTGGTCTGATTCCTGGCAGCCTTGATTCAGTTGCTCCTCCTTCCGTGTTCAAAAGAGATCAATCAATTGAGATTTATGAAGCTAAAAGGAAATCCTTAATTGCCAAAAAGTTCTTCACATCACTATGTAGACTTGCTAGTATTCATCGTGGAACGGATATTCGGGATGATCAATGCACCTAGAAAACACAAAACAATGATTTACTTCCAGTAGTTATTCTCTGCAAAATGAAGTATTAACTGGATATAATTAACAAACTTAGATTGGATGAGAAATAGTCGGTCCACTTTCTACATGGATTTGGCTGCAAGTGAAGAATTGCATTGCAGACAAGTTATGAAGCTACGCCACCCATCAGCAGATGTAAGACCTCAGGTTTGGGATCCACATTAGCATGTACAATCAGAATATGTTAGAGAAATTACCCTACTTCTGACTAATTGTGTTACTAAACCACCAATCTTCACAAACGTTGAAGTACGTGTCTGACTTACCCAGAAGTCCATTTTCAGATGTAAGTAGTAATGGCAGCCATCTTGCAAATCAAAGAAGGAGGTCCTCATGCCAGCTCTTCCTGCAACAGTTCTCCTGTCCAGCTTGCTCACAGTATGCTACGCTCTGCGGCCTGTCTACCAGCTTCCCTCTGTTTGTGCCTCCTTTGCCCGGTTCTTGCTCTGTTTGTCAGTTTCTGTTAATTTTTCTGCCCTCTGTTATGCCTTTTTCTGCTTTGTTTTTCTGCCCTGAGGTTTTCCTTTTCTGCTCGTTTTGATAGTGTCTCACTCTACAAATGCTGATTGATTGAAAGCAACACCAAGTCATCGCCTACTACTTTAAAACACTACTGACTGGTGTGATGGACGTCCCCCTGAAGGAAGTTACCCTTTTACGGTTACCCGGTTCACTAATTACCACCTCTCAGCCTTCCATATCAAATGAAGAGTCGGTCAGAAAGTAGAGAATACAAACCAATATATGTTTATTCAGGTACACTCAGAGTGGAGCCCAGTCTGCCCAGTCGCTCGGAGTGCTGCAGTGGTACTGACATCAGCAAGCATAAAGAAACATTATGTACATTTCAGAATCACTGAAGGCACACCCACATTGGAATTTTCCAAGCAGCTGCAGCTAAACAATAAAGTACAGAGGATAAATTTCGATTCTGAGGCCGGGCACACACTATCTACTACTCAAGGTCACTCTGCCCGTGCCCGCCACTAGACAAGTGGGAGAAGGCCTCTACCTAAAGGGAAAGGTATGGCATACGCGCGGTCCCCGCCATATATGGCGAAGTGGGAGGGAGGAGCAGCTGGGAGGCGGGAGCGGGCAGCGAATGGGGAGCGGGAATGGGATAAGAGGAAAAGGGGGCAGGGCTGCAGGGGAGCAGCGGAGGGTGGCGGGGGGAGACAAGAGCGGTAACCAGACACAGGGGTAGCGGCGAGGGGGGCGGGTAAAAATGCAAATACAGAACACGCAATATGAAATACAAGGCTCGATACTAGGCACAGGCTAGAAGGGCAGACACTTCAGATCGTGAAAAACAATATCTTGAGGTACATTTTATCAGTACCTCGTCATTTGTTTGTCACGCTGAACTGGGTTTATCACACTGGTCAGATCTGATAAAACTTGAGCCGGGTCTTTTATGGCATCGGGTATGGACCAAGGAGGAGACTAAATTAAATAGAGATATTTTAACTGATATTTTGAAGATGGAAAAGGTTTGAACAATTCCTTGGGTTAGATACGTCCGTGATTTTATGCAGAACTTAGGCCACCCAAAAGATACGTAGAAAAAATCTGAAAAAGGAAGGCTTGATGATGTTGGACATGTCACGATTGACCACAGAGATTCTGAAACCCACCGTACTAGATAATCAAATTCTTTTAAGTGTTTTTAGCATTCAGCCATATTTAGCAATTGTTCCTGGAGGCTATGACAGATTTTTAATAACAAGATTCAGGTTGGGAATATTGCATAGAATTGTAAGCTTTCCCACTATGAATGATTGGTCACGAACAATGATTCTGTGTCCTTGTGACAATTTTTCCAAACAATCTACCATTCATGTTGTTCTTTTTTGTAGATTTTATTGTCACATGAGGAAAGTGTGGATTCTCCCTATTTTGAAGTCTATGGAGATTAGACAGTGCCGTCCTGCATTCATTGCTTTACAAACTTTGGATAGCGATCATGTAATGTGGAGAGTAGCAATGTTTTTTAAAAAAGTGGTTAGTCTCAGAAAATTGTCACTTAACTGATTCACGCAGCGCTTTTTTTGGCATGTTTTCAACGCACCCGATGTGCTATGATTTAATTCAGGATCAACCGTGGACCATTTCAACTTGTAACCATTGTGTTTGTGAAGAGCAATTGAGTCTAAGATCAGGTCACATTTATTACTGTTATTTGGGTTATTCAACCCAAAGTGACTGCCAGACATAGTGGAAAATGATCGCTCAGGGAGATATCATCGATGAGAAAAGAACGGATTATCGAAGCATAATTGTTTGACATAAGTATAAAATGTATAGTAGAACACAGGCCCCTACCATTAAAGTATGACCCAACGCAAGAGGATTTGGGCACATGTCATTTACAAACCCTAGATCTAGAAGACACATCTCGTTAAATATCTCCCCCTGACTAGAATGTTATAAATGTTCATCAATATCAAATGGTGCTTTCTGTCTAGTTGAATCCTAATTAACTAATAATAGATGTCCTCTATATAAAGATCAGCCTGAACATTTAAACTATTGGATATGTAGGTACAGGGCCCACCTTTGGGTCTTCCTCTGTGTCCACCAATTGCCCTAGTATGTAAAGTTTTAAACCCATTGATGTGAATCGCATCTCTAGCCCATGTCTCTTGGAGACAAAGGAGATCATGATTTAGTAGAAACTCACACCAAATGGGCTCGCTCAGCTTTGAGCGCAAGCCAACAACATTCCAAGACACCAGATTACAAAAAGCTTTCTTGTTAGTAATGGTTGAACAATTGCACAATGTGGGTGTGGTTTCCGGGATATCAATGGTATCCGATACTTTCATAGATGCTGCCTGAGTATAAGGCCAGAGTATTTAATTGGCTTATCTGTATGTCCATTGTGTTGGCTTGGCTTGTATCCACCGACACCTATAGAATACCTTGGGCTGTGGTCCAGGCCGACTCCTGTTTGGCCTTGCTTTCCTCATTTGAGGTGAATGGGGGTCTTGTGTTGTGAGAGGCTTCTTTTCCATATGAAGAGAGCATGATTTCCCATTCCTTGAATCGAAGGTAGGTTAGGTCCTTTGTGAGTTGATAAGAGTCTTCCTAGTAGGGGGACAGTGTGAGGTTGCCCATTTTCCTGTGGTGTTGTAATATCTGGTTTTATCGGGGCGTAGGTGATTGTTGCTCTGTTTGTTCTACTGGTTGCTCAATTTTATGCACAAGGCTTTCCTTCTCGCCCTGGGTCACCCGCTTCCTGTCTTCTTCCTTTCTATCCTGGAAATTAGGTGGGATAATTCTATGTCCAGTGGAGAGTTGGATAGAGGCTGCTCAGGGTCTCCTTCTGGCAAAGTTTTGGGGGTAGTATTGCTGACCGATGTGTAGGTGTGTTCATTTTCTACTTGTGCTGCTCCTGCTTTATACGAAGGTGCGGGGCAAAAGACACAAGAAACTAAAAGATTACACAATTTGGGGCAAATGTGTTAAATGCAATCTAAGCAGGATAGGCATAAGTGAAGAGCTCTGAGGAACTTCCCGTTTAAGCTGAAAAGGTGTGGATTTGTACAGGTATAATGTGATTCATTGAGATTGATCTAAGAGAAAAGAGTGTATCCACTTCAGCAGCTGCTTCAGGAGTGTAGAGTATAGCATGGTGTTAAATGCCTTTGAAAGGTCTAATAGCACAAAAGCAGCATGATGACTAGAAGATAAATATTTGCACTGCATTGTTGCCCGATGCCTGACTGTGAGCGATCCAGTGGAGAGAGTGCTTCCAGAAAGCTGACAGCTGCTTATTTGCTGAATTTTACAAGATTTTAGTTGGCACGTGCAATAAAGTAATACGGCTAAATTTGCCAAAATGGCAGGCTCTACAGTCAACTTTTACAGCAGAGGCATCCCTGTGGCAGGTTGTCAGGAGCAGGGGATTATCCCAGTTTCTAGGAAAACATTGAGAAAGCCAAGAAACCTACAGAGTAGGAGCAAATAATCTCACATGATAAATAAAAAGAAAATTGGGAGCAGAGATCAAGTGGAGAACCCGATGAACAACCTGCCAAAGCGTTCTTGATATCCACATCGGTGCCCATTTTGTCCACTACCAAAGTGGACAAAATGGGCATGTCATCAATATTGTTAGAATCTTTAACTAAGTCAGAGTTACAGTAATCTGGTTGAGCCTTAATGCAAGAGAATATATTTTTTTGTTTTTTCATCATCAGTTGTGGTATTCAAAACATTTTGGCTCCTTTTAATTCCTAGATGTTACAGCTTATATACCACATACCTTGAGCTTAACCTGCTACCTCAAAGTGAGCAGATTGATGAAACAGCTTAGTCCTACGTGTATGTGATTCACTCACACCTGATTTTTGCCTGGGGTCTTGTTGGATGTACCAAACGCCCTACAGCTATGCACACACTTCACTTAAAGAGTGCACTACTTTCTTCATCTCCTGTTTTAAAAATGCTGCAGTCTCACACTTCATCTCCACTAGAATTGTTTTCCAAACCGTACCAGCTAGACAAGGTGGTCATACTTCTGGTGAAAAGTGATGAAATATCATCAATCAATGTTTCTAGAGCACTACAAGGGGCACTTTCAGAGAAATTCTTGCAGCCTAGAAGAGCAAATGTTGTTGTCCCGGAGAACTGAGAGTATGTAGTAGAGTAACAAACGCATTCATTATTTCTTGTGGTCCTTTTTAAATGATAATCCCATTTCTGTGGTGAAACGCTCACTGTGACAATTCTGTAATATGGGCCAGTTGTCCTTCACCTCTGTTCTCCACATACTTACGCAGGTCACAACAGTGGTTGAAGAGGATCTTTGGTGCTTAGCAATGTTTCTGAGGTGGAGGTCTGCTTTTGGTCATACCTTTACATCCAAAGAACTCAACTCTGTGAATTTCCTCTTACCAGCAGTTCCATTGGCTTTGGTTTTGGGTGTTGTTTCTATGTCCTCGTGATGCAGCCATTTGTTACTAGACGGTTCTTTGGTGGGTAATAATTGTTTACAATTGGTGCCCACTGTATTGTGCTATTTTTTCACAGTTCAATGGATGTCATATATTCCTGTTGATTCTACAAATGCCAGTGTGGCTGAATCACTAAAGAGGTTATGTAGAGAGTAATAAAGGTGTGCAATTTAGACACAATAAGGCAGTGAGAAAATTCAAGAAATGTTGCTGTCCTATCAATTATATCTTGAGACGACTGCAGATTGCTAATTTCAACCTCAAACCGAAGAAAGGAAAATTCACACAAAATTCAGAAGGTCTTAGCAACCGAGATAGATCTGAAATGCTATGTTTTGCTTATGTTGTTAAAGTTTCAAGTCAAACATTTTTATTGATTGAGACCTCAGCAGGGATCAACAATATAAAATAGAGATTACCACAATCATGTTATGAATCAAATGTGCACATATATCAAATATTTAAAACAATTTCAAAAGGATAAAAAGCAATGTAAATACATTATAGCACACACATTCATTTGGTGGAAACCTTATAAATTGTAATAATTTATCTGTGTTTGGTATGCTAAATTTAAAATATAACAGGCTACTAAATTGCCGACGCGCTACTGAGACTGCAGGGCAAATGTCGAGTGTCGAGTGTCAAGGGATTCAAGAACTACGTTTTTGAATCCCTTCTTGAAATAGATTGCACAGTTCTGTGGAGTTATGCTAATGGGTCCTACAGTCAATTTAGTAGTAAATGTAAATGTGGCGTATTTGTATAGCGCGAACAGTGACCCGGAGGCATCCCGGCGCTTGTACTCCTACCACAAGGGAACCCCTCCTGGCTTTTCCTTGTGGGGTGTCCACTCCTGGGCATCCCATGGTGAAACCAGGCATCCCTTGTGCATCGGGGGCCTTTGTGGAGACTAAGCAAGCTATTGCCCAGAGTTGCAGCGTGGGACCCATGCTTAGAATCGGCACTGAGGCGAGAATATCCAGTCAGAGGAATTTAAGCCCGAACCCACGAGGCGGGAATCGAACCCTGGTCCCTGGCCAGCGTTCTGCATCAAGGTCTGCCGCTCTAAGCATTGAGCCACACTCCTCCACTAATCTAAGTAACCATATAAACCACCTAATGCCATGATCTAGGTTGAAAGATAGATACTTTTGTAAATATGTACCATTTCTACCATAGATTTATATAGACAAAATCCTAACTTAAGTCTGTCTTAAGACAAACTTAAGACAACATCCTAACTTCTGTGAATTCCAAAAGTAGTAAGTTTAGGATTTTGTCTTAAGTTAGTTCTGTGAATCGGCCCCACAGTTTCTCACCACTGGACCTGCTGCAGAGCACAAAAGGATCAGGTACTCCGGATGGAGCCCTCTTCTCGGGTACTCAATGGCTATTCCTTCTGCTGGACCATAGGTGCACTTACCATCTTCTTTGTTTTTAACTGGAAGAATTAATTTGCAGCATACTTTTTCACTGTGCCTTCATCTTTGTTGTTGTATACTTCAAGAGAAAATGGTGGAGTACCAGGCTGATGGAACATGATCAATGATCAAAGGTATTTCCTGAGACAAATGTCAGATTTTTGGAAGGCTATCCACTGACATTGTAACATTAGTCTTTTCTAATTCGTTAAGTACAGTCCACACTTCTTAAACGGCTTATCATTACAGGTCCATTTATTACTTATTCCTCCCCAAAAAATGACTTACTCTTCCAAATAATCATAGTGCATATTTCTGTTGAGGCCATCAATGATTTTCATATCTTCAGGTTCCAAATGGAAGTCAAACACCTGTTGGTAAAAAACAAAAACGTGTTCTCAGTGACATGATGTAGAAGCATACTACTGTACTGCACAACACACGGAGAAGATTATTTCTATGGTCAACGAGCATAAAGTTTTGATGAAAACATCCCATGCCGGAGGAGCAAATACTTCATGAAATAAGGGCTGTCTGATTGATAATCCTTCATTTCATCAAATTCAAAACATTGGTTAGTAAAAACTAAAACTTAAGAAGCCATTCCTTCCATCGCTCTAAGACTGGAGGCAGGAAATTAGTTGAAAGACACAGAGGGTTCTATGGGAGTGAAATCTGGGTAATACTTTAAGAATTAGTGCTTTTTATAAATCCACAGATCTGATTCAGGCAACTAATGTTGTAGCTATAGGAGTCTTACACAGTACACCAAGGGGATTGTGTCTAAGGCTTCTGAGACAGAGAGAGAGACAGAAAGAAATAGGGATAAAATTAGGTATCACTTTTAAATATCAGTAATTAATGTTACTGTGTCCAACACAAGGCCCCAAAAGCTATTTTCACAGTGGCAGGCGCTAGCTGCACTACTTGGAAAACTTGAGTACACATTTAAATATTAATACCGCTAACTCAGGTTCGGTATCAGCTAGGAAAATATTGTAACTACTGTTTCACATAGTTATTAAAAGTCCTACTCAATAATGAGGTTGGATTTTTAATAAATATTATGTAAAAGTAATTTTGAGAACGTTACTCTTTACCTTCTAGAGTCTTTGAGAGTCTAATTAGCATTAGTCACTGACAGCTGGTCACCTTGTACTAAGCCAACATTGAGCTGTGAAAATCCTTCCGGAAACAGGCAATAGGTCACTTTGATTGACAGATCTACCTGACTGAGCACAGATGGCCTATCTGAGCTCTGCAGAATATTGAGGCTATGAACTGCTGCCATCCTTTTGGAATAACAGTATGAAGGCCTGATTGATAGGTCTGTCTGAGGCACAAGTAAAACCTTTGCACTCTTGAAAGGGATTAGACAGCAACATATAACAATGATTGTGTGTCTCCTGTCTGGTCAATGATGGACCTTGCTTTGTTTTATACAATTCTGACTTATTTTTTGTTGTTGTGGGTATTGGGCCTGGTTCAAACTGCATTTTAGTGTTAGATATGGGAGGAAACTGGGTATTTCTTTATACAGAGATTGAAGTTTAGTCCTAGTCTACCGCAGCCATTTACTTACATTAGACACTGTATTGTTCTTGGTACGTTTTACTCCACATCTCTGGTTTCCATTATTGAATTTCTATTGTTTTGTTCTTAATTAACTCAAACTGGTTTGACAAGTAAAAATTGGTTGTGAAATTTTAAAGTTTTTTGTGTGACTTTTTATACAGTTTATACAATGCTTACAAAGTTTATGCATTGACTTTGATACAACCTGGCTGCTTTATGTCACATTACCAAGAATTGACCATGGGTTTAGTATATGTTGAATAATATCCAGCAGGTGGTAGGCTTATTCTTTGAGGTGAGCCCTTGTCCTGTCCTAATAATATTCATCTTTCCAAATAATTAATTACTGGAGGATGTGATTAATGCTCAAAATAGGATGTGACATGTTTGGATTAGTTTCTGTAATGAGCTATGTGAAGGACAAAAAGGGTACAAGAGAAAGGATCTCCCATCTGGTCAGGAAAAAAACTACACAAGTAACTAACTCAGACTGCTGTGCCTACAGTAAAAAAATAAACAAAATGTCACACATATAAAAAATATACAATCGATTGCTCTCAATGAAGACATATGCCAATAATTATAATCAAAACACCTTACAACTTGTAGGTTTTTTGACACCATTTCAATTCTCATTGTTAAACGACTGAATAGGACAACATTTCTTATTCCAAACACATAATGTGATATTTTCTGAGAGAGGATTATTAAATCCTAGTTTGCATCGACGGACCTAATTGGGGTTGGGTGGGAGTGTCATAGACGGAAAGCTTTCTAATGTGGCCTAATGGAGTGGGCTGTTGGAGGTAGGGGATTACACCACCCACCCTATTGGATGGCCAGAGTAATGTCCTTTTTTAGGTTTCAGCCTGGCGAGGGGCACGAAAGTGCCCCTCCCAGTTTGAAAACTTTTGTTTTCAGTAGGGATCTTCAGACCGCCTCTGTTTCCAATTGGCTAGCTCCATAAATGGAGGCTAGCCATTGGGAGACAGAGGCTGTCAATCGCGCTTTCTCTTGAAAACGCGATTCGGGGGCGTTTCTGGTGCTTTTTTTAAGCCCCGCCCCTTTGTCCCGGGCCGCGCTGCGATTGGCTGCCGGCCCGGGACACCCCCGTGACGTCATTTCCCGGGCCGCGCTGTGATTGGCTGCCGGCCCGGGACACCCCCGTGACGTCAGCCAATCACAGCGCGGCCCGGGACCTCTTCGCTTCTCCCGCCTCTCTGGCTTCCCTGTCCCTCTCTCTCATGTCCTACCTTGCCTGCCCCGTCTCGTGCCCTCGCTCCCATCCTTCCCCACCCACTTAAGAAGGCGTGGTGAGGTCAGAGAGAAAAGTGCTGCTTTTAGAAGCTGTCTGCACAGCACGTCTCCGGTGTGGCTTTCACATAAAGCGAACAAGCAGGGCCGTGATTGTGGGGTCGGCATGATTCCTGAGCCCCTCCCACTATGCCGGATTAGCCAAGAGGGAAAGTACCTATACCCCCAAGGGACACGGACCAATAGAGGGGGGTTCTGCAGCGGGCGGGCCGTGGGTGGAACTACAAGTCCCAGCAGGCTGTGCGCCCGGGGCCGCTGCCAGGGCCGCCCGGGCCGTGAGTCACCGGCCCCCGGTGTCTGCTTACAGCGGGAGGGCAGGCGCTGCCACGGACTACAGCTCCCAGGGTGCCCCGCGGGAGGAGGGGCTCCGGCCCCGCCCGCGCCAGGTGCAGACGGCGCCGACCCAGAAAGTTGAAGCTTTTGTCCTGCTCCGCGCGCTCCCAGGTGAGGGCTCCGTCTGTGCTGCGGGGGGGGGGGGGGGGGGGGGTGTGTCACCGGGCCGTCCGCAGCTCTTGCTCCCTCCCCCCCCGTGAGTGGCGGCTGGCGGCGTTGATCACGGGGCACTTGGGGTGGGATCAGGGGAGGGGGAGAGGATCCGTCGGGGGCCTCGTGTGCCCCCAACCCTCTCCCTCCCTTTGAGCTGCAGAGCGCCCTGCGGGGGCGGCGTGGGTGGGTGGGGAGTAAATGCATCACGGAAAATATAATACTTTCCAGCCCCTTTAAGAAACTACAGCGCCGTGTGTAGAACTGCCTAAAACTTCAGCGCCGTGAAAAAAACTAATATGTCAGAACCGTGCAAAAAAAGCTAAAACTACAGCACCGTGCACAAAACTTAAACTACAACAGCGTGCACATACCCTAAAACCACAGCACCGTGCAGAAAATACCGAAATCTACAGCGCCGTGCAAAACACGAAAGCACCGTTTAGAAAATGCCTAAAGCTACGCATCGTGCGTCGTTCACACGCTTGAAACAGATCTAGGAGACCA
This sequence comes from Lissotriton vulgaris, assembly GCF_964263255.1. Taxonomy (NCBI): domain Eukaryota; kingdom Metazoa; phylum Chordata; class Amphibia; order Caudata; family Salamandridae; genus Lissotriton; species Lissotriton vulgaris. Next base: position 164,092,610 of record NC_141686.1, on the reverse strand, counting down.
CATCATTCAACCCCATCCGGTGGCGGGAAACACACTGCGCTCGACGAAAAAGGTGGTTCTTGGCTCCCGGGGTGGGTGGTTATTCGGACTGGTGCTGCTGGGGGGCCTCGGCTTTCACCCATGATGGGGGGGGGATGGGGGCTTTTACTGGACTCTTGCCCTTCTCTGGCTGTCAGAGTGGAGGGCACCGGGCTCCAGCCTCGTCACTCCGTGATCGCTCGGAGCTTGTAGGCCCCGCTGTGTGTTTTCTGTTTGACACTTTGTCACAGGTGGGTGTTGACTGGCACAGCGCTTCGGAGAGCTGTTGGTAACGGTTTGCAGAGGTGTCTGTCTGTGTATTTTGTGTTCAGTGTGGTTTCATTTAGCTCCAGTCTCTTGTAGAGTTTCTCCTTGAGTTTGCGGTGGTCGTCCCACCCCTCAGCGCCTGGATCTCTGGAGGTCTGCTGTTCTTGTGAAGCCAGGAGCACCTGCTGCCAGCCCCTCCGAGGGCCCCCTGCTGCCAGCCCGAGGGCCTTGTGTTTTAGTTTTTGCATTGATTTCCGTAGATTCCCCTGGCCTCATCCGCTCCAGACCAGAGCAGCCCGCGTCATTCTGGGTCGAATGATTGCGCCCTTTCCTCCAGGGCAGTGATTTCCTCCTCAGAAGTTGGTGCAAAGCAGCCCGTTTGGTTGATGCCTTCTGCTGAGTTTTCTCAATGTGAGTTTGGGGTAGTGTCACCCCCTAGGCAGGAGTTGCTGTTTTCCCACTTGTCTCCACTCCATCAAGGCAGCCCGGTGGATCCGCTGTGATCCTCGTCTGGTGAATCATGCTGCTGTGCTCTTGACCCCTTGCCAGTCGCTGTGCCATCCAGAGCGTCTGCTGAGGGATATTTCTAGGCGCTATGCTATCTATTTTCTTTGAAGGACTGAGGGTGACATCAGCATAAAGCTCAAGGTCTGTCTTCCTTAAGTCCATAGGGAAATCTTTGGTAACTAGATTGAAGAGAAATGCTCCAAGAATTGTTCCCTGAGGCCTCCAGAAGCCGAGGGCGTGCCGTTGAGCACTCCTCTCGGACTGCTGGACGGAAGATGCAAATTAGCAGGTGGCGAGCAGGCAGGTTCATCAGGTGGCGAGCCGGCAGGTTCATCAGGTAGCTTTGAAATTTGAGCTTGTAGACCAGTCCGGTGGGCCGCGCTCCGCCACATGCTCTGGCTAAATCCAGAAGGTCGACTCCGGTTCATTTGTTGATGTTAAATCCACATCTTTTTATGTCCACTTCTCTGAGAATTTGATGATTAGTTGAATGTTCTTTCCAGAACCCAAAGTGTTCTTTAAAGAGAGTTTTTGCTCGACTCAAACTCGCTGACTCTGGCAAGAATTACTTTTTAGGTTTCGACCTGGCGAGGGGCACGAAGTGCCCCTCCCAGTTTGAAAACTTTTGTTTTCAGTAGGGATCTTCAGACCGCCTCTGTTTCCAATTGGCTAGCTCCATAAATGGAGGCTAGCCATTGGGAGACAGAGGCTGTCAATCGCGCTTTCTCTTGAAAACGCGAATCGGGGGCGTTTCTGGTGCTTTTTTTAAGCCCCGCCCCTTTGTCCCGGGCCGCGCTGCGATTGGCTGCCGGCCCGGGACACCCCCGTGACGTCATTCCCGGGCCGCGCTGTGATTGGCTGCCGGCCCGGGACACCCCCGTGACGTCAGCCAATCACAGCGCGGCCCGGGACCTCTTCGCTTCTCCCGCCTCTCTGGCTTCCCTGTCCCTCTCTCTCATCTCTCCTGTCCTACCTTGCCTGCCCCGTCTCGTGCTCTCGCTCCCATCCTTCCCCACCCGGCTGTCCTCCGCAGGGTATGAGTAAGAAGTGGGATGTTTCTTCGGATAAAAATGTACATTAATTTAACACGAACAGTGTCTGGTCACATCATTTAAAAAAATAGAATATCCTATTTTTCTATCCGTAGTTAAGTTTCCAAAGCACAGCATTTGCCTCGGGGTGCATTTTCCAGTCTCTGAGCCCTTGGGTAACGTGCTTATTTTGTGTCCTACTTCTATGTCTCTCATCACAATGTTACTCCCTGCTCTCCATCAGTTTTTGTCGGGTCACGTGACAAGAGATTGGCAGCTCCAGTGGCTTTGTTCTGTTCACCGAAAGGGAGGTAGTGGGAGGGCCGGGAAGATGGCGGCGCGCAGGAGCGTAAGTGTCAGGTGCGGAGCTCAGTGAGTGGCCAGGAGATTGTGCGCACGGGTGACATGGAGAGCGAAGAAGAGCAGCATACCACGACCCTGCTGTGCATGGGATTCGCTGACCCTGGTGCCATCCGGAAAGCATTGCGTTTGGCAAAAAATGACATCAATGAAGCGGTGGCGCTGCTCACAAACGAGCGGCCGGGCTTGGACTACGGCGGGTATGAGCCCATGGATAGCGGCGGCCCTCGTGGGGACAGTGGCGAGGGCAGTCGCAGCGGGCGCGGAGGCTTCGACCCTCCACCGGCCTATCATGAAGTAGTGGACAGTGAGGTAAGGAGAGTAAGGAAACTTCATATTTTGCAATGAAACCAGGAGGGGAAGCAGCTGACAGCAGGTTTAGAGAGACCACACCCGACATGGGCAGGGTACCCCATCTGAGCATCATGGTGTGTGTGTCCTACGCATGGTGTCCCCCCATCTCAGGAAAAAATAGTACAACAGGAACCTCCAGCCTATATGCCTCGAGCAATCAATGTTTTGTAGCATATAGGATGCTCCTTGTGAATATCGTGGGAGATTGAGTGTAGTGAGCGAGAGGTTGGTCTGCTCGCTCTACAGTTCCCATCCATATGGAGGGCAATCAATGAGCGTGAACAGTAAGGGACTCTATTAGTAACTATCTACATTTGCACGTAATTAGAGACGGGCAACTTGATCAAGAGTATCCTATGATGCACTAAACGGGAGCTACCCAGGTGACATGATACACCCAAAGGTTGGTGCACTCGGCAAGCAGTAGCTTACTTCCTACTGCCAAGTATACGCTTGGTAACAAATACAGCACCAACACCCTGAGATTCCCACTATGGGGAGAAGGCTGTAAACACGCATTCATTGGCATCAATTGCACCACTATGAATGCATCCAATGAGAACTACAGTAGTAGCTCTTAATCAGTTGAGGGGATTAATCTAGATATTCTACCTTTAGCCCACTAACAGAGAAAATGTTTGGGGTGTCTCATATAATACTTATCAGGCAAGGCGAAAATATAAGAATTCTGGGCGTGGGGATCAGTGTAAGGTATATCATTGTTAAGTATTTGTATGGGACACGTGCTGTAAAAACCGCTTACTATTGTGAAAAAGGATGAACAAATAGGAGGCATTGTGGAAGGTACAAAAACTAAACGCGTGAATCAAAACGTGAGTTTGGCACGCACTCGCTTATGCTGAATCCCTCTTAACTTGAATGAAAGTAATTAAATACATTTTGCGTGCTACAGAGTATGAATTGCTGCTTACCTACGTGCCCTTCAGTAACTCAGTAAACCTCATTATGAAAAGCACTCCTCATTACTTACATGAGGAAACATGGTTTAATGATCGTTGTATTAGAGTACAGTGTGTTTTAAAGCCAGGTGATTTTTATTTATAAGCAGTAAAAAAGTGATGTTAATTGTTCGTACCTTATTCTACCTTTTTAACTCTGGCTGTGGCAGCAGCACTGGTTATGCGTTGATCATCATGCTTTCTGTTTCATCCTGCTTGAAAGTGTAATCTTGCTCCTTATCTGCGTTTCTGAGTAGGCAGAGGGTTCATGCCCTCTCCCAGTATTCCAGTAGGGATCTCCGGCCAGCTGTTGCACAAATACTTGATCTCAAAATTGTGCAGCCCAGGATCTCTTTTGAAACCTACTAGTGACTAGTGTGCTTGCTTCCCTGCCCCCTGGCTGTGCTTGCTTCCCTGCCCGTGCTTGCTTCCCCGCCCCCTGGCTGTGCTTGCTTCCCCGCCCCCTGGTTCCCGTGCCCCTGGCTGTGCTTGCTCCCCTGCAACCTGCCTGTGCTTGCTTCCCTGCCCCCTGGCTGTGCTGCTCCCCCGCCCCCTGGTTCCCCTGCCCCTGGCTGTGCTTGCTCCCCTGCAACCTGCCTGTGCTTGCTTCCCTGCCCCCTGGTTTGCTTCCCTGCCCCCTGGTTTGCTTCCCTGCCCCCTGGTTTGCTTCCCTGCCCCCTGGTTTGCTTCCCTGCCCCCATGCTGTGCTTGCTTCCCTGCCCCCTCGCTGTGCTTGCTTCCCTGCCCCCTCGCTGTGCTTGCTCTCCTGGGTGGGTGTGTGTGGCTCTGGGTGGGTGTGTGTGGCTCTGGGTGGGTGTGTGTGGCTCTGGGTGGGTGTGAGTGTGTGGCTCTGGGTGTGTGAGTGTGTGTGGCTCTGGGTGTGTGAGTGTGTGTGGCTCTGTGTGTGTGAGTGTGTGTGGCTCTGGGTGTGTGTGGCTCTGTGGCTCTGGGTGTGTGTGGCTCTGGGTGTGTGTGTGTGTGTGTGTGTGGCTCTGTGTGTGTGTGTGTGGCTCTGGGTGTGTGTGTGTGGCTCTGGATGTGTGTGTGTGTGTGTGGCTTTGGGTGTGTGTGTGTGGCTTTGGGTGTGTGTGTGTGTGTGTGTGGCTTTGGGTGTGTGTGTGTGTGTGTGGCTTTGGGTGTGTGTGTGTGTGTTTGGCTCTGGGTGTGTGTGGCTGGCTGTGTGTGTGTGGCTCTGGGTGTCTGTGGCTGGCTGTGTGTGTGTGGCTCTGGGTGTCTGTGGCTCTGGGTGTGTGTGTGTGGTAGTAATTGCTGTCTGCTGAGCTCGTCCAGTAGGGTACAATAGGTCTCACATTTGCGAGAGATTAAGCTATTGGCAATGTAAATGACAATGTCATTTATTTATCTGTTTTCAAAACCAACACATAAATAAAAATGTTGTCATTTACAATGCCAATAGCTCTAACTTTTGCCAAGGCGAAACCGTTGCATTGTAAATGCTTGTTTCTGTCTGTCACAGACAAAAACAAATAATGACCCCCCACATCCTGAAAGAAAACAGTCAGTGTTGAGGTCAATAGTTTTTTGTTTTTAAAAAACCAATTGCAGCCACTCACCAAACTTTTTGTACCATAAAAGGAACCACCATGATGCTCCATCGGCTAAGGATTCTCCTGGTTGGTGTCTTCCACCTTCCTGGGGTCTGAGCCTGGGGAGCTAAGGAGGGTTAAGCTCCCAGCCAACACCCCTCTTCGCTTGGGAATGCTTGGCAAGCCATTTTTCCTCAACTATTAAGCCCCAATAAAGTGGTTGCTTACAGAACTCAGGGAAAGACACATTTCAGTGTCAGCCAGCCACAGACAAGCAATGTGGTTGGCCAGCCAGCGGGCGATCATCTGGTCAACCAGCCAGGCAGCAGAGGGCTTGGGCTGACCTGGTGACCAGAGTGCCCAGGCGGCAGCCGACTATAAGTCCAGGGCTCAGGAGGCTCCTTTCTTGAGCTTCCTGCCTTGTGGCAACTCAGCTGGAGCCCGCTGTGGCCATCTGATCAACCTGTGAGGGTTCCTACACCCATCCATGCACCCAGCAGCACATGTTGGGAAGGTGAGGCCCCTGTGCGGTTCTGTTGTGGTGACCCTATCCATTAGGGTAAGGCCACTTCACAAGCTGCCAGGCTGGTTGACCTTCGCTCTGCTGAGCAGCCCCCACAAAAGGCGGACAATCGAGTCCCACAGTCCAGACGAGATGGAAGCTCTATGCAAGAAACTATATCAGTGGAGAAGTGTGGCTCACTGGTTACAGGAGGCAGACCTGGAAGCAGAGGTCAGCCCGGGACCAGGGTTCAATTCCCGGCTCGGCGGGGTCTTGAGTCCTAAAATGTCCATGGACTCGACAAATCCCGCTCCGGTGCCTACTTGATTCATGGGTCCACACTCTGCGACTCTGGGCAATAGCTTGCTTAATCTCCACAACGGCCCCTCGCGGTGGGAGGCCTGGCTTTCACCTTGTGGATACCCTGCCGGAGTTATCTCACAGGGGAATACCAGGACGGGTTCCCTAAGCAAGCTCTTAGATACCGGGTCGGTGATTTGGGCTATATAAATACATGTACATTTACATTTGTACATTTACATATCAGAGGCTCGCCAAGCAGTCCATCCCTAAATGGACCAAGTGGGCCCACTCAGAGAACAGGGCTGCCTAACCCAGGCCTGACCAGATCGTCCAGCATGGGGATGTTAGCTTTGCATCCCTACCTTCTCTCCAGGAAGCAATGCTCGGAAGAAAAGAGGGCAGGGATGGAAAGAAGGCACAGACTCAGGCCCTAGGAACCCCGAGACAGGCTGGCCCAGGCACTTTCGGCTCCTAGGGAGAAATACCGGAGGAGGAGGGGATCGTCAAGCTTTGTGCTTAATATTCCAGAGGTAGGCTAGCTGCATCTCTTGTAATCCATGTACACTGAGTGAAAGGGGACATTTTGAGTTCACACATCCAAACTCCGGGAGCCCTGCATGGCTCTGGAGAGTCAAATAAAACGTCTTTAAGATTTCCAGGTGAGCCGCCCAACGACATCATATTACAGTGCTGACTAGACCACCCCTGAGAAGGCTACCCTTAATGGGGATGTCACCTTTACACACCTGCCTGCTCTCTTAGAAGCAAGACTTAGAGGAAGCGTCCATTAGACAGGGTTGGATGGCAGCTGCAGACCCGGACAGCCCCATGGTGAGAACGCGGACGATAAGGTGGTCCTTGCTAGTCAGGAGCAAGTCTATCCTACTTTGCTGTAATCCATACACACTGAGTTATACTAGTGCCACAGCTGCTAAGAGTGTATGAGACAGCAGTCGAACACTGTACACTTACTAGCACGCAAAGCGAAGTGCTGTTGATCTCTCTCCTCAAGCCTGGCAGGAACCCTGAGTCCCTAGGCTCCTATCGTCCGCTAGCCCTCCTGAACATCGACTACAAGATCTTTGTGTCGATTCTTGCTAAGTGCTTGTCGCCATCAGTAAAGGCACTGTTGCACCCGGGCCAGAATGGTTTCATCCCCGCCAGAAGCACCTCACTTAATATACTTAGGTTCTTCCGGGTGCAGAAATATGCACTACACAGACTGCCTAGTACTAGACTTAGAGAAGGCCTTTGACTCCCTGGAGTGGCCCTATCTGTTTGAGGTATTATACAAGAATGAGTTAGTGGACCATTACATGAGCATGATCCAATTGCTTTACCACCGACCCATTGTCTGGGTCAGAACAGGTCAACTCATTTTGGACCCCATCCGAGTGAGACGAGGGATGCGCCAGGGTTGCCCCCTGTCCCTGTTACTCTTCTCCCTCGCTATGGAACCGCTGGCGATGTTACTCCATGGAGATGGGGAAGAGTGGGGCATCCAGTTGGGAGATGGAATGCTTGGCATTTCTTTATACGCTGATGATCTGATACTCTACGTGTGCGATATACATGAGATTTCCACATTCATAGCGGACACGCTGCGGACCTTTGTCAGGTCTTCGGGTGAACTGGGCCAAGTCAGGAATTTATTCCGTTAGCGAGAACAAGGTAGAAACAGTAGTGCTCCTCAATGGCTCCACTCTCTCGTGTTACCCCGCTACGTTCCACTATCTTGGTGTCTTCCTATACCGATCGCCTGCTGATATTCTTGAGGGCAACCTAACCAGAGCTATTTCGGCTGTTAGGGCCCAGGTGCAATTTTGGTAGTCACTCCCGCTGAAAGTTATGACCTGCATTACTTTGATAAAGATGGTTATAGTCCTAAGTTACTATACTATTTTTCGAATCTCCCGACATATGTCCCAACCAGGGGCTTCGGAGAGCTGGAGTGTATGTTCCGTGACTTAATCTGGAACAAAGGAAGGCCCCGGGTTGCATTGTGGAAGCTACATGCCCCTACCAGCCAGGGAGGGCTGGCGATCCCTTATATGGAGTTATACTACTTAGAGGCCTAGTTACAGTGGGTGACGAAGTGGTTAAGCGGCAGGAGTCTGGAGGGCACGGCCACCCAGCAACAGCCCTGGACCCAATCCAAGATCTACCATTTGTTCCACTCCATTGCCAAGCCTCCACGTCCATCCCAAATGCACCTGGAACTGGCGCATAAATGCTACAAAAGGAGCCTGCACCTCACCCGAGAAGTAACCCCGTACGCCTCGATACTGCCACTCGCGGGGATGACTAGAAGCAGAGTAGGCACCTCCGAGGGGGTCCTCACACACTGGCATACAGCCGGCATAGATACACAGGGCAATTTATTTGAGACGTTGGCAGAAGACTATGGCTTGCCGGCAGGACAGTTTCTTTTGCACACTTCTCTCACAAGGGCCCTTTCGACCGCCTGGGGGAACATGACGGCCGGACCAATGACACACCTGCTGTTGCAGTACTTCCTTGTAATAGGTGAGGTGTCACACACAGTGCTCTGGCTGGTGTCAGCTCTAATTACACATACACTGAAACACATGCTGAGTCTTCGCACACTTTGGGAAACGGATAGAGGGTAGCCGTGGATGGAGAAGGAATGGAGTGCTATCCTAGAAGCTCCTCCTCAATACCAAGAAGTTCCAAATGTAAGCTTATACAAACCTATATTATACAGAGAGCATACCTCTCACCTGATAACATAAACAGATATTTCAACATTGCCACTTTTGTGTGTCCCCACTGTCAACAGCTCAATGCGAATCTGTAACACATGCTCAGGTCCTGCACATCCCTGCAACTCTACTTGCACGCAGTAACCACAGCTCTTGATACTTGCACTGATATACCCCTGCCACATTTGTGGGAAGTTTGCATACTGGGGCTATACGCCAGGTCCAAGAAGAACAGGGTCACATCCCGATTCCGAGATTTGGGTCTGATAGTGGCAAAGTGATTGACCACGAAGAGGTGGAAACAGAATCCCCCCCGCCCCCTCAAATAGTCAGTTGGGAAATATCACTCATGATTTGGGCACAGGCAGAAAGCACAACACTGCACAGGGAGGACACAGCTGGGCTTCCCTTGGCCTGCAGGTTCCTGTCCTGGGCACTTTCTGACATGGTGCACGGAAACCAGGTCCCAGAGTCTTCACCCTGGGCACGACAGAGCACTTCCTATTCTTGTAATCCATGCACACAGAGAGACAGATGGGGTCATTGAATGACTGAAGCTGGTCTCCTGGAGCACTGGCTGGGCTTCAAACCTCAAATGAGCCCTCACTGGGACTTAAAAGGCAGTTTGGAATTCTGAACACTGAGTCACCTGAAGGAAATTATGTTAATTTATTTTAAGTAAAAAACATCAGCATGGTACATTTTGCACCACCAATGTAGGTATGGTAAAGGACACCTAATTTGAATTAATTCCCAGCCTAGTAGATAGTCATTAGATAGGATTATTTTATTTATTTATTGTGAACGACAATTGGATCTAACAATTTTTGTATAAACTGTGCTCTAAGGCCAGTAGTGAAAAAGTAGTTTTTATAACTAAAGCTGGTATCTTGTTTGGTTTATAGATATGACTGCACCATATTGTACTGTGTCGAAACAGCAAAAATATTTAATTCTGCCCTTGGGACCCAATTCTTTCATCCCCATTCCTTCTAGAGTATCCAAGGGAATTGGGTTCTAATTCAACCACAAGTATTAAGCTTCGTTTCTACGGCCGCCATTTTAAGTGAGGGTAGGTTTTAGGCACTGGGGTGCACGCTCTAGCGTTCCTGGCTAGCGACCTCCTCTTAAGGGAGGTAATCAGGGGGCCCTGTCTTGCCATCTATTGTCCTGCAGAACTAGCGGACACCAGACCTCGCTGGGCGCCTCATTCCTTAGCGCTCAGCTGTGGCGTTTGGTTTGTGAATTCTAGCGCTGTTTTTAAAACTTCCTCATTTTCTATTTAATTTAAATTTATTTTCTTTTCCCTGTTTTTAATCGGCTCTCTCCACCTACCTGCACTATAATTGTTGCTGCACCGCACTTGGCGGGTCCCGGCTCCTGTGGGTGGGTGTTACCGGCAGCTTCTTTTCTGCGGCCGCCATTTTGGGTGAGGGTAGGTTTTAGGCACTGGGGTGCATGCTCTAGCGTTCCTGGCTAGCGACCTCCTCTTAAAGGGAGTCATGCCTACGCGCAGCGGTAACGCGCAGCAGGAACGCCGGATCACTGCCGGAGTCACGCCAGAGTCCAGCCCGTCTGCGCCCGTCAGCGTCCCGGAGGCGGCGGTGCGGCGGGAGGGCCTGGCTTTACAAGGCTCCCTTTCCGCAGGGAGGATGATCTGCTATTCATCGAGGGCCCTCCGGGCCATGCAAAAATCTTCTTGCGCGTGTCGATCCATCTTCCCGGGTCGTTTTAGGGGTAAACGGCTCTGTCCTGGGTGTGGTTGGTCGCCTGTTTATGCCCCCGCCGCCTCACTGCGGTTAGGTGAGGACCGTGTGAAACATCTATGCTTTTTGCTCAACACGAGATCAGTAGGTAGGCATGCCCTGGACATCTTCGATCTTCTTGTTAGGGAAAAACCATTATGTCTCCTGCTGACTGAAACCTGGCTGGGGGAGATGTTCAATCCGGACATCTTGGCGGCTATTCCATCGGATTACAATATCTTCCGTCAAGATAGAGCCAAGGGAAGGGGAGGTGGGGTGGTGGTGGTAGTGAAGAAGACAGCTTCATGCTCCATTCTTCCCTTGGACACTATCGCAGGTTCCGAGTCCCTGGCCATCACCATCAGGCTGACCCCGCATCAAGCCTTGAAAGGGCTGCTGGTATATAGATCTCCAGGACCAGTGGGTTCTTTCTTTGAGGACCTCCAGACTGCCATCTCCGGACTGGCTTTGTGTGCGCAGCATTGTTTGCTGGCGGGAGACTTTAACTTTCATTTGGATGTGGTTGAGGATTCGGACTCAAACAAATTGTTGGATATTACTGCCCCTCTTGGCCTTGTTCCTTTCCTGGTGGGCCCCACACATGACAAGGGACATACCCTGGATCAGGTTTTTTCGTCGGTCCCTTTAGTGGATATAGAGCTTCTACCGGTGCTTTGGTCCGACCATAGGTTGGTCAGGTTCTCCATATTGGGGAGTGAGCAACTACCCAGTAGAGCCCCTACACAGTATGGATCTGCCTCGAGGGCACTGCACAGAGTGACTCCTGAGCTGTTAGCTCAGGCGTTTGTGGACCATCCGTGCCCCCTCTCTGGTGACTTGGAGTTGGACGTAGAGGCCATGCAGGTGTGGCTGTCGGAGAGGCTGAATGCTTTAGCCCCCGTAATGGCCCCTCGGCCCACGGCCAAGCGGGTTTCTGCGCCGTGGTTCACTGAGGCACTGCGTATCACTCGAAGCCAGTGTAAGGTGGCTGAGAGGGCGTGGCGCTTTCAGTATGACGGGGAGGCCAGACTTGCCTACAGGATAGCGGTCAAATCCTATCATCGCGACATTCTCCGCGCGAAAAAGGAATATCTTGCCAGAAGGATAGAGGCGGCCTCCAACTCATGTAAGGAGATCTTTACTGTGGTGAGGGAGTTCACGGCCCCTAGATCCAACTTGCCTCAAAGAGTGTCATCTGAGTCGTGGGTCTGTGATCTTGCCAAGTTTTTTACGGACAAGATTAAATCGATCCTGGACTCCTTTACAGAGAGGTCTGTTGAAGGGTCTCCTAGCATTGGGGCTGGACTAGTTCCACCGTCTACGCGGGATGCTGTTTTGGCGGAGTTCCCCTTTGTTTCCACCGATGTTTCCCTTGCACTTCTGGCCAATCTTAAATCGGGCTCGCCGTTAGACCCCTGTCCGGTCAAATTTTTGGCCAGGATGGCGCCTGTGGGTAACCCATTGGTCAACCCTCTCTTGAACATGTCTTTGAGGGAGGGGAGGGTCCTGCGGTCCTGGAAAAGGGCTATGGTGATTCCCCTTCTCAAGAAGCCTGGATTAGACGCTGAGGTTCTGGCCAACTACAGGCCGATCCCCCTCCTCCCGGCGCTGGCTAAGATCACGGAGGAGCATGTGCATGGCGTTCTTTCTAGTTTTCTAGAATCGAATGAACTATTGCACCCCTCGCAATCCGGATTCCGTCCTAATTTAAGTACGGAGACGGCACTCCTGGAGGTGTCAGAGGTTATTAGGGAGACACTGGACTCAGGAGGCAAGGCCATGCTGGTCATGCTTGATCTGTCGGCGGCCTTTGACACCGTTCACCATGAGGCGCTTCTCGCCAGACTCTACGACATCGGTCTGAGGGGGACGGTGTTCAAATGGTTTACATCTTTCCTTGAGGCTCGCCGACAAATGGTCCGGGCCTCCCCGAGCTCCGCTGAGATGCCGCCTTTGGGAGTCGGAGTTCCGCAGGGTTCTGTGTTGAGCCCGACTCTTTTTAACATCTTTATGACCCCTCTGGCGGCACTGGTGGAGTCCTTTGGGGCCCAGATCGTGTCCTACGCGGATGACACTCAATTGCTCTTCATGTGTAGGAAAGATCAGGCTTTTGATGGAGAGAGCATTCGGGGGTGCCTAGGGATGGTCTTTAACTGGTTTCAGCGGAACAGCCTCAAAGCTAATTCCAACAAATCGGAGGTACTGTTCTTTGGCTGTGCCTTGGACCCTGAATGGCGGGCGTGGTGGCCTACGGATATGTGTCCCCCTGCTCAGTCATCTCAGGTGGCAAAAAATCTGGGAGTTAAGTTTGACAATAACCTTACGCTGAGATCACATATTGGTTTGACGGGCACTTGCTTTGGTATTCTGAAGATGCTCCGGAAGTTCTTACCTCTGCTTACAGAAGAGCATAGAAAGATCACTGTGCAAGCCTTAATAGGCTCCAGACTGGACTATGCCAACGTCCTATATTTAGGGCTTCCGGACTATCTTGTTCAGTGGCTGCAGGTTGTGCAGAACTCTGCGGCTCGCGCCATCTTCGGCTTCCATAGGCGAGCTAGAGCATCCGGGTTGGTGCAGTCGCTTCACTGGCTGCCCATCCGGAAGTGGATTATGTTTAAAGCTTTGACTCTGGCTCACAAAGTACTTTCTGGCTCGGGAGCCAGGTACTTACAGCGAAGGCTCGTTTTTTATCGCCCGGCTCGATCTCTTCTGTCGGAATCTCTGTTCTTGGCCGTGGTCCCTCGAGTGAGGAAGGCCCGCACCGGGGGTCGCTCCTTTGGTCTTAGGGCCCCTCAGTTGTGGAACACCTTACCTCTGGCCTTGCGGCGTACTCCGAATCTGCTCCTGTTCAGGAAGAGCCTTAAGACCTGGCTTTTTAACCTTTAGGACGTCTTTCTTTCCCTTATCTGTCTCTGTTTTATGGTGTTATGTTTTTTCACACTGAGCTGCCAATATAAAGCGCCGGGACACTCTCACTGAGTAGCTGTGCGCTATAGAAATAAAAGTATAACATAACATAACATAACATAACACAGATTAGGATTCCTTCGACATTAATGTAACATTAATTTCCCCATAATTAATGGGTTCTTAAAAGAGCATTCCCCATCTACGTCTGATAAAAGGGGCTCCCATGGTTCTCAATCACTCTCCGAAAACTGTCCTAATCCTTGCTGTGATATTACGCTGGGATTATTGCAACCATATACAAAAAGGCCTCTTGGATATATCTCTCTCAGAACTCTAGACAAGTTTGAAACTATGCAACTTGCATGTTGTGCAGTCTGAAAAAATATGACAGTATCACACTGGCCCTGAAAACCCTACATTTGATCCCAGTAGAAGAGTAACCTTTAAATACTTTGGAAAGTACAAAAATCACCCTTTACTCATTCATCCGGCTATCCTACAAAACTGTTTGTCCCTCAGTAACCGACCAGAAACCTCAGTTCAGCTCATTACTGCTGACATCAATTGTTTAGCTACAGGACATATGAAAGTCAATATATTCCGCTCTAAGGCGACTGAACGTAAAAATCCCAATCTTGAAAATTATGACTGCAAATTCATAAGATTCATTTAAAAGACACACCCCTTCATCTTGCTGTTTGATTAATCACCCCTTCATCTGGATAGCCCCACTCAGATGGATCTGCCCAGTCAGACGACTAATACAGGCTTTACATTCCTTACCCATACTATGTGGACTGTTCCTCTTCTTCAAGGCTTTATGATCATGCTGGATCCATACAAGGGCTAGAATCCCTGAGCACTTTTTATCCCTGCTGGATGATCAACCAGTAGGATACCACTGGACCCTTGCGAATGTTGTATGTTCCTCCTCCTTTTACTCTCTTATACGCGCTATCCCAAAGTGCTCTGCAGCTACTGCAGGGTATTTAGAAGTGCTTTAGACCCCATCAAATAAAATAAATGTGAATTGTTGAAATATTTTTAATGAAATACTGTAAATGGTTTTAATTATTTGTTACAGCACAGATTATTATTACATTTTTAAAAATTGCCAGTCATACACAATGGTTATTCTCTGTGACTACCAGGTAGCTGCTTACTAGTCTACCAATCTTCCAGAATCACACACTATGGTAGACATTTCCCGAGCCCACGCTTTGTTTCTCACCTGGAGGTTTTGCCTAATGCGCTCAGCAGTGAAGCTCTTAGCCAGGGCCACAACACCCCTCTGGAGCTGGTTGCGCAAGACGATCTGGGCTGGTGACTTATTGTACTTTTGCCCAATCCGCACAAGTACAGGGTCTTTCAGGAGCACTGGAGAATTTTGATCAATGCTGCAAAAGAAAACAAAATAATCTGTGCCTACATACTGCATCAGACAGCTACACACATGCTTTTAAAAAACTTCAATACAACATATGACTGGAGTGTCAATTATAGCGTAGAATCTCTCATTGCAGAACAATGTCTGAGAAATGAAGATTGATTTTAGTCCAGGAGGGGTTCAAGAACAAAGCTCTACTAGACTGCCCCATAGAGAGTCACCAGCAGTTGATGCTTCATTGCCCCTACAGCAGCAAATGCTGAACCCGCGTTGGTGAGATCACTGCATGAGCTAGATCCTAAAAGATCCATTCATAGACCCTACTGTAGCACACCAAGCTTTTCAGTAGGACAATGAAATAAGCTACAACCAAGTGAAAGTGATTTAGCTGCATGTGCCTAACAACCATATGTGCATCGTAGGATGCCTTCATGATGTAGCAGTCTTTCAGAAGTACAGTATCTGCTGAGGCAAGATTTGTTTTCATGGGGTATACCTCTATTCTAGACCTCTCAAGAAAACCCCTCTCGCCAACAAAGAATGCAGCCTTAACTTATACCAGGTACACAATGAACTTGGGATGCTGCCACTGTTATTCTGAAACACACAGAAAACCAAAGGTTTTCTTGTGCTATCCGTGTTGTAGAATCTCCTATTCATCGGAACACAGCTGCGTGACGCACCTTCAATGCAGGACCTCGCATCACAGCCCCACAGCTCCTTGGAACTGCCACTGTGCGAAACATCTTTAACGGAAGACTTTGCAACATAGGGCCTCATTTATGAGAAGTGACGCATCGCTGCGTGAAAGCAGTGATGCGTCACTTCTCAGTGCGCCCTCCTTGCAACATGATTGATGCGTCATATTTGTAATATGACGCATCATGTCGCAAGGAGTTACAGATACATCAGTATTTCTGACGTATCTGTATAGCGCAAAAGTGATGCATTGCTGGAGTGTGTCACAAAAGTGACGCAACTCCAGCAATGTGGCCTTTCACATGGGGCAAGCCCCATGTGAAAGGGCCTGCGTCAGTCTTCAGCCTGCTGTGGGGCAGTCGTAAGACATTGACGCATTTGCGTCCTAGAAGTGACGCAGTGAAATCTCATAGATTTCACTGCGCCACTTCTACAACCCTTTCTTGCGTCAGTACGCCCCCTTGCATACATTATACCTGGCACAGGTATAATGTGGCGCAAGGGTTTACAAAGTGACGCATCTACCTAGATGCGTCACTATGTAAATATGGCGCAATAAGGCGCATTTTTTACGCCACTGGTGCGTCACAAAAAGTGATGCACCGGCGGCGTAAAAGTGACGCACAGCCTCATAAATGAGGCCCATAGCCCGCAGCTCCTCGGAGCCTTGACGCAGGAATCTGCATCACACCCCTGCAGCTCCTTATAACTGCAGCTGCTCGTCTCATGCTTGATGTGGGATCTTGCAATGCTCCGCAAGCAGGATTTACGGTACCTTGCTCAGTGGGCTTAACTTGGTCCCATGCTCCTTCGCGGTCGGGCTGAACTTGTGACTTTGTGCTAGTCTGACAAGCCCAGATAACTTCAGGTGGTGCTTTGTGCATATAAACGCTATTTTTGTTTAAACTTTTAACATTGTATATCCCTGGTTCTACTAATTAGATTTTTCTCCTTTTGGTCTAATATGATTTATAAATAATTTATTAAATCTTACTTTGTTTTTCCAAATTTGTCGGTGATATTTGTATTATGTTTTCACTTCATTACTTTTTGAAGCTTTGCTATATACTGTCTATAATTTATGTCCGACTGCTTTGTGACAACCACCAGAGGGTTAAGCACAGGTTTTTCGGTGTTGCTTGTGACTTCACCCTGACAGAGAATTGTGGTTGTTGCTTGAGTAGGGTTTCAACCCATTTAAACATTAACTCAATTTCCTAAAGACATATTTGGGAATATGGAATGAATAACGTTCTTTCAGAGCAACATCCTGATTTTGAGGAGTCCTCAAAAATACATAATTTCAGTTAGGCCAGTCTTATGGAAACTTTCTGAGAAAGATATGCCTATGAAGCTAAGGAAATGAAAAACATCTTAACTTTTCTTGGTATACTACAGTTTCACACAAAGTACATTCCCAAAATACCCTCTAATGTGGTCGATATGAGAGCACTACTCAACAAATGAAGGGAATATATTCAGTCAGATGAGTGTGAGAGAGAAAGAAATAAAAAACAATCTTTTTTTTGTTCAATATCTTTATTATTTTAAAAAGTAAAAGTTCATACAATTATAATAACATGCAATACATCAGGGTAAAGTAAGCAATAAGTAATGACAACATTTAGAATAATATAAACACTTATATTGAATCCATGTTAGAAAAATAACAAAATCACAAATAGTACTAAATCAAAGTATACAATTAAAAAAATTATACATAATAAAATGATAACAAAAAATTAGCTGTATTGCATATTATCCAAAAAAAAATATAAGAAGGAGGTGAAAAAAAAGAGAGAAAGCTAGGATAGAAAGAAGGATGAACTGGGAAAGCAGGAGGAAAGAGGATGAAAGAGTGAGGGGATAAAATAAACGATATTTTGAAAGCAGCTGATCTTGATCAAGAATATGTGATAGCAACAGATGTTTGGGCAAGAAGGAAGTTTGGGAATTGGGAGGGAGGGAATATTCGATTTGTAAAAATTGTTAACCTTTGATATATAGGGAAAGAACTGGTTGGATTGTATTCATGTGCATCAGCAGATGAATAGTAGGTTTGCAGGATTTTAATTACAGTGTTCATTATATTCCTGGTCTGTGAAACACTATACCAGATTTTCTGTTGAGATTAAGTTCTGACTTTGAGGGTGAAGAACAGGTGGAGGCATGCTGTTACTGAAGGAGCTATGAGGCGAAAAATGGGTGTAAACACTCAAAGGTGATGTAGTATTTCAAATGTATGTGGGCATACATAAGAGATGGACACGTAAGAAGAGATCACAGGAGTTGGAAGCCTATTAGAGGGTACAGGGTTCCTCCGCTAAGGCGGAGGAGCATCGCCCCACTGCTTTAAGGCAGTGCAGAAGAAAAACAAAATGATAACTAATTGTTATAATTTTCTTTTCCCGTTCCTAGGGGAGGGGCGGGGCTAGCATGAGCCAGGGAAGGAGTGGTTTGCACACTTAAAGTGCGCATGACTGTTTGCCCTTCTGTCCCCATCTGAGCGCCAAACCACAGCACTCAGACCAATCACAATGCTGCAAAGCTGCATTGTGATTGGCTAGGGGGAACTTAGGGGAAGCAATCACAACACTGCATTGCAGCGTTGTTATTGGCTTAGGGAGTCTGGGAGCCTGGGTGTTTTTACAGCGACAAGGAGAGGTGGCAGAGATGCAACGGCAGGCAGCGCGACCAGCAGGTACGTTTTTCACATTTTTTGTGTATTGTTTTATTTTCTACCAGCCGCCCCCTCACCCGTCACTGTTCCCTACCAGCCGCCATTGAGAGGGTAGGAGATGAGCTGTCACTAGATGGGAGTGTCGTATTGAGAGGTACGAGGGTAGTTTTTCCAGCCTCACTAAGAGATAGAATTATGACATTGGTTTATGAGGGTCATCAAAGACTGAGTAAAACTAAATACCCTTAAGCCTGTATTGCAGGTGTCAGGCTATACACCATATAACCTTGAATCATAACTTCAAACATCAATCCAAAGGTGCAGAGGGGATTCAGATACATTAGCACCCATTGAATTGAAATTGGGCCTAGTCAAAGGAAAGGTTTTCTGTCATTACAAAAGTGAGACTGCTTTAGAGTAGAACCATGAAACATTCCATTAATCCACAGCAGCTTCTGAAATGTTGTGCAACATAGCTGTTCAGAAGTTTCTGCTAGACATTGAAGATTCCTATGACGATGAGGTGATTCTTCTTCCCAACAAGATGCTGCAAGGGATTCTAAAGCATAACATCTCACACAAAATGATTTATTAAGTGAGTTTCATGTGAGGGGGCCTTAAAAATAGCCATTGACAATGACTTTGCTTGGAACTAACAATTCACTTTTTTATTTTCAGGTGGCAGAAGAGTGGCAAAGAAAAAGAACATGGACCGATCAGTCTAATATGACTGTTTTTCAGACATGAAAAAATGTCAATATAATTGTGAAATAAAAATCACTTTTACTGGTTAAACCCAGTAGCTTCCCATCTCCTTCAGCCTCTGGCACTGTTGGCCTCTCACTATCAATATGTCCTCGACTTCCTTGTGCTTCTCCACTCCTTCTCCTAAAGGGAGTAGCAGCTTCACCTTTAGCCACACAAGAACTCTTGATGCTAGGGTCAAGACACACTGGATAAGGAGACTATTTACTATTTCACTGAAAATGAGGGGACGGCTGGAGAGGGGATGATATAGTGGGGCGCTTTCAAGGCGGTGATGTGAGGGATCCACATAAAGACCATTCATAGAGCTAGAATAGGGCAAGCTTAATAAAAATATATGACCACAGAAGGGGCTACACAAAATGAGGAACTCAGACTCATTTATGGACTTGCAGACACCCATGGTCTTACAGAACTCAGGAGGAAACATATGGACCTGGCTGATAGACTGGGTAGAGTGGACTACAAAAAGTAAGTGGCACACCAGCATGCAGAGGTGGATAGGCCCAGACAGCTGCTGGCATGATTAATAAACGTGGAGTGAATCGGAAACGAATTGGAGTTATCAGATGCTCCAGTGATATATGGTTAACTTCAAAGCCAAAACAAACTTGGGGCCATGTTTATCATTATTATACGCAAAGCTGCAGACACTTTGCTGAACTGTGTGAAAAGGAGAGAGCAGGAATGTGCCATATCTATCCTAGCACCAATGCAGGTACCCATGCACCATGTTGCAAGGGTGCCTGTGGATCAGGCAAGGTTGTTTCTGTGCAGGAAGGGACACCTTCTGCATAAAACCTACCCTTAGAAGCTTATTCCTCTTTCTACGTGAGCTGCAGCTTAAGTAGAACGAAGAAAAAACAAGGAGAAATAAAGATATTTATCCTAGATACGCCTCACCTGGGAAGGTGTAGCATTTTGACGCATTCCCAGGTTGACCACTCTTGGTAAATCTGGGAAATGCGTCAAAATCCATGGGTGGGTGCGTGGGAACACCCAAGCTCCACCCAAGCTCCAACCACAGAACACCTCCCTGGGGCAGAGTATTGCAATGCAGTTACTTGCGGTGCCTTTCATTACCCCAGATTTACAAAGTCATGCAGAGCCGTGCACGGTGATCTTGCCTGGCTAGGTGAATCTTATCAAAGATTTATCATCGCCCTCCGTCCCCTAGGGTGGTGCAAGGGTGACACAAAACCTTTGATAGATCTGGCCCTCTGTATTTTCAGGAAACTGTCAAACATTGTAAGAGATACCCCAAAATCTTGACAGATTGCAAATCTACCTGACACGTATAGATAGACTGCATCGTGACCCACTGCTGTGTCAGTCGTTAGAGGAACCTTTGCCTTGCAGTAGACAAAGCAATGGAGTCGATATAACAGATAGCAAGGAACACAACTATCGGATAGATAGCCTCCCGGACAAATTTTATCTAACATACAAAACTACACTTGCCCTATAACTCTTAAAATGTATGAAAAACCTAGTCAATTGGGCCACCTACTGGGTGCTTTATGTGAGGCAATCATAGTAGTCCTTCCTAAAGAAGGCAGGGCCCCCCAGGGCGTAGGGTCATCTTGCCCCCTAGTCATGTTAAATTTGGATTTTAAAGTACTGGGGAGACTAATCAAAAACAGACTCCAGACTATGGGTCCTGTATAGTACATCCAGACCAGAATGGTTTTGTGCAGTTTCTAAATAGTAGAGGCACCAGGCAGGGTTGCCCTTTGTAGCCCTTTATCTTCACCATCATCCCGAGCTGCTGGCAAGCCTCCTGCGCAGCAGAGAGGCAGACTACGGTATATGCTTGGGCAACCAATGGCAGGTTGACTTGCTGTTTGCAGATGATACCCTTGTATATGTTAGGGAAAGTCTTGAGGCCCTTCTGGAGGTGATGGACATCTTAAATGAGTTTTGGAGCAACTTCTGGATATCATTAAGTGCAGCAAATCTTGCCTGTTACAGTTCGAACCACTTTTGGAGGTGGAGTGAACAGTGATTGCTCCAGAGGGATAGAGCTGAGGCTTGACTGCTTCAAATGTCTAGGAGTGAATGTCTCCCACACAGATGAGGATCTAATAGAGCCAAAACTAGGCAGAACAATTATGTAGCCCTGACAATCTGTGAAATTCTGGGTGTCCTTGCCGCTTTCATCTATGGGCAGGATAGCGATCCCCAAAATGCCGGTTCTTCTTACACTACTCTATTTCTTTTCTGAAATGCTGGGCAGAGCACCTAAAAGGTTTTATACTGAACTGGACAAGATACTCCCCGATCTTGTTTGGGGACTTGAGTGAAGAGTGGAGCTGTGCAAACTGCAGAGCCGTAGCCACCAACTATGAACAGCACTATGCGGCAGTCCAGTTGCAATGAGTGATGAGGTAACTACTTAGTGGTCCTGATCCAGACAGTGATAAAGTAGTCTGGAACGTGCAGGGGCCTCTGATTCTCCACCTCAGCCAAAGTGGCATCAACCGCCAGGCAAAAAGTGTGGGGGAGGGGGCTCTGCAACAAACACCCAGTTTCTCACAAAAAGTCTAACTTAGACCAAAAGTCTAACATTTCTAGTAGTAAAGTTAGACTTTTGGTCTACCTTTACATGTAGTAAAGTTAGACTTTTGGTCTAAGTTTGAACTAATTTTACTACTAGTAAAGTAAGACTGTAGGTATAAACTTAGACTTCAGTTCTAAACTTAGACTACTGGTCTAAGTTTACCTTTGTGACCCGGGTCCTGAGTATAGACCTAAAGTCTGAACTTAGACTTAAAGTTTAAATTTAAACTTTAGGTCTGAAGTTAACCTTTAAGACTAACGTTAGACTTCAGGTCTAAAGTTAGATTTTCTGTCAAAACTCAGGGTCCGATTCACAAAAGTAAACTTAGACAAAAAGTTCTACGTTTACGACTTTGGATATCCACAAAGGTAAGTTACGAGTAGTATCTTTACGTCCACACTCAGGGCAGAGTTTCCACACTCGGTGGAATCTCCGCACTCGAGGTGGAATCTCAGCCCGAGTGCAGAGATTCCACACCTGGAGTGGAATCTCAGCACCTGGAGAGGAATCTCTGCATTCTGGTGCATCTCTGCCCGATAGCGGAGATTCTGCCCGAGTGCAGACGTAAAGATACTATTTGTAACTTACCTTGTAAAGTTGTAAAGTTAAACCGTTTGTCTAAACTGGGACCAAAAGTCTAACTTTGTGAATTAGACCCTTAGACTTCAGGTCTAAGTTTGCCTTTGTGATAGCCCACATGTACTAGGGAGAAGATTCCAGATACTCCTGATGAAAATATTCTAACACATATTTCCATCGTATGGTGTGGCAGCGTCTTGTAATATCACAGTTTTGGACAGAGACACTTGAAGTGTTTGCAGAGCTGACAAAGAACACTATAGTCCAGGATCCTTCAAGGTGCTTCCTAGGAATGATGTCCAGAACAGAGAAAATGAAGTATGTTAGATTCTTAAAGCCAGCATATGGCTCAAGTCAAACGTCACATCGAGATGGCACAGAAGTCCCACAGGGCTACAGAAATGGGCATTCCCTTCTGCCTTGCAGTGGAGAACAGCAGGAGCTCAACTGGCCATGATATGGGATACATTTATTCTAGCACTTAAGGCCAAATCAAAAGCGTGACCCCTCTCCACTTTAACACCATCGGTGCGGCGCATTTTCCTGCTGTGCGCTGAAGTTTCGAAAATCCCGCGGTTCATGATAAGCTCAGCTCGTCATGAGCGTACAAGAGGTGTACTTCATGACAAGCTGAGCACGTCATCAGCGTCGAAGGGGTTAAAAAACTTGAGTACACTCCAGAAATCGTGAGAAGCATAAGGCGGCCTGCGAAGCTGGAAACCCTCGCATCTCCCAGTAACCCAAATCGCTGTTTATTTCCTTAAATTCAATTTGTGGTTTGGGCTATAAAGTGAGTCCCTATTGGACCAAGGGTGCAGCTGGCAGATGGGGGTTATAAAACTTTGCAACAATTTTTAGAAACAGGTCACACAGCTGAACACAGCTTAATCAGGTGTTTTAAGTGCTCCTGAGTTTAATTTCTCATGTTGAAACAATTGTGCGAGTACAAATCACGCTTGGCTTGCAGCATGTACTAATTAAATGTTTGGCGTGGATAATGATGTTATCTCATGTTATGTTAAAATGAATTTGTAAAGCACACGTACACCGGGGTGGTTTCATGGCGCTACTTTGATTGATACCAAAGTCCTGGAAAATTATTCAAAAGCCTGTCAGAATAGCCAAGTTTTGAGGAGGCTTCTAAAACAAGGAAATTGGTGCAGAAGCAAATTTCAGAGGGGTGGGAGTTTTTTAAAATGTGGGGGCCAAAATAGCGAACCTGGCACCATCAGTGCCCTTCAATTTAAAAGGTGGGATGGACAGAAGTTGCTTATGGGCTGAGCGGAGATTGCGTGTGGGGGCGTGCTTGTTGATCAAGTTGTTCACAAATTTAGGGCTTCTACCATTGAGTGATTTAAAGATGAGACACCCAACCTTGAAGGCACAAACGGGCAGCCAATGTAGCTTCCTTAGAAGAGGAGTGACATGGTAGTGCCTAGGTTGATGAAGAATCAGACGTGCAGCCTGGTTTTGTAGCATCTGCAGATATATGGATAGGTAAAGGGGGATGCCAAAATATAGCAAATTGGCATAGTTGGCATGGGACATAACCATGGTGATGAATCCGAGCTTCATGGGTAAGGAATCTGCAGATATTTTTTATTTTCCTGAGTTGAAAAAAACAGGTGGAGATCACAGACCCAATCTGAGACTTCATGGTGAGGTCCTGACTGATTATTACCCCAAGGCTCTTGGCCGAGCTGGATGGAAAGGGGGACTGACCTAGCTCCCTGGGCCAGAAGTGAGGACCCCAGGGATTTTTAGAGATACCACCTGTTAAAACCAACTCCGTCTTATCCAGGTTAAGTTTGAAATGGCTGCTGTTCATCTATGGAATAGCATGGGCAGCATGGTAGACTGAAAGGCATGGACCGATTCCGGGGAATTGCTGATGGAAAAAATAAGTTGAAAATCATCATCGAAATTAAATGTACAGACTTGACGCTCTTTCGGGGCTCTGACTACAGGGAGGAGGTAAAGATTGAACAACAGGGGGAAAAGTGAGGAGCTCTGTGGGACTCCGCATGAAATTCTGATTCTGGGGGCAGTAAACTGGGCAGTGGAGACTGCCTGGGATCGATTTTCCAAAAAGGAGCTGATTCAGCCCAGAGCGGGTCCCGAAATTCCTGTGTCCCTTACACGGTCGACCGCCTCAGTGGAATAGGCTGGGCAGAAACCCGCTTGGTGTTGATCAAGGAATTCAGATTCCTCCAGGAAATCAGTTAGGCTGGAATACTGGACTTTATTTGTTTGTAGCTCGGAAAGTTCTGCCGATTGGGGACCGCCAGATGTTTCATTGGTCCTGTAGTTAAAATCACCAATCAGCAGAATTTTCCCATAGCAAGTAGCTAAGTGCGCTACCTGTTCACCCAAAGAGCGAGGGAAGTGGGGCATCCTCTGAGGGGGCCTATAGAGCAAGATGCATACTAAAGGGGCAGCATCAGATTTTAATTCTAATTTTACCACCTGATTATCAACTAGAGGTAGATCTAGCGGGGTTAAGACAGTAAATTTCCAGCCATGGTGTATAATGGCAGCTACACCTCCACTAACTTTCCCCTGGGGAAGGTTGGCTTGGAGGATGTAGTAATCTGGTGGTAGTGCAGCAAGGATGTCTGGTGATGACTCCTGGGATAACCAGGTTTCATTAAGCAGGAGGAGATCTGGCTGCTCCAGCTTGAGCAGAAGAAAAATGTCAATCTGGCGCTTAACCATAGAGTGGGTGTTCAAATATATAACAGAAAACTTCCGAGCACCGTTACCATCTTGAGGATGGAAGAGACCCCAGGCCGCTGTAATGTGCAGACAAGCACAGACGGACTTGTCCTTTGGCCGGCACCCCACTTCTCGATGATAGGCTCCAGAGTGGGCGTGACAGCCAGCATCAGCTGGTCCGGAGTTAAAAGTGCGAATACGCAGTAGCGATTTTAAAAAACAAGTCAAATTCAGTGCAATAGCCAAGTAACAATTTCAAAAGGAAGGCAGGTTTTAAAATCAGTGCCTAGAACAATGGTGTTGGGTCAAAAAGGATGTGCCAATGACAAGGCAAAGTCCAGGTGGATAATTGTATTCTGGGTTTATCATACTTCTAAGAATTTGTAATCTTTTAGACTATAAAAGTTCTCTGTTGGGGCAGTAAGTGCTAATGGCGTAGGAGATGAACTCGGGGGTAGTTCCCGCCAAGGCCTGAAATGTGGTACAGCCCAATTTAAAGAGAGCCCGTTCCTTGATGGGCAGCCAATTTAGGGATTGGAGAAGGGGTGGTGTGATGGAATCTGGGCAGGCCATAAATCAGGCGGGCGGCCTGATTTTGTACTAGCTGAAGGCAACGAAAGTCATGATGCCTGCTTGGATGATGGCTTTCTGCTAGAAACAGAGAAGTGGCAGCTGGGTATTACTACATGTCTAACAGTGCTTTGTGTCTGCGAGTTATGACTCCAAGGTTTAGGTTTAGGTTTAGGATTTGCACTAGTCCTTCACTCTCTAGGGACTTCTTGGAGTTAAAACACGAGGCTGCCTACGAGGATTACTGGGATTTTATTACGGCTCCCGGGGACAGGAAACGGTACCACCAATTTAGGGTGGGAACGCTTCCTGTAAATTCCTTTACAGCCAAATGGCTGCCAATATTAACCCAAGCTGTCCATTCTGTCCCTCTCAGTCGGAAAGCATAGCTCGTTTGCCCAGAGTATAAGCACCCTAGGCATACGTGGTTGAAGCCTATGTTTCAGCAGTTGGGCATCACCACAGCCTCTGAGGCACTAAGGATTTTGAAAACTAACTGCTCAGAACATGTAGCTATTGCTGTCGCCCAATTTTTACATTGAATATGGGTAATTTGTGCGCGCAAATTAGGCCTAAATTAAGAATCTGTTTTTTTAACAAATATTTCTATATATTTATTATAGCTATTAATTTATTCTGTGATGCTAATGTATTTTTGCCCTGGATTTCCTGTTTTATGCCTTTTATAGCTATGCTTTTAATTTAATTGTAAATTATTCTGTAATGGATGGACTGGCTTATCGACCAAATCTCCTCCTGAGCTATATTGTCATTGATATGAAATCGCGAATATTCATGTTTCCTTTCTTTTTTAATATGTTTGTCTTTTATGATATGCAAATTGAAATAAAGATTTTATGATGATGATGACTCCAAGGAATGGATAACATGTTGCATGCGCATTCTTTGTAAGATAATGGAGACTCTACATGTCATTGTGAATGTGTTTTCCCTAACTTCCAACATTTGCTCCAATGCCATATTGCAGTCAGAATAAGCTGGTGGGCTGGGTACCATGGGATGATTTCTCATTGGAGTTGACACCAGACCCTCCAGCTGGCTTCCATGTTCTTTCAATCAGTTCCTCTATGGGTGTTGCAGGTGGGTCTGTGCTGGGTCTGCCTCCAGTAGAAGCATCATCCTACCTCCTGGTGGCAAGTCTCTACTTAGTACAGTCCTGACTCTTTCCTTCTCATCTTTATACGACCAAGAACAGTGCTTTCGAAGTGACAGTCACTCTCATGTGCAAAGCATAGCAAGCTTTGCGCTACAAAAAAAGGTGCACGCCTTGGTTATTCCAGAAGGCTATGCAGATGTCATCCAGAGACATCTGTATGTCATCATATGCTAATTAGTCTTGTGGCCAGAAGCAAAGAGCAGTCTCAGCATATGTGAACGTGGTTGTGTGTGTGCTTAAGCTACCAGCGGGGTATCTTCATTCTAAAACTACTGTCAAGGGCTGGGCTTATAGTTGCAGGTCCTGAGGCAAAAATAGGGTCTGCAATTTCCCACAGCCACTCATAAGAGAACGCAGAAAGATTGTGATTTTGAGGTGAAACAAGGACCGCCTGCCAAATCCAGAAAAAAACCTCTGCACAGGTGATAAAGGCTTTGCAGGTACGTGTTGGCAAGTTGAAGCAAAGCAGGTAGACTGGACTGCTTCCGCTTGCTTGATTCTTTCTAGTCTGTACGGAGATGATGTAAGCATCCAATCGAAGCAGTAGCATGGATGGGTGTGCAGGGTTCCACCTATGTCACAGGGGGCACACCCTTTCCAATCGAGTAGATGCTGAATAGTTCTATATCTGCCAATTCTGCATAGGTCTTGGACTTCGTATTCAGTTAAGTGATAAACAGGAACTGATTTTCTTCCAGGAAAGGTAGTAGGTAGAAGAGCAATATGGAATACCATGGCCCACATTACTAAAAGGGCGCACTATCCCATTTCGCACCACAGCACACCTATCAACATTTGCTCCAGGTGCAAATAGGGAAAGTGCACCCTATTATGAAGAATGCACTGCCCTCAGGGCAGCTGCAAACTCGTGTTGTCCTGTAGGCAGGCCATTCAAGTGAAATAAGGAGCAGCAGTTTAAAAGCTGTTCCGTTTATCAGTACAAGTGGCTCTCTGCCTGCACCTTTAAGAGGGGTCATAGGTCCCCCTGCAGGGGGGTGCAGTGAGTGACAGCACCCGCCTTCATGGGGTGTCTGGAGGGGTACATTGGACACCGTTTCACCTCTCAAGAGAGCTTCCCTCAGGAGGTGCACTCACTCAGCACCACTTTTTGTGGTGCAATGTCAATGCACCTCCTGAGGACACTTTTGCCTCTGTGCCTAAGTCTTTAACATGGCGCAGGCACAGATTTAAAGTGATTCCATCATTTGCATGGGGCCACACCCCCATGCAAATGAGGGAACGCCCTCACATGACTGCTCTAGCTCTACATGTTAGCCACGACTATCAGTAATACAGAAGAGGCCACACAAGCATCTGCGACCCCTTCTGTAATACTAAAGTGCCCTGGGGCACACAAAGGGGGCGCACAGGTCTGTTGCGTACCACAGGATGCTTTCTGCAATATGCCAGGTGGAAGATAAAGATTTGACCACAACAGAGTTGATTCTTGTAACAATCTAAAATGGATGATTATACTTGGGGACAAACTTTTCATGGAAGTGGCAAGATTGGTATGTATTACCTACCTTTATATTCAAATTGATAAGAAAGAAGGATAATGTTACTTACCCAGTAAGCATCTGTTCTTGGCATGTAGAGCTGTAAATTCACATGCTTTGAATACTCCTGCCATCTAATGTTGCGTCCAGATGTTTGCAAGTTGTTTTTTTTCGAAGAAGTCTTTCTAGTCCCAAGGTAGGTGACTCCTCCTTTCGGTGATAGTGCGCATGGGCATCAACTTCATTGTTAGATTGTTTTCCCGCAGAGGCTGAGAATGGGGTTAGTAGGTGTAGAATAGAGATGTCCTTGCGTATAAATGTGAATTAAGAACTACAACAACTACAGGAGACCAGGGAGGTGGGTGGACACGTGAATCTACAGGTCTACAGGTTAAAAAGTTGCTCCTAATACCAATCGAGGAAGATGGTAGGAGAGTATTTGTTTCTTGCCTTCTGTCTTGGAAAACGAGTAGTCATTGCAACTGGTCAAGGGTGTGTTTTAGTGTTGATGCTCTTGTCTTCTTGAGCTGAAGATAGGGTCTGTCATTTCCTTTGATCACCTTGAGAGACCTTGAATGAACTCAAAAAAGATTCTGGGCATTCCAGGGAAAAAACCTGAAAGACAAAAGTCTGCTTTAAAGAACCATGCACATTTAGGGTTGATTGGGTTGAATAAATACTAACATCAGCTTCCAAATTTACAAAGAACAAGGTGTTAACTGCCACTGCTAAGAAAGCCAATACTCAAACTTTTTAGTATGGAGCTGGCAATAAAATCTTCAAAAAGATTACAAAAATCGTTAATGGTCAATGTGTATAGAAATACATATGACCACCCAGAATTGTAGTCAGAAATGTTAAGGTTAAATTAATAATTTTAGGCATAGACTTTCTTCTCATCTTGACCCAAAATTGGACTGCCAATCCACAAATAAATACAGAACTCCAAAGCCACAAAAATCTCTTTGCAGACACTGGTGGATTGCGAAGTGGCATAGCCTCACAGCACACTATATTAAATATTTTTTTAGTTATAGAACGTGTCAAGCAAGCCCAATGGATCTGCCCTCCAATACATTCAGCCATCACAAGTGTATTTTTACCTACCATGCCTTATCTCTACTTGATCCAAGAACTCTGTACGCCACCAACACAATATTCTTAGACTTGCAGAATTCCAATAATTTGCTCTGGTTCAAATATATGTGGCATTCCACCTGCAGAACATAGCACATTGTCAACTGTAAACGAACTGTTAACACAAAAATAAAAATTCTAATTCTGAAAAGGAAAGGGGACTGACCTAAATAAATTCACAGTTGATGGCATAGGAGAGCTTTACATAAACATCTTGCTGCTATACTGTAACACTTCATTTAAACAGAATATAAATAACAGTTTTATTCACAGTACCCCTGCCAACATGTGCGACAGATGTTGTCCTCGCTATAATTATGAAGACGACCCAGGTCAGGACAGGTTAAGTATGTGAAGCCGCCCATCAGTATATACTACAACGTTTCAGCTCATTATATGGATTGCGTACATTAATGATTGCAACCTCTAGCTCATAGGCAAGTGAAGAAGTAATCAAATGTTTTCCATACTCCTGCCAATAGGGATAAATATAGCACATCTTGAGAAACACTAGTACAAATAATGACATATGATAGAGGGTGGATGCTGCCCACAGAAACAGGAACAGCCCATCAACGACTTCTTAACTAGGGACTATGATGAAGGAACACACATGTTATGCCAAAGCAGTCCTCCTGAAGCAAGACCTTTGTGTAAATTGCCATCAGAGCTGCAGATCATGATTTGGAGTAATACAATCCTGTTTCAGATTAGAAGGAGAATCCTTGCTAACCCTATGCTTAAAAACATTGTTATATGCTTAAAAGTATTGACGGTGTAGCACATGCTCCAGGAGAATCCTTGCTAGCCCTATGCTTAAAACATTGTTATATGCTTAAAAGTATTGACGGTGTAGCACATGCTCCATATAAAAGAGCTCGTTGCCACCTAAACTTTGGGAACTATCCAGGGTTCCCTACTCAATCAATCAAACATTCTTTATTTTGCTTACAAAAACCATAAGAGAAGCAACCATACAAATCAGGATTAGATCACACTAAGCTAAAAGGAGCGTTCAGGAGACAAATGTGCAAGTAAGACATAAAAGGGCTCAGGTTGACATAATAAAACAGCATGGACATGGCATGGGTGTTGCAGTTCCCAATAATTCATGGTTGGGATCTCTCTGGCAAGAATAAAAGGCTAAAGTGCTAGTGCATTAACAAAACTTGTACAAATCACTTTCCAGATTTATAACCCACGCATAAAACAATAAATAATAATTGCCCTCATCCGAAAATAGTGCCCTTGCACTAGGTCAACAATAGACAAAATTAAAATACATAAGATATTAGCATTAACACAGTTGTTTACAATTAGGGCTCCCGGTTTGATGGTATTTATTTTTTTGCCATTTCCGTCTGTATTTATGTGTATTTATTTTTGGGGCATTTTTTCTGTATTAATCCACATTTATTTTTGGCACACGCAAAAGACGATGCTACAGCTAGTATTTTTCCACATTTATTTAAATTGAAAACACAGCGAAAATAAAATGCCTTTCTACACTTGAAGTTCAAGGCATTGAGTAAACTTAGTGCTGCACAGCTTCTATAATATACAAGAAATGCATTGCATTTGTTAGTATCACAGTATTAATTGATCTAACTTTCGAGTGCGATGCTACATACATTAGCTGCAATTCCCACAGTAAAAACGTCTGCATTTTTCATAGTAATTTTTTTTTATGTTTCCTAAGTAAAGTGTCTTGATTTGTTTTGATCCTATTAAAATCTTTGTATCCATCAGTTCCAAAAATGGAGCTTCCTTTGTGCTTTCCTAACTGTGGATATATTTGGAGATATTTGTGCGGTTCATTCACATTCATTGAAATCTTATCTGTTACCAAAAACTGAAATCCTCCTGCATATCCTTTCACTCTCCATGTGCTCCAGCAATATAT
Organism: Lissotriton vulgaris; assembly: GCF_964263255.1. Classification (NCBI taxonomy): domain Eukaryota; kingdom Metazoa; phylum Chordata; class Amphibia; order Caudata; family Salamandridae; genus Lissotriton; species Lissotriton vulgaris. Next base: position 164,061,710 of record NC_141686.1, on the reverse strand, counting down.
TCACATATTTCTTATTACAAAATCCTCTCCCCTTATAGTCAGAGAAAGTAAACACATTTTTCCATGTTAAAAGAATAATCAGAAATGTGTGGGAAGACTTGCCCTCTGTGTTTGAATGAGCAGCAATTGTGACTAGTTAAAAAAGCAAAGGCGCCTTTGTTGCTCCTTCACCTTCTGAACTCCAGCAAGGCAATTTTGGGGGTGCTGCAACGCCTACCACCCCCCTACTTCCAAGCTCTCAATTTCCATTGAACTACAAATGTAGTGCAACATTCTGGGGACTGTCCTCTGCAAGATGGGTGTGCACATTAGCCGTATAAACTCATGATTACAAGTACCAGGATGCAACAGTGTAGCTAGGATGTGATGCACTGTTCAAATATGACATGAGCGCCTTATGATCTTTGCCTCTAGTGAGAAGTCTGTGTGTCACATGTAGCCTGGCAGTGTGTCTATGCAGAAAACAGGCTGACGGTATGCCGTAGTATGTTATCAGCAGGCTGGCAGTGTGCCTAGACACCAGATGCAGCCTTTACAACAAGGACTTCAAGTACCAGAATGCTCTAGTACAACGAGAACACCCGCATGGACAATTTGTCTTCTTGCCTTCGGTCAGCAGGAGGAGTAATGAAAGGACCAGATGTGCTGTACAAGTCTGACAGGGGAATGTGCGATGCAAACAATTTATAAAATGATGCCTCAGCCGGTCCTGAAAGCTGTGATGGATGGAGTGGATGCTGCTGCCTGAGCCTCCCTGCAGCCAGCTCGCACAGATGGTCCTTAAGCACATCGAGTTCAGAAAGGAATGCCCATCCCTGGCAGTCCATTGTTGGAGGGAGAGGTGTGAACCCGCAGCTCCTGTATGAACAGCTCCTGGCACCCCCGCACCAAGGCCTGGTGGCAGCAGGCACAATGGGCCGGTGTCAGCTTTCTCAAGGCCTGTGCTTTGTTTAGTGTTTATCAGAGCACCTGGGGAGCTTACCTGCGATAAGCCCCTGGAGTTAAAAAGTTCTTGGGGCCACCTCACACTTTTCTTCGGAACTTCACAGGATGCAACAGCCGATCCCCGACCTATCACAGGCTGTGGACAGCCCATTGTCATTCTGACTGCAGATGATTATCACATTTAGAATGGCAATGGGCTGTTGCAGAGGAGCTTAACGTGCGCCTGAGGTGTGCTTCCTCACTGCTGATTAGCACATGCCTGAAGGTGACCTAATCCATGCACAGTTTTAATAGCATTTTTCTGTTTCTAAATATAAATACAGACAATGGAAAAATAGTTTTCCGTCTGTATTTATGTGTATAAATCCGTAAAAACGGAAAACCGGGAGCCCTATTTACAATGTAAAATAACAGCATTGGTGTTTAAACCACTCTTGTCTGGTCAATACAGTCTCGATTATGTCGATCAGGACCAGACAACGGTGTTAGCTGCGCCCTCCTTCTAATTGCCCAGAAGTGGCCTAGGAATTTCGCAGTGGTACCGGCGAAAATGAATGATTGAATGAACAAAGTTTTATAAAGCGCAACTTAGCCCAAGGGTATCAAGACGCTAACGCGAGTAATCCAACACACAGTCAGAAGGGTCAGCTTTACAAGTACGCCTCAGAGAAAAGCCAGGGTTTTAAGGCCTTACGGAACAGAGAGAGAGAGGGTTGCCCTATAAGCTCAGGGGGGAGAGAGTTCCACAATCTGGGCACCACAATGGAGAACGCTCTTCCACCCCATTTTGCCCTTGCAAACCTGGGGACCACAAGAAAGTTTTTGTTAGAGGAACGAAGAGATCTCCTGGGGGTATAGAGATGATTACAAGTGACTTGATACCCTCCGGACCAGTGCCATAAAAGGCTCCATGAGACAGACATAGACTTTTAAAGGTGATCCTACAATGTATCCGAAGCCAGTGTAAATTCTCCCGAGCTGCCGAGGCTGAGGCAAATCTAGGGAGGTTCAAAACCATCTTCGCCGCAGCATTCTGGACCATTTGAAGATGATGAATAAGACTCTTGTTAATGCCCAAATAAAGGGCATTACAATAGTCCAGTCTGGAGGAGACTAATGCTATGGTAGCCTGTTTCTGAGCATCTGGGGAAAGATAATGGGAGATCTTTCTAAGGATTCTAATAATGCCACAGCAGGTGGAAACAGTCCTATTAACCTGACGTTCAAAGGAAAGGGCAGTGTCCATTAGCACCACACTAGTTCTTGCCATACTGGCGTGGGTGGGAACATTCCCCAAGTGAGGGCAGCCACCAGTCCCTTGACCAGATTTCCTGATTGCCCTCAAAGATTAATACCTCTGTTTTCTCCCCGTTCAATTTCAGGAAGTTCTGAACCATCCACTGAGAGACAGCCTCCATGCAGCTCCTGAAATTCTGAGCAGAATCCTTCATTGAGTGAGTGAGAGACATCATTATTTGGGTGTCGTCTGCATAAGACAGCATCTCCAACCCAAATGATCTAACCACCCTGGCAAGGGGGGCCACGTAGATGTTAAAAAGTGTAGGGCTCAATGAAGAGCCCTGAGGGACCCCACAGTGCACAGGTTTAGGAGCAGAAAGAAACTGACCCAGTTTCACTCTCTGTTCCCTTTGGTACACAGACAAAATATCGATTTTTTAATATCGATAAGCAAAAATATCGAAGTTTAAATATCGATATACAAAAATATCGAAGGTAAGTAATATCGACAGTCTAAATATCGATATTGGTATGATATCAGTAATATCGAAGTTGTAAATATCGATGTTAATAATATCGAAATTAATAACTTTGATGTTACTAATATCTATTTTTAAATAAATTTAGTGTATATTATATTGTATTAATTATGTTTTATAATTTTTTTTAATGTTATTTTATTAAATATTGTGTTTTACTACTGTAGCGGGTTGTGGGTTTATAGGGGAATAGGGTGGGAAGTAATTTAATTATGTTAAATTAATTATTAATTATTAGGAATTATTAATTAATTAATTGAGAATTAATTTTAAATTATTTTAATTAATTCATTAATTGATAAATATGTTCTGTAGCGGGTTATGGGTTTATAGGGGAATAGGGTGGGAAGTAATTTAATAATAATTAATTAATTGATATATGTTTGTACATATTTTAAATAATTAATTGGTAATTAATTTCTAATAATTAGTTAATTAATTATTATAATTTTTTATCATATTTATAATTATTAATTAGTTGGTAATTAATTATTATTAATTATTTTAGTAAATTAATTAAAGTAATTTTTATATATATTATTTATTGTTATTAATTAATTAATTGTGCAAAATAATATTAATTATTAAATTAAATTAATTACAGCAAATGTGCTAATATATTTATTTTATTGTTATTGTTAATTAATAATTAATTGGTAATTAAATAATATTAATTAATTGTGGGTACAGGGGTATTTTTAGGGTTCAGGGTCAGTTTTCAGTTCATGGGTACAGGGGTATTTTTAGGGTTAAGGGTCAGTTTTCAGTTCATGGGTAAAGGGGTATTTTTAGGGTTCAGGGTCAGTTTTCAGTTCATGGGTAAAGGGGTATTTTTAGGGTTCAGGGTCAGTTTTCAGTTCATGGGTAAAGGGGTATTTTTAGGGTTCAGGGTCAGTTTTCAGTTTTTGGGTAAAGGGTTATTTTTAGGGTTCAGGGTCAGTTTTCAGTTCATGGGTAAAGGGGTATTTTTAGGGTTCAGGGTCAGTTTTCAGTTCATGGGTACAGGGGTATTTTTAGGGTTCAGGGTCAGTTTTCAGTTCATGGGTAAAGGAGTATTTTTAGGGTTCAGGGTCAGTTTTCAGTTCATGGGTAAAGGGGTATTTTTAGGGTTCAGGGTCAGTTTTCAGTTTGTGGGTAAAGGGGTATTTTTAGGGTTCAGGGTCAGTTTTCAGTTTGTGGGTAAAGGGGTATTTTTAGGGTTCAGGGTCAGTTTTCAGTTCATGGGTAAAGGGGTATTTTTAGGGTTCTGGGTCAGTTTTCAGTTCATGGGTAAAGGGGTATTTTTAGGGTTCAGTGTCAGTTTTCAGTATTTGGGTTAAGGGGTATTTTTAGGGTTCTGGGTCAGTTTTGGGTTTTTGGGGTACAGTCGTACAGGGTAAAAATTAAATAAATTTAAATTAAATCAATTAAATGAAATTATAAAATATAAAATTACATTAAATTATTACGTTTTTAATTTATTTTAAATGTATATGTATTAGTTTTAATTTTTTTATTATGTTTTAATATTTTTATTTAATATTTGTAACATTATATGTATTTTATAATTATTTTAACATTTTTATTAATACATTTAAAAAAACGATATTTTTAATTCCGATATTTTTGTACTACGATATTATTTTTTCGATATTTTTGTACTTACCTTGTTAGGGATAGGATTCCGATATTTTTGACTTCGATATTTTTGTCCCGATATTTTTGTATGTCGATATTTTTGATTTCGATATTTAGTCAGACATTCGTTCCCTTTCGTTAAGAAAGGAGGCAAGAAGATTCAGGGCAGGGCCCGACCCCTATCTCCCTGAGACAAGACACCAATATAGATGGAGACAGAGTGTCGAAGGCCGCTGTAAGGTCCAACAGGACCAAAAGAGTGCTGTGGCCCTTGTCAACCTGAGAGCGAATATTATTAAGAACTGCAGTAAGAACAGTTTCAGTACTATGATTTCTCCTGAAACCATGTTGGAAGCTATCCAAAAGGGCAAAATCCCTGAGGTAGGTGCTAAGATGGAGATTAAGATTGGACTCCAACATCTTTGCGGGGGCGGGAAGTAGGGAGATGGGGCGAAAGTTTTTCAAGACACCTGGGTCCAGAGCAGGTTTCTTCAAGAGCGGTTTTACAACCGCCATCTTCCATAGGGAGGGAAAAATTCCCTCCAAGATGGGACGGTTCATAACCTTCATAAGAGGTTGAATAACCACTTCCCGGCAGGTTTTCAACACTTTAAGCGGGCAAGAGTCTAAGGAAGAGCCAGACTTTATATTGTCTAGAAGCCGAGCCATAATCTCAGGTGATAAAGAAGGGAAAGACAGAAGACTTGGGAGCTGCTCACCAGGCAGACTCCCGACTCCAAAGGAGGCCGGAGGATTAGGAGGTCCCATACAGGAGTTTAGAGATTCAAGCGTGCCATAGATATCCAGGATCTTTGTATGAAAGAAGGCAGAGATCGCACAGATCCTGAGATTCCACTATCGAATCTACTACCCGAGGAGAAGTTAAAGAATCTAAGACCTTAAAGAGATCTCTAGGGGAGTTAAGGGAGGCAGTAACTTTAGAAAAATAAGCTCTTTTTTCCTCCACAATAGCTAGGTAATACTCCTTTAGGCATAGTTTAGTTTGTGTTGTTCCTTCTCCAAGGGAACAAGATGGGCCCGCCAGAGCCTCTCCTGTTTTAAACAACCTTGTCTCAGTTGTCTAAGTCTATCTGAATACCAGGGAGCCGAGGGGCTCTTCCTTGCTGAATAGTGTTGTTTAGGAGGGGCCAGGATATCCATTGCTCCTGAGAAAGCATGCGAAAATTCCAGAGTAGCTGAATTAACATCCAGCGAATCAGCAGACGCCAGCTTATTCAGATAGGGAGAGAGTATGTCATTATTAATAGATTTAAAATTCCTTCTAAATTCCTGCTTCTTAGAATCTGGCAAGGGAAGTACTGCTTCCTGAAAGGACAGGTCTAGCGGTACAGCAAAGTGGTCAGACCATACTAAAGGGACCCGAGGTCCCACCCTCAGCCTAGGGTCATTAGAAAAGACCCCATCGAGGGTATGTCCTGCCAGATGGGTAGGGCCTACCACCAACTAAGCCAGACCACAACAGTGAAGTCCAGAGTTTCCAGGAGAGCTTTAGTATCTCTACATCCCGTATTCTCCAAATGGAAATTAAAATCACCAAGGATGGTGATATTAGACCTCTCAATAAAAGGCTCTAACAATTTAATAATGTCCTGACTAAAAGAGGATCTAGGCCCAGGTTGTCTATAAAACAGGAGCCCGGAAAATGAAACGGAAGGGCAGGTATTAATAGAAAAATACAAGGCCTGGAAAGGATCAGAGGGAGTAGAGAGAGACTTGGTGCGGCAGATAAGAGATTCCTTATACAGGATTCCCAATCCTCCTCCTCAGCGACCTATTCTGTCCATCCTGGACAGTGCATAGCCCGTCGAATGGCATCTACCAGATCAGGTCCCGAGGCATCCGTGGCCCAGGTTTCTGTTTTAAACACCCAAGTTGGATTCCTGGCTGAAACAAAGTCTCTAAACGCGATATTGTTTTTTACTAGTGACCTGGCATTGATAAGCAACCCCTTTTTAACGATCAAACTAGAGGGGGGTTTAAAAACAGTGAGATCCGACAATGGCTTCATTACATGTCCCTTTATAAAATCACAGCTTTGGCACCCACCAAACATTCTATCTAAAAAATACCTCAGGGTCAAAGGTATGATGGCAAGACTTAGTTATGGGCCGAAGTTCTAACAAAAGCTTTTTTTCATAACAGAGCCTTACTTGGATACACGCGTCCGGTAAGGCAGCCTCCCTGGCCCCTGGCACGATTGTGGCACGGACGGGCGCAGACGGGCTTGCCTTTGGCGCGCCTTCGGCGCGTCCGCTGCCCCCGTCCGCTACGCGTGGAGCAAGTCATGTGTTTTAAATAGGGAAGCGCCAAGACGCTAACCCAACTCGTGACCCTCGCCCCCCAATCAGGGAATGAGCTGCAATCTATGCCGGCGCCTTACACAACAAGCGGGAAAACCTGTGGTGGAACGGGGCACTGGCGTAACGAAAGCACAGATTAAGGTAGGCAATCAAAGACAGAGTAAAAACGTTAAAAGTAGTTTTTATGTTAAAAACACAGCGCAATGTAAATGGCACAACAAGCACCAACTGAAATGCATCGAAGGAGTCTAGCATTTGACTTTAGTATCCACAGGGCGTCTTTAGAGCTTCGGGTCCCTAGTTGTTTGCACACAGGAGCTAACCACTTGCTTCTTGGTTTCGCATAGGCTGTGCATGCAAAAAAGACATATCTGTAATGATGAGAAGTCCACACGTTGAGAAGTATTTAGTGATGTTTAAATCCAAGTTATATAGAGAGACCCCACCAGGAGCATCCAGCATAATGCTCAGCCCAGCCAACTGTAATCACAGGCAGATCACCAACATTCTGATAGATGCATCACATCAACATTCCAATAGAGGTAGAGAGGGAAAGCATAGAGAATAACAGGATACTACATTATCCTCTCTCCTTAAACAGAAAACAAAAAGCTTTAAACAGAAACGGAGAACAGGAGAAAATGAAAGCGAGTAAAATGAGCAAAAACGGAAAAAGAAGAACAGAAAAGAGGAAACACCTTAAGAAAGAGAACAAGAGGGAAGAATGGAAAAAAACGTATAAACCATCCACCCTTCTTAGACCATATAAACCATCCTCTCTTCTTACAGAACTAAAAGGAAGAAAATAAAGGAAGGCAAAAGAAAAGAGAAAGAACAAAAGAAACTTTCATTACGAGAAGATGAGGAAAATTAGAAGAGAAACCCCATCAACACACTATTACCACAAAGCAAAATACAGTAACGTAATGCAAGAGATAACAGTGCAAAAAGAAGCAATAAAAAAATATATAGGATCTGAACACAAGTAAATCTGAACATATTTAGCATAAAAAACATAAATACAGATAAATAGTAAACATAAGCTAAATATGAGGACATAGAACTTTTAAAACCTAAAAGTGAATGTAAACAAAATAGTGCTGTAGGACTATAGCCCAAGCATAACTCCTCTGAAGGAGACTAAAATATAGACGTGGTCCGTGTGGACAACTGACATAGTGTCAGGTGGGACTAAAACCCACAACAGCAAAATGGGACATGAACCCCACAGCAAAAATATAAGTTAAGTAGATGAGATTAAAACCCACTACAAACAAATGGGACTGTGACCCATCGCAAATATGCAGAACTAGAGCAAGTGGGACTACAACCCCCTGCAAGCAAATGGGAAAAGAACCCATCTGTAAAACATTGCAAAGTAAGCAAATGGGACTAAAACCCAAAACATGGGACTTGAACCCATAACAAATTAAACTAGTAGGACTGAAACCCACAGTAAGCAAGTGGGACTATAACCCAATGCAAACATTTAGGAAACACAGATGGGACTAAAACCCACTGCAGAGAAATGGGACTACAAACCCATGGCAGAAGACATTTAAAAAAAACATGTGGGACTAAAACCCACTATAAGTAATTGGGACTAGGACCCATTACAAACATTTAAACTACACAGGTGGGACTCAAACCCACTGTGTAGAAATAGGACTAGGAGCAGATGGGACTAAAGCCCAGTGCAACAAATGTGACACGAAACCCAACGCAGATGAGGCTAAAACCCACTGCAAATAAAAATAAAACAGGACACAATCCAAAAATATATAATTAAACGTGTAAACAAAGGAACAGCTGGGACTAAAACCCACTGCAAGTGCAATAAAAACAAAACACTGTTGTGTTGTGTGAAATGCATGACCAAGTTGCATTAAACATGAACCAATGCAAAACGAAATTGCCAAATAAATATAAACCAAACATATGTGACATAAACAGCAGTAGGAGTAGATCGTATTCAATTAAACAGCAGGTTACAAAATAATTCATATAAATGCATCCAATTAAATTTAGACGCCGGAGCGCGATCAATGCCCCCAAGAAGAAAAACCTTCCCTATTTAAAAAGTTGACACAAAAGCACAGTACCTTATTTTGACACGGCGCACCGTTTATAAAATGATAAATTGACCTGTCTTGCTGTCAACTGTATCGCCATGACAAACGGTGCTTGAAGTGTTGAAATGAAATTCTTAAAAACGCTGAAGGTACATTAAAACTGGCATCAAAGACACGGAGGTTAAATTACAAAACAAATGCCGAGTAGAATCGAGGACATCACGTCGTGGCATGACTCAAGCTGACTAAAACTTTATAGATAAAGGAACAAACATCGTGGTTGGCAAAACGAAGCAAGCATTCTCATGCACAGCAAGTCAGAACTCCATAGCGCCGTGGTTGGCAAAACATCCCAAAATGGAGGCACGTTTCCTCACGTCTAGCCGAGTGGCTCACGGTGCGTCCATGCACCAAACGCGCTGAAGAGTCAGATGACGAACGCGACACCAAAGCTCGACAACAGCGTCACAGAAGGCCAAGAAAGAAGCAGGTAAGAGCGTGCACACACGCGCTGCATATTTTAAATGGAGTGAGGCAGTTAAACTGTCAAAGGCTTAAGTGGCTCGATTTTCGCTCGATTTTCACTCGATTTTCGCTGAAAATCATGGAAATAATGTACAAAGAGATCTCCACAAAAATTATGCTATGGCAAGAAAGGTGGTAAACAGGTACCGCAAGCAGAAATTCAAAAACAATGAACCAGCTTTGTAGAGAAAAGTCTCCTCCTGACAAAGACTTTAAATAAAAAGCAACCAATAAAGAAAAGTCAACACTGTTTAATGTATCTATAGTTAAACAGTCACAAATCTTCCCAGAGAGATACAGCTTACTCTCACGTGAAGAAACAGCACAGGAGCCAGGAACTAACAAGATTAGGGTTTTCTCTTGAGGGCACAGTTCCAAAACAGCAAAAAGTACGCTCTCCTTGTAAATAGGACAGTGGCTCTCCTTGTAAATAGGACATTGGCTCTCCTTGTAAATAGGGCAGTGGCTCTCCTTGTAATTAGGACAAAATGCAATGTTGCCCAATGAAGTGCTTACCCTCATGTGAGGATACAGCGTGAGTCTCAAAGTCAAAAGAAACAGTCTTACCCAAAGTCAGGGCACAGCTCCAATTTAAAATTAGTAGACTAACTGTTACACAGGACAACTGCCAGACTGCTGTGAGCGACCGGTTGTAGGTCACTGGTGGGGTCATGCTGGCAGTTGGGGTAACTTTTCTTGTTGCAGGAGATCCTTTCCTGGTTTGTAGTTTCTTTTCTTAATTTCAAACAGCTTGAATTACTTCCAGACTTGACAGGTGTGGTTCTTTCTTTAGATCGTCGCCATGAATGTAATGATGAGAAGTCCACAGGTTGAGAAGTATTTAGTGATGCTTTAATCCAAGTTGTATAGAGAGACCCCACCAGGAGCATCCAGCATGATGCTCAGCCCAGCCAACTGTAATCACAGGCAGATCACCAACATTCTGATAGATGCATCCCATCAACATTCCAATAGAGGTAGAGAGGGAAAGCATAGAGAATAACAAGATACTACAATATCCTATTGATCTGTGTGCACATGAACAGGAGGGACAACCCCTGCATTGGGTTTCCTTATTCAGCCGTGAGTTAGAAAAAGCCTCAATTGGTAAGCTACCATGTCTGAACTGTGTATACAATTTCCTGTCGGCTGGCACCTTGATAATATCAAAGTAGCTTTCTAAATGACAATTAGTTTTCAGGTCAATGAAACCATATGTTAGGTTGCAGAGTTGTCTTTTCAGAAGGTTATTCTGATTAACCCGTGGCCAGTACGCAAGTTTTACTTGGATTCTGGAATGCGATGGTGGATGGCCGGTAACCTGATTTGGCAAACCAATGCTGGACCGAAGAGCGTCTACCTGTTTAAGTGAGCCAATTTCTTTTGTGGTATCCACATTAGAGATCTCACAAAGTGCAGCAGCATAAGGTGCCAGATCAGGAGTGGTGACCAGCAATGGGAAAAGCCTTGCAAGATCGTTAATAATAGCTTCAGAGGAAAAAGAGGCATGCTTAGGGGAAGGGATATCAAATTCCTAAGGAACTTAATTTCCACAACTCAGAGTTCGTTTGTATATACTGTGCCCCATAGCTCTGGCCCATAGAGATCACTGCACACAGCCTTGCAGCTGTACAATTCGAGAGCAGGAGCTACTGGCTTGGTATATGATAGTAAGTCTAAAATAAATTCCCTTTGGGATTCCTTAAAAGCATACAGTAATATTCAAACACCACATTCAATCAAATCAATCAATCACCAACAGAGTGTAACGATAGCCGAAGACCCAATATGGAAATGTTTATTAGATATATCTATACATTCAATTTAAAAACAATTTATGATAGGCAATGCTCCCGCCTAAGAGCCCCAGTTAGCTGAGTGAATTTCAAGTATGACTTGTGTGGATGATTCTTCCAAGCCATTCCCTCAGATAGTTTGATAGTCAAAAGAACTGACCCTGTGGAGCTGGACATTGTTCAGGAACAAGTTTCCCTTGAAGGATTTGTGAGAGTTCAGCATCGATAGCTTGGTTTTTGGTGGTGGTAATGACCAAGCCCTTCACCTCCCAAAAGGCCTTAGAATGTTTCAAACGTTTTTGAAGACCCATGGAGGTTTTGGAAACCAGTAGGGTATCGTCAGCTAATAGTAGTGTGGAAATTTGATGGTGCATCAGCTGGTATGGAGCACAGAATCGCCGCTGGATCTTGATAGGCTCAGTGGATTGTCCGTGGTTTCCCCACCTTACCTGGGCATAGTTTTCATTGTGCAACCTGATAAAAATGCCCAGGATCGCCGGGAGCATTCTCATATCCCTAAGCACCCGCCAGAGTGAATCCCTGGGCACAAGTTCCAATGCTATTTTTAAATCTATAAAAGGCAAGGTATAAACTTCCCTTGCCCAAGACAACTTCCTTCCAATATAGCGTGACAAGACAGAATACTTGATCGATTGTGCCGGTCTTCCGCCAAAATCCTACTTGAAGTGGAGAGAAGATGTCATTCTCATCCATCCACTCCTGGATCTTAACTAGGAGGGTACACCAGAAGACCTTTTGGGCACAATCGATCGGGCAGTAGTTGGAAGGCATCGTCCTAGCCCCTTTCTTAAAAATGGGTATTATTTCGGCCCCTTTCCACGAATCTGGGATCCTTCCCACACCAGCTACATCATTGGCCAGTGTCATAATGTATGTTGCCCAGTTATCCCTGTCTGCACAGAAAAGGTTGCCAGGGATGCCATCCGGGCCTGGGGCTTTCGCAGGTATAATTGCGTCCAAGGATTCCCTATTCCTCATTTGCATAGATAAAATCAGATGTTAACGCAACATTATAGTAAGGTATGGTAATAATATCTTGTGGTACATTAAAAAAAAAACTAAAAAATTCACAAAAAAGCAAATATTAATGCAATGTTATAGTTAGGTGAAAATTCTTATTAAAACGTAACGTTTTAAACTAAAGATAATGCTGAAATTCACCAGTTATAGTTCACGGACCTAACAAGAAAATGCGCACCCACCAAGCATCGCATACATTTTATACTTTAAGATGTCATCAATGATGTCATTAAACATGTCATAAGTGATGAAATATGTGAGGTCATAAGCAGTGCATGGTGGAGGCACAAGTTCTAAGTAGGTCAGTAAACTATAACTGGTGAATTTTCATCTAACTATAACATCAATGTAACCTTCATGTTTTTTAATGTATAGTAAGATATTAGTATCATGCCTAAGTACAACGTCCACTAACCTTTGATTTTTTCAGTGAATTTCTAGGGTGTTTTTTAACGAAAGTAACATTTTATGAGCATTCCTAACAATGCCAACCCACGCTGCACAAGGCTGAAGGCTCTGCGCCCACATCCCCGCGGGTGGCCAACGCCCTGCCATGCACAGCCTTTGGCCTGGGACCTGCACTCCACTCGACAAACTGTGGTCGCTAACCCTCCGACCCACCTGGTGCTCACAGCCTTTGGTCATCAGGAATAACAAAAATTAGAAAGATAGAGTCAAGGTACATAATAGAGTCGGGCACAAGACTGGACTTAATAAGGATGAAGAACTTTAGATACATATCTGATAAGTCTTTTTTCACCATTTATTTCCCATGAATATAACAACCACATTGCATTCTCTTACTTACTTATGTGCCCTGACAAGTTGTGTGTGTAGGAGAGGTTTGAGTAGGGAGCTACACATAAAACTTGCATCCTTATGGCTAGCTGGTATAACACATAAGACAGTAGGACCCTAGGCAGAAAAGGAAACATGGAACACTTATGCAGGATGTAGGGATTGAGTAAAATAGCCGCTGGAGTGAAACAACATACCCACGGATAGTAAAGTTTAATCGAGAATAGTGCACACTGTAGGACATGAGACCCCATTTTTATGGGGATAAATATAGGTTTACCATGATACTACATTCCTATTTGCACCGAAGAGTCACTTGAGCGCTGGGAGTTTATTTACTGAGAAACAGCAGCCTCTGAACTTATACTTTATCCTAAGTGTATTTAACATTTTTAAATTTGCTAAGATGGATTGTCATGATTATTTGCCACTGTAGGAGTTTTACAAAATCTATCACAATCATGTGGTACGAAGTGCTGATCTCCATTAAAATAAGTGATTTGTATAACTTACTTTGGGGTATATTATAATGTGGATCAAAAGGACCCATCCACTTCCCTTTTGAGAGATCATCTAGCTATGAAAGACCAAAGTGTGGTCATACACTTAGCCCACATGAGAGTGGACTGCCTCCTTTCGTCATCTGTGCCAAATTCACCAGGGTGTAGTGCCCATCTATATACAATTCTTGAGGACTGTTTCTTTAGCTCCAGCAAGGGAGGAGAAATTATTAGGATTCTAAGGGACTGATTTAGACTTGGCGGGTATCCAATCTGCTGTATTACGATCCACTTTGCAATGAATTCCTATGGAGTAGTCCGGATGCAAGGGATAAAGGATGCTAAAGATGCTCCAAGGATGCTGTGGATATGATGCAGTCGATGGGGTCTTCCTGCAGGGATTCCTCAGTCCACAAAGATGGTGAGTGGGTCCTGGTTACAGGGTCAAAATCCCACAAAGTCCTCTCCAGTCTGGACATGTGTCATTGTGTGTGATGTAGTCTGCGGTACTCGTCCTAATTTTGGATTCTGCGACTGGGTCCTTTAAGAGGCAAATCTGATGTTGCCATGTTCCTCTATTCCCCCTGGGCTTATCTTGCCCATAGTTCAGAGTACATGAGACCAGACCATGATCTGAATGTGAGCGAGGGAGCTAGATTGCCTTACTAAGGCCCAGAATCAGAGGCTTATCTAGAAAGATGAAATCAAGTCTGGTGTATATTATATGTGCCCCAGGGTACTGTGAATAGTTCTGCCCCATGTGGGGTCTGTTACTCCATGCATCTATCAGGCCCATTTATTCTTAAAAGAGTTTGACAGTTGCCAACCGGGTCATGGCGACTCCCAATCCTGTTTGATCTGAGTCTGTCTCCTGATCGAATACTAGGTTGAGACCTCCACTATTATGACCTGGCTGTGAGGAAGTGGATTATTGTTGTCAGGAAGTGCTCCTGCCCTTGATTAGGAATGCATATTGAAGCCAGCATTAGTGGTTTGCTCATCAGAGATACGCTTATGGCTACCCACCGAGCCTGTGTTATCTCCAAAGGTCTCTTTCACTATCAAAAGCATCTTCAATTAATCAGAATCCCCACTGCCTCACTATGTTTGGCCCCAGAAGAGAAGTATTGACCTGGGCACTCTTTTAATTTCAACCAGGCTTGATCTTGTTTTAAAAGGTGGGTCTCCTAAATAAGCGCAACATATGCCTGTAATGTGGTTAGTTCATAGAGGATAGATCGCTTTATGAGTGGATTGTTGAGACCCCTCAGATTTTATGTGTTAATATTAAATGTGTAATTCGCAATTAATGCGATATAAGTCTGACACTGCATTTACTGTCCTTTCGTACCTGCTGTGTAGATCGGGTGACTGTGTTGTACATTCCTCATTCCCCCTAACCCGTTTAACATCATAAGCCTGAACAGGCAAGAGTTCAACAGTTAACTGGGAAAGGGGTTGGGCACAAAGTGGTAGAGGACTGATAGGACACTTTCTGCACTATACCAGGAGGGAAGAGAGAGGAAAAGAAAAGAAAGAATTCAGAGTAATGGAAATAGGGAGTAACACCTCTGTCAATGTCCATCCAAATGGGAACCCAAAAGCTGCTCCTTCTTGTCTTTCAGTGAGTGTCCATGTCCTTCTGGGCCTCTGTGTGTCAAAAGTGTGCGGCTCTAAAGAGCACAGCTGCCCACAGAAATGTTTTTTCTTTTTAAAGAACTGTAACTCTCTAGGGTCATTATATGCCCAGGAAATCTTGCATTATTTTTAAAGCACTCTGAACTGGAGCTGTATGCTCTTCAGCTGCGGTGCAGGGACCTTTTGTGGTTGGTTGGTATGACTGCATTTTGTAGCCTGCAGAGTGTCACAGAAAGAAAGACTCAAACACACATTTAGATTTGTTAAATGCTTTATTTAAAATATTTTGGTGAAAATAAATATTATGTATTGCCATGTATATAAGAATTACTTTGGCGAATGGCTATTGATAAACTATTGTGGTGACTTGTTGCCTTAGCCAGTAGGTCTGCTTTATATAGATTGGTGTATTGACCCCTTGCTAAAGTCAATAGGAAAGCGTTTTATATTTTGGTGTTCGGACTCTTTGTCAAAGTCAGTAGGTCCGCCTTAGTTAAAATGACATATATATTTTGTTACTTTACGTAAAAAAAAATCAGAAATTCACTGAAAAATCAAAGGTTAAAGTGATGTTACAATTCGGAGAAAAACTCAGTTAAAATGTAATGATTAAAACTCTTAAAACAACTGAAATTCACAAATTAATTGAAGTACCTATAATTCTCACCATGCATTGCTTATGACCGCACATTATCTCATGCATGACATATTCTATGATATCATTGATAATATAAATGTGACATCTGAAATTACATCACTGATGACTACAATGCACACAGTAGGGTGTGATTACATTTACTGTTCATTAACTATAAATTGTCAATTTCAGTGGTTTTTAAAGATTAAAATGTTACCTTTTAAATTACATTTTTATACACATATATATAGATGATGTATATGTTAAAAAATATAAAATAAAACATTTGTGCCATCGGTGACATCTGTGTCCATACTCTCATATCCACGTCGAGCATTGAAGCATCTGAAAACATTGAATCAGCATCCGGCATCAGGCATCGGAACCCGGCACCCGGTTGAAGTCAGTAAGTAACTGCGTGCCTGCTTGTTGTCGGCTGCCTGCCTGCCTGCCTGCGAGTGTGAGTGACAGTCCGAGAGCCAGTCCGCCTGCCTGAAATCTGAAGGATCGGAGGTTCTTTCATACCACACCGCGCAATAGCCATAGCGGACTTCCCGAGGCTCAGGCGATCTGCTCCCTGCTCCCTCCTCCTGTCTCCCTGCTCCTTGCTTCTTGCTCCTTGCTCTTTCCTCCTCCCTCCATGAGCTTGGGGCTCTGCATAGATGACTGCGGCAGAGACGGTAAAAAACAGCAAGAAAGCACAGGAGAAGCGCTGAAGAGCCAACAAAGCCCACAAGAGACGGTGCTAGGCAGGTTTGAAGGCAGATGACTTTGGCGACTTTGGTAACTTGGTAGAGAATCCTAACCTAACAGATTAGTTTCCAGATTGGCCTGGAAGATGCCTGAGACGCTTTGAGCACCCTGTGTCCTGCACTCTGCACTCTGCGCTCAGCACTTTGGACACTCTGGGCTCTGTGCCCCCTTCAGACTGCCCACCTCGCACACTTGGACTTTTCATACGCCTGCATTGCTTGATCACTACCCCGATATTTTCAACAATAAGAGTGCCCATTTTTTTTTTAAATAAACCAATTAACCAGTTGACTCTGTCATCCTTTGAAAAAGAGCACTATTGAGCATTAAATCAGCATACTCTCAGATAAATAGGAAAAAGCGGGCCGTCAGAAAATCTCAGAAAGGAGAAAACAAACAGAAAACAGGCGGAGGGGTGGACTGAAAGCAACTTAAAGCAACTTAAGGCGACGGACAAGACAAGGACAAGGTAAGGGGGCTGCTAGGTCAAGGCCAAGACCAAGGCCTCCCCCTCTCCCAATCTGAATAACGCTAACTAAAAAAGACAGAGCCTACAACCGAAGCGGCCCCCCACTCACTCGGAGTGTGGGCAGAGGCAGTGAAAGCGCGCTGCACAAACAGAGAAGAACCCATCACAGCAGAAGCAGCAGCAACAATACCTACTTAACTCAGGAAGGCAAAACACCCCTACTTCCAATCCACTGGCCCTCCATAGAGCAAATCCAGGAGGGGAGCAGCCAGTCCAGGAAGGCCCTGAATCAACGGTACAAACAGCGTCATTTCCACGTAAACTGGAATCCTCTGAAGGCCTCAAGAGTCCGCAACCTCCCAGCAGAAATAAGGAGGAGTTAGCTCAAGAGAGAAAGGGGTACAGCCTAAGAGGCAAAAATTCGGAGGTAAAAGCCAGTACTCCAATTAAAGAGAAAAGAATAGGCCAGTCTCCAGCCAGTGTCCCCTCCCGAGAGGAAAAAAGGAAGAATAAAAGATACGTCTCAGGGCAGCCGCAAGCGCCTCAATCCAGAGCAAGTCTTAAATCCACAGGTCGCAACGCCTTAAAAATCACCCCCTCACTCAGGTCCTATTTTAGGGTTCATGATAAAAATAAGAACTGTACACCTGAGAAAGCTTCGGGTTGGGAAACGACACACAAAGATCCACCCAACACAGGCAGGACTCATGATCTTAAAATAGCAGAGATCCAGAAACAGCGTAAACAGCGTAAACAAAGTGAAGGAATACTCGACTTAACAGTATCTAATAAATATCCGGCCCTGTCGGTGGATGAAACAGAAGTAAAAAAAGAAACTGAGCACCGACTTGAAGCAACAAAGACATCTCTGGAAAAAAGCCCACAAGGCAGCTCACAAACACCGCCGGCAGCCCCTCCACCCTCAAAAAACGATACAGATACCACAGAAGGCACGGCTGCCAAGAGTGTCATCATCCCTGAGAATGTTCTCGAAGAGATGATGAAGGAGCTTAGAACTAAATTTGCAATCTCTGAAAAAAAAAGTCCAAAATATAGGAAGTAGGTGAGGTGCTGGATCAGAAAATAAATACTATCATAGACAGGGTGACACATGCCGAAGGCAAAATCGAAGCACTAAACAAGAAAATAGAGGCAAACCACAATGAAATAATGAAACTACAGATTAAGGCAGCGGAGATCAGCGAAAGAATGGAGTCCCTGGAAAATAACGCCAGGAGAAACAACATCAAAATCCTGAATATTCCGCAGGGACTCGAAGGTGATGATATCAAAGGCTTCATAATCCAACTACTAGAGGAAAAAATCCCCTGGGCTAAATCTGTAAACCTAAAAGACGACATCCAAAGGGTACATCGAGACCCCTTTAGGAAGGGGAAGTTTAGAAAAAACCAGAGGAAAGTTCTAATCAACTTCATGACCTACTCACTGAAGGAATGAATACTTAGCGAAGGCCTTAAAGCAGTATCCTACACAGGGTCCTGTAGAATCAGATCTGATATATCTAAAACAACACAAGATAGACAATGGGAGCTCGGCCAACTTATGCCTTAACTGAGGGCACTTGGAGCGAATGTCCTGATGCGCTTCCCAGCGCTTCTCAAAATCATGTGGAACAATAAAATGTTCAACATAAGAGACCCGAAAGAAGTGGCAGGTCTAATCGAACAAATCAAGACCCACCAGGAATATCAAACTCTCTCAAAATAGGAAACAAATTATGAAAAGAGGAAGAGAGTTAATTAAAATGGCCAATCTACCGGTGGGAAAACAAAAGAAAAGCTAAACTTGAATAAACCAAAGGCAAAGAGCTCGAAAAGGGCAGTCTCAATTCCCAGAAAAAAGAAGAAAAGGGAGGCTTCTCCAGGGTGGGGGTGAGGAACCTACACACAAGCACGAAAAAAGAAAAAAATAAAGCACATGGTGGGGAGTAAAATGGGGGAAAAGAAAAGTAATAAAGTCCTAACAGCAACATTAGAGGAGTACAAAGGCCCAGATGGGAGAGATAACGACAAGATTAATGACGATGGCCAGGAATATGAAAATAGAAAATAAACTTAAAATATTAACGTGGAATACAAATGGATTGAGAATTAAATCACGGAGAATGTAAATACTGGAGTACTTAAAAGACTGTAATAGCGAAGTAATTCTAATCCAGGAATCACACCTAACGAAGGAGGAGTGGGAACCGAAATGCAAAACAGAGAGTTGGATAGAGCACTGTATTTGTACGAACCAACACTGTAACATAAAAGGAGTCCCAATCATCTTAAAAAAATCATTGAAAGCAGTGATAAAAAAAAACAGATATTGACAGAAAAGGCAGATGGGCCATCGTGACGGCAATGATCTATAACAACGTATATACCCTGGTGGGCTACTATGGCACAAAAAGCGACGACCCTGAACCACTAAAGAAGTTATATGCCAACCTCCTAGCAACCAACTCCCCAATGATAATGGGAGGAGACTTTAACATCTTACTAAATCCCTCAGAAGACAGACACCCCACAAAGAACCTCCCCAACTTGCCAAATATGAGAGAATGGGTGGGGCATTATATGAAGGACATGGGCCTGGTCGATATATGGAACGAAAAAGGAAATATAAATCATCGATTCACCTATAAAATCAAAAGACTAGGGCACGCCTCCAGAATTGATTTTTTTCTTATTAGTAGGAGTCTGGTGGAACAAACAAAAAAGGTCGAGCCTTTCCCTGAACATATTTCTGACCACTCAGCGGTACAACTTATATTGATGCTTAAAACTTTACCACTTCCCCAAAGATGGACTGTAGACAGGAGTATATTCCTAGTGGATGCCTATAATGAAAACCTTGCAGAAGAAACAAAACTATTCTTTCATATTAACAAGGCTAAAACTACAAAACAAACTTCCTGGGATGCATAAAAAGCAGTTATTAGTGGGAAACTCCTCATCATAGCATCACACAGAAATAAAGAAAGGAAGATATTTATCAATCAGATTGAAAAAGAGTTACTGTCGCTAGAAGCGGACCTCAAAACTGCTGGTTGCAGCAAGTTAATCGCCGACATAGAAGATAACATAAGAAATAAGAAAACTGAGCTCCATGATGTCCTGAAGAGTAAGAGATAAATGGGAAGCTAGTAAACTTTCTCATTACGAATATGGGGAAGGATGCGGGAGGTTCCTAGCCTGGAAAACAAAAACTGAAAAAACT
Source organism: Lissotriton vulgaris (assembly GCF_964263255.1). Classification (NCBI taxonomy): domain Eukaryota; kingdom Metazoa; phylum Chordata; class Amphibia; order Caudata; family Salamandridae; genus Lissotriton; species Lissotriton vulgaris. The sequence continues at coordinate 164,041,595 of NC_141686.1, read as the reverse complement.
AAAAATACAATCACAAAAATACAAAGAGTGGACAATACAGGATACACCTCAGAAAGCAATACAATTAGGCAAGAATTTAAACGCTTTTTTGAAGATCTCTACACGGAGGACCTAACTACCACGGAGGACCAAATTCAACACTTTCTAACGAATATAACTAACCCAGTGGCCTCACAGGAACAGAAGCTTGCTCTTAATCAACAGATCACGAAAGAGGAAGTCAGAACTGCAATTAAGTCCCTTAAAAGAGGGAAAGCCACCGGCCCAGACTGCCTACCAAATGACTATATTTACATCTCCAAGAAACACTATAAGCACCACTTATGGATCTCCTAAACTGCATATTTCAAGATAACCAAAGACTCCCAAACTCATGGAATGACGCAATCATCAACATTATCCTAAAACCAGGAAAAGACCCAACAAAATGCAAATCATACAGACCCATCTCCCTCTTGAACTCGGACTATAAAATATACACACAGATCCTGGCTAAAAGATTAGGGGCAGTGGCAGGGTCCCTAATTCATCCAGACCAAAAGGGTTTAATTCAAGGCAGGCAAATACATGAACTATCCCACAAGCTCATTGCTGCCATCGACATTGCAATTCAAGATACTGCTCCTCTATCTGTAATAACTTTCGACGCAGCAAAAGCTTTCGACCGAGTCAGTTGGCCTTTTCTTTTCCTACCTTGTCTAAATTTAATCTAGGAGAAAAAATGGAAAGCGCTATATCCAACATCTACTCAAAACCAAATGCAAGAATTCTAGTAAATGATGCCCTCACTGATAACGTACTTATTAAAAGAGGCACCAGACAAGGATGCCCCTTGTCACCAGACAAGTATGCCCCTTGTCTCCCCTCCTATTTAATTTCTATAGTGAACCTTTGGCTATCTTATTAAGAGGGGAAGAAGAGATCCAAATTTTCAAACATCAAGGATGGGAGAAAAAGGTAGCATTATATGCTGATGACCTGATGATATTTACTGGGAACTTAACAATCTCACTCCCCATAATGGAAGAGACTATAGCCCAGTTCGGAGCAGTATTAGGTTACCAGGTCAACCAAACCAAAACAGAAATTCTTGAGTGGAACATAGCCTCAGGAAACCCCCTCACTAAAGATAAAATCAAATATTTAGGAATTGAATACACAAAAGAAATAGATGAAATAACCAACCTGAACTTCGTAAGGATACATAAAGAAATAAGACAACTACTAAAGGCCTGGTCAGGCCCACAGCTATCATTCCTAGGAAAATCCAACTTAATCAAAATGACTATTCTACTGAAATGTACATACCTATTTAACTCTATCCCTCTGAGCTTTAGTACAGAGCAAATCAAAAAACCTCAGGGAGAGCTATCTAGCTTTATCTGGGCTGCTAAGGGAGTCCGAATCGGCTGGTAAAAACTTGGAAGAAACATAGCACAAGGGGGAATAGCCAGCCCGGATCATACTGGTCAACGAAAAGGCTTTCCAAAATAACGAGTAATGAACAAAAGAAATGATCTAAATGTGGAGAATAAAGAGCTAACGATTTACACATGTTCCAGGCCTGCAAGGCCCTTCACAGCTACTGGGACCAGATCGGTAAGATCCTCTCTGACGTAGTAGATCGACAGATAATTCACGAAATATCAGAGGGTCCAGTGATTAAGGCAAAAGAAACAACGATTTCAAGCTAACTACTTGACCAGAGTAGTCATATTGACTAGCTCCCCCCACTGTCGAAAATCGTGAGCCTTCGGTTCGGACAAAAGAAGGCCCCAAAAGCACAAGGCTAGAAACTGTGTCTAATAATAATAATAATAATACAGAAACTTATTGAGCGCGAACAGCTACCTCTGGGGAGGTGTCCCGGCGCTAACGAGTCCCACAGCAAGAGTAAGTAGTCAGGAGGGGGGCAGAGTTATTGCGTAAAAAGCCAGGTTTTTAGGAGTTTCCTAAAGCTTGCTTCTGACGTGGCAGATTGGATGGCAGGGGGCAGGGTATTCCAGAGTTTCGCCGTGCCGGCCGAAAAGGACCTGCCTCCAAGTCTAGCTTTCCTTACGCGCGGTACAATTAGCTTGAGTAGGGAGTTGGAGCGCAGCTCACGTTTTTGGTGGTAGCGGGGGAGTCGGAATTTCAGATAGTTTGGACACGTGCCTTTTAGCGCTCTAAAAGCCAGGGTTAACACTTTGAACTTAATTCTGCTTGCCACTGGTAGCCAATGCAGCTCGTGCAGATGCGGAGAGATGTGCTGCCTGAAAGGGATCCGTTTTATTAATCTCGCAGCCGCATTCTGCACGATTTGTAGGCGTTGCACCGCATATTTAGGTAGACCAAGATAGAGGCCGTTAGAGTAATCGAGTCGGGAAGTGATTGTTGCATGAACAACCGTTTTCCGGCACTCGACAGGTAGCAGAGGCAGAAATGTCCGCAAATTTTTTAGTTTATGCAGGCAGCCTGCGGTGAGCTGTTGTATATGCGGCAAGAAAGACAAATTCTCATCCCATTTTACTCCTAAATTTTTTGCATGGGAGCTGGGTCCTCCGCTTCCAAAGCTCTGAATAGACAATGGGGCCTTTGACTCCTCCTTACCTTAAGGGATTTTGCTCGATGAGGACTAAAAAAAAAATTAATAATAATTAAAAAAAAAAAAAAAAATCATTTAATTAGAAAATATTTAATCAACATTTTTTGAATTGATAAGTTCATGTACATTGTTTTTGATTACAATATAATTGAATTATTGCAGTTAGCTATATACATCACTTATTAATTATAATTCATAATTACAATTATTTTTTTACTTTAGGAGGGAACTTATTTTTTAATTTAAAATTCTGACAAAATATTATTTTGTATTATTTATTATATTTATTTAATTAAAGATTTAATAAAAAATTAAGTTAATAGTAGTGTAGCATTTTTTTTATGTTGCTCTATATTGTTGTCAGAAAGTGCTCCTGCCCTTGGTTAGGAATGCATATTGAAGCCAGCATTAGTGGTTTGCTCATCAGAGATACGCTTATGCCTACCCACCAAGCCTGTGTTAGCTCCAAGGGTCTCTTCCATTATCAAAAGCATCTACAATTATTCAGAATACCCACTCCCTCACTCTGTTTGGCCCCAGAAGAGAAGTATTGACCACGGCACTCTTTTAATTTCAACCAGACTTGATCTTGTTTTAAAAGGTGGGTCTCCTAAATAAGCGCAACATCTGCCTGTAATGTGGTTAGTTCATAGAGGATAGATCGCTGTATGAGTGGATTGTTGAGACCCCTCAGATTTTATGTGTTAATATTAAATGTGTAATTCGCCATTATTGCGATATGAGTCTGACACTGCGTTTAATGTCCTTCCATACCAGCTGTGTAGATCGGGTGACTGTGTAGTGCAGGTTCCCATTCCTCATTCCCCCCAAACCATTTAACATCATAAGCCTGAACAGGCAAGAGCTCAACAGTTAACTGGAAAAGGTGTTGGGCACAAAGTGGTAGAGGACTGATAGGACACTTTCTGCACTATACCAGGAGGGAAGAGAGAGGAAAAGAAATGAAAGAATTCAGAGTAATGGACATAGGGAGTAACACCTCTGTCAATGTCCATCCAAATCGGGACCCAAAAGCTTCCTCTCCAGGCAGAACTCAGAGCGTCCGCCTCCCGCCCTTCTGATCTGAGGCCACCGACATCATCTACGGTGTCCCCCAGGGCTCATCCCTCAGCCCGACGCTGTTCAACATCTACATGGCACCCTCGTACAAGTGGCCCGCCAACACAACCTCAATATCATCTCCTACGCTGACGACACCCAGCTCACCCTCTTCCTCACCAAGGTCCCACACACCCCCAAAACCAACCTCCACGAGGGAATGAAGGCCGTCGCCGACTGGATGAGGAACAGCCGTCTGAAGCTGAACTCGACAAGATGGAGGTACTCATCCTCGGACCCACCCCCTCAGCCTGGGACGACTTCTGTTGGCCGACCACACTGAGAACAGCACTGAAACCCATGGACCAGGCACGCAACCTAGGATTCATCTTCAACTCCTCCCTCTCCATGTCTAAACAGGTCAACGCCGTCTCCTCCTCCTGATACAACACCCTCTGCATGCTCCGCAGGATCTACAAGTGGATCCCGACCGAAACAAGAACGGTGACACAGGCCCTCGTCAGCAGCAGACTGGAAAATGGCAACGCACTCTACGTAGGAATCCCAGCAAAACACCTAGGATAACTACAAAGCATCCAAAACGCCTCCGCCCGACTGATCGTCACCGTCCCCCGCCGCAGCCACTTCACCCCCCACCTGAGAGACCTACACTGGCACCCCGTCGACAAGAGGATCACCTTCAAGCTCCTCACTCACGCACACAAAGCACTCCACAACGCCGGACCAGCCTATCTGAACAGCAGACTCAGCTCCTACATCCCCACCCACCAGCTCCGCTCCGCCAGCCTCGCCCTCGCCGCTGTTCCCCGCATCCAACAAACAACCTCCGGTGGCAGATCCTTCTACCTCGCCACCAAGACCTGGAATACCCTCCGTACACACATACGACAGACCCAAGACCTACTCGACTTCAGAAGACTCCTCAAGACCTGGCTCTTCAAGCAGTAGTGGCACCCCCTCCCCATAGCATCTTGAGACCCTCACGGGTAAGTAGCGCGCTTTACAAGTACTCTGATTGATTGATTGTTATATTTAACATAAATATAGTTTGAAGATCCAAACAAGCTGCAAAGAACCTGCTTGCATTATGCAGCGAACCTGCTGTACTTCCTAGAAATCTGGTGCCATCAAAAGTTTTTTTTCTCTTTAGGTAATCAGTTAGAAGCAGGGAGAGTTACCTTTAACCAACCGCATTTGTACAAATTATCTAAAATATAACTGCACATTGAGAGAGCAATGTATAATTGCTTGCATGCAGTTGGTGAAGAGTATTCTCTGAAAAACATTTCAAGCATGCATAGATAACAAAAACATGGCTCACACTGCCTGGTTTAACAGAGTAAATGCTTACACAGTTTAGAAAGAAGCAGCATTCCTCCCCCTCCTAATTTTACAATGTACATGCTGCATGTGCTGCTTTCCCACCCTTCAAATTATCCATAGATCCTCTCTCTAGTAAAACACAGCAAAGCCAGGACCTAAATCCCTTTTAGGTTAGTACTCTGCCTTGGAACATGCACTGTAGCCATGTTCAGAAAGGATTTGTGTCCCGAAGGATATTTCTAGGCGCAAGGGGTGATTCTTAGCTTAGTAAGGTTTAACAAACCAGCCTGGACACAAATCCTGCTTTTGACCAGTTTTAGGGCTCTCTTTCCTTTCATTGTTGGTAGAACCCAGTATGATACATAAGCATTTTCGTCAAAAGCATTCTTCTGACCTGCAGGACAGCAGGTGCATCCAGCTTTCACCCCTCTGTGGATCCTACTTTTTGTGGTCTTTTACCCAGAATACTTCCAGGTGCAGCCTGGAAAGCAATCCCAACTATGCCACTATACAAATAAACCATTCACTCTTTACAGTTCAGATGCAAAATGTTAAGTAGATCTCCCCTAAGATGATTTAGTAGCCCAACTAAGAGATTACAAGATGAACCACTTGGATTCACCATGACATTGAAGCTGAGGCTATCTTGTGGATTGCTGATGAACCCTTCTATAGATTTCATTGCACTTCATACTGGAAATAGTGGGTATATCAGTCCCAGAAATAATAATACATTCAATCAGCAGATAGCATTGATATAATGGTTAAAACCTGATAGAATGTTGGTTCACTAGCTTTTTAATTACAGTCTCTTACCTGGTTGCAGACAGGTTTGTACTTGAGCCCTGGTTTGTTAAGGATCAGCTCCAATTGCCTGCGGTTAAAATTTGACACCCCAATGGACTTCACGAGACCAGCATCCTTGCACGCCTCCATGGCCTGCACGACAAAAAGGCAAGAAAGCTGTGAACAAGACTTGCATACCCCATGCATACTTCGAGCAGTAGCAGCACCCACTCCCCTAGTGCCTTGAGACCCTCATGGGTAAGAAGTGCGATGTACAAGTGACTGAGTGATTGATTGATTGAAAAGTTATAACTCAAAGCAAGATAACAGTAAAGTTCAATATTTCATAAATTAAACAAAGTATGAAAAAAATTAAAGCCCCATTAGGAGAGTTCATGCAAGCAAACTATAATTCAGGAATCTACATATGAAGCAATCCTATAACCTTATGTAAAATACGTCCTACAGAAAGTCCATAGATCTAAGGGACCCACAGCACCTCATGTGAGTGTTTTAAACATTAAAGAAACCTACCTAGATTCCAATCAACATGAACATAACCACTTCTAGGCACTTTCATAAAGAGTGCAAATTGGAAAATAATGTGTTGTAAGAGGACACATGGGTAACAAAAAAAAACACTTTCCCAGATGACCAAGTAAGAGAACATTTCATAGACTAATAGTAAAGCTTGGAAGAAATTGACATAAGAGGAGAGAGTACTTGGTGATCTAATTTGATTAGCATGATGAAACCATTAGCATGATGGGACTATCAGGTCAAGTGCTGCTAATTTACATACAAAGTCGGACGCACCCTGTGGAGCTTTACTGTTTCTTCCCCATTTTGACGCTAAAAGATTGGTGTTAAAGTCCCCAGTGATCACCATTTGGGAATTTGTGTGGCTTTTCTGCAATGCATTGATTAATTTTGTTAGAGTTACGTATTTTCTATTCTGCTTCTTTCTCTCCGAATGGATGTAAACATTTACTAGGAGGAGTTGTGTATTTTGTTTCTTACAGATTACCTTGATCACTTGGATCCAGTTTACCGCTGTGTCTATTTCTTCTGTTTCCCAATTTAACTTTTGCGTTATAAAAATTGATAAGCCCCCTCTCGGATGACCATAGTTAGAATGTCTTTCTGCCAGGCAATGATGTTCAATGAAACCAGGTATTGAGGTTGCCCACATGTTCCATGTTTCCTGGAGCAAAATTATTTGTTGTTGCGTTAAGAAGGTTGCGGTATCTTGATCTTGGCCCATGTCCCTGAAACCATGCACATTCCATGAACAAAGTTAGATGTTAAATAATTCGTTGTCTTCCCTTGCTATTTCTGGTATTTTTTGTCCTTGGTTAGGAGTGCTTATCATTCAGAGTTTTTGAGATCCAGGCCCAATCATTGATTTCCTGTGGGCCTCCCCCGATAGTGCCCAGACCTTCGCTTTTGCGGTGCATATTCTTTTGCAGCTGCAGTGTTGGTGAGTTGGAACGTGCTCCACGTAAGCATGTGGGCTGGTGTTTACCTGGGGTTTTCCCCTCGTTTGGTTTGTTGAGGAAGGGATATGGATATCTTGGACGTTGCAATACCTTAAGCCTGATGCCCCATGCCTCGAATCTTCCGCTCATTGCTGCAATGTTGTCCACCAGGACCTTGGACGACCAAGTTGTCAGCGACTTCTCTACCCCCCCTTACCGGGGTTTCCTTGAATTCCACCGAAATTAGGTCACTCGAACGGATTCCTTTTAGCTTGGGGATTTTGTGGAAGAGTCTCAAAAGGTTCTCCCTGTTGAGCGTATCCTGGGTCCCTTTTGATGAATATTCCGGAATAAAAGAGAGCTTCAATTCACACTCGTCAGATTCGACTTGCTTTTGCATGACAATGGTGCACATTCGTTCCCTCCCCCTATTCCTATGAGGTTTAGCTGCATTTCTTGCCTGCTCCCTTGTTCATACTCTGGCGGGAATTGGATTCGTGTCTCTTGATTGGCGCATAGTGGGCCTGGTTTTTTTCGGGCCGACATCCTTATTTGTTGATCCGCTTGGTCCTGGACTGGAAGCTTGCAGTGGCGGTCCTTTCCCCTTATTGTTACAGCAATTGATTTCGGGGGAATTTGAGAGATGGTTGTTATTGTGACCTCCGACCTGTTATCTGAGTGCTGCTTTTGCTCTGCTAAGTTGGGCCCTTGATCTGTCTCTGCTTGATGGAGTGCATTTTGTTGACTACTTTGTACTTTGCCACCCCTTGGATAGCTACTTCCCAGTGATTGCTGCTTTTTTATGACTAATGGTTCAGCCTGTACATTGTCGTATAGTATTTGCATCTTTGGTTGTTGCCCAGCCAAGGTTATTTTCCCAGTCACTTTATCTTCAAGGGTGGGACTAAACCCAATACAAGCCTCATCCACATTTTTGTACAATTGTGTCCATATAATTCAGTGCCCAAAGTAGCTATGTCTACTCACTCACAAGTTCATGATCTGCAATTTTATTATCTGTTCCTCGGTGGACCAGGGTTTTCTGATTAAGCCTATGTGAAGCACTGTAATTAGACAGTCACTTAGATTCTGCACCCTTCACGAAAGCCCCCAGCATTGTAGAATTTACAAGGTATATCAGAAACAAAATAAATAGTAATCTTAATTTAATGTTTGTTTTGTCCGGAACACATTGGTCCTTATCAATGAAAGTTGGCTATGGATATTGATCACAAAGTGTACTAATTTGGGGTGGTCGTAATCACAAAGAAGCTGATGCTACATGTGTTTACAAATCTAAACAACTGACATGCTCGTACAGCTTGTGTGGAAACAACGTCAGCCCAAAGAAATATAGATTTTCCAACAGGCTGCTACACAATTGCTAAACAGGCCACTCTCTACTGACAGTCTATATGAGGAATTATCTCAGCCAATAACCTACTATAAATGATCAACACTGACATTGTGAAAAACGTATTGTAGCACTTCATATTCCAAAGAACTTTCAAAAAGATGTACCTACCCTTTTAGATATTCATATGTTGACTTATAATTTAGCCAATGTATGAAGCTTTGGGTGCCATTCTCCAATTAGGTCCAGTGAGCTTGCAAAAGCTTGTTGGCATAACATGATGCAGGAAGGTGTTAGATAATAGTTGTGCTTGCAGAGATACCATTTTCTTCTTCCCATACCAACAGCCAGGTCTTATCCACTCTCCATAGATAGAGGGGTGTGTAGCATATCTTTATGCTCGCAAGAAAGCAAATTCCAGAGCTTGGACTATTTGTACGGAGAATGATTTCCTGCCATTGAATGCTTTGTTGACATGAGCTGGGCAGCTCTGTGTCAGTGTTCTTCTATAGCAGTACGCCATTGAAGAAAGATTGGCAAAGCCACTGATGGCCCAATGTGCAATTTAAAGGGCTTTTAAAGAGATACCAATGCACATACTTGAATGATAGAGTGATGTCATCCTACATATGTAGAGCTACAAGACTGCTGGATTCATCAGCTGGAGAGGAAATAGTGCAAGTTGCCAATTTACAAACTGGTGGAGTGATAGGACCATAGTGAAATTGGCCTACTATGTGTGAGGGGAACCCTAAACATGGAAAGCTGCAGCATAGGGTCAACTTTACACTACTGGGTGACCTAAACATTCATGTTGAGGACCCAGTATGTACCCAGGCAACCAACTTTCTAGGGACATTGCAATGATCCAATTGTCTTAGGTGGTTAGCTTTCCAATGTACAATAGGGGTCGTACCTTGGTCACAATTTTTACTAACATAACTAACTAACTAACTTAAGCCTGTCTTAAATCTGTCTTAAGTCTGTTGTAAGACAAAATCCTAACTTCTGTGAATACCAAAAGCCAAAAGTAGTACTTAGGATTTTGTCTTAAGTTAGTTCTGTGAATCGGGCCCATAGTTATCTTAAGAATCTGGCATGGATCTTGCCCTTCAGGACCAACTTTAGAGAACCCTGCATTAAATGATCAGTGTTTCCGGGTCAGAGTTCAGACAAACAAAGACTGTTCCACTAGTGTCCTGCTGTTGTATATATACAGGCAAGGTACACAGCATGGAAAGTCACAGTGACAGCAAGAGGAGGGGAGAGGCTCTCTGCTCTGAAATGCCATCTTCTCCTAAGTGATGTCAGGAGAAAGTCAAGGAGCTGAGTCTTTGTCAGGGAGGAACACTAATCATCACAATTCACAAATGATTTTCCTCACAAACACATAAGGATCTTACTTTCTGAGTCTGCACTTTTAGAGACACTGCCTTGCACAGAGACTACCTGCAATCTCTGAAGTGATGACCTTTGATGTTTCATAGAACTCATACAAATCAATTGGCTTTAAAAATGAGTGATGTACAATGCACACTTCTCTCATATTTTGAACTGTGGTATGCAATACCTAAATATTTTCAATATCAGTATGCATGATTATTCCAAGTGCAGAAAATGTGGGACAAGTCTAGATTGTAAGTCACCAACTATATTTATTCCTGAGATGTATCACTACTGGCCCATAACCCATAACATGTATAACAAACTTAAAGAAGAGTAGCTGTACTATCGTGCTTTATGTATGTCTATTTGGTATTTCTGTACTGAAAACCTGGCTTAAAGGCACCAGAGTACTACTAAAGATATGACAGTCCTTCACAGAAACGTTGGCTTTATCCAATGAAAGCATGACAGTAATGCAAAGAAGTGCTGCACCTTGGAAGGCAGAGCACCTACACGGGTCTGGTGGCTCAGTCAACCAATGCCTTTACTAGAGGGATTTGCATTTGCCCTCACCTGATAGTCACAGATGTAAACCCCAAAGTGTCCAATCAACCTTATGTCCGTCTTTGCTCAATAAATCGGACATCATATAGTTAGGGAAAAACAAATTGGCATTGTTAGAATAAGAATGTCATCTGCATGGATGGTCTGGAGCAAGTTCATCCATGCCCTGAGTTACCCAACTGCAAGTTACCACAACATTTTTATTTTTAGTGCCCAGAGCACATGCCACTCCTTGTATGTTTAAAGGTACTGGAGACAAAGAGTGGGGTTCTCTGGTCTGAAGGGGCACCATATTTCTTCATTTCTTATTACATGGGACTACTGATCCTGCACAAGTTCACAGGTGTTTAGGAATGGTGGCAGCATACCATCTTTGAATGTCTTTTAGCAGACATGCCTTTTTCTTGTCGGTGGTGACATCTTAACTGTGAGGAATGTGGCCATGGAGTATCACTTAACTGGTATTCCGAATCTGTATGACACGTGAGAGTGGGGTTAGGAGGCCAGTGGGATCCATTTTGGATTTTGCTTACTGAACCATAGCACATGATGGAGGCTGGGTAACCACCACCTACACATGCAAAGACTATCACTGACATTCCTGACTCTTTTGTGAAGCACCAGGCATTAAGGCACAGAAGGATGAAGGCAAATCTACCTATAGAAATGTAGCCATGTCCTTTCAGCAATGGCCTGCCTGATTGTTCCTACCTCGGCCCTAGTATAGATGGAGGGTATGGAGAAGTGGAGACAGCGACTTTCTTGTAAGTGCAGGATGAACCATTCTATAAGGGCCTGTTTTTTTCTCTCTGAGAGATGGTACTGCCAATGACTGATGGTCATCAGGTGCAAACATTTCATTCCTCAATCTGCTCTTATTGCGGTGCTTTCCCTGGAGAAACCCCTCATCACTCCCTGCTGTGCGGCCACCACCTGAATGAACAGTGTGCCTGCTCTGGAGAGGAGGGAAACAGTACACAACCTCAAACCAGTTTCTTAGCAGCGACAGCTGAATTAATATTCCCTGTCTGGAAATGAAGTAGGAGAAATCTTGAAACTTCTGCAAATGGCTCCAAAACTTCTCAGTGACAATGAGGTGCCATTCTGCACACTATCTACTAGAGAGGAGGGGACATCAACCTGAAAATCTGCAACTACTGGCTGGAGGAGAATTGTAGGTCTCAACTTTAAAGGAGTCTATCCAGCCTGCTGAGAGAGAGGACCCAAGCACATATCTGCAGGAGGAAGCCTGTTTATAGAAGAACCTAATCTGCAGTGACGTTGAAGAAGCAACTGTCCAAAAAAGCCTGATGGCTTGGAGGGTCATTGCAGGAGCAAACCTGAGTACTGCAGTTGATCTACCTGCATTCCATGTTTGAGCCTGGTGGTCTGAGCCCAAGATTGTAAGAATTATTGCTGCCTATGGTCACCAGCCAGGACACCAAGTCAGGATATTGCAGATGCCAACCCCTTGCATCTTTCCATGTGATTTTAGTGCGCTGCACCAAGCTAGACAGCTGTGCATGGTCATGCCTGCTGAGGAGTAACTACCTGCCTCCTCCCATGACCCTGGCATGCTGCATCAATAAAGAGAATTGTTAATACCTCCCACAGTTTCTAAATGCTGTCCTCCTGAGAACTGTGGTCCCATGCCCTTTGACCCAATCGAGCTCCTGATGGACTTAGCAGTGACCAGTGGGGGTGGTCTTGTTTGGTTGTGGGGTTGTTATACAGGTCAAAATTGCACCACTGGAGACTGCAGTTACACCTACTGAACATCTGTGACATCTGCATTTGCACCGGCGGCATTGAAAGAGAGAAGGCACGGGCACACACAGATATCGTATCCAGCAAGTACTGAATCCCTCTCCTCCTTGACACTGCCTCAGAGACAGGCAAGACGTAAAATTGAGACAGTGCGTCTAAATCTTCACTTTTTTTTTAACAGTTGACATTAAGAGACTGGCTTGTGGGTCACAGACACAGTAATATGCTCGCACTTCCCATTGGGAGCCTGCAATTTGCCTAGATAGCTTCCCATTGCCTTTTTTGTAGCACCTCCATCATTCAGGACTGGCTTACAGAACAGTGAATCACCTTCAGATGAGTGATCTCTGCAAGGTAAATGAGACCCCAGTTTGGCAACATTCTTGTGTGTATACACTACTAGAGGAGAAAGGCTGCCTAAGCTTCTGGCGAAATAAAGCTCCTACGGTCTGACTCCATTTTAAGTATGCCCGATTCCATCTTTGGTAATGGAGATCGCCATCCTCTCAATCTTAAGCAACGGAAGTCACCATATTTCTTGATTTATGCAGAATCATTGTCATGTCTGCCATTTGAATCAGATGTCATCTGATCTTAAATGATGCAGAAGGACTGAGGATTTGGCAAGAAGGGTACTTTGTACCCTGTCCACCAAACTCTAAATCTGGTTCCTATTCAGTTCCTGAGGGGTAATCCTGGAGACTTCTAAAGAATATATTTTTTAAACATAAGCACATTTAGCTGGCACTTGTTCTTTTATGTGGTATGTCACCCGTGCCAAGATGCAGCAGTCCAATGTAGCAAGCCTTACTCAAATGTTGACTTCCCCTTTGTATTAAAGAAACAGGTATAGCTCATCTTTGATGGAGCACTTTCAGGCCATCCCAGTGGCGTAAAACAAGCCCCCACATCCCCAGCGGTGTGGGGGGGTCCCCGTGCCGCAGGGGATGCCCTCTGCACAGTACTTTGGCCGAGTGCTCCTGATTAAAACCAGAGCGGAGGCCCCTCTATGTACCTTGCAGGGGGGTCCCCTCAAGTTTTGTTACGCCAACTGGCCATCCACTATCTAATACTTGCTCTTCTGTGCATTCCGTGTTGAATTATTCCATACCTCCCACGTAGCGCACAGGTCAGTATTCATGCAGATGATTTTTCCAGTTTCATCCAGTGGATAAAAGCTGTCTCCAGGCTGAAAAAGATATAGAACAATAAGGTAAAAGTACAACTACAATACCATGCCCCTTGTGTTTTAAGGTGCATTGACGCAGAAAATCACAGCCCTTTAAAATATGAACCTAACCATGGTTTCAGAAGGCTCTGCTGCACCTGGATTTGCAAGGATTGTGTTATGTCTTGTGTTGTGTGTATCTGTGTGTGTGTGTTCTGTTCTGCTCCCGGTTGGCAGGAGTTTTAGAAATGCTCCCGCCCCCTGGGAGGAAGCATTAGATCTGATTCCCCACTAGCAGTGATGCGGGCAGGGAAGCAGATCTAAATATTGCTCCCACCTGCAGGGAGCAGCTTTAATAGCTGCTCCCTCTAGGCTGGAGCACTGCAGGCTCGCATTGGATGTGGGGAGCTTGATTGGGCCAAGAGGATCTACTCTCGGTTCCCAACAATAGTTCAGTATTAACTTTATTTGATTTTCTTAAAAAATCATAAAAAGACATGCAATAAAGTACAATAAAACCAAGTAAAAAGAGAAGAATGAAAACAGCTGCCCCACAATCTAATTAAATGAATTTAAAATCAAGTTAAAGTGCATGTGCGCAAACAGGAAAACTAAGGATATCAAAAAAACGAGAAGCTAAATTACAAACTAACATAAGTCATGTTAAGGACAATCTAAAATACTTAAGGAACTTTCAACGTCCATGAAATATACCAGAAAGAAAGCATGAGAGCATGGAACATATTCTAGGTGATTGTAACAATTACTGGTACAGAAGTGCAGATCTCACTGTCTAAAATACAATGGTAAAGGTAATGGTTGAATACAACTATATAGTAAGCTATTCAAATTCAAATTCAAAAGTCTTTATTTCGATTGAGTTTTTACAATCATAAAAAGTGCATAGCAAAAAATTACATCAAAACTTCTAAAAGAGATTATCACATACACATTTCTGAGAAATAAGTTAAAAGCGTTTCGGTTTACGAAAAGACAGTTGATATCAAATGAATAAGAATTAAAAAGATAACTCAGGTGGTTGTAGGCGGATTTTCAAGCAAGCTTTTAAAAAACAAGCTATACATTTAGCGACAAATTGAGTTTCTAAAAACTGTAAAGCCAGGAGCGCAGGCCTACATCTTCTCAAGCCCATTTGTCGAAGGAGAGGCATAATCCAACGTTTGTGTGGGGTCTCATAGTAGCAACAAAACAATGTTACATGTAGGGTAGACTGATGTGCAGTTCCATCGCAGGGACATCTAATCAATTCGTGAGACCAGTTTGAAACCCCAGGAAAGTAAACAAGACGGAAAAAGGTGTCAAAACGAAACCTAGTTAAGACAAACTTTTCGTGATTTGACAGGAAGAAGGACAAATACAACTGAATGCCGGGTGAGGTTTGCATCATTAATAGATGAGTATTTGTACGTTTTCCTATCTCTGTGCATAAACGTAGATCTCTGAGGTGATTTACACACAGATTCTTCAGGGCCTTCCTAGATATGTCACAAAGTGAAGAGGGGTCTGTAAAAAATAGTGGACAATTTAGATCATTCAGAAAGTTGAAAACATACAATAACCATGGAATCTTTTTCCAGTGAGCCAAGGATAAGCAGTCAGTTATTAAAGAGCGTGTAAGGTGGCATTGCTCTTTAGTCCAAATACGGTGCCATAAGAGGATCGGCTGGTATCTGATGGTGTCCGATATATAATCCAAGCCGAGCTCAATATGGCAACCGTAGATGGGGGCGCTTTGAGGAAGGGCAAGGATATATTTTAAAAACCCATTTTGTACTTTTTGGAGCTCGTCAGAAGGAGTGTAGCCCCAAACTCCCGCACCATAGGTTGCTATGCTTTGGCATTTAGCGTGATAGATTTTGAGCAACTCGGCAGGAGTGGGTTTGCCCAGTTTCCTAGAGAATGAAATCAGCGCCGCAGTTGTTCGCTGAAATAACAACTTTTTACTCGCAATGGCGGGTTTCCAGGTTATTTGGTCATCAATGAGAATACCCAGGTATGGATATTCCCTAGCATAGTCCAATCTAACCTTTTCTACATATAGAGGTTTCGGTTTCTTCACTTTCGGGCCGATATGCATCACGAAAGTCTTGCTCTTATTGACTTTTAATCCTAAGGAGAGCATAAACTGGCAGTACTTGTCCAGTTGTAATTGGAGTTGTTTTAATGTTCTTGCCAGGATGACAGAGTCATCGGCGTACAATAGGGCTGGGATAGGTTGAGTGTTTATGCATGGAAGGTCCTGGCTGCCTTCCAACATTGCCTGTTCTAACCCGTTGGTGTAGATATTAAATAAAAACGGGGCAAGGACGCACCCCTGTCTAACACCTTTTGCAACTCTAAATGACTGACATAGTTCGCCGTTTGTACCATACCTCACACACGCATTGGCGTTGGTATAAAGCTCTCGGAGGAATTTTAGGAGGGGGGATCAACCCCCAGATCCCTCAGGATTACCCACAGTTTGGAGTGAATCACGCAATCAAATGCAGCACTGAGGTCGACGTAAACTAAATACAGATTGTCTCCTTTTGCCCCTGCGTATTTGCCCATTAGGAGAGTCAGGTTAAGGGCTTGTTCTACAGTGCCCAGGCCCTCTTGGAATCCATACTGGAGATCGGTTAGGATGTTCTTCTCCGAAGCCCAATACTGGAGGCGCTCCAGGATTAATTGCCCGGCAACCTTCCCCAGTGAGTCCAAGAGGGAAATGGGCCTGTAGCAGGCTGGGTTATCTAGTTCACCCTTTTTAAAAATTGGTAGCAGTACTGACGAGGACCAGGATTCTATTAGGCCAGCCTGTGAGACTGCAAACATGACCTGTGTGACTATTTGGGACCAGAGATCAAGATTACTCACAAAAATATCGAGTGGTACTCCGTCGGGGCCAGGCGCTTTACCCGTTTTCGAAGAAGTTAGTGCAGCTATGACGTCTTTAAAGTCAAAGGAGAGGTCGATTGGATACGAATTATCCAAAGTAAAGGTTTCTTCCTGGGACTGTGCGTTTAAGGCTTCAGCGGAGGAGTCACCAAATATTAGCGAGTAATGAGCCACCCATTTTTCAGCGGGCACCGCCACGCCTAAGTGACGGACGGTAGTAAGCTATTAAATCTGGGGCAAATCATGATAATATGTAAGGTATCTGTCAAGGATATATTATCACAAGTACAAGCTTGTAGCACAGATACTTTGGCTCAGAAACTCTTAGGAAGTAAAAACTGGTGGAAAAGTTCAATCTAAAATAGGAGTAACAACCTACGATGATAGCTGGTCACCCCCTAGTTCAAGATGGTTCCATCCTCTTGACTGTTTTGACCATCCATAATACATTACTGCATTGTGCGTTTGCACAAAGCAGAGCCCTCTTAGCCGCCACCCTAGAGAGAAAGGCCTGCTTCAACCATACAATATCACCTTTCACAATCTGCTCCGGGTCAACAAAAAGTTCAGGGCGACCCAAATAATAACCAGAGGATTCTAGACCAAGTGTACAGGTTGAAACAATCAAGGACCACTGCACTATTGAGTTTAAGGTCTTCCTTAAGCCATTAGATAACCATAAAAGCAAAAGACTTAAACCCATCAAGTAAGCAATATACCCAAGGCCCAGTTCCTCATGGACAATCTCACTAGGTGTTCCCTCTGAACTTTTAGAGTACCACTTACTACCTGTAATAGCGGTATAGGTGCATACCCCCAAATGTCACAACCAAAGCAAGTTACTGAGGTGCACTCAGTCTTATACACTTTGAGTAATGTCTCTAGATGAGATTTGCCTAAACGTCTGGAAAATGAACCAATGCTGTTAATTGCACTTTTAAACAACATTCAATTTATTTGCAGTTTTCTTGTGCTGGATTTTCTAGGGCCAATCCCCGTAACATGGGACTTGGTGTAGTTAGTTGACAGAAGAAGGTCATCCATGAAGGAGAAGGACCTATCTAAATGATGCTGCAATCCATTTGTTGTACAAGATATAAGGGAGCTCCAACCCTTGGTACATCCAATCCCAGAGTGAAAAGGGTTGTCTCCAAACCATTCATGTAAATAATGAAAAGGTAGGGGCCAGTGCACATCCCTGGCGAACCCTCCTCTTCAAATAAAAGGCTAGGTGTGTTCTCCATGTGTCCTGTATTTCACAGAAGCTGTTAATCCCTGTGAAGCCCATACAGGAAGGTGATCAACGAGGGCTCTACCCCATGAACCCTAGTGTGGCCGAGCTGAGCTCTGTTGACCCTTTCAAAGGCTAAGCGGAGGTCCATGAAGGCCATGTGAACTGTCCCTCCCTTCACCGTAGTGTAGTTGGAGAGAGGTTCAAGGACTGTTCTACAGTCCCTCGCCGTGCCCTGAAACCATATTGAGTTTTTGCAAGCACATGACCCATGCGGTCCGGCGGTACCGAAGGACCCATCAGATAATTATTTTTAAATAAATCTTTTTATTAAACAGACTCAACATCAGGTACAGTGCCACAAAGGTCAATAAAGAAGGTACAGTGAAATCAAATATGCATATATGCATATAAATACAATACAATAGTTCATTGGAAATCACGGGGAGGGGGGTCATCACTGTCCAAGTCACGGGGAGGAGTATGCATTCCAGGGGGCACATTTCTTTGACCATTTCAGGGAGCAACCCCGGACCATGTATACAGTCTTTTCTCTTAGCATACACCAATCAAGGTCTTTTTCCCAATCAGTAATCTTGGGTGCATGAGAGGCCCCCCAAAGCTGCATTATGTTTCTCTTGGCGATCATGCAGCCGAGTGTGACCCACTTTGTGGTGTGTGTGTTAAGGTCGGTCGTTTCCCAGATGTTGAGGAGGCACCTGGGCGCTTCTGGCTTAACTTCTATCTCCAATGTTTCGTGCATGACTGTGTGAATTGTACACCAGTATTCCTGGATTTGTTCAAGATGCCAAATAATGTGCATGAATGTGCCCATCTGAGTGCACCCTCGTCTACAAGACCCATCTGTCAGCCCACCCATGTGCACCAGACGGGGACCTGTTATATAAATTCTGTACCATGGAGTTGAGGCTGTTGTCAGTTGAAGTTAGAAGTAAATCACTGTCTCAACGGTCAACATGTTTCAGCCACTAGGATAAATCTCCCTGGCTTTCGTTAGGACCTCAACAGACACACCTTTTGTCACTGCAAGAAATGTTTTTAAGAAATTCATACATACAGTATTTATTCTGTTGTAGTAATATTCAAATCCTTGATAGAGGCAAGATGCTATATAGCATCATGGACTGGATCTCACCTCACTTGGCAGCAGCTCAAGTTTTTTAAAAGGCCCGCTCTATCCATCGGTACCTCCGGGTGGAAACTCCTCCGGGGTGGAGGTCAATTATTATTATTATTATATTTAAATTTATACAGCGCGCAGCTACCCGGAGGTTTCCCGGCGCTAAACAGAAGAGAGAGGACGGTTAATTGCCGAAAGGTCACTAAAGAGTCTGGAGGGTCTAAAGGTTGAATAACCAGGTCTTGAGGTCTCTGCGGAACCTAAGGTAGCAGGATTCAGAACGTAGGGAAAGAGGTAGGGCATTCCACAGCGAAGGGGCTAAGTAAGCGAATGAGCGACCGCCCATTCTGGCTCTCCTGATGCGAGGGACCTGATATCTTTCTTGGGTCGACGAACGGAGAGTGCGGGGGGGACAATATTGATGAACCAAAGTTCTTAAGTAGAGAGGGGCATTGCCTGACTTAATGCGGTGCATGATACAGAGGGCCTTAAATTTAGAGCGGTTTTCAATGTGGAGCCAGTGAAGGCTACGCAGAGAGGCCGAAGTGGGAGAGGTTCTGGGAAGATTGCACAGTAATCGGACGGCCATGTTTTGAACCATCTGAAGTTTGCTCGTCACCTCCTTGCATGCACCTAGAAAAAGAACATTCCCATTCTCTGGGTGTCATGGGGAAGCGTCTATATGATTTAACTCAGCCACTTGATGATGGTAGTACAGGTGGCCGAGACCTTGATCACATGTTGCCTCATCGACAGCTGATCATCAAATAGGATGCCTAGGTTGCGAGCTGTCTTGGAGGAAACAGGTAGGGAACCCAACTGCTGTGGCCAATGGTGGGGACCTCAGAGTGTAGTATTGGGGCCAAACAAAAGAAGCTCGGTCTTATCCCCGTTTAATTTTAATTTGTTGTCATGCATCCAACTAGCTATGTTATTAAGACCAGAGTGAAGGGATGAAGTGGAGGAGTTTTGACCTGTGGAGAGTGAAAAGATGATCTGAGTATCATCGGCGTAAGAATAGATGATGAGTCCGGCTTGCTCCGCAATGGTGGCAAGGGGTCTAACATATAAATTAAAGAATAATGGGCTCAAAATAGAGCCCTGAGGGACGCCGCGGGTGGAGTGATGAATTTTAGAGGCTGAGGAAGGGGAGAAAACTTGGAACGTACGGTCAGAGAGATAGCTGGCCACCCAACCGAGAGCTGAGCCACTGATGCCAAAGGATTTTATGGCAGTAAGAAGGATGGAATGGGAAACAGTGTCGAAAGCGGCACTCAAATCCAATAGGATGAGGGCCACTGTTTCCCCTTTGTCTACCTGGCATCGAATGGTCTCAGAGACCCCGAGAAGAGTCGACTCGGTCGAGAAGCCAGCCCTAAAGCCAGACTGGGACTGATGGAGGAAGTTGGCTGCTTCAATGTAAGTGGTGAGCTGTTTATTAATGTGCTTTTCCAAGATTTTGGACCAGACCGGAAGGAGAGAGATGGGACGAAAATTAGCTGGATTATTGGGATCAGAATTCGCTTTCTTTAGTAGGGGCACAATCATCGCATGCTTCCACGTACTCGGAACCTTAGCTACTCTGAGTGAGGCATTGAGAAGTTCTAAGATTAGAGTGAGTGCAGGAAGATCAAGAGTTAGAAGGATTTGGGGGGGCATGGGATCCAAGGGGGAACCAGATTTAATGCATCCCAGGATTTTATGTAAAGAAGTAATAGTAAGAGGGTCCCATGCCGTCAACTGGGGCGGAGAGGGCGGACACAATTGCGTATTAGTTTCCGATTCATACAAGGGTTCAGACATGCCCAGCTCAGGGGAGGATGCAGTGTGCGTGGGAGCTCCAAAGTTGGCATAGATGGTTTCGATTTTGGTCGTGAAAAATTCTGCCAGGGAGTTGCATTGCGTTTCGTCCAGGCATGGAGCTTTGGGTAGGCAAGACATGCCCAATAGTTCCTGCAGAGCTTTAAATAAGGCTTTAGGTCGATTCTGAGCATTTAGAATGGTATGATTGACATGCTCTGCCCTGGCTATATTACAAAGAGAATGGTATTTGGTAAGGGCATCTTTGTAAATTTGTTTGGCCCCAGGATCATAGTACACACGCCATTTACGTTCCAACTTTTTACATTTAGATTTCTCAACTTTTAGTTGTTCAGTAAACCATGGGGCGGGGGGGGGTGATGAGAGTTGTGTTTAAATTTGCGTAGGGGGAGACAAGTATTGACCCCAGAGGTTAACCAATTATGCAGGGCAGCCGCCCTCTCAATGTTGGCCATATTTTAGGAGGTCTGGTGTTCTCAAGACAGGAATCTAGATTCTTCCAGTTCCTGCCAGCTCTAGGAAGCGTGGAATTTTCAGGGATGTGCGGTGCCCGGTCAGTTTTTATAGAGAAACTAATTATGTAGTGATCTGACCAAGGAATGGGCCTGGGAGGGTTACAAGATATGGTGTCTAAGTTAGAAAAGATGGGATCCAGTAGATTTCCTGCCTTGTGAGTGGGGCCAGAGTTATGAAGAGAAATATTAAGTGCTGCTAAATCTTGTATAAGGTGTGTGCTGGTGGGGCAGGATGCGTCGTTAAGATGTAAGTTAAGGTCTCCGAGGACCAAGAAATTAGTTGAGTGCAAGTCAAGTCAAGTCAAGTCAAGAGATTTGTATAGCGCGCTACATACCCAGAGGGTCTCAAGGCGCTTAAAGAAGGGTGGGGAGTTATTTGTCGAAAATCCATGTTTTGAGTTGCTTTCTGAATGCTAGGTGGTTCTGAGTGAGATGAAGGTGAGTGGGAAGTGAGTTCCAAGTTTTCGCTGCTAGGTAGGAGAAGGATCTACCTCCCATGGTGGTTTTGTTGATGCGGGGTACGGTGGCAAGGGCTTGGTTGGAGGATCGTAGTTGGCGTGAAGGGGTGTAGAAGGATAGTCGTGAGTTGAGGCATTCGGGACCGATTTCGTAGAGTGCTTTGTGTGCGTGGGTTAGGAGCCGGAAGGTGATCCTCTTATTGACGGGGAGCCAGTGGAGGTTTTTCAGGTGATCAGAGATGTGCTCTTGACGCAGGATGTCTAATATGAGCTTGGCTGAGGTGTTCTGGATACGTTGTAGTTTCTTCTGGAGTTTTGCGATGGTGCCGGTGTAGAGGGTGTTTCCAGTAGTCCAGTCTGCTCGTGACCAGAGCATGGGTGACTGTTTTTCTGGTTTCGGTGGGGATCCAGCGGAAAGTTTTTTTGAGCATGCGAAGAATATTGAAGCAAGATGAAGAAACGGCGTTGACTTGTCTGTTCATCGAGAGTGAGGAATCCAGGATGACGCCCAGGTTCCGTGCGTGGTCCGTCGGGATGGGTGCTTTTCCAAGGGCCTCTGGCCACCAAGAGTCGTCCCAGGCGGAAGGGGAGGTACCTAGGATGAGGACTTCTGTTTTGTCTGAGTTCAGTTTCAGTCGGCTGTGCTTCATCCATTCGGCTACTTCTTTCATCCCTTCGTGAAGGTTGGTTTTGGCCGTGTTAGGGTCTCTGGTGAGTGATAGGATCAGTTGAGTGTCGTCGGCGTAGGAGATGATGTTGAGGTTATGTTGGCGTGCGATGGCCGCAAGGGGGCTCATGTAAACGTTGAAGAGGGTGGGACTGAGTGAGGATCCTTGAGGTACTCCGCAGATGACTTCAGTAGCCTCTGACTTGAATGGTGGAAGGCGGACTCTCTGGGTTCTTCCGGAGAGGAACGAGGTGATCCATTCCAGAGCTTTTCCTTGGATTCCGATGTCTTTGAGGCGCTGTAGAAGGGTGCTATGGCAGACTGTGTCGAATGCTGCGGAGAGGTCGAGGAGGATGAGGGCGACTGTGTCTCCATTGTCCAGTAGAGTTCGAATGTCGTCTGTTGCTGCGATGAGGGCGGTTTCGGTGCTGTGCTTAGCTCGGAAGCCGGACTGTGAAGAGTGGAGGGATTTGTTGGTTTCGAGGAATGCGGCGAGCTGGTTGTTGACAGCTTTCTCGATGACTTTGGCCGGGAATGGAAGGAGCGAGATGGGGCGATAGTTTTTGAGTTCGGTGGGGTCAGCTGTGGGTTTCTTCAGGAGGGCGCTGAGTTTGGCATGTTTCCAGCTTTCCGGGAAGGATGCAGAGTTGAAGGAGCAGTTGATGACGTCTCGGAGGTGCGGTGCAATAATGGAGTCTGCTTTGTTGAAGATGTGGTGGGGGCAGGGGTCTGTGGGGGATCCTGAATGGATAGAATTCATCAGCCGGATGGTGTCCTCAGTTGAGATTGGCTTCCAGTCCTGGAGGGTGTTCAGGGGGGGTGGGTGTCCTGCAGGGGGTTGGGTGGGTTGGTCTCCAGGTTGATTGTCGAAGCTGTTGTGGATGTCTGCAATTTTATCGTGGAAGAATGAGGCTAGGGAGTCGCAGAGGGCTTGAGAGGGGGTGATGTCGTTGGAGTTGGCTGAGGGGTTGGTAAATTCTTTGACGATGTTGAATAATTCCTTGCTGTTATGGGCGTTGTTATCTAGACGGTCCTTGAAGGCTGCTTTCTTGGCTTAGTTGGTGGTGTATGCGGGTGGCGTTTTTGAAGGCGTCCTTGGTGCTGGTGGTTGGGTCTTTTTTCCAGGCTTTCTCGAGGGAGCGACAGAGTTTCTTGGATTTCTTAAGGTCGTCGTTGAACCAGGAGGCCTTCTTGCTGCCTAGTTTAATTTGTCGTTTTTTCATCGGTGCTAGGATGTCGGCGCTGTTGGATAACCATTGGGTGAGGTTGGTGGCTGCTTGGTCAGGGTTTGAGGAGTGGGCGGGGGGCTTTTGAAGAAGCGATGAGGAGATCTGGTCGATGGTGATTTTGTTCCAGTTTCTTTGCAAAGTGGGTTGGGGGTGGTTGTTGCATGTGGGCTTGTTGTAGGTGAAGTGAACGCAGCTGTGGTCAGTCCAAAGGAGAGCTGTGGTGTGGCTGAAGGAAACATGCTTGCTGGAGGTGAAGATAGGGTCGAGTGCGTGACCTGCGAAGTGGGTGGGGGAAGTGACAAGTTGTTTAAGTCCGAGGTTTGCGAGGTTGTCCAAAAGGGTGGTGGTGTTGCAGTCGTTGTTCTTTTCAAGGTGAAAGTTGAGGTCTCCCAAAAGGATGTATTCCTCGGAGGGGAGCGCGTGTGGAGTGATGAAGTCCGTGATGTCTTCACTAAATTGTGCGCGGGGTCCTGGTGGTCTGTAAAGGAGGGTGCCTCTGAGTGTGGTCTTGGGGTCGGTGTGGATCTGGAAGTGGAGGTGTTCGGAGTTGGCGAGATTGACGTCTGAGCTGGTTGAGATGCGGATGGATTTCTTATGGACGATAGCGATGCCTCCTCCTGTTTGGCCGGTACGGTCCTTGCGAATGATTTTATAGCCTTCCGGGATGGCAATGGTGATGTCCGGGGCAAAGAGGCCTTCATCCATGTTTCTGTTAGGAAGGCGACGTCCGGAGAGATGGTGTCTAGTAGATTCCAGAGGTCAATGGCGTGCCTGTGGAGCGAACGGGTGTTGAGCAGAACGCATTGTAGGTGGTTGGGGTCGGATATCTGTTGTGTGATCGTAGATGAGGAGTTGGTCTTGTTGCCGTCGAACTTGCAGGAGTAACAGGTAAAGGGTCCATGGGTGTATCCAGGGGCAGCTTGGGCACAGTTGAGGGAGCGGCCGGGGTTGAGGGCTAGGAGGGTGGTGGCATCGTAAGAAATGCGGGCGGGGTGGACAGAACGAGGACCAGGGGGTCTGGCGCTGGGCGCGGTCCAGGCGCGGACGGGCGTAGACGGGCTTACCTTTGGCGCACCTTCGGCGCGGATTGGGCGCGGTCGCTGCGCGTAGACGCTGCGCGTTAATGCAGCATATATGGATGGTGGAGGGGGAGGGGCGAGGGCGGCTCAGCTGGGAGGCGGGGCGGGCTCCAGAGGACGACAATAACAAACAAAATGGCAGCGGAGGGGTAAAACAGCAGAGCGCTTGAGGAGAAACGCACAATAGCAGATAAAGTAAAGAGGCCCAAGTACTGGCCGTACCGGGTGAGCGGTAGATGAGAGTGATGAGAGTGCCAGAAAGAGTGTAGTTAGGGGAGAGCAGCAGTTTAAACAACCGGCTTCGCAAATAGGAATTGCTAAGTCTTCCCACTTGCACGAGTAAATTCTTTTAAAAAATGATTGCTATACCCCCTCCCTCCTTATCCACTCTATTTTTACCTACATAAGTATAGTCATCTGGGAGGGCAGAGGCTATGTCAGGGCCAGAGCTGTTGTTCAGCCAAGTCTCCGTGAGAAACATAGCGGCTGGTTGATCGGAGGTAATAAGGTCAAAGATGCCATTCCTATGTTTCGATAAGGACCTGCAATTTAGACTAATGAAAGTGAGGTCAGAAGGGGAGTTGAGGGGTTTGCAGAAAAGTAGAGGAGGTGATGTCAAGCGAAGAGGGAAGGGATGATAAAGATAAATTGCACTCTGGGCAGCTCAGAGGGTCCAGATGGCAAGACAGAGTAGGGTGACGCAGGCATTGTAAAGGCCTGAGGCTCGTTAGTGTCTCACTGGAGTACGAGAGTGTGGATTTTTGAGAGGCAAGGGGAGTGGCCCCTAGTCCCGTCTGGTCGCGGACGGGCGCAGACGGCTGGACTCTGGCACGACTCCGGCGCGCCACCGTCGCGCCTGCTGCGCGCGTCCACTGCGCGTCGGCCAGCACATCGGTTATATAGGGAGGAGGTGGCAGGAAGACTAGACCGCTCCCCCCGCTTCCGCCGGAAGTGAGTAAAAAGAGAAAGTAAGACCTCCCTCCACACCACGAGCACGGCTCGGGGAGGTACGGGGAGTGGGAGTACACAAAAATACAGTGACAGTGGCACAGATTATTTCCACAAGGATTTTAAAAGAGCACGCAGTGCAGGCGCCTGGTGAAGTGCCCCCCTGCCCTCTCACAGCAGCGTGCACCCCAGGAGCTAGCAATGTTCAGAGAACAATTAAAAGGTCAATTGGGTCGCAGTGCGAGCACCTCAATCGTGCCCCCTGCCTGAAATGCGACAAGAATTTAAAACGAATGCAGCGCAGGGTGACACCTAAATCGTGCCCCTGCAGGTGAAATAATTAAGTATTCATTTCTGGTAGAGTGCAGCAACACACGTACCCTCTCTTAGTAGGTCCAGTGCCCGGCTCTTTCCTGTGTTATGTAGGGAGGAGGCGGCAGGAAGACTCGACCGCTCCCCCAGCTTCCGCCGGAAGTGAGTAAAAAGAGAAAGTAAGACCTCCCTCCACACCAGGAGCACGGCTCAGGGAGGAACGGGGAGTGGGAGTACACAAAAATACAGTGACAATGATGCCATATAGGTGAAACTGTCTCTTTTTTACCTGCACTTTGGTTTTATATTGGAAAACTTATCAGAGAAAGCACCAACAGATTATTTGTACTGTTTATCTTTGTGGTTCATCCCATTTTAATTCACATTTTTCATTTCTCTTGCACTGCACTTACAAAAAACACATTAAGCTCAGAAAGAAAGAAGTCCCTTTTGCATTTGTTTTCTCTTGTGAGAACTACATAAGAGGATACAACTCGATCTCTCTGTCCTTCACTGATGTTCAAAGGAGGGCAAGAGTGAGTTGTTTGGAATAACAGATAATGACACTGGGCACGTGGGCACGTGAATGTGTAATGATGGAACACCAATCATCCTGAGGTGGTTCTTGCCTGTCTTCACTTTAGTCTCCTGTTTTTCTGCACCTTCTTGTTTTCTTTAATTCACTCTAGGAAGCACATAAAATAGCAAGTCTCTAAGGCCACGGATTCCTTTTGTTTTTTGACATAGCATGGATTAGGGGGATAGAATCCTGTTTGGCCTTTGTATACTATCCCTCAGACCCTCTATATTGTAATTTTGTTAATATATATATACACACACACACACACATATAAATATATATGTATATATATCTTCACTGAAAAAACCATAGGTTTGACACCAGTTATAGTTAGCTGGAAATTTTACTGACATAAAACCATTGAAATTCCCATGTTATAGTTAGTTAGACTCACTATAACTTGCGCGCCTGCAATGCACTGCTGATGACGTCACATATTACATCACTCATGACATCACTGATGACACCATCCAGTGAACGTGTGTCTTTCTGAAAAATAAATATGTTTTATATATGTATATGTAAAGGTCGATGGAAGAATAAATGTTTAAATAAGTGTCTAAATGGATGTTTTTTTTTTTTAAATTGATTGGTTAACTGGCTTATTAAGTGTATCTTAGTGAATACATATATTAGCGAGTATTGTTTAAATATTTAAATGTTTGTATCAGTGTTTCACTTAGTTTATAAGTGGCTGCATGGGTTGGTGAGTAGCTACATGTGTGTGTATATGGGTTATTAGATGTTTTTTTTAGTATCAGTATGAGTGTCTGTATGATTTGGTGGGGGTGTTACTTAGCACATAGATGCATCAATGACTGACTCACTGTTTGTATGTGTTTTGAAGACAGCATATGTGCAGGACTGTATGGGTGGATGAGTGTGTATATGTGTGGGTTAGTGAGTGAATAACTGTCTCACTAGAGTCTTTATCAGTAACTACATGTTTTAATCTAGTATATGTGAGTATTGATGTATATAAGTGAGTATATGTGAGAGTGAGAGATTGAAAGAGTTCTTGTTTAAATAAGTATGTGTTTCTATAAGTGATTGTTTAAGAGAGTAAGTATGTGTAAGTTTCCTTAGAAGTAAGGTGGTAGTGTGTGTATAGCTGTATATGCAAATAAATGGATGTTCAATAGTTTATTTGCATGTGTGTGAGTAACTTTTGGATGACTGTCGGTGTGTAACAGGGTGTATAGGTGTTTCACTACATATGATGAGTGAATATATGTATAAGTGACTATATAGAACTGTTGGTGAATGAGTGGATGTGTATATAGATGGTGGTATTACTGAATTGGTTGTTGTAACTGGTATGGGTATCTCTATTTTTTTGAAAATTTTAGTTTCTATTTTTGAATATGTGTTTCAAGGGTTACATTACACTGAAAGGAGGTCTGTCACTCTGTCACTCTGTCACAAGGATGGTGCCATCAGTGATGTCATGAGTGATGTCACTGACCATGTCATGAGTGATGTAATATGTGACGTCATCAGCAGTGCATTGCAGGCGCGCAAGTTATAGTGAGTCCAACTAACTATAACGTGGGAATTTCAATGGTTTTATGTGAGTAAAATTTCCAGCTAACTACAATAGGTGTCAAACCTAAAGTTTTTCAGTGAATTTAATAGGTTTTTTAAATGCTAATTCCTAACTATAACTGGTGTGAAACCTATGGTTTTTTCTGTGCATGTCATAGGTTTTGTAAATGCTAATTCCTAACTATATATAGTGCCTCGAACCTATGTTTTTTTCAGTGAATTTCAAAGGTTTTTTAATAGCAAATTTCTATTGCTATCAAATATAATATTTTTTATAATGAATCCTATATTGTATATTTATGTAATACTATTTTTTTATGTATATTCTTCATTTTGTGTTTTTTTTTTGCCCTGGAGCGCTCCCGGTCTGCGCACCGGAAAGCGCAGTCTTGTGGCGCGCCCCGGTGCGCGTACCTGTGAGCGTCCCGTTTGCGCTATTGACGCGAACGAAAACATCATCGTGACGTATCGCCTAGCCGCGTCCGCGTGATACGCACGGCGTAAGCGCACCCGGAAGCACCCGAGCGCATACGATATAAGCGCGAATAATAGTTAGTACAACTAACTATATAGGAGCAATTCCAATGGTTTTGTATGAGTGAAATGTCCAGCTAACTATAACACCCCTAAAACGTATTGTTTTTTCAGTGAATTTTAAAGGTTTTTAAAATGCTAATTCCTAACTATATAAGGCCTGAAACCTATGGTTTTTTCTGTGAATTTCAAAGGTTTTTTAAATGCTAATTCCTAACTATATACGGCCTGAAACCTATGGTTTTTTCAGTGAATTTGCAAAGTTTTTTAAATGCTAATTCCTAACTATATAAGGCCTGAAACCTATGTTTTTTTCAGTAAATTTCAAAGGTTTTTTTTAATGCTAATTCCTAACTATATAAGACCTGAAAGCCCACCAGGAATCTCCAGTATGCGCCAGGGGACTGCATTGCAGAGAGGTGTAATGAAGCCACGCCCCTTTTTACACCTCTCTGCAATGCAGCCCCGTGCATGTTTGAAGAGGGGGAACTAATTCCCCTTGCATACTGGGGGCCCCTGGGGGCCAACTAGCCCACCTGGAACCTCCAGTATGCGCCAGGGGGCTGCATTGCAGAGGTGTAATGAGGCTATGCCCCTTGTTACACCTCTCTGCAACGCAGCACCCTGCCGCGTTTGCAGAGGGCGAACTAATTCCCCTTGCATACTGGGGGTCCCTGGGGGCCAACTAGCCCACCAGGAGCCTCCAGTATGAGCCAGGGGGCTGCATTGCAGAGAGGTGTAATGAGGCCACACCCTTTTTTACACCTCTCTGCAACGCAGCCCCCGTGCATGTTTGAAGAGGGGGAACTAATTCCCCTTGCATACTAGGGGTCCCTGGGGGCCAACTAGCCCACCTGGAACCTCCAGTATGCGCCAGGGAGCTGCATTGCACAGAGGTGTAATGAGGCTATGCCCCTTTTTACACCTCTCTGCAACGCAGGCCACTGGCGCGTTTGCAGAGGGGGGGACTAATTCCCCTTGCATACTGCGGGTCCCTGGGTCATATCTGCCCAAACACCGATATTCCTAACGATTGACAATGACTTTTCTTGAGAAACATT
Organism: Lissotriton vulgaris; assembly: GCF_964263255.1. Lineage (NCBI taxonomy): Eukaryota > Metazoa > Chordata > Amphibia > Caudata > Salamandridae > Lissotriton > Lissotriton vulgaris. Next base: position 164,012,089 of record NC_141686.1, on the reverse strand, counting down.
TGGATTTGGATTATCATGTCCTATACTTTGGAATTTTTGAAAGACTGACTTTGAGGATGCTATAAATTACTCGTCTGCCCGAATTGTGTGGGTAAAATTGATACCTAGTCACTTTGAATAAGAATGTACTTACGTCTCGTCTAACATTTGGAAGAAATATCTAGTTATATGACAACAGGATACCGACATAACTTGAAGGAAATAAGAACGCCCTGAAGAAGTTCTGTTGTACAGAACGAAACGTTTCGGCTGGCTGTGGTACATAAACTTAAGGAAAATAAAAGCATTTGAATGTACACCAAGATTCAGCGCTTCAATAAGGACTCTAAGTGATATGATTTGATTGGACTTATTGTGCAAGTGGTGCTGTGCCAAACTTTGGAATATTCTCCACTACTCTCTACTACTTACTCTCTCCTACTCCACTACTCTCAAATACTCACTCTCTACTACTCATTCCCTACTACTCTACTACTCTCTACTACTCTCTCTCTACTACTGACTCCCTACTACTCACTATCTACTACTCTTTACTACTCACTCTCTACTACTCTCTCTCTCTACTACTCACTCTTTACTACTCACTCTCTACTACTCTCTACTACTCACTCTCTACTTCTCACTCTCTACTACTCTCTACTACTCACTCTCTACTACTCTCTCTCTACTCCTCACTCTCTACTCCTCACTCTCTACTACTCACTCTCTACTACTCACTCTACTACTCACTCTCTACTACTCACTCTCTACTACTCTCTACTACTCGCTCTCTACTACTCTCTCTCTCTACTAGTCTCTACTACTCACTCTACTACTCACTCTCTACTACTCTCTACTATTCTCTCTCTCTGCTACTCACTCTCTACTACTCACTCTCTACTACTCACTCTCTACTACTCTCTACTACTCACTCTACTATTCACTCTACTACTCTCTACTACTCACTCTCTGCTACTCTCTCTACTGCTCTCTGCTACTCTCTACTACTCACTCTCTACTCTCTATTACTCACTCTCTACCTCTCTACCTCTCTCTACTTCTCTCTCTACTAGTCTCTACCTCTCTACCGCTACCTCTCTACCTCTACCTCTCTACCTCTACACCTCTACCTCTCTACCTCGCTCTACACGCACACATATACACATATATATGCATATATATGCATATGCATTTATATATATGTATGTGTATGTATATATATACATACACATACATATATAAACATATATAATCTGAATATCTATATAAATACAAATATAAATGCATGCATGCATATACATATATGCATACAGATGCATGTTATTTACATGAAAGTTTAAAAAACACTAATAAAAGCAAAGCTAAAAAACCACCTCATTACAAACAGAATGGCTTTAACTTAAACTAGGGCGAGATCTATTGCATTTTCAATGCTTGTTTACTTTGGTTCCATCAAGAAGGCATTCAGATGTGTCACACATTTGCCATAAATTCTGAATGTTAGCACTCTAGTTACTCATTAGATTACTGTAGTAAAGCTACTGCTCACCAGGGAAGTCTGCTGCTGGTATTCAAAGTGCATGTTTCAGTCTGCATGTCAGATTTTTTTTTTATGTAATAGAAGAGGATTTGAGAAGTCACTCAAAATGATCCCTAATTTTTCTTTCTGAAGCACTAATCATACTTTCTATGGCAAAATGAACCCCCTCATTTTGTTGCTTTTTAAATTAAATGTTTTCAGACTTACCACTTCATTCCAATCAAGATGGCTTCTGGTGTGCCATACTTTTGTCATAAGTAAGACTGTTAGCGCTCTATTTGTCCTTTGGAACACTCTGGGACATTCTGTCATTGGTCTATACTTGGGCTACATCTGGATGATATTTGGGCTACATTTAGGCTCTTTTGTCTCTGGTGGCCATCTTGGGAGACTGCATGTCAGAATGTTTTAATGAAATTGAAGAGGATTTGAGAAGTCACTCAAAATGTGCCCTAATTTTTCTTTCTGCAGCACTAATCATACTTTCTATGGCAAAATATCCCCCCTCATTTTGTTCCTTTTTAAATTAAATGTTTTAAGAGTTACCACTTTATTCCAATCAAGATGGCTTCAGGTGTGCCATACTTTTGTAATAAGTAGGACTGTTAGCGTTCTAGTTGTTCTTTAGAACACTCTGGGACCTTCTGTCATTGGGCTATACTTGGGCTACATCTGGGTGATATTTGGGCTACATTTTGGCTCTTTTGTCTCTGGTGGCCATCTTGGGAGACTGCATGTCAGTATTTTTTAATGAAATAGAAGAGGATTTGAGAAGTCACTCAAAATGTGCCCTAATGTTTCTTTCTGCAGCACTAATTATACTTTCTATGGCATAATATACGCCCTCATTTTGTTCCTTTTTAAATTAAATGTTTTAAGAGTTACCACTTTATTCCCATCACGATGGCTTCAGGTGTGCTATACCTTTGTAATAAGTAGGACTGTTAGCGCTCTAGTTGTTCTTAAGAACACTCTAGGAGGCTGCAGTAGAACACAAAGGAATCAACTGACAGTCTCTGTCCTTGTTGGATGTACATGTTTTACTGAGAATGTCAGACTTCATTCTCACATGACTGAGAAAGATAATGTGAATTTACAGAAAATATGCTTTCAGTTTAGCTTATAGATCCCCTTCCAAACCACTGTGGGAAAATCATGAGATATTAGTTTTCTTTCAAACATGATTCATGATATCACAGCAGAAGGCTTTTTCACATGGTAAAATCACCTTAGAACACACCACAATTCCTAAAATGAGTATGGTACCATCAACAAATGATTTATAATGTAACTAAAGTCCTAAAACCCTCTATTAACTACAATGCTTTTTAATGAGGTGCTATCATGTATATTGGTCCCAAGATGGCTGCCAACACTTCTTGGGTGAAGTGCTGACTGTCAATCAGATCAGATGTGTGGTTAGGCTCCGCCCAGATATATATATTTTTTTGAACCTAAATTACTCAAAATCCACTGGAGCACATATCTTGAGACATAACAAAGGCACATCGGGCTACCAGTCCCTACAATTTTGCCAAGTTTTGTGGAAATCCATTCAGCCGTTTGGGCTAAAAGTGAGTCCAACCGCCCTATGGAAATTAACATGAGGAAAACACGTTTTGGGACCCCCTTTTATCTCGGCCCCCGCTTGACGAATCCCCCCCCCCCAAAACTTTCAGGGAAGGAGCGCAGCGCAGCGAGGCAATTTTAAGGAAAATTACAGGCAGATTCCTCAACCGGCACCAAAGTTATTCCCAATAGAATGTTGCGGATTTCCTATAGAAAACAATCCTAACTATAACTATCTACTGGCGACCGCCAGTAGGTAATATACACACACAACTAAACGTTCTAGCATTCTAGTTTGGTTAATTTGTCAGTAACATTTACATTTTGATCTAAAAAAAAAACACAGAAATTCACCAATTATTGTTAGTAGAGCTAACTGTAACTTGCGCCCATGTGATGCACTGCTTATGACCTCATATATGACATCAGTCATGACATGTTCAATGCATCATTTATGACATCACTGATGACATCTCTTAATAAAGAGCAATGGTACGAACAACTTACTTTTCAATGAAAATACCAGGCAAACAAACCCAAATAAATTAATTACCATTAAAATCTTTTTAACAATAATATTCCATCACTTTTCTAGAGCGTGTTTTGTAAGTAATTTTTTGATTGACTGAATTCTCGCATGTGTTAGCCTCCCTGCTTATCTTGTGTTGTCAAGTTCAACTTACCATCTATACTGATGACTCAATTTCCAGAAGACATTATAGAAACTTCCTGGATTGCTATCCACAGCAGCAAAGTTCACAAAGGTGTACTAGATTTTTTGCTGTTGTAAGGGGATAGATTAATAGGGAAACATGGGAACTTATCAGCCATAGGTAGTCATAGGTTCCCCTTGGCAGGGTCATATCAGAGACACCTGCATCCGCAGGGAAACCATTGATGATGCCTGGGACGGGGAATGTTATAATCATGGAGTGATGAGTTATTCTTAGAGTCACTTCCATAATGGGAGTGCTGTGAAGAACTGCTGTAACCAGATGGCAGTAAGATGCCTGCAGCCTACTATTTATTTAAGCAAGGCTTTTAGGCATGTAATCATTCATAATCTGTCTGGTGTTTTTTATGCTTTGATTAAACAATCTCTTGACAGTGCTAGTGCTGTTTGGAGCATACTCAGAACCCTGGACAGTGCACTACTTCTCTCAAAGCTCCAGCACCATTCCACTGTGTTTCACTTGCATTGGTCCTAAAAAAGAAAAATACATGACCAGTTGCATTGGCCTTGTAGCCTGAAGGTGTCTGTCATTGAGCTAATTCCACTACTTGTTGATACCTGGCTGGCACAATGCCACTCACAATGGATGGAGCTTCAATTGTTATTTACTTTGGTGAAACTACTTTAACTGTATCTCTGTTTAATCTGGGACCCATTGGACAGGTGGCCATCTTCTACACCTACAACCATAATGTAACATTTACTATAGGAAGGCTAAAGTTTTCTTTCTGCAAAACAACTACCGTTATACCGATTGTGGAAATTGCACACTTATTACTGTACTCTGGCCGATATATTAGTTCATGGACTTTGTCTTGCAGAATGAAAATTGTTGCCTAATAAACACATTTGATTAATCAAAGGAGGGATAAGGGATCAGAATCTCCGTTTCATTCCCCAAGGTTAGTTTCTAGTTATCAATAAAGAAAACGGACACTAGTTACACCTTATGACCATTGGTATAAGGATTAAAGATCAGAGTAGCCTCAAAAAACTCTATGTTATGGTTGGAAGAAGGTGCGGTATATCTGGTTCATCCGCCCCGCATTAGAGTTGTGGCAGTTATCATTGGCTACTCCGAAGTAGTGAATTTGCCAGCCTCACCCGAGGCGCCTCTGGTCTAGGGTGCAGTATCCAGAGAATTTGAGTGAAAAAAGGGTGTAAAGTAAAATGTGCAAAAAAGGAAAAAATTATTAAAAATGGTAAACAGCCCGGAAGTTCTTTAATGGGGGTTGTTTTTAACACATTAAAAGTTAAGTGATACGATTTTTAGACCGAGTTACTGGGTCTAATAGTATAATTAATAGGGTACGTCGACATGTTTCAGCTCCTTGGGCCTGGGAGGGTCTATGGAGCTTTCGTCAGGACTAACAAACATCAAAGAATTGTACTTACACAATTAGTGTAGTAGTATTTCACGTATAAGCACTCTTATTTTGGTTATGTAGTTAGGAAATTCTTCTTCATAATCTGCAATGAGACGAGATAATATACACAAATTGCATACACACACACACCTTTTTTTCTTTACTTTGTAATGTATTTCATTATTTTAATCAAGTTTGGTTAAGTGACATTTTCCCTCTACCAAAACATCTTGACTATACGGAGGCAATTTAATGGAGAGTAGAAACGCTAATGTTGGGTCTCACTATGGGTAAAAGGAACCTCATAGAGGAGATACTGGTATAATACGCTGGTATGTATTTCACAACTTTTATCTACAGTGCAGAGATTAAAGGGCTGTAGGTATCATGGTAGTCACATGAACGCTAAAACGCTAAAGCGCGCTAATTAGTGGAACCATACATTGTCATTTATCAAACTGAATGTTATGGCGAGGTCAAAATAAGGGGTTTGATGCCGCGCTGTAGGAAGAAGGGGCAGTGAAGCGGAGCACATTTGGTTCCAGGTAGGCAAATACGACCTTTTTACAAATAAACTTGCACTGCTTACAGCGTTTGCTCGCCCCTTCTTCCGCAATAATGATAGCGCTGATTTAGGTGAGACTAATCTAGCGACTGGGGAACCTACAGCGCGGCATCAAACCCCTTATTTTGACCTCGCCATAACATTCAGTTTGATAAATGACAATGTATGGTTCCACTAATTAGCGCGCTTTAGCGTTTTAGCGTTCATGTGACTACCATGATACCTACAGCCCTTTAATCTCTGCACTGTAGATAAAAGTTGTGAAATACATACCAGCGTATTATACCAGTATCTCCTCTATGAGGTTCCTTTTACCCATAGTGAGACCCAACATTAGCGTTTCTACTCTCCATTAAATTGCCTCCGTATAGTCAAGATGTTTTGGTAGAGGGAAAATGTCACTTAACCAAACTTGATTAAAATAATGAAATACATTACAAAGTAAAGAAAAGAGGTGTGTGTGTGTATGCAATTTGTGTATATTATCTCGTCTCATTGCAGATTATGAAGGAGAATTTCCTAACTACATAACCAAAATAAGAGTGCTTATACGTGAAATACTACTACACTAATTGTGTAAGTACAATTCTTTGATGTTTGTTAGTCCTGACGAAAGCTCCATAGATCCTCCCAGGCCCAAGGAGCTGAAACATGTCGACATACCCTATTAATTATACTATTAGACCCAGTAACTCGGTCTAAAAATCGTATCACTTAACTTTTAATGTGGTAAAAACAACCCCCATTAAAGAACTTCCGGGCTGTTTACCATTTTTAACAATTTTTTCCTTTTTTGCACATTTTACTTTACACCCTTTTTTCACTCAAATTCTCTGGACACTGCACCCTAGACCAGAGGCGCCTCGAGTGAGGCTGGCAAATTCACTACTTCGGAGTAGCCAATGATAACTGCCACAACTCTAATGCGGGGCGGATGAACCAGATATACCGCACCTTCTTCCAACCATAACATAGAGTTTTTTGAGGCTACTCTGATCTTTAATCCTTATACCAATGGTCATAAGGTGTAACTAGTGTCCGTTTTCTTTATTGATAACTAGAGAATAATAAACACATTTGACAATAACTCAAGAGGCAATATTTTGATGGGCTATAGATCCAAGCCCAGCCAGTAAAGTGACCCATTAACAACTCTATGTATTAAATACTGAGTACAGGTCTTCAAATACACAAATTATTATAAGGCATTATGCACCCAATATGATAGCCAGCACTGGGTCCACAAACATGTATCAAGAAGCATCTCTGCATCCTACAGGTTCTTTAGCATGCCTCGCAATACTTTCGTCTCTGGATCTTAAATGGATGATTGATATCTAGTTACCCTTATTTCTCAATGTTCAAGACGCTACTAAGTAATTTTTCTAAGCATTTTCTACACATACTCTTTACATTTAGCAATCTGGTTAGCTATGTAAAAATGTTGTCCCTTCTCATTTTAAGCATGCCAATCTATTTGTTACTACTTTACCATTAGTTGAGTGAACACTTCATTCATCAATACACTTATCTATACAGTCTAATAACTGTGTGATTAAACAATCTATCGACTGGATGCTCTTTTACCAGACCATTTTTCATCATCTGTTCATCCACCTACCACTGTTTACCAAATTAACTAACAGTCTAAACATTTAACTAAAACAAGTATGTTGATCATTACAAAATTCTGCTTATTACCACTCCTTGCAAAGCTTACCGCAAAGCTCATGGGAAAGTGTATGAGAAACAGGTCCATATAGTCAAGTTGAAGATATTTCAGTGACTTCTCCAGGCACTGTCGGACCATCTCAGGGGAGTTACAATTTGGAGGCAGCTGTAGCAATAAAACCACAAAATAAATGAATCCTAACTCTCATGGAATTTAATATGCTAGTCACATTTTACTAGTACAAACAAACATTCCTACACCCTTTAACTGGAAAATCCCATCAAATGATTTTTTTCTCAGACTTTACCTTTCCAGTGTAGAATATCTCTTCTCTCTTCACTGTGCCGTCTGCAATCTTTTCACGAATGGCTTCGCCAACCTCCACCTCATTTTGGTACAAGTGGGCTGAATCAATGTGGCGGAAGCCGAACTCAATGGCCACTTTTGTAGCCTCCTTGGCTTGACTTTTTAGAACCTAAAACATCAGTTAACAAAGAAGTAAGGCCTGTGAGATTGTGACTCATTCACTGAAATCCAAACAGTACATAGGTCTGTGTCAAACCCACCAAGGTGCACAATGCCAGATAATCAACTCGTTATTTAAGTGTTAGCTTTAAATTGTCAAATTTTCTTACCCTTTCTCGATTGACTTTGTCACTAAAGGTTGACTTTTTGGCATCCTCATAAGAGGATAGCATGCCTGTGAAGTTTCTTACAGAACAAACATGTTCCTCTTAGACCATAGTTAGAGGTTGATGTATTGAATAAATTGAGAAAACCAGCAGGCAACAGCGAATCACCTGCTCATCCTGCGTCTTAATTAACGGAAAAGCCTCAGCTAGTCTTGCCAACAGACAGCTGCAAGGAACTGATGATTTTGTTTTTTTTCTTCTGTATTCTGAGTTTGTTTTTGCTTTTGTTTTTGCTAATATGTAGCTTTAGAATAATTATATATTCTCCGGTTCTTCAATATTTTCTCTTTATTCGATCCACACAACTCCACTTTTAAACCTCTTTTTCATCCAGTCACAGGTAACTGTAGGAATGAGGCCACTCCACAAGTTGTACAATGAAGACTTTTAATGTAAAAGTGAGATGAAATGGAGCTGCTGCAAAGAGCCCAGGTAGCTCCCAATAACTGTCTCTGGATCATAACATAAGACAGTAGGTTCCATAACAGAGCGTATGGCCATCCATTGAGTGAGCTCAAAACTATTATATCATAAGCATGGTATAAGGTTGTAGAGAATGCAGATGCTGAACATCTTCCCCTTACACAATCAAAAAAATAAAACATCGCCTTTGAAAGGCTGGTGCGTTACTTTGATGATTCCAGCGGTCTGATCTCTCGCACATATCAAGTTCTTCAATACACCCTCCTTGCTGTCCCTCATACTTATCAGTCACAATGGCAGTCCAGCACCTCTACAGACATCAATCCCACATAATGGTACCACCTGTGGTGCGGCATCTCAAGGGTTTTCTGCAGCTTCTCTCAGAGGGAATCTAAATACAAAGTCATGGCACAATGGTATTACACCTCCCACAAGTTGCACAATATGTTCCCGGCCTCCTCCCCTCTCTGTTGGCGCTGTGCGAATGATGTTGGAGATTTTCTCCATATTTGGTGGCATTGCCTGCTTTTGACAACCTACTGGAAGGAGGTCCTTAGTCACATCAAACTTGTGATCGGCTACCCATTGCCCGAAGTCCCGTCCACAGTCATCTTAGGCCTCAAGCCAGTGAACCTACTGGCCATTAAGCGCAGGGACTGGCACCTAAGCTTACATATGCTGGGCACAGCTAAATAAATCATAGCATTATACTGGAAGAACGCTGAAACCCCTCCAGTGAATGTCTGGATCACTCTCCTGTGGCATACCATGGCAATGGAGTTACTCACGTTGCGACTGCAATTTTGCGACACTAAAGTTACCAAAATTTGGCAACATTAATAGATTATTTCTGCAAACTTGGACATGTCCCTTCCTCAGCCCCCGAAGCTTCGGGCTTTGCACTTTGTAGTATCCTCAGATTGTACATATGTTTCTTATTTTAGGATAACATTCTCCCCCCGATGCAGATAGACTTTGGGGGCCCAATAGAACTGCTGACCAATATCTCCACTGCATGGAGTTGTTTTTTGTAAGTTGTCAAGCTCCTTTCTCTCTTTATACATTTCCACTCCCAGGGGCTCAGTACCTGGCGGTAGGACGCTTTGTTCACCCCCCCTACACACTAGCAGCCCTCTCCCCTAGCTGGAGCCCTCCATCAACTAGCCCCTCCCCACAAGCTGGATATCCTTTCCCTCTCTCAGGTTAATACCCGTGATCGTTGATAGCTTTGTGACGCACCCTTACATAGATTGCAAATACTTGTTTATGAACTGCAGTGTGTCACCCTAAGTGTGACAGGTATGCCCAGACATAGATACAGTGCACACTGTCACTGGAACCAATCCTTTATTGGCTCATGAGCCCTTATTTGGGCGGAACTGGCCCTAGGCTGCTTGTGTCCTGGGTGAGGGGAGGACCTCACTTGAGAGTTCTGGCTGGACTGTTTCCAATTGAGCTGGGGAAAGACTGATTTGCATATGACTGTGCCCAAACTGAGGTGACATGGTGTGCAAAGTAACGATGAACTGGGATGAGATCCGAGTAATTACCAGCGTCTGAGATTAATTAAGCATTCCCTTCATCACTTTTTGTATAGCAGGGCAGATATAGATACTAAATATACAAAACCGAGGGCAAGGTGCAGTGGCCACTCATGGAGATGATTGGGCCACACTGATTGGGTTAAAGAAATCACACTCATGCACTTTGATTCATAGGGCAAACTGTGCCCCAACATGTCTGATAGTTACCAATACACCTAGACTTTTTCTTCAAGACAAAGCATTCCTGAAAGATTGGACTCTTATCGCGTGGCGATGCACGCATGATTGGCTAATTTTATTTATTAGCACGGCAAACACACTGCAGACACAATCTTAATCGAAATACAGACTTTAAAGGCACAGATTAAAACTGTAATTTCTGCAACTCTGTACAAGAAAAACACAGAGGAATCTGATAAATTTAACAAAGAATTCGGAACCTGCGGGCGGTCCAAGGGCATTTTCCCTGCGATTCATGTGCGGGGTGTCCACAGACAGAACATACCACAATAGTGGACATAGGCACTGACAAGCCATGGGCACAGGTAAAAACACAAATTGCAATAGCGATACATTGATTTATCTGATCAGGTTCAGCATTCTTGAACATAAGAGCACTATTACGTGTAACAAACAAGCTACAATTCTTAGGAATCATTTACTAGCTCATATACACAAGGCAAAAGAACTGAAAGGTCTTGGAGCAAACCTTTATCCCTCCTCATGTTACAGACATAACCAAATTCTTATGTCAGAAAGAACAGATATTGGTCTTTAAATTGAAGAGTGTCAGTAATGGTCTGAACGATGATATACCTTGGACCTCACTTTAGCTTGACCTGTAGTCTTCAATCCAAGAATAGAACTTGTATTTTGTATCCTAGACATTTATCTCCCAGTCTCACCATATATATTAAACACCACTCCAAGGTCTTTACGCAACAGACGGATCATCAAACTCCTTGGTGTGTAGATCAGGGGAAACACTGGGCAGTGTGCTACAGCAAATGATCATAAACACAATGTAATTTCTCCAGAAGCAATGATTTACAACATACTATCAGTGGTGATTTTATAAAATTATGGTTTTACACAATACCTACAGTCATTTCACCGTATGGGATTATCTAGGAACAAGCGCCTAAATTTACAGAAATTCTATTTAAAAGAACTCCATATCACAGGTTTCCATGGACTAACTCTTAGTTATTTATAACATATTATCAGTGGTAATTTTATAAAATTATGGTTTTACACAATACCTAACAGTCATTTTACCGTACGGGATTATCCAGGAACATGCGTTTAAATTCACTGTAATTCTTTACAAAAGAACTACATATCCCAGGTTTCCATGGACTAACTTGTGGATCTTTAAAAATGATGTCATAAAACTGAGCCACGCTGACATGCTAATTGGATACACTGAAGTTAGGTGGCTAACTTGATACGGGTATAAAATGACTTACTCTACCTGACGTCGGTTACCTCCGGTCGCAGCTCGTGAGAAGTCCGGGGTACCGACAGACAGGTAAGTAATACACACTACACTCTTAAGCGCGCTATATTGCAAGGGATGAGGTTTTGCGCAACCAGATATTTCTGTACCATTGCGGCTGTACCCTGTTTCATTTTATTTTATTTGATCTATTTGACCTGATTTGCCCGCATTACTTAATAACTTACAGAGGCACTTGTGGCTCTTGGCTATTCATGATTTTTTCTATTTAAATTGCCCACATTGATTTTTGCTTGCTTTACACTTTGCCCGCATGAACTTAATACACAACAGAGAACATAAGTTGCTCTTGGCTGCTCGTGACTTTTTCATTACCAATTTTCTGGGTGCATATTCATTAACTAGACACTTGTTTTTTATTTATTTTTTTATTTACTTATATGCAGGCTTAAATTATAATAGCATAGATACCGGGTCTCACCAATGAGCTGTCAACCATTTAAAATCGGTTTTGGCACAACTCTAAGCACGCAATGCCAATGTAAACAATGCTTTTTCAGATTTGAGGCAACCACAATAGATCGCACTGTTCTGTGTTTTCCGCATAGTCTGCACTATATTGTATGTGTCTCACACTGTGATAAATTTGACTCGAAAAATATTCAAACTGTAGGAAAAACCGACTACAGACTGCTTCCATTGTCTGACTTTTACCTACGATTTGCCCCCCTTTTTAGGTCGAGCTCTCTCGACCTATTGTGACCGAGTTGCTCCTCAAGGGACGTAGATTGGTGCACGAGCGCCGATTGCACATCGTGGACGCGCATCATGCCCCGCCCCCCCCAGCCGTGCACATCTTTTGCTCCACATTCCACATTCACAGCGGCAGCCTCTCACAATCACGCACACAGCCACACTCACGGAAGCGCGCGCACACACACATACGCACACACCATACACACCTCACACACAGGTGCCAAGCCCCACTTACCGCCTCAGCCGCCTCTCCTGACTTCTGCTGCCATCCACTCTGAGGGCACGGGCTTCTCGCAAAGTCGGAAGTCCCGCCCCACGACTGCCGTGAGCGTGCACATCCCGAGACCGGAAGTTCGGGAGAGTGCACACTCACGGCTTTTTTTTAATGTGCAGATGATCCTTTCACGGCCGTGCAGCTTTACTGCTGCGCGGCCAATGCTTGTTTGGAAAAGTGTTCCACCTGATCCTGGAGTTAGTGCTGAAGGTAATGTATATGCATTTGAGATAAGGCCTCCTAGCTTTGTTTTTATTAGTAGCGTCTAACTATAATTGGCGCAAAAGCGGCTTCAAGAGGGAAATATTTGATTGAGGTACCCGTCCACATGCAAGGTAAGATTACAGTATTTAATTGCAAGATGCAGACAGGCCTGGATAATTGGGTCACCCCGTAATGTCCAGGCCCATTCATGGGAGTGTGGCAGTTGTCACCCGATTCCTAGTGGGAGTAGGGACGTCCTTCAAAGTCATCATATCCTTGGACACAGTTGATGGATGTGACATTGCAACCCATGAAAGAAATAGCATTGGCATGAGCCGGGAAGGCCAGAGTCGAGTTGCGTGTGTTCAGCTGTGCATGAAAGACGGCAGAGTAGTACTTGTGCTTGTGTTTGGTGTTATTTTAAGAAGTCGTTACTTGAGTGCCACCCCTCCCCCACCTGCCCCTCTCCCCCCCTAGTAGAGCTGCACTGAAGTGAATTAGGCTTGCACCAGGTTCATTCGGTTACGATTGATCGGTTTCCTTGCGTGTAATAAAATGACTTCCCGCACTTCGTTTGTCCTAGCTTTAGCTGACAAAGTGAGTTGTGTACCTCTGAGTGAGAGTTGTGTGGATCTGAGTGGACATTTTGTCGTTTGAGCTTCCTGATTTCTGTGCTGCATGTTAGCCCTACTTTGTGGCCAGAGTTTGCTTGTGTTTACAGTATTTATTCAGGAAAAGGAAGGGGGCGCAGAAACCATAAACAACATAGAATTGTACATGGTTAAGTCTTATGGTGATGTTATGCACCTCCGGGTTCTCAGTGACATCATTGACAGCTTGAGCTCTTTTCTTGTTTGTTATGCGTTTGGTTATCTAGCCTTAACTATTTATTGTTACCTCGTGCGTTATTTTTATATAGCGCACCTATGTAATATGGCACTTATGTAAAATAGCGCCTCAGTAAAAATCAGTACCACCCAGGCAGTGCATGTAATTCGGGCCCATAAAATCAAAGGAAGCGTTTATGCATTGAAACAAAAAAGTCTACGTTTGAGTTCTGTTTGTTTCAGAAGGTATGCGCAAAATGAAAAAGCGCTATACATTTTTTTTGCATATTTTATATAGCGCGAACTCGACCCGAAGGTATTGGAGCGCTTTACACATGCACCGTATTTACATTACACAATCAAGCACGGGGAGATTAAGTGATTTGCACTGAATCACAGGATGTGGACGCGACCCGAGGCTCGAACGCTGGTTTCCAGCACCTAAGTCGGCCGTTTAGCCGACGAACCACATCCTCTCCCCTTAAATATAAATATATAAAATATAAATATAGTACAAAAGGTGCACTTGGGCGCAGCGAGAGAATTGGAATCGGAAAAAAGTAGTACAGGATTGTTCTTACTGCATAGGACTTGACTTTCACAGAACATAAACAATCCTGGCCATCAGAGGAAACGGTGTTTAGTATTGGGAGCTAACTTGTTAATTCTCTGCAGTTACTGGATGTCACGAGGTTTGTAAAATGGCAGAGTTGCTTTAAATGGTAAACGTGGGCTAGTGTCTTGAGCCCGAGCTGGGAACTTGGAGAGCTGTGGTACAATCGTGGCTTTGCCACTTAGCCGGGCACATCGTGTGATTCTGGGCAGATCACTTCATATCCATGTGCTTGAAACAGTAATAATTGTGTAAACCAGCGGTGCGATTTGATGTATTCCAAACACACCCTCCTGACCTCCTGGAAGGCAGAAATGGGCCTCCTCTAGTGAATCCCCTTAATGTGACAAAGAGAGGATGTGGCTAAACGGTCAGTGCTACCGACTTTACAGCTTGGGAACCAGGTTAGAGCTTGTTTTTGTATGATCTCGTCAGTAGACAATAAATGAAATATATTACTCTTGCAGAAGTGCTCGGTTTTTATAGCCTCAGAGGTTTTCTGACCATCTGATTGCACATCAGGCTGGGTAATTACTACTGTGCACGGCTTGGAAATGTATGTGGAATCAGGCCGCGCGCGATGACTCGGACTTTCATCCTCCTGGGGGCGATACAAGTGAGTAAGTAGCATTTGAGGAGGATGATTCTGAAGCACCTGTTGCTTTAAATGTAGTCACGCCGTTTCCGATCAAACTGGATAAAATTGTATATTGACTGTTTGCAAGTTCTTCACTTGAGGAAATAAAAGGGTATATGCACGAACGTACGTTTGCGTGCGTGTCTGCATGTGTGTAAGAAGAATCTCTAACATACCGACAAATGCATAACTATCTCCAAACCTAATGTACTGGTACTGGATGTATAGTTAGTTTATTAATTGTCAGTTGTGGTTCCAAAACAAGTGAACCGTGACCCCGGCTACCTTTCTTGACCAAACTGTGTGATACTTGGAAAATCGCGGTAGCAGTTACTTGCAATTGGAATATAATGACTCTGCGACTCTTTGAGTAAGACAATTCCTTGTAAGAGCAACAGAGCTCAGTGGTTCATATTTAATGTATCCACCTTTTAGTAGGACGGGGGTATAACACACAGAAGGAGAGAAATAAGAGCATGCAAGCTGTGTTTTTGTAATGAATTCTTGAAAGGGAATATATGATTATAGCACGCAAACAAGTTCCACGCATGCCAATACTACGTGAATTTAACAACGCAAGAGGTTTTAACACGCTGAAAATTAAAACGAAGTATTTTACCACGCATATAACGTAATGATGCACCAAACGTTTTTGAAGCAGAAAGTAATCACAATGAAAGTAATAGGTTACAAAAAAATATGTTGCGTAGTGACAGCGTTTGTCTTTTGTCACTTTCACTGACCCTTCAAAGACGTGTCCCCAACCAAGATGGATGAAAAATACAACGAAGAAGGTCAATTGTTCAAAATAAATGTACATTTTAAAATACACTTTCAGACACGATTGCAACCCGTTGTTTAAGCTGATTTACCCACATATTTAACTTTAAATTACGAGCCCTTACTTCTTTCCTCCATTGAAACAAGCGTCAAAACACGTATACCAAAATAAAAAAAGGACTGCTTTTTTGACGTACACGGCACGTCTTTGGGGGAGGCTCTTTCCTTTTTCTTTTAAATGTATGTTCGTTTTTTTTTTAAAGTAACCTGCTTGTTATTTTTTGGGGGGGGGAGACCCCCCCAGCCCCCCTCCGAGCCCCCCCCCCCCTCTGCCCCCCCATGCCCACGCAGATCGACTTGAAGGAATGCCACGTCTCCCCCCTAGCCCGTGGTAAAGACGTCGTGGAAGGCACCCTGCGTGGTAAGTGTCACGTGGTAAACGTTAGTAGTGGTAATGCCTTCGTGGTAAATGATGTTTCCCCTTGAAAGGATATACATAGGTCAAGTGTACGTTTCATTTCAGCAAGCTGACTCACTGTAACGTTGGTGCGCATTTAGATACACTCGTGCTAATAACTCTGCTTAAAGCAAATATAGCGCCAACATTATTAATGGAGGATGTGGCGTAAGGGCCAGAGTTGCTAACTTTGGAGTTGGAGAAACCAAGGTTCGAGTGTCGTTCGCTCACCATCCTGTGATTCTGGGCAAATAACCTAATCTCCCCGAGCCTACAAAAAATGAACGTGTCCTTGTGTAAGCAACTAGTGCTTGTTTATTTTAGAAAATAACATTTAAAGCTAAACCAAAACAGTCCCTTGCACAGGCCAATAGTATATATTATGTATCATTGACAATAATAAACAAGCATTTTCAATGCAATAGGTCTCGCATTTTCGAGAGTTTAACCTATTGGCATTGTAAATGGCAATGCCTTTTATTTACGTTTTAAAAACCAACACGTAAATAAAAGGCACTGCCATTTACAATGCCAATGGCTCAAACTCGAACAACTGCGAGACCTATTGCATTGCAAATGCTTGTTTTAGAGCGGTGCCTCACATCCTGAGCTGTTGCCGGTTGAGGTGAAGTGTTTATTTGTAACCATTGGGTAAGCGAATTTCTCAGTTCAATTTGTTAATGCATACTGGGAGGTACAAACAAATGTTGGGCAATAATAACTCATGAGTTTGAATGATCACTCAGAACAAGCATTTAATCTCTTTGTATTCATCATGATTTTTAAGTCACACTTTTTTTTTTCTTTCACAGGTGACATCAACATATTGTAAACCATCGAAACTGAGACTAATGGTTTTTAGGTCTCGACCACTTGGAATCGATCCGCTTTGTCCCCAAAAACGTTTTTTCAATGGCAACGCGTGCACGCTTGGCGATTCCCTTGCGGGAGTGAGCTTTAAAACCATCTGTTAGTAATTAACAGATGGTTCCTGCTCGCTCCCGCAAGGTAAACAGGTGAAGGTCCCCTCCTCTCTCCCCTCCCCCTGCTGCTTTTTACTTTCAGTTTTCATCCCGTCATGTTCCCACATTTCAAAACAGCTCAGAACATGTCACTGATGCAGCCTGGAAGTGGTAATGTAATGTAATGTAAAATCACACTTATATAGCGCTGCTATCGCTCCAAGGAGCATCTTGGCGCTCACATCCAACCCCGCTGGAAGAGGATTGGTGGACAAAAGGCAACTTCAACGTATTGCAAGCTCTACACTAGTGCCCTACAAGCCACATCTGAAAGTGAGAAGATCCAGGTCTTCAAAGATTTCCTGAATTCGCTCTCCTTGGCTAGATGCCGAAGGTGAGCTGGCAATTTGTTCCAAGCTCTTGCTCCTAGTACAAAGAGAGATTTCCCCCCTTTGGTGGCCAGTCTGAATCTGGGAGTTACCAAGAGGTTTTGATTGGCAGACCTCAAACAGCGTGCTGGCAGATAGGGTTTGAAGCCATTAGACAAATATCTTGGTCGTTGGAAGTGGAAGGCTCTAAAGGTGATGACAAGCACCTTAAATAGGACACGCTTATGAATGGGTAACCAATGTAAGACCTTAAGCGCAGCCGAGGCAGATGATCTTCTCGGCCCGCGCAGTACCAGGCGGGCAGCAGCATGCTGGACTATCTGCAGCCTATGGAGAACTGCTTTGTTGGTACCGGCATATAGGCTGTTGCAGTAGTCCAGTCTAGATGTTATCAATGCTACTACCACTGATTTCCTGGCTGCGAGAGGAAGAAGATCAAGGAACTTCCTCAAGGATTTGATGATCTGGAAGCAGGAGCTAGCCACACCTACCGCTTGCTGCTTAAATGATAATTGGTCATCAAATTTAATGCACAGATTTCTTGCAGAGGAGATGGTACTAGGGGGAGCTTCGGCATCTTCAGGCCACCATTGTTTAGGGGAGAACAGATTTTGAGATCCAAAGGGTAGTATTTCTGTCTTCCCTGAGTTACACGTGAGGTGATTGTTATTCATCCACTCAAATGTAGCCGTGAGACAGCTCTTCAGGTTTTCCTCAGCGCCAGGCAGCTCCATATCCAACACCAGGATCAGCTGAGTATCGTCAGCGTACGATATGGTGTTAATCTGGTAAGAGGCGATTAGCTCAATCAGGGGTACCATATAAAGGTTAAAAAGTACAAGGCTCAGACTTGAGCCCTGCGGGACTCCTGAGCTGATAACTTTTTCTTCAGATTTAAAGTCGCCTAATACTGTAACCTGACGTCTCTGGGTGAGGAAATTTTTGAGCCATGCCAGTACCACTCCTCCAATACCTGCTTTACCCAGACGGTCAACCAAGATAGAATGTGAGACCGTATCGAAGGCCGCTGATAGGTCGAGTAAAATCAGGACGGCCTTCTTCCCTTGGTCCAGTGCCATTCGAAGGGTCTCCGCCGTAAACAGAAGGGCAGATTCAGTCGAATGCTTGGAGCGAAACCCTGATTGATTGGAGTGCAGGATGTTATTCTCCTCCAAAAAACTCGTAAGTTGATTATTAACGAATTTCTCCGTCAGCTTGAACACCGCAGGGAGTAGGGAAATAGGGCGCAGGTTGGATAGGGTGGTTGGGTCGCGTAGGGCTTTTTTCTGAAGTGGCATGACCGCTGAACACTTCCAGTCACCAGGGATTTCTGCCGTGGCCAGTGAAGAATTAATAATATTATTGATAGTTGGATTTAACTCCTCAACCAAAGTCCGCAGAACCATAGGCGGGCAAGGATCAAATGGAGACCCAGATTTTATTGAGGAGATGGCCTGATGTGAGTCCTCCAAGGAAATGGGCGAGAATGAGTCAAAGCGTGGGAAATTGAATGCCTCAGAGCCTATCCTCCTTGTTTCTACATTTATTGGAGTAGATGGCATAGAAGGGAAATCCTTTACAATATCGGAAATTTTCTTCTCAAAATAATTAGCTATGGCGTTACAGAGCAGAAGAGAGGGGGGAATTTTC
Organism: Lissotriton vulgaris; assembly: GCF_964263255.1. NCBI lineage: Eukaryota > Metazoa > Chordata > Amphibia > Caudata > Salamandridae > Lissotriton > Lissotriton vulgaris. Next base: position 163,992,997 of record NC_141686.1, on the reverse strand, counting down.
TGAGAGTGCTGTGGGGTTGGTGAAGCTATTAACTATCTTAAAGATCTCTTTCTGTCCCTTGTCGGAGGAAGAAATTACCTCTGAGTAGTGTGTCTTTTTTGCCAGCTTGATTGCGGCATGATAGTTCCTACGTGCAGATTTATATATATCACGGGCAGCCGCCTCGTAATTTCTTCGCCACCTCCGCTCAAGTGACCTCACTTCACCTAATTAAATTTTTAAGGCTAGTGAAAACCATGGAGCACTCTTTCTAGATTTGGTACAGCTTGAATTATTGTGCTTCTTCAATGTATCCAAAGACGCACCAAATGTTGCCAACCACTCACAGTATTTCTGATTATCTGTTAGAGTGTGGCCTGTTAATGCCGGTTTAGTAACTCTAAATTTCTCCATTAGATCGGGCCGTTTAAATGCATGTATCCAATCTGGTTTATGGCTGACAATACCAGTTTTGATACGTTTCGCCGCGGCCTTCTGTTTTACAAGGAGGTCGAATGGAATAAGTTTGTGGTCCGACCACGTTAGGGTAAAGGGGGGTTTAACCACCAAACAGTCAGAATTAGAACAAATACAATCTAAAACATGGCCTGCTATATGAGTAGGTTCCAGTGTTAACAGGGTCAGGCCCAGTATATTAATAATGTCCATAAAACCAATAGTACCTGGTTCATTAGGGGAATCTAAATGGAGGTTAAGATCTCCCAGCACCGTGCAATGTGCAAACCTAAGTGTGAGATCCCTCAGCACATCTCCGATGCTTTCCAAAAAGTCAGTGGGTGGGCCAGGGGGGCGATAGATCAAGGCCCCAGAGAAAGAGAAGGAGTCATGGATAGTAAGGCAGAATGCCATAGCCTCATCTCCCTTAATGTCTGGCAACTCATACGTAGTGCATTTAAAAGCACTTCGATAAATGATTGCCAGGCCACCTCCCATTGTAGGGGTCTATTTAAACGCTGAATAGAAAAAGTATGTGGGAGAGCCACTGCTAAGTCCGGATTGCTCCATGGACGGAGCCAACTTTCCGTGACCAGCAGCCAGTCTAAATTTGTTTCGGTAATCAGGTCATGAATGTGCTGTGCATTTTTGCACATTGACCTTGCGTTAAGAAGTCCCCCTCGTAATACAATAGGCTGGATATTGCCCTGAAAGCCCGCATCAGAAGTAAGTAGCACCTTGCAATGCCGGCAACAAACGTAATTCAAAGCACGTTCCACTAGTCGAAGGAGAAATTGTGAGCCCTCCAAAACACGAAAAATATTTCAGAGTTTAGACAATAAATACACAACTCGCAGACTAGGTTGCTACAAAAGTAAATTAGCTGCCAGAGTCGGGCACACAGCTTTTTTGTTGGTAGTATTGAATTGCTTGCTATAGTAAATGTTAACAAGGACACGCGAAGGAGAAAGGTGCCGCCGAGCGCACTCCTATTTTATTTGTTAATCAGAGGTCAACACCCCCACACTTTAAATCCTCCAGAGATGCCTAATGGGACTGAGCAAGTTTTAATATCTATAGATAGTCGTACTCGCATGCGGAAATTAAACTTGTTTTGAGTAAAACGCATGGGGGTGGGCTAATTGCCAGGTCAGTGTAATTCAACCACAGCGGCACTCGCCAATCCGTTTAAGAAATGCAGGGAGTGGTGTGGAATGTGGAAGAGGCAGAACGGAGCGAACCTGCGCCCATGGCAGGTCTGTAATGTAAGCCGTCATTGTGGGTAGACATCTTGTTCGACTTGCTTCATCAACCGCCATCGGGCTTCGTTTATGAAGTAAAAAACTACTTGAGTTTTTAAATCTGTCAGTGGCTTGGCAAAACCAACATTTATGTTTCTCAACAGGGCGGAGGTCAATGACGCAGCATCCCATTAGCCCTTGAAGCCATGCGACCACTCGTGCTCAAGGATACAAAATATAAAGCTTTATCAGGCAAAACCGACACAGTTTTTCCGTCCCGTCCCAGATTTGCGTCGATGATGTTGCTGTGACCAACATACAGAATGGACTGCAGTGGCTGTCAGTCAGCCCAGACCTCCATCAACACTCTCACCGCCCAGCCGGTCCAGTTACAAATAAGTTCAAGTATTAGGAGAAAAGAAGTGTAGCACTGTGCTAAACTGAATAGTGGATGGTTTCACGTAGCTTGATGTTCAGCCCCGCTAGGACATAACATTTGTCTGAAAAACATGGCATAACATATAGTTAATTTGTCCAAAAACTTTTCATCACCCCTTCTGCCACATTTTGTTCCATCTTCCACCCACAGCTTCGGGTTAAGTTCAACTGCAAGGCACACGTCCTAAACAAGCATTGGCATAGCCAACAGTCCTCACCTTTGGGGCCTTGTAAGTGTTTAGCCATGCAACAGTTGATGTAGTTGCACCAAGGATATTGTGCTGCATTACTAAATACTTATAAGGTCCCAAAGCCGAGACCTATTGTCTATGCCAATGCTTGGTGTAGGTTGTATTTGTTTCAATCACATTACCAAGTGCTCTTATGATTATCACTTTCACTTTTTTTTCCACTGTTCGCAGTAGCATTGAACATCTAGGTCCTGAGAAAGGCTGCAGTCCTATTGAGATTGCAATGGCCGAAACATGTACACCTGTTATCCGGACAAGTGCGGCTAATATTTCCTATCTGCACATGCACTGTTTTTAATCTTGTCACCAAGAGTTAACTAATATAGTTCTATTTTCTCTTGGTAACCTATTTTAGATCACATATCACTTTCCTTCCTTTGTGCACTGCGCCCATCACTCAAAAACACTGCAGCTCTTTACATCAGGTGGATTTTAGTAGATCCTACAACTGATTAGTATCTATAAAAACATCCCTGAGCTCCTCCCTCACAGTGAGGGGTTTGTTACCCTTACCTGCACTAGATGTTGCAACCAAGAGGAAATCCCAGATGATGAAGCATGCCACTTTGGTGGGTGATGGGATTCTGTCCTTATAAAATGACTCCCCCATGTATGAATAGGAGCCTCTTGCTTGTACTGTATGTTCTTAAAGCTTTTCTAAGCTTGCCAGACCCGCAGATAATCGGTTATTCAGATATACATACTGTACCTAAGGGTACATTGCTGGGCTTATATTGTGAAGTCTAAATGTGGCCACGCGCAAGTGGTGAGGGAGAAATTACACAGGAGATCCAGGAGGATAGGATGGAGAGTCCCGTCGAGGATTGGCCTATGGCGCACGTCATTATGTCCCCCATTTGAGTGGTACATAGTAAGGAGCAGGGCAATTTAGGATCCAGCAACAATACTGGCCCGAAGGACAGTCTGTGAATGACTTCATTCCATCATAACAGGTCTTAGTGACATATTTATCTGTGGGTGTGGCCTGAGCTTTAGTTGAGAAAGTTGAACGTGGCCACTGATGGCTAAGAGCCACAGTAAGTCTGCCTTTCGTTTGTTGCCGGTACACCCGGCTGCCTTCCAGCTGCACCCATCTCCAAACAAAATAAAAAGGTCTATGGCAAAACAGGAGAGCTGGAGGCCCGTCTCTAAAAAAGGTTTATGGTAATGCAGGGGAACGGGGAGGTATGTCCCCAGAAAGGTCTTTGTTAAAACAGGAGAGTGGGGAGGCCCATCTCCCAAAGGGCTATTGCAAAACAGGTCAGGGAAGCATGTCTCGAAAAAGGTCTATGGCAATACACAAGCGGGGAAGCCCGTCTGGTCTGGTATGTCTGGTATGGTACAATAGGAGAGCAGGGAGGTCTGTCTCTAAAAAGCTCTATGACAAAGCAGGAGAGTTGGGAGACAAGAAAGGTTTACGGAGGGCACTTGCGTTGGTACAGATTAATGCATTTTTTGCAGAACATTTTCATCCATGGGGTAAAAGAAAAACACACAAGGATATGGTGATGAAGTCCCGAAAGATGGGAAAATTAAAGAGTGAGGAAATGTAAATCAGAGAGTTGCATTACAAAGGGACATCAAAACCGCACTTCATGTGAACGACCAAGGAGACGATTTTGGAAGGATGCATATGGAACAATGCTGAAACTGCTGCATAGGGAGCTTAGGCTATGAAGAGTTCCATAGACATACTAGATGGTACAAGGGTAGCTATTAAGGTCTACAGATGTTGTTCACAGGGGTGCAAACCCTACCTGGAGAAATGTGTTTCTCAAAGGGGCCAGTAAATGTACAGTCTTGGACAGCAATGTTTTTTTATATAGGTGGGTGTGAAAGGTCGGTCACACTATTTAAAGAAATAGACATGCTTAGACAAGGCCAGATAAATTAAGGAGGTTACACCCGAGCCCCCTAGGATGAGGAATTAGGGACCGGAAGACGGTAATCAGTCCTCGAAATATCTACTCGCCCACTCATAATTGCGACAACATTTTTATCAGGTTGAGCTATTTTTAGCACCTACTAGTCCCATCTGGTGAATAAACTTAGGCTGGAAAGAAACATGTTTTCAGTTCATTCAGACAGTGAATGAGCAATAAAGATGACATTAAATCTTGTTATGGGTTTGGGTCTAGTGAGCGAGTTCAGTTAGTTTTCCTCTTACTGCAATGCATTCATTGTTGGTACACATATGAAAAGTTGAATGATATAACAAATAAGTGTTTTCTAAGAATACATAATTCAGTTTATGCACATAAGTGTTATAGAACTTAAGTTGAATGTGCATGTTAAATACATTACGCTGTGCGCACTAGTATTAAGGTCCACATTTACATGAAATATATTCCATTAACACAGAATGGGAGACAGGCAGCTCCCTGGCCTAGTACAGCACACAAGCATTTTAAATAGGTGGTTTAAACAATGATAAATGTAGTTAAAACAGGTGTGCACCACTCACAACTAATTGTTTGTTATTTTTCTCTAACACATACTATTTACATAAATAGCGTGTAAATTAATATGGCAAATATATCAGGAACTACATAAGCAACATATTTTTTTACACTAAGAAGTGTGATGCAAACAGAGATAAATAGGAGCAAAACAAATCACAACACTTTACTTTGTGATGAGCAAACGACACATATTTGCAGAAACTGTATTTCCAAACATTGTTTGTACACTATATAGTTTTATCAGTAAAGCTGCATGTCAGTGGAAAGGTCTGTGGCCATTTCAATGTAAAATATGCTGATTACAAATTACAGTGTTCCACCATTTCACGCTTTAGTTATGTATTTATAAAAAATTATAGTTTTTAAACATGATTTGAGAAACATTCCAGGCCCGCCCTGAAGACAATGCTGTTAATAAACTAAGTGGCAAGTCAGGGGTCATGTGTATCCTATATGTGGCTAGATTTGTATTATATATGGAATAAAGGTTTAGTCTATTAAATCAAAACAAAATAGTTTTTTGTACAGCAGACATGCTTAACTCGCACATTTGAAGATGCTCTCATATGTGATAATGAAGAAAATGGTGGCTCAATGAATTAAATTATTTGCCACTGGTCACACTATTTGAAAACAGTTTATAGGCCAAGAGCATTACAAATGAGTCAAGTAAATTATTTAAGTCACTAGATCTGCAGGTCTAGTAGAATTTTAATGATTTTTTTAGGCATGCCGGTTGACCCGGATGCTCAATGAGGCACGCTTGACACTGGTTTATTGCAGCACACTATGCCACTTGCATAGTTTGACAGTTATATCCTCATCCCTCATGTCTTAAAATGTTTTTCTTTGGAGTTTTTCAGGTATCAGAACTACTGGGGGGCTAGGAGGAATAGGAAATTGCTGTAAGAGGTGCGTTGAAGCAAGGAAGGCTTACAAGTTTGGTGGTACAATTCTGAGTCCGAACAGTAGAAAGAGGGCAAAATCCTCAAGCGGGCAGTTGCCCGGTTCGTTGGGTTAGCACCCTGCGACTCTGGCAGGCAGTGAGGGGTGAGTATTTAAGCACAAAGTATGTTTTGTAATGTGATGGCACGGATTAAGCTGGTTTGGCACTCATGCTTTCAGGATGAAATATATAGAATCAAGCAGGCAGGTTTGGGGCCAGGGGAACATCATGTAAATAGGAAAATGGCAATCAAATGCTTTCGGAAATATGTTAAGGGGGAGGTAGATGGGAAGAAGTAAGTGCACAGGTTGTCAACTTTGTTACTGTTTCAGGTTCTGTTCCAGGACCACAGGTAGCAAGGATGTCCACCTGGATGGTGGGCAACTCCTTTGTTAAGTGGGCAGATCATCACGCAAGGGCTAGCAGCCACTGGAGAATTTGGGGTACAACAAGGCTTTGGGTGGGAAAAGGGGTGATGAGATGGGGGGAGCTACTTCCATGTCTTAATAGGCTTTTGGTGCGTGAGAACTGTCCTGATATACATCTGCTGCATTTAGGAGAAAATGACTTGATGGTACAGAAAGGCTTGGCAATTATAGCCATGTAGGAGGATCTGAGGGAGCTCATATGGCTCTGAGCAGGCTGCCGCATTATTTGAACCAAATTCATACCCAGAGGGTTTTGTCGTGGGGCAGTCAAGCCCTTACTATGGTTATGTCTAGGAGAAACCTAAATAAAGAAAGGCGTGCTTTCTGAAGGGACACTGGTATAGGTAGAGTAGTTCACTTGAACCTACATCACGAGGATATGAAATGTGCAAAGTTGATGTTGTCCACTTGTCATTCATGAGAATGGAGTTATACCTGTTGTAAGCAAATTGGTTCTGGAAAAGTAGTTGGTCAAAATTACCTTATGCACAGGAGGCTAGGGATGGGGGGGCAGAAATAATGGGGAGGAGGCTCCTTCCCTCCCCTTATTTCTGGGTGTCAGTTGGCTGAAACGTTGCCATGGTTTACAGAAGTTTATTGTTGTTGTCGGTAGGAGTCGGTAGGAGTTCAGGTTGAAAGAGAACGGGTAGGCAAGTCCAAGCCTGGACGACCTAGGAAGTTCAAGGAAGTTCAAGGTTAGGTGGGAAATAGAATGGGTTCAAAGGTTAATAGTCATATAATAAAGGAAAGGGATTTTAGAGGTCCCAGTTACTGTTGACCAGCCATGGTGCAAGTATTCTATTGATGATTTAAGTTGTTTCGATGGAGGGATATTTTACGGGTGAGGGTAGCTTATCATAAGTATATATGTATAGAGAGGTTATGGTTTTGTAAGGCAAAGGCCCAGGTTATGTTGTAATGTGCATCTGTTTCATTAGAGCAGCCTTTTTCACACAAGCTTGGTCTCGGTGGTCTGGGCTGTTCCCCTCTTCCTCAATCATGTTTGAGTGTACACTCTCGGACTTGAGAGCGTCACAACCTCGGGGTTAATACAGAAATATATTCCCACTCAAAAAGTGAAAGCATGCTTGTCAGAATGAAATAGTACTGACAGCATACCCTACACTTTCCCCCTGTAAATTGCAGAAGCACTCCACATGCCAGTGCACAAGACCTTGTCTTGGCCAGAAATTGTCCAACAAAGCCTTTTAATAATAAAATTGAGGTAAGATGGAGCTGCTTCAAGAAGCCCAGGAAGCTCTCAATTACTGACCTAGGATCGCATAGCTCCCAATACCGGTCTCAGGATGAGTGTTGGCTTTTGGGTGGTATTACTGGTGTTACCTCATTGGTCACAAAGCTCAGGGGGTGCTGCATTTTGGAAGATTGTATGGGGCTTAAGGCATCTGCTGCAATGTCCCTAGTGTGCCCAGCAAATTTCATGGGGTTAATAAAAATGTCAAGATAAGTTTGGCGAGTAATGTACTTTGCATAGTCACAGGTTTGGCTCATGATTAGGTAGCACAGAGTGATAATATGCCTCCTGCAAAGCATGTGTAACATGCAGATCACAGAATTGTATTTTCTCTTGATAGTTCAGTGGATTATTAGTTTGTCACAGAGATAATTTTGTTACTTGACCTTCATAAATCCATACTAATATAATAAAGAGAGAGCCCAAACCTTTGAGGCGGGTAATCTTAGGAACCACAGCACCAATTACAATACCCAATACAGCGTTGGAAAGGGCAGTTGCAGCAGAAGGACATAGGCTATGCCCACCATATACACTTAAAAGGTAAAAGAACCGTGCCAGCAAAGTAGTCCCTTGTGGGCGTGCCTGCGTTGTGGTGGGGGTGTGCTGAGGGCTTGACAAACACTGGGGGCGTATGGTACGTTCGCCCTTCATGCCATGTCTCATATCGTGTGCTAATCCCCCATTGCTCCCTTTAAATACCCCTGCACCCCATAATCATAACCCACCCTTACTCCTTAAAATATCCCAACACCCTTAAACACTAACCCATCCTACCCCTATAAATATACCCTGTACCCCAAAACCCAAACCTACCTGAACCCTAAAAATACCACTGTACCCCAAAACCCAAACCTACCCCATAACCCTAAAATACCCCTGTACCCCAAAACAAAAACCTAGCCCTGAACCCTTAAAATGCCCCTGTACCCCAAAACCCAAACCTACCCCATAACCCTAAAATACCCCTGTACCCCAAAACAAAAACCTAGCCCTGAACCCTTAAAATGCCCCTGTACCCCAAAACCCAAACCTACCCCTGAACCCTAAAAATACCCCTGTACCCCAAAACCCAAACCTAGCCCTGAACCCTAAAAATAACCCTGTACCCCAAAACCCAAACCTATCCCTAAACCCTAAAATTGCCCCTGTACGCCATAACCCCAAACTATATCTGAACCCTTAAAATACCCAAACACCCCAAAACATATACCTCAGTACCCCAAAACATATACCCCTATACCCATACTTACCTTATCCAAACATTAAAAAATATGCTTTTACCATTCATGCTTTTACAACTAATTTTGTTGTAAATGTATGCGTGGTAAAAGCATATAAAATGTAATGCCATGCGTTATAATGGCATTGCGGAGTCATGGTACTTTCGTAATGAAAGTATGCGAAGTGATGGTATGCGGAAAGCAAGTTGCGGAATAATGGGTGTTTACCCTCCCCCGGTAAGTACATTGGTGGTACGGCAGCCCACATCTCCAGCAGCATACTCATATTTTTTCACCACCCATTTGAAAAATGCACAGGTCTCTCTCATTAATGGCCAGCACCGACATACACTTTTAGGCACACCTCCCACCACAAGTTCTAGAATTGCGAACTTTAGAGCTGGGGAGCTACGTTCGAATCTCAGCATCAGCTCAACATCCTGTGATTCCACGCAAATCACTTTGTCTCCCCGTGCCTACCACAAATGAATGTGTTCTTCTGTAATGAAAAATTGTGCTCATGCCATGTTGTCGAGTTCGCGCTATATAATATTGCAAGGCAAAATAAAGTAGGGAAACAGGCCTGTCACAGATAAGAAATGCTATCAAAACGAAATCCTACAAAAGAATATACTACTGGCCGGCAGCAATTCATACCCGGACAACGTCGGGACGGGCTGCTAGTTATAATTATAAGAATGATCTGTGAGCTATGAACTAGAATCAAATAGCAGAACCCAAACTGCAAGCCATGTGCATAGAACCTTATTTTTTTCCTTCAATCATTTGGTAGTCTCAAGTTGCTAAAAAGAATTTCTTTGGATTGTAAAAAAATCTTATTAGTGAAGACCACCCCAACCACTGTGCTACATTTTAATTCCAGAGTTTGTATTTCTATAGACCAAGCACTTGTAATATATAATGCCTACCATTATGGAGGACTGTCTGCATAACATGTATATAGATGTCAAGTCAAGTCAAAATGTAAGTTTATTTAGATCATTGATCTTTAAACCACAAAGAATACAGATTTATTTTAAAATAATTACTTAAATCGCATCTTGTTCCCTTAAGGACTATGACGTTCCATATCCTCCATCATGTTTATATTAAAAACAATTTCATACAACAAATAAAATACATTCAAACATCCTTAGGGTAGATTGGCTTCACTAAAACCTGTTTTAAGATATTAAAAAAATACAACTTAACTCTCTATTCCTCACTACTCAATCTGATTCTCCATTTCCTATTCCATGAACAACTTTTTAACAGCCTGGATAAATGTTGCCACCGCAATGGCGATATCAAGGTGAAAGATGTCTGTGAGGAGCTCAATTGCTTGCAGACGGAACCCAATGCTATATTTTACAAATATCGGTCGTAAAAAATGTTTTCGCTGGGCTACTAATTTTTTACAGTCTATTAATATATGCAAGCAATTACATTTCGTACCAATCCTGCATATGCATCTACCCTCTGGACCCAACAATTCCTTTTTTATTTTGTCATTTGACCGAGCTGGGTTAATCCCAGTTCTCACCCTTAAAAGTTCCATCCTAAGCCCCAGATTTGGCAGGGTGTTTAAGTAGGGATACCAATTTTCTTTCCTCCAGCTATTTATCAAGGGTTTCACAGACTCTTTTTTTAACAGATATTCCATGTCATTTGATTTGGACAATTCCTTCCCTAGGAGTTTAAGCTCACTCTTTGATTCTGCAATATACAGGGGCTGCGGGTCCATTTCCACTTTTAAATGATCACAGATGGAGTACAGTTTCTTTCTTATTACATTCGCCCACCTAAGTTCACTCTTCTGATTCTCCTCCATACACCATTGTGACACTTTTAACTCTTCTCCTGTTCCCAGCCGTTTCCAGAACTGTAACAAACCTACTTGTACCTGGACATCCCACGAAGTCACATCTAGCTCTATCCTAATTGACTGTAACATTGATGAGCTAGGTAGTGACAATAGTGCTTTTAAACATTTCCCCTCTTCTCTGTTCCAGGTACTTTCCCCTCCTAAGCATCGTATTTCTGCATCATACTGCATTTGTGGGGGGATCATTAGTTTGAATGCCTTCAACAGTGGTCTATGGGACATGTCACCATAGCTACTATTGAAATTTTTCAGCCCGCAAACTCAAGCTAGGGCTTTAACTTTCTGGGCCTCCAGGTGCGTAGTCCATTTTAGGGACTTGTCAAACCATGTCCCAAGATATTTATAATAGTTAACAATTTCTAATTTCGTCTGCCACAAAGTCCAATTAAGTTTTTGATTTCTGTTACTGAAGCATAGAATTTTTGTTTTATCCATATTCACTGTACGGCGTATAAACACATTTAACTTTCTCTGCAGACCCAACTCCGTTTGGTTTAATATTACTAAGTCGTCTGCATACAGCAACAAGGATACATGCTTCCCACTAACTTTTGGGCTTGCACTTCTATCGGTCATCAAGGAAGATGGTAGGTCTGCGAGAAATATCGAAAATAGAAGTGGGGCTAAAACACAACCCTGTCTTAGGCCGTTATTTATAGCTATTTCCGGAGTCAAACCCCCTCCTAAATCTTTAATGACCTGTGCCCAGTTCTGTTCATGCAACACTTGAATTATTGCTAGGAGCTCCTTCGGAATATTATACCTTCTTAGTGCTTTCCAAAGGCACTCCCTATCCACAAGGTCGAAAGCTGTACGGAAATCAACAAAGCAGCAGTATAATCTGCCCTGCTGTTCTATAGATTTACGTGGTAATGCCCATAGGGCAAAACAATGGTCTATAGTTGAGTGCCCCTCTTTGGAGCCTCCTTGTTCGACCGGTACAATCAAATGTGAATCCACCCAGTCTTTTAATCTGCCCAAAATTATTTTTGAAAATACGTTCACTCCAATATCTAGCAGATTAATTAATCTATAGTTCGTAGGATCGTTCCTATCACCTTTCTTGTATATAGATGTGTGATGTAAAGAGCTGTGGCACCCTACACTGGGAAGAGTAAATGTTGTGAATAAAAGATGGGTAGTCATGTAGTTTCTTGAAGCTCCTTTATTCAAGTAAGATAGTAACAAGATAAACAGGAGAAAACCCCACCAGGAGCAGGATGGTTGTCGCTCAGCCCACTCATTCCAACTGTCACCAGGCATACCAACATTCCACACTCATAATGCACTCTAAGATTCCATACACACACACACATGCAAGCTAGCTAAGCTGCTGTAAATGTAGTCACAACATAAACGCTATAAAAGAAAATACATTCATGCAAGAGAGGGACTATAGAGAGATCATGGGCACAGTTGGAGGGTGGGAGTAGGGGAAACTGTGGAGAAGGTCATGGGGTGGGCTAAAAAGATGGTCACACTAAGCTCTACTGATGCTAAAGCCGGCCCCGCTCAGGGTCGGAACATAAGAAAGTACATTTCATAACAGGACGAAAGGCCCACCAAAGACTAAGCCCAGACATGTTCCATCATAAACTTGATATAGAGTTACTGAGAATAAAGCAGCCACAGTAACTTTCGTGCACGTTTTTTGAAGTAGCTAGCACACAGTGAACTGCTAAATACATCAAATGTATAAAGGAGTAAGCCAACATTAACTTGCATAATGGTGTTTTTGAACTCAACCGTAAAGGCTAAATGGTGCAACTACAAATTCTAGCATACAAGTTTAAGCTTGTGGCTATTAAAGTGTCAGGATTGGATGTAAGTGTCACTGATGATATGGGCCATTTGTAAGCTATTGTTTTTTTCCCCTCCGAAGTTATCAAATCTTTTTTGAGAGTCATAAGACACATTGAACATTTCCATTAAACTTCTATCTGCAGTCTACCAGTCTACATTCAATTTCACACTGAATTACTGCTCACTACACTGATACAGACTGACAGTTAAAATTCTGGAGAACTGTCCTGCCAGAAAACAAGTGTACAAGAAAGAGAGATGAGAACTTACCTCTTCCGGGGCATCGGTTCCGAAGCCCAAGACTGGTATCCGGTTTTTGTCACTCATTGTGATGAAGGAATCTTTGTTTAGCTCCATAGTCTCGCTGGCAGGATTCCTGTATGCAGTTATGGGTTAGAAATGGAAGCTGTGGTGATGCTAGATAAATGTGGTGATGCTAGATAAATAAGTATACAAGAAGTGATGGATGGAATATGTGAATTAATCTCAGCCACTGGTAACTAATTGGCCCACATACCAATCCATCATTATTTTGCACACAATGCCACATTAGATGGACCCATCTATATTCAAATCAGTCTTGGCCCTGCTTTAATGGGAACAGTCCAGCCCGAACTGCCAAGCCATGTCCTCGCTAAACTGGATCACAAGCAACCCAAGGCATAAAAAAGGAATTAACCCACTACCTAGATATTTGTTAACTAATGCACTGTAAATACAATCCTCAGCACACGCATGAATATACAAAACATTTAATTATTAATAATCGCACACAAAAGAATGTTTTGTTTTTTCCTGGTCTTTGTCTTTAATTCTCTATGCCCAGCCAACATGTGTTTTGTCGATAGGGCTAAAAAAACATGATAATACCAATTTCAAATTCCAGTCATATACATTCTACTGTGCACTACATTTTAAACATGGTGAAGAGACACATCACCACTGTGCAGTTTCTTGTTTGGTTGGTGTACATATACAAAGGAGAAATCACAACCTATTACATAAGGTGGAAACCCATGTATCAAATATTTTGTGTACAACAATATTAAGACCTTGTACTATTGTCCCCTCATTGTGTCGTGCCAATTCTGTCTCATTGTACAAGTAATCCGTTCTGTGGTGCCCAACAATTCAATCTCTCCAAATCCACCAAAACTATTCCCGTCACTATCGAGGACCAGCATGAAGACAAGTCCCCACATCTTCTTGTAAATTCCACAGGGCCTACCTGTCAGGCTTGCCAATTCAACATTTTTCTCTCACCTATAATGGAGAGTGAAACAAAACCAATATTCTTGATTTATTATGTGGATCACACCAGCTCATCCCGTGTATAACCCTTCAGTCATACTTCCATAAATTAGCCTTGCATCCTTTACCTCTCCGCTAGTTCTACTTCTGTCCCGGCTGGTCATATATTTTTGTGTCTTTTCCAGAGTAAAGTTAAGCTCCAGTTTTGATTCCCACGTCAATCTAATTCCAATACTACTTAATAACAGAGTCCATAACATTTCCTTATAAAGCGTATCTGTAACGTGTGTGGAACTATTAGCATCTTACCCAATTTATAGGTTAAGTTTGAACTGATTTCAGTCGAGTCTAGTGAACTGTACTCCGAATTCTCAATTTTCACTGTCATTTCCTGCAAATTAAAGTACCCAAACAAATCCGTTTTAGTTTTACCGCTGTAATCCATGCGTACTCCTGACTCAAATAGCGGGTTCAAAACCAGCCACCCAAAAATCCATACTTACATCATGCAAAGCACTTGATGTATAAAGCAATATTCAGAATACTACCTTTGAAAAGAATACATTCAACATTCATACATACAACACATTCAATCACACAACATAAAACTATATGGTTAACATTTACATTAGAAAGGTATCACACTGAATGACACGAAATCAAAGGTTTGTGCAACAATTCAGTGTGATACGACATGTGTTCGACCTGGCATCCTTGGCGTGGTTTCCCCCTATCTTTTTTCCTCTACCACCTGTATTTTTGATGCTGTGCTGTATTTCGTTTTTGCTAGTTTAGATGCTTTGGGCACTTTGCCACTGCTGTCCAGTGTCAAAGTGCAAGTGCTCCCTGTGTAAATTGTTATTGTGATTGGTTATCCATTATTGGCATATTTGTATTACCAAGAAGTCCCTAGTAAAGTGCACTGAGTGTGCCAGGGCTGGTGATTCAAATGCTACCAGTGGGCCTGCAGCACTGATTGTGCCACCCACATGAGCAGCCCTAAAATGGTGTCTCAGGCCTGCCACCGCAGTGCCTGGGTGCAGTCTGTGAACTGCCATGTTGTCCTGGCAAGTGCCCACACTTGCCAGGCCCTACCCTTCCCTTTCTATGCACATAGGACACCCCTATAGTAGGCCCAAGGTACCCCCCTGGGCAGGGTGCAGTGCAGGTGAAAGATAGGACATGTACTGATGTGTGTAACATGTCCTAATAGTGAAATACAGCCAATTTCGTTTTTCACTATTGGGAGGCCATCTTGCCCATAGGATAGAATGGGGAAGGCTGTGTACCATCATACCAGCCTATCTTCCCAAAGGAACAAGATGGAGACATGGAGTCTGGTACCCTTGAATTCAGAATTTAATAACACATCTTTTTGTGCGGATGGTTTTTAAATCCTTTGCTTAGAAATGGCACTTCTAGAAGATGCTATTTTTCTGTTCAAACCTTCTTGTGTGCCTCTGCCTGGTTGTGGATTGAATGTATGGATTTGGGGAGTGACAGGGGCTGGTGAGGTGTCTTGGCTCCAGGAGTCTGGGTGTGTAGCCTTAGGCTGAATAGGCCCTTCTGCATTTAGAGAGGTGGGTGGGGAAATCCCTGTAGCTGAGTTGGGCTGTGCCTGCCTCCACAAAGGACTGGCTCCACCTCCTGCTGGGCGTCTGAGGACCCTGGCCCCCTTTCCCAAAGGAAGAAGTTGTGCACTGGCAGAGTGCCCCCAGGACTGGTTTGAACTGGTTCCAGAACCCCCAAAACATGAAGAACAAAGCCTTTAGGGGTATAAAAGACAGAGGACAGAGACCCCTTGAAAATCAGACAACTTCTGGATCAAGAGGAATCCCTGCTGGAGAAGATCAGCAAAAGAGTCTGAGGAGGAAGACTGCCCTTGCTGTGTGTTCTGGGGCTGACCTTCAGTAGCTGTTCTGCAAAAGAGGGCGGACAGGGGACTTTGCTGTGTGCTGTGTCCTAGAAGAAGATCAAAAATCTCCAAGGGCAAGGAGAGAGCTGGCCTCCTGTTATTGGAAACCCAGGGTCATAACAGTTTCCACAACAACCTTGTTTTTACTCCGCTATGCGCTTGTCCCTGCGCACAGCCTGTGCCCTTTGTGAAGCCTGCTGGGACTGTGCGTGATTGCCCCCTCAGATCGACTCTGGGACTCGGTGTACGTGTCGGCACACAGCTGTCGCCGGTCGCGCTGCCCCAGAGTCGTCCCTTCAACTTTGAGTCCAACCGGCACAGTAGGATCTCTGGGGGGGGGGGTCTACCTTTTCCCAGGGGATTTGCCTACATTCCTCGCTGTGGTAATTATTTGCCCGGTTCTCCCTTTCATAAGGAAGTTCTGCCCGAGTTCACCGCAGCAGGCCGGGTTTGCAAAGAGAACCAAGAATCGGGGGAAAACTTCACCGCTGCTAGCCTAGGTCCCGACACCGTCATCGGTGCACCGCGGTGCATTTGGGTCCTGGCCTTAGGGATTCCGGCCGCGTCATCAGCCTACAGCGCAGTGATTGGCTCCCGCCTGCCAGAACTCCCGATGTGTCATTGTGGGGCCGTGCTGGTATTCGTCCCCGACTCAAGGGCTTCCCCACGTGCACCCAGGAAGCAGAGCGGCCCGAGAGAAAACCAGACTGAGACCGACCGAAAGCCTCGCCTTCCCCGCAGAATCCAAGGTAACCAGCGCTGGAGGTAACGGTGTGTGCTGAGTAGTAGTACTGCCCGCATCTCTTCTTAGGGGGTAACCTTCAGAAGCCAGCACGTCCCGCGCCACCGGCAGGGACCTTTGCTACATCGAAGGGCTTGGTGGTAATTGAAGCCTGTTCGTGGTCTAGTAGAAGAAAGAGACAGCAGTGGGGACATCCTTGAGTACACTGCGTTACTCTACAGAGCAGGGGCATTGCTGGGCGGGAGGCACCTTCCTTCCCCCATTGAAGTGCTAACTGTGAATGCCCAAAGATTAATAAGGTAAACTAGGTTACAAGGATGTACTGCGAGGCCACAGTTTAGAAGGGACAATACTGAAGTGAGCTTTTGCGAGGACCAGCAAAAAGAACTATTTTTAAAGACTGAGAAACTTCCTATTTATATGTATGTGCATTTTGCTAACATTTTGGTCTTGCCTAAACTAGATAAAGATATATATATTTTTATAAATACCTGTGTAGTGTCAATTTGTGGTGTTTCACTGTGTTACTGTGCGTGATAGTGCAAATACTTTACACATTGCATTGGGGATAAGCCTGTCTGCTCGTGCCTAGCTACCAAGGGGGTGAGCAGGGGTTATCATCAGTGTGTGTTTCCCCCTCACCCTGACTAGAGTGGTGGTTTCTGCCTGGCTTGGCGCAAGCCCCAGCCAACCAGAAATTCCATTTCTAACAACATGTGAGCAGTTTTCAACACGATCAGTGATCATGCTAAATTTGATTACCACAGAATAACATTTGAAAAGAACAGTGGCATTAATTATATAGATTTACACAAATCCTACCCCTTAGACTCTTTAGCCCCTCCATAACTTGGTATTTGAACCTAATAAGTGAGTTATAAACAAGTGTGAGTGTTAGACCTGGCACCTTGGCGTGAGTCTCCCTTCCACTTTTTGCTGATGTGCCTCAGATGTTTTTGCTTGTGTTCGACGCTCAGGGCACTGCGCCACGGCCAATCCGTGCCGCAGTGCAAGTGCTCCCTATATAAAGTGTATCCGTAATTGATTTCCATGATTGGCTTATTTGGTTTACTGTCAGTCCCCAGTAACGTGCACCAGGAGTGCCGGGGCTTGTAGATACAAATGCCGCTAGTGGGCCTGCAGCGCTGGTTGCGCTACCCACCGAAACGGCCTCGTAAAAGATGTCTCGGGTCTGCCACTGCAGACCCTGCGTACAGTCTGGTAATGTCACGCTGACTATGCAAGTGCCCACACTTGCCAGTCCCTAAACCTTCCCTAACCTTCATATCAGTCACCCCTATGGTAGGTCCAAGGGCAGGGTGCATTGTAAGCGTAAGGTAGAACAAGCCCTGATGTGTGGCATGTCCTAGTAGTGAATTACCGCCCTTTTTTGTTCTTCACTATTGAAGGGCTGCCTGTTCTCTTAGGCCAAGGTGAGCAGCTGGAACTATTACGCGCTATAGTCCTGGCCAGCTCATGGAACACGGTGGCATGTCGAGTTTGGTATGTCTGAACTCAGACTAATAAAATACTTCCTTTAGCAAGGTTTATTTTAATATCCTGTGTTTGAAACTGCTACTTTTAGAAAGTTAGCATTTGCTCGCCTGACTATTTCAGCCCGCCTCTGCCAGGATGTGTATCTGCTGTCTGGGTTTGTGTGAGTGACATGGCTGGGGAATTCCCGAGGACAGTCGGGGTGACCAGTTGGTGAATAGAGTGCTTACACCAGGATGGGTGGGCGGAGTAGTCCTTGACTCTGAATAGGGTTGTGCTCCACCACCACAATGCTGGCTCCACCTCCTGCGGAGCGTCTGATGTCCCTGCCCTGCACCCTGAAAGAAGACGGCAGCGTCCTGTCAACAGAGTACTCCAAAACCGGGTTGAACCAGGCTCAGGCCCCCTGGCCTGCCAAGACAAAAGAAACCGAGTATAAAGGTAGGAGCCCTGCTCCTAAGAAATTAGATCCAGTTGTGACCACGACAAACCTCTGCCCGACTAGAAGGACCAAGAGAAGCTGAGGAAAGGAAACCTGCAGTGGTGCCTTGCTGAGGACGGAGAGGAAAAGACCAGAGAGGACTTTGAAGACTTGTGCCTGAAACTATCTCCAAGGACTTGATCACGAGCTTGCCCCCTGAACGGAACCCCAGGACCATTGGGTTCTATTCTGCCTGTGCCCGTTTGCTGTTGGGCCTTTAGTTCTTATTCCCTCGCCAGAGTTGTGACTCGGGTGCCTTCGCCCTCTAAGGTCGTGACAGCTCAGAGCATGGTCGCCCCGCCGCAGAGAGCCCCGCTCAAGCTTGAGTCGCTCTCCGCTTCAGTGCCCAGCCGCCCGCTCTCCTGTCACCTCGCCTGCTACAGAGCACGCTGTGCGCCTCTCATCTTCTCCCGCCGTAATCTGCACGGAGAGCATCTGATAGCCTCGGACGGTCCATACGTCGTAACGTACTCGACTGTCTCGCTTTGCCTTCCTGCATACCAAGGCCGTGCCGCACCTCAAGAAGGCCTTCCGTACTGTGGTACCGAAGGTCCGGTGCTGCACCCGTCTGCCCGAGAACGCGACACCCCACACAGATCCACAGGTACGAACTGGTGTGCTAAGTAGTAGTACGCCCCGCAGGCCTGAACGGCGCCTCACCCCGTGAGCTGCATCAGATCCCGGATCGCCACAACCCTCCACACCGTCCCGCTCACCCGCCCCACACCTCGAGGGGACTCCGAGCCGGATAGATCCTTTGGAGAACTGTTGGCCTCATCCAGGGTCCGCCCTCACCAGTAGCCGCGCCTGAAACGCCTTGGACACTCATCGCAAGGTACCTTGGAACTCTATCCCGAGTTTGAATCGGATCCAGGGTCCGCAACGTTTGTTTTCCCTGTCATCGTACCTTGCTAACCAAGAACACTTAAGAACAATTGCCTATTTAAATCTGGCGGCCTTCATTCGCTAAACGTTATATGGTCTTGTGATAATTCTGCATATATTTTTACATAAAGTCTACGTATTTTTGATACAATCCTACGACTGGTGTCCGTTTGTGGTGGGTCAGTGGGTTTCCTGTATGTGATCATAAATGCTTAACTAACTATCGCCCTGAAGATTAGCCTTGTCTGCTCGCGCCACACGACCTAGAGGGTGAGCAAGGGTTATTTCTAAAGGAGTAGTTCTCTTACCCTGACTAGAGGAGAGGGTCCCTGTTTGTCACAAGTGCATACCTGTGCCAACCAGAGACCCCCGATTCTAACATTGGAGGTAGCGGTGAGGATTCCGAATTTGCATTTATGATTTATGTACAGTAAATTACTGATCACCACGTAGTGAGGCAGACCTATAACGAAGTCACAGATTTATTATCTTGCCGAGAGATCTCGTATCGTCAAACCATGCCTGGTTCACTCCCCGTGAGCGCACCCTCTGTCATCTCAGGACTAGATGACGTCGACTGGGAAGGGCTTGAAAATTACAAAGTGGAGCAGCTGAAAAATTTCTGCCAGAAGTTCAGAGTCGCCCAAACCGGGTGCAAAAACAAAGCCCTAATCATTAAGGCACTGAGCGCCTGGAAAGAATCGAGAGATCCATAGAATCAGCTTTTGGTGGATCCACCAGATAGCCTTGTCGAGGTGCACGGAGGCCTGTCACCAGAGGAGCTGGCAGACAGGAGCTTGCGACCAGAGCGCATGAAGTTGAGATGGCAAGATGAACCGGACAGATGGCGATGAAGGAGAAGAGACTCCAACTAGAGCATGAGATACGTCTCAAAGAATTGGAGCTGAAAGCAAAAAGTTTGGACACAGCTCCTGGTGGCAGCACAACTCCAGTGCAGGTAGAGTCAAGGGTCTACGTACCGAAAGATGTGGTGAAGGAATACTTTAAGCTGGATGACATGGGGAAGTGGTTTCAGGCCTACGAGGTAGCCATGTCCTCCCACTGGATCCCTGAGAAGGATTGGGGAGCGGGGTTGTGGGGGCGGTTTCTGACCGAGGGGCGGGACACCCTGCTAGATCTCCCTTCCGAGGTATATAATTCCTATCCCCACATGAAAGAGGCCTTAATGACCAGGTTTGGGTTAACCCCGGAGATGTACCGACAGAGGATTAGCGGTTGTACTAAGAGTCCTGGGAGTACGTATGTGGAGTATGTGACCTTTTTCTGCAGAGCGCTGGATGGTTGGGTGAAGGGCAGCAGAGTGGATGATTTTCAAGGGCTGCTTGATTTATTAGCATGGGAGCACTTGTCCGCTAATTGTTTTCCTGAGCTTCGCCAGCACCTGATCGATAGCAAGCTGTCCAACCCGAGGAAGCTTGCTGAGGAAGCGGACAGCTGGCTCAGCACCAGGATCCACAAGGGTCCAGTGGGAGACTCAGCCAAAGGTGGGCAGGGTCCCCAGCAGAAGAGTGGGGGGGACAGGGGAAAATAGAAAGGGTTCCAAAAAGGCCCCCAAAGTAATTCCTAAGGGAACCAAGGGAAAGGCTCTCAGCCTCCTCCACCCCCGAAGCAAAACGGGGCCCGACAGGTAAACCTGTTCAAAGAGGGCCCATCGCCTGTTATAGGTGCGGCGACCAGGATCACATTGCCACTGATCCTAAGTGTCACTTATATGGAAAACCCGCACCCACTGGTGCTCCCCCCGGCAAATAGCTAGCGTTAATTTTGGGGGAGAAGTAACAGTCCCAGAGGGTGAGGATCCCGTAGAGAAGACCCTAGTCTCGCTAGGAGACAGTGAGATGGTCCCTGAGAACTACCTCCCCAGTAACACTAAGAAATATGGGCAGGAAGTGACCATCAACGGTAAGAACGTGGAGGCTCTTCGAGACACAGGAGCCAGTGTGACTGCCGTCCGGCAGCACTTGGTGTCTTAAGAGCAGGTGGTACCGCACGCCTACTGTAGGGTTGTCAATGCTGATAATTCTGAGAGCCAGTGTCCGATGGCTCAGGTTCCCTTTGAGTGGGGGGGGCTCAGGTACTCTGCAAGTCGTTGTGAGGACCTCCATGCCTGTAGATTGTCCTCTAGGGAACGATTTGGAGAACTCCCATTGGGGAAAGGTGGAGAAAACGACTCATCTGCGGATGGTGGGTCTACCCGACTGGGCATGCGTGACTACCAGGTCCATGGCAGCCAGTAGGGGTGTTGAAGGAGTCCTGGAGCCTGAAGGAAAGGCCCAGGAACCGGCCTTAGAGAGAAGGCACCGGGGTGTGGACAGCTGGCCCCACTGTTCCCACGGACCAGGAGGAAGCAGACCTCGAGGGGGATACCCTGGAGCCTACCGGGGAACAGATTGCCGAACTGGGAGACCTGCCTGAGCTTACCCATTGGCAGCAAGAAGGAGGTCCCTCCAGGGAGGAATTCTGCAAGAAACAGAGAGAGTGCCCTTCTCTCTCGGGTATGCAGCAGCAGGCTGCAGACCAGGCCAATGGTGTTCAGTACGGAAAACACTTGATCTACTAGGAGAACGATCTCCTGTATTCAGAGCCTAAGCCTGCTGAACCTGGGTCAGCCCGTGTGCTGGTGGTACCCCAAAAGTTCAGAGCCTTCCTACTGGGGCTGGCTCACGATGTACCGTTAGCAGGACATTTGTGGATGGACAAGACCTATGACAGGCTTGTTACCGACTTCTATTGGCCCCAAATGCACAGAAGTTCAGATGCTCACTGTAGGACTTGCCAGACTTGCCAGGCAAGTGGTAAGTGTGGAGGGAAGAACAAGGCTCCCCTCTAACCATTCCCCGTCGTCAGTACCCCATTCCAGCGAGTGGGAATTGACATTGTGGGGCCTCTGGACCCCAAGACCGCCATGGGCAACAGGTTCGTCCTGGTCTTGGTGGACCATGCCACCCGGTACCCGGAAGCCATCCCTTTGAGAACAGTGACGGCCCCCGTGGTGGGACGAGCGCTGATGGAAATTTTTTCACGAGTGGGATTCCCTCTAGAGGTGGTGTCTGACCGGGGCACCAATTTCATATCGAAATATATGAAGTCCCTTTGGCTAGAGTGTGGTGTAACCTACAAGTTCACCACCCCTTACCACCCCCAAGGAAACAGGTTGGTTGAGAGATTCAACCGAACCCTGAAAGGCATGATCATGGGCCTAGAAGGACCAATGAGGCGTAGGTGGGACGTCCTCTTACCATGCCTACTCTTTGCATACCTAGAGGTACCACAGAAGTCGCTCGGGTTCAGTCCCTTCGAGCTTTTGTATGGTCACCCGGTCCGAGGACCTCTGAGTCTGGTTAGGGAAGGCTTGGAGCATTCTCCCAGAAAACCTCCCCAGAATGTAGACAGTTACATGCTGGCCTTCCGAAACCAGACCATGCGATTCAGACAACTTGCTGAGGCAAATCTGGAAGCCAGCCAGGAAGAGATGAAGCGGTGGTACGACCAGAATGCCACTCTGGCAGAGCTTCAACCTGGACAAAAGGTGTGGGTCTTGGCCCCAGTGGAGCCTTGTGCACTTCAGGATAAGTGGACAGGTCCATTTGAGGTTGTAGAGCGCTAGAGTCCTTTCACCTACCTGGTGAACTTGCAAACTCCAAGGAACCCTTTGAGGGTCCTACATGTTAACCGCCTTAAGCCCCACTTGGAGAGGTCTGAAGTGGGCATGCTCTTGGCAACCGATGATGGAATGGAGGAGGAGAACGAACCTCTTCCGGACCTCTTGGTAGCCTCTGAGAAAGATGGGTCAGTGGATGGAGTTAACCTCTCACCCTCCCTGACCCCTGAACAACAGAGTGACTGCCGCCAGCTGCTGGGGCAGTTTCCTAATCTGTTCTCCCTGGTTCCCGGTGTCACAGATTGGTGCGTCCATGTTGTGGACACGGGAGACAGTTTGCCAGTGAAGCACAAGGCTTACCGCGTGACTGACAGGGTAAGAGCCTGCATCAAGGAGGAAGTCTCGAAGATGTTTGCCCTTGGGGTGATTGAGTCCTCCAGCAGTCCTTGGGCCAGCCCAGTGGTCTTGGTCCCGAAGGCTGCAACGCCGGGAGCCACACCCGAACTCCGGTTCTGTGTGGACTATCGAGGACTCAATTCGGTCACGAAGACCGACGCGCACCCCATCCCCAGAGCTCATGAGCTCATCGATCGGTTGGGGGCTGCTCGGTATCTCAGCACGTTTGACTTAACTGACGGGGTGAAAGAGAGGTCAGCGTTCTCAACCCCAGACGGGCATTTCCAGTTCAAGGTTATGCCATTTGGGATGAAGAACACCCCTGCCACCTTCCAGGGGTTGGTCAACCCGGTGTTGGTTGGACTGGACGCGTTCAGTGCCGCCTACCTGGATGATATCGCAGTGTTCAGCGGTACATGGGAAGAACACTTGCGACTCCTATGAGAAGTGTTGTCTGCACTGCGCCAGGCAGGCCTCACGATCAAGGAAAGCAAATGTCAGATCGGGCAGGGTTCCGTAGTGTACTTGGGACACCAAGTTGGGAGCGGCCAGGTGGCGCCCCTTCAACCCAAGATTGAGACCATCCTGAATTGGGAACCCCCAAAACCCAATCGGAGGTGAAGGCCCTCCTCGGACTCACCGGGTACTACAGGAGGTTTGTCAAGGGGTATGGCAGCATCGTTGCCCCCTTGACAGAGCTGACTTCGAAGAAGCAGCCCCGGAAAGTGATCTGGACTGACGCCTGTCAGGAAGCATTCGACACCCTTAAAGCGGCCATGTGCACGGCGCCCGTGCTCCTGGCTCCTGATTTCTCCAAAGAGTTCCTAGTGCAGACAGATGCTTCAGAGCATGGGGTGGGGGCTGTTCTTTCACAAATGACTGAGGAGGGCTGGGACCACCCTGTAGCCTTCATCAGTCGGAGGTTACTTCCACGGGAGCGTAGGTGGAGTGCGATTCAGAGAGAAGCTTTTGCTGTGGTCTGGCCCTTGAAGAAGCTAAGACCCTACTTGTTTGGGTCTCACTTCCGAGTTCAGACAGACCACAGGCCCCTCAGATGGTTGATGCAGATGAGGGGTGAGAACCCGAAACTGTTGAGGTGGTCCATCTCCCTACAGGGTATGGACTTTACGGTGGAACACCGTCCTGGCATAGACCACGGCAATGCTGGATGGTCTGTCCAGATTTTTCCGCCTTAGTGATGAGGAACTCCCTGGGGAAGGTTAGTTCTCCTCACCTTTCAGCTGGAGGGGACACGTGTTAGACCTGGCACCTTGGCGTGAGTCTCCGTTTCACTTTTTGCTGATGTGCCTCAGATGTTTTTGCTGGTGTTCGACGCTCAGGACACTGCACCACGGCCAATCCGTGCCGCAGAACAAGTGCTCCCTATATAAAGTGTATCAGTAATTGATTTCCATGATTGGCTTATTTGGTTTACTGTCAGTCCCCAGTAACGTGCACCAGGAGTGCCGGGGCTTGTAGATACAAATGCCACTCGTGGGCCTGCAGCGCTGGTTGCGCCACCCACCGAAACGGCCTCGTAAAAGATGTCTCGGGTCCGCCATTGCAGACCCTGTGTACAGTCTGGTACTGTCACGCTGACTGTGCAAGTGCCCACACTTGCCAGTCCCTAAACCTTCCCTAACCTTTATATCAGTCACCCCAATGGTAGGCCCAAGAGCAGGGTGCATTGTAAGCGTAAGGTAGGACAAGCCCTGATGTGTGGCATGTCCTAGTAGTGAATTACCGCCCTTTTTCGTTCTTCACTATTGAAGGGCTGCCTGTTCTCTTAGGCCGAGGTGAGCGGCTGGAACTATTACACGCTAAAGTCCCTGCCGGCTCAGGGAACACAGTGGCATGTCAAGTTTGGTATGCCTGAACTCAGACTAATAAAATACTTCCTTTAGCAAGGTTTATTTTAAAATCCTGTGTTTGCAACTGCTACTTTTAGAAAGTTAGCATTTGCTCGCCTGACTAGTTCAGCCCGCCTCTGCCAGGATGTGTATCTGCTGTCTGGGTTTGTGTGAGTGACTGGACTGGGGAATTCCCGGGGACAGTCTGGGTAACAAGGTGGTGAATAGAGTGCTTACACCAGGATGGGTGGGCCGAGTAGTCCTTGACTCTGAATAGGGTTGTCCTCCACCACCACAATGCTGGCTCCACCTCCTGCGGAACGTCTGATGTCACTGCCCTGCACCCTGAAAGAAGACGGCAGCGTCCTGTCAACAGAGTACTCCAAAACCGGGTTGAACCAGGCTCAGGCCCCCTGGCCTGCCAAGACAAAAGAAACCGAGTATAAAGGTAGGAGCCCCGCTCCTAAAAAATTAGATCCAGTTGTGACCACGACGAACCCCTGCCCGACTAGAAGGACCAAGTGAAGCTGAGGAAAGGAAACCTGCAGTGGTGCCTTGCTGAGGACGGAGAGGAAAAGACCAGAGAGGACTTTGAAGACTTGTGCCTGAAACTATCTCCAACGGCTTGATCACGAGCTTGCCCCCTGAATGGAACCCCAGGACCATTGGGTTCTATTCTGCCTCTGCCTGTTTGCTGTTGGGCCTTTAGTTCTTATTCCCTCGCCAGAGTTGTGACT
Organism: Lissotriton vulgaris; assembly: GCF_964263255.1. NCBI lineage: Eukaryota > Metazoa > Chordata > Amphibia > Caudata > Salamandridae > Lissotriton > Lissotriton vulgaris. Next base: position 163,967,257 of record NC_141686.1, on the reverse strand, counting down.
CGGGTGCCTTCGCCCTCCAAGGTCGTGACAGCTCGGAGCCTGGTCGCCCCGCCGAACAGAGCCCCGCTCAAGCTTGAGTCGCTCCCCGCTTCAGTGCCGGGCCGCCCGCTCTCCTGTCACCTCGCTTGCTACGGAGCACGCTGTGCGCCTCTCATCTTCTCCCGCTGGAATCTGCACGGAGCGCATCTGATAGCCTCGGATGGTCCGTACTTCATAGCGTACTTGACTGTCTCGCTTTGCCCTCCTGCATACCATGGCCGTGCCCCACCTCAAGAAGGCCTTCCGTACTGTGGTACTGAAGGTCCGGTGCTGCACCCGTCTGCCCGAGAACGCGATGCCGCACAGATACACAGGTACGAACTAGTGTGCTAAGAAGTAGTACGATTTGGAGAACTCCCCTTGGGGAAAGGTGAAGAAAACGACTCATCTGCGGATGGTGGGTCTACCCGACTGGGCATGCATGACTACCAGGTCCATGGCAGCCAGTAGGGGTGTTGAAGGAGTCCTGGAGCCTGAAGGAAAGGCCCAGGAACCGGCCTTAGAGAGAAGGCGCGGGGGGCACGGACAGCCGGCCCCCACTGTTCCCACGGCCCAGGAGGAAGCAGACCTCGAGGGGGATGCCCTGGAGCCTACCGGGGAACAGATTGCCGAACTGGGAGACCTGCCTAAGCTTACCCATTGGCAGCAAGAAGGAGGTCCCTCCAGGGAGGAATTCTGCAAGAAGCAGAGAGTGCCCTTCTCTCGCGGGTATGCAGCAGCAGGCTGCAGACCGGGCCAATGGTGTTCAGTCCGGAAAACACTTGATCTACTGGGAGAACGATCTCCTGTATTCAGAAACCTAAGCCTGCTGAACCTGGGTCAGCCCGTGTGCTGGTGGTACCCCAGAAGTTCAGAGCCTTCCTACTGGGGCTGGCTCACGATGTATCGTTAGCAGGACATTTGGGGATGGACAAGACCTATGACAGGCTTGTTACCCACTTCTATTGGCCCCAAATGCACAGAAGTTCAGATGCTCAATGTAGGACTTGCCAGACTTGCCAGGCAAGTGGTAAGTGTGGAGGGAAGAACAAGGCTCCCCTCTAACCATTCCCCGTCGTCAGTACCCCATTCCAGCGAGTGGGAATTGACATTGTGGGGCCTCTGGAAACCAAGACAGCCATGGGCAACAGGTTCGTCCTGGTCTTGGTGGACCATGCCACCCGGTACCCGGAAGCCATCCCTTTGAGGACAGTGACGGCCCCCGTGGTGGGACGAGCGCTGATGGAAATTTTTTCACGAGTGGGATTCCCTCTAGAGGTGGTGTCTGACCGGGGCAACAATTTCATATCAAAATATATGAAGTCCCTTTAGCAAGAGTGTGGTGTAACCTACAAGTTCACCACCCCTTACCACCCCCAAGGAAACAGGTTGGTTGAGAGATTCCACCGAACCCTGAAAGGCATGATCATGGGCCTAGAAGGACCAATGAGGCGTGAGTGGGACGTCCTCTTACCATGCCTATTCTTTGCATACCGAGAGGTGCCACAGAAGTCGCTCGGGCCTGGTCGCCCCGCCGCACAGAACCCCGCTCAAGCTTGAGTCGCTCCCCGCTTCAGTGCCGGGCCGCCCGCTCTCCTGTCACCTCGCTTGCTACGGAGCACGCTGTGCGCCTCTCATCTTCTCCCGCCGGAATCTGCACGGAGCGCATCTGATAGCCTCGGATGGTCCGTACTTCGTAGCGTACTCTACTGTCTCGCTTTGCCCTCCTGCATACCATGGCCGTGCCCCACCTCAAGAAGGCCTTCCGTACTGTGGTACTGAAGGTCCGGTGCTGCACCCGTCTGCCCGAGAACGCGATGCCGGACAGATACACAGGTACGAACTGGTGTGCTAAGAAGTAGTACGCCCCGCAGGCCTGAACGGCGCCTCGCCCCGTGAGCTGCATCAGATCCCGGTTCGCCACAACCCTCCACACCATCCCGCTCACCCGCCCCGCACCTCGAGGTCCTCGAGATCCTTTGGAGAACCGTTGGCCTCGTCCAGGGTCCGCCCTTACCAGTAGCCGCGCCTGAAACACCTCGGACACTCATCGCAAGGTACCCTGGAACTCTATCCCGAGTTCGCATCGGATCCAGGGTTCGCAACGTTTGTTTTCCCTGTCATCGTACCTTGCTAACCAAGAACACTTAAGAACAATTGCCTATTTAAATTTGGTGGCCTTCATTCGCTAAACGTTATATGGTCTTGTGATAATTCTGCATATATTTTTACATAAAGTCTAAGTATTTTTGATACAATCCTATGACTGGTGTCCGTTTGTGGTGGGTCAGTGGGTTTCCTGTATTTGATCATAAATGCTTAACTAACTATCGCCCTGAAGATTAGCCTTGTCTGCTCGCACCACACTACCTAGAGGAGAGGGTCCCTGTTTGTCACAAGTGCATACCTGTGCCAACCAGAGACCCCCGATTCTAACAGTGAGTAAAACCTAAATGCCAGATTCACAGAATAGTTTGTAGTACTTATAGTAGTACTACTCACATCATACAACCTGTTATTCACAAACCTAAGGCAGGGGCCCTCAGCCTCTTCTTCTACTATCTTTTCTGTGTGGAGATGTATGCAAGGATGGCAGAGAGTTGCTCACACATAGGTATACGTTTTTGTAGAAAGTGTGAGAGTAATCAGGTAGTATGGAAAAATGGGAAATATCTAATATTAAATAGGACAGGTTTAGAAAATTCTAAGGAGGAGTCTAATTTGCGCAGGGACATGCTAATACACATACCCTCAAAATAGCAAGACTTTGCTATAGGAAGTTCTTTATCACGGTTGCTGAGATCTCCACCAACAAGTGCAAAGTTAATTGTAGTAACTTTACACTCATAACATCTATTGTAGGAGGTTCCTGCCCCTGATTTGAAGGCGTGGAAACATATAAGTCCACACATAGGAGTAAATCCAGCTCAAAATGCTGACCAGCCAAAAACCTGGACGTTGCACCTAGTAGTAGTAAATATACAGTTGGGTAAATATACATCTGTATATTTACTTTTCTGAATCAAGTCCTTTGTGTTCAAAGTGCCATTTTCAATTGATAAATTAGATACATTTGACTTGTTTGTGTTAGAAGTACTAAGATTCAGATGAAAGTGAGATATGTCTGACAATCACATGTATGAAAGTATGACAGAAGGTTTTAGATAAGCAAATGGTTGGAGCTAAGCCCATATTGAAACCATCTCTAAGTAGTTGTAATAGGGCCCTTTGCAAATAATACAGAAGTACTAGCACTGTCACTTGTGTTGCTGTTAGTATTCCAAAAACATGATCACAAGCCGAAACACACACTCAAAATCTTGCACCACTGCTTCGTGTTATATCTCTTCTGTACATGCATCCCCTATGTAGAGAGAACAGGTATCAGCAATGGACGTTTCCTTGCTTAGATGGAACGAGCACCATGCGGAGAACAGAAATGCACCCTTAGATCAAGTTCCAACAGGGTCATCATCATTGCAAGCTACCGGCAACCACAGAACGGATATAGCTGTGGAACATTGGGCACCCCTTTACTTCAGAGAAGAGGGGCAATTACCGTACAAGTAATAACCTAAGAGGTGGTGCAGGTATGAGGTTGGAGTTCAGCGGGTTTTAGAACAGCAGAGGAATGCTTACTGCATGTCTCCAATCCATTGAAGACTTGCATCGACTTTTAAAATTCACAAGAAGTGGCAGAAGTTTTAATTGACCCCAATCTAACTTATTTGGTTACTGGAAGTTGGACGGCAAATGTGCTTTGAGCTCAAGACTAGAGTTGCATCCTGTTGGAGAGGTCTTCCTGTGGTTTTGATCCACTTTGAACTCACCCTGTGCACTTGTTGTGCAATGCTGAATTTGAGGATGTTTATGTGAATAAATTCAGGTTAATTGAATTGCCCTCTGCTTTGCTTATGTGACTGCTCATGACCCTTCGACCTATGCTTCATTTCTTTTCTTCGAAAAATGTACATGGATTGTGGGTGATATGAAATAACTGTAGTCCGGAGGACGATCTAACTCATTCGCGTGCACATTGACCAATAGGCCAATACATCATTGACTGTTCTCTGTATAGGCCTTCTGTTAGATAATCCTGTAAAACCTATTTCCTACCAGATGACAAATAGTCCTTATGAGGTCTAAGCCTACCAGAAAGTGCAGCAGTCTGGTTTGGTAACACCTTCTTGTTGACATTCTGAAAGTTTTCCTGGGAATGAATTTCGCCCACTGCTTACCATTGTTGTGGTTTGTAACTCACATTTGCTTCCTTTCCATGTGCTGGCATTATATGTTTTAAGCTGTCCAGCTTGATTTTGTCCCTCCAGTGAAGCATGGCCTATTTACTGTAGTGTTCCACCAGTGCTCATGTTCTCTAAACAGGCCGTTATATATTGTTCTTATTTTGTCACATTTACTGTGCATTTAAAGACAGAGGTCAAATGTCATTCTCTGTCTTCCTGGGAGCTTGCAGTTTAGTTTTCTTTCTCTGACTTCACAGTGAGAAGATTTATGTGGCAATCTTGCTGTGAAATGAAAGGCTTTATTTCTAGCACACAACAAAATGTAAAGGTCTACCCCAATCCATCCCACTCCACCCCTGCCCCAATCTAATCTATGCCACTCCACTCCAGGCTACCTCAATTCTACCTAATCTACCCCACTCTATTCCAAACTCCTCTACTCAACTCCATTCCACTCTATTCCACTTCAATCTACCCAACTCCACTCCAACCTATTCCAATTGACTACATTGCAATCTACCCAACTCCAATCTCCCCCTCTCCACCCCAATCTATCCCACTCCAATCTACCTCAATCTACACCATTCCAACCTAATCTACTCCAATCCACTCCTCAGACACCACTGGCTGTCCTGCTCTTCTGAACTTTAGCTTATGAGACATTTTTCTTCAATAACGCTTGTAAATCTGAAGGTAAGCGAGAACTGGGCCCAATCTACTTCGTGTATTCAAACCGCTCTCCATCGCGGTCGGCTACAGCTTTCAACTTTGCCCCGGTGCGACTAGATACCCGCAGTGTGGGTGGTGTGAGATTTTTCTTGTATTATGTTTTCACTTCATTACTGTTTGAATGATGCATAAATACTTTACTCATTGCCCATACATTAAGAATGACTGCATTTGTGCCAAGCTACCAGAGGGTTAAGCACAGGTTAATTAAGTAACTTTTGTAGTTCACCCTGACAAGGATTGTGGCTGTTGCTTGAGAAAGGATCACACCACTCTCAAACAATAAACCACACAACACTACCTCCCATTCTTCCTATCCCCATCCCATTACTTACTTATGGAGTGAGTGCACCGATTCACTCCTTACCTCACACATGTAAAGCTGTTTTCCCTTTCTATGAAAGGATCAAAGAAGCTCTATAAAACCCCTCCCCCTCCTCTATTTCCTCCTGTTTTTTAGGTCGAACTTTCGAGACATCTTGTGTATACTTTAGTACATATGTCTTTTGTGGGTTTACAGGGAATACTTTATTTTTATTGATTTGTTTCAGTGTCCTTAATAAATCCATGCTTGCTAGTGGTCAATCCTTCATACATTCCAACCCTTCAAAGTCAGACGGGAGACTATCGATTTTAAGGCAGTTGTATGACATGACAACGCGTGGTATTACCACGCGTGCCATTACAACGCAGGAATTACAACGAAAGTCGTTACAACGACTTTCGCTGGAGGGCGCTGGATAGTGGAATAGTTTAATTTTCTATTCCAACTCCAGCCCATGTTGACAGTAGGGAAGAAGTTGGATAGAAAATGAAACTATTTCCTATCCTAGAGCGCCCTCCAGGGAAAGTCGTTGTAACGACTTTCGTTGTAATTCCTGCGTTGTACTGGCAGTGCGGTGTAATCCTCGCCTTGTCATTGCTGTCCACCTTTAAGGCTAGTCTCCCGCCTCCCGATTCTTGCATGCAAATTCCTGATTTATCTATGGGCTTCTGTCAGCAGGGACTGGCCTTGTGGGCCCCGGAGTATGCACTGTGATCCTGCAGGGCAGTGCACAACATTTTTGTCAACCTCTCTCTGCCTGCCACCGCACCACTCCGTGCTCCTGACAGATAGAAAAAAAATTATATTTGCATTTCTGATACTGGATCCTGCAGCAGCACACTCTCAAGTCCTATACATGGAAATATACCTGATTCAGGCCAAGTCAATGACAGAAATACATACTCCCGATTATTTTTTACAAACCTCTCACTTTTCTCTTCTAAAATGTTGGCATGTATGCTCCTTCCTCTTTGTCCCTGTTTTCATCAGAGCAGTGCCCCAGTACTTGTACCCTTCCACTTGTCCCATAGTGGCATCTGTTTAGGGACTACTTTTCCCGTTTTCTAAGAGCATTTACCCAGAGTGCTCCACAATCCAGGTCCATTTTTGTAAACGAGGCAGTAAGTCATGTTCTCTTCTCTTTACATTTGCTGTGCATTCAAAGACAGAGGTGAAATATTAGAGTCTGTTTTCGAGGAGCGCCTGGTTCAACCCTCTCCACCGCCACGCAAAGAGAATCGTGCCGTAACAATTCATAATATTTTCCAGTTGTGCCCTAAGGATGTGCAGAGAAAATCGCTATAAGAAATATTTTTTATTGACTATTGCCCCAAATTAAGATGGTGGGTGTACGTGCGATGACATCATCAATGACCTGTTAGGCCGAGCCTACAGCGCCACGCTGCAGGATCATCTACCGTAGATACTTTGTGGACTTTTCTGCATCTGCTTTTTTTGCTTTCTGCTTGGGGACTTTATCCACCTTATATTCAGTGGCTACGTTCATGCCTGTGTGCCTTTATTTTTTGCTCTCCGCTTCACCAGCCCCGACAGCATAAGAGCAAAAAAGTAGTCATTTACCAGGTGTCGTTTGTGGCATTACTGCACCATCCGTGCCACTCCCGAGTCCTGGTACACGCTCGGTGGCCCCCTGCCTGGCTCAATCCACCCGCAGGAGTCTAATGGTGGCCCAAGCCCGGCTCCCAACCTCCAATCCTAGCATCAGCAGTGAGGATGCCTCGCTGCCTCCTCCTTGCTGCTCACTAGCCCATTATGTCACTGCTTCAACAGAACACCAGCATTTTCAATGCGCCCTGGCGTTGTTGACAACATGTTCTCACTGGTTCACAGACTCTAAGGCGGAGGAGCGTTGCCCTACTGCCAGAACCAGCAAAGAAAGGAAAATATAAAACGATAATACGGAATGTTATTATAACTCTATTTTTTCCTCCTGCTGCAGCAGTGCGTAAGGGAGTTGGTGGAGCTGCCGGAGAGGAGTGGTAGAACACTCCTGTGCACAATGACTGTTTGGGCGGCCCTCTCGGGCTGCCCAAAACAGTCATGTGCACTCCCCTGTTCTCCATGCAGGCTGCATTACAGCCTGCATGGAGAACATGCCCACACCTACAGCCCCTGGCTGAGTGCCGTATCACAGTGCTCAGACTAAACACAGCGCTTCATTGGAGCGTTGTAATTGGCTTAGGGGTAGAAGCCTGGCTGCCTGCATCCTGCTCCGACCTGGAGTAGGGCACAGGCAAGCAGGAGAGAAGATGCGGGACCCAGCGGTGGCAAGATAAGTTTTATTTAAAAAGAAAAAGAAGAATTTAAGGAGCCTGCAGCCCCCACCCCCGCCCGCACAACCCACGAGCCATGCGTCCGCCCCTGGCTGGGGCCCAGGAGCAGCTGGCGCTGCAGGTGGCCGCAGAGTAACAGGTCTCGGCTAACCCTTGCACACCCTTGCTTCAGCAGCCACTTCCTTACTCCTCCGCCCCCCCACATTAGTGCCACTTTACTGAGTTTGCCAGTGAACCACTACTTTTCTCGTCTTTCTGTGAACAACAGTGTTTTCCCTGGGTGGGAAAGTGCACCATTCCTGGCAGGCCTACAATACCGGATTGATATATGGATTAGAAAACATTTAATGTGATCCTTTTCAGCTGGATTCCTTATTTTAGTTTATAAAGTGTGTACCAGGGCTCTGTAACCAGGGTTGTGGTCTATTTAAACCATACTGCTTGCTTTTTGTTAGGACATAAGCCATGGACATTGAAATAGGTCCCTTCCGGGGCCTGTAGTCCTTTACTTTTCAGGCAAAAACACTGATTTCTTAATAATGAGTGTAAAAATGTTAAGGTAACTATGTTGTTCCTGCTTACATTTCACATGCTTTACTTAATCTTGCATTCCCTAGGAGTGTTTGCTTTTTCTAGGATATTACTTTTTATTTTTTTCAGACAGCATATTACTCTTGTCTAGTGGCTAATTTGAACTGAGTCGTATCCAGGTGTTAATAGTGGGCACAATTGGGTTGTAGCTGAAGGCAGTGCGAGTTTCTCTCAGTGGGGCATTATGGCATTCAGTAGGAGAGAGGATGTGGCAGCAACTCAGCACCACCTCAACATCAGCACAGCACCGACAAGCGTCACTCAACACCACTTCTACATTACTAAGCATCACCACCGCAGCATCACCTGAGCATCACTCATCAGCACCACCACAGCATCACTCAGCCCAAGCGCAGCATCATCTCAGCCCCAGCGCAGCACCACTTTAGCTCCAGCACTGCACAGTCTCAGCCCCAGCCCAGCACCACCTCACTTCCTGTGCTGTTTAAGGTCCTCCACCCTCCCCAATAACAAAAAAAAGTTATAACGAACAAGAATTAGAACAGGCAGGAAGAATTTGCCAGCATGGAAATAACATAAAAACTAGAAGACGTTTTTTATGCTAATTCTTTTTGTAATTGGGCTGTTCAGTTCTACATAATATCTTCTTGGTTATATTTAAAGTAACAAAAATGCTTACAACGCTTTTTTATTATAATCTTTCAACATGCTGCACAGAAGCCTCACTGCTCTGCACCATAGCTTAAAGACATTGGGAAAGCCAAAAGCTCTGGCTAAACACTTATAAGGTCCCAAAGACAAGACCTCTTGGCTATACCAGTGCTTGTTTTTTGTAGCATACACTTTTATTACGGTTTAATGAGCCTTTGTCATTTTGTTGCATGCCAGACTACCCGGGGCAGTGATTTCTAACAGATTTTATGAGATTGCCTTGTTTAAAAATGTTCGCATGGTATGTATCCTGGTTCTGTGATCCCGAGGCTTCCCTGCCCTGGGGTCCTGTATTTACTTATGACAAACTCAGCCCAGCTTCCTGTCTCAAGGTTCATTTACACCCTTGCGGCACCCTCTGTTTACTATCAGGAACTTGGCCTCCCTGGTTCCTTGTTTTTCCGTTCACTCTGCGAAGGGTGAACCGGGATCACGGTACATGTGCTTGTTTCATGAGCAGAGTGCAGCGACAGCCATGCTGTCAACATCAAGTAAGCTTGGACAACATTTATATTTTGATGTTGTGTAGCATTGAGAATATCATAAGTTAGACCTTGTAACTAAACCTTTCACAGTATGGGCAAATGATTGATAGCGAAGAAAGTAAACATGTAAACTAACTAGGTAGCTAATTAACACAATGTATTAGTTCTTTTTTTGTAAACCTTTTTTTGAGAGCATTGTGAGTTTTTTATTTTGAGTAGTAGAATTGCTTTTGTTGGTACAAGAGGTTACATCACGATCAACCGTTCTGTAGGTCAGTTTTTCGCAGAACTAAAATATTCAATAAAAGTAGATTTTTTAGGTCGAACCTAGAGCAGCGCGCATGCGCTGCTTGCGAGGCTTTTAGTAAGGGCTTCAGAAACCTCACCAAGCTCACACACGCTTGTTTTTCGCCCAGGCTATTGGGCTTTGCGTGCGTCTTTCTAAAGGAGACAACACGCAATTGGGCAAAGGCGGGTGAATTTCCCGTCTTTGCTCCGCCCGCGGCCTCTTGCTTGCGGTTACCCGCCCAGGCACCATCTGTTTTGCATTATCGTGCCCAGATGCGTGCACGATAATGCAAAACAGATGGCCTGGTGCTCGCACGCACTACTTGTGGGACGCTGCATTCCCTGTATTCCTTGTTTTCCTTTCCTCCCTATACCTGACACTCTGTATCTCTCATTCTGTCTCCCTCTCTTTTCACTTTAGCCTCTCTGTCTTTCTCTCTGTGGCTCGCCCTCCCTATCATCTCAATCTGTTGATGTCTCCCACCCTCTATTTCTCGCGCTCTCCGTCTCTGTCCCTTTATCTCTCATCGTCTCCTGCTTTGTCACTCCCTTTCTGTGTCTCACACTCTTGCCGCCTCTCTCGCGCTTCTTCTCTCCCGGCACGTGCCCCTCCTTTCTGTATGCAGATTCCCAGCAGCTGAGGTCATCGCTGGCAGACGGGAGGGGTGGCACGAGCAGCCTGCCAAACGCAGCCAGCAAGCAGTCAGGGCTGGTACAATCCTTCTGACTTCCTCATCCTTTGTGACTTCTTAAATTTGGGGCAGCAGGGGGACTACAGTGCTAGTTAGGATTTGTGTCAGCTACAGGTAATTGACATCCATTTTGATGAGGGTGGGTCAATTACAAGATGCCCTTTCACTTTGCTTCAGAGGCCGTTATTGAATTAGTGGACCAGCAGTGAATGACGTAATTACCAGCAGCTATTTAGCCGCATGGTGCTTCCACAGACAGGGGCCTTTAACAGTGGATGGTGGCTGATCACAATCTCATTTGGGGTGCTCTCTTCTCGGGGAGGTGTCAAAAGCTTCCACTTCAATCACAAAGCTCGCTGGGGCCAGCGAATGACTCGGAGCCGTGCTCGTTAAAGTAGTTTCTGTCGAAGCCCTTCTGAAACTTTTTCGGCGCACTTGAACAGAAATGTCCGTAATGATGAGCGGTGATGAGAGAGCGAGGGGGTCAGCGAAATTGAACCACGAAGCAAAGCTCTGCAACATTTCAAATAGAACTGCCCGTTTATTTCTAAGTTTTTACGGAGCAAACGAGAGTGCTTTATATTATCACTATATTATTTCATCACACAAGTTCAGTCTTTTGGCACAGGGAGGGTTGAGTGACATGCATAGAATCTCAGATGTTGAGGGATGCCGGAGCTTGAACCCTGTCCCGCAGTTTTAAAGTCTGCCTTTAAGCAGCTTAGCATGAGGAGAGCCTTTCCGCCACCATATAAACAGACAAGTTTACGGCTGCTTATTAAAACAAGCATTTTATAGCCAATAGGACTCACCTTTGTGACCTTATAAGTTTTTAGCCATGCAACAGTTGATGCTGTTGCACAAAGGATATTGTGCTGGATAACTAAACACTTATAAGATCCCAAAGGCGAGACCTATTGGTTATGCCAATGCTTGTTTGACTTAGCCTCTTCTCTTGATGCTTTCTGTAGGTAATGGTACTATTGGTCAGCTCTGCAGCCTATTTCGTCATCTTTAAAATCGTGTCAGTTCCCTAGCATCATTGGAACTTGCTTGTGGGTGTATGTGAACAAAAAGCAGCAGCAAGAACTAAACAATTAATGCTCCAGCAGAGGGCCTGCAATATCAAAACGAATTGAACGTTCACATATTTTAAATAATCCTAAGCCGTTATGAGGGGAATTAACCATTCACTGTCCGGGTGGCCCTCTGCAGTAGATTCAAATAGGTTAGTGGCTGTTCGAAATATTTGATTTTGTCCGCCAAATTGATGAGGAATGTTTTCACTGCCTTTGGGGTCCATGTCTGAAAATACCTTTGCAACTTAGGGAGGATACTTAAATAAATGAAAAGAGAAAGATGGAATTTGATTGAATTAATCTTTAGAATTCTTTTATATCCAATTGGTTTCTTTCTCCTTTTTTTCTTTGTGCCATATTATGGAAAATTCAAGTATATACTGATGTTGGGCTGGGCTGTCCCTTTCAGGTTGGAAACAATATTGATTGTGTTAGTTTTATTTAATGGAGAAATAAATTAAAATGTAGTAAAAGTATTTTGTGCTCAGAACAGTTCCTCGTGGTTATCATCCAGTTCAAGCATTTACATGTATTACTTTGTTTTTACATTGCTGTATTGATATCTCCTTCACATTCGTCTCTGTAGACTGCAGTGGTAGCTCCTCCACTAAGGCAGAAGAGCGTCACGCGCACTGCTCTCGGAGCAGTGTAGGAGGAAAAATGAAATGATAATAACAGCGCTTGAAGTAAAGTTAGAAAAGGGGGTGGTGATGAACAGAGTGTCTGAATTAAGCAGACCTCTCTTACCCAGTCCAAAGATCAGGGCTTGATCCATCACCGTTTTTTAGCTCACTGCACCATCCCAGCTCAGAACTTGGCTATATGCAAATTAGTCTGACCCTGGCCCAGTGCATCATGGGAACAGGGCAGACCAAACTACCAAGCCAATTCTTATACTGGGAAGGAAACTAGCTACCGGGGACCGGTTTCTGGCATTTCAGCCGTCTTCGGCCCGGCTTGCTTGAATCCTGATGGTGCAATGAGCTAGGGACTCACATCTGAGTATACCCTTCCACGCTTATGGTGGACAAAAATGATTCAGAAAAGGGTGTGGTGATGAACAGAGTGTCTGAATTAAGCAGACCTCTCTTACCCAGTCCAAAGATCAGGGCTTGATCCATCACCGTTTTTTAGCTCACTGCACCATCCCAGCTCAGAACTTGGCTATATGCAAATTAGTCTGACCCTGGCCCAGTGCATCATGGGAACAGGGCAGACCAAACTACCAAGCCAATACTTATACTGGGAAGGAAACTAGCTACCGGGGACCGGTTTCTGGCATTTCAGCCGTCTTCGGCCGGCTTGCTTGAATCCTGATGGTGCAATGAGCTAGGGACTCTCATCTGAGTATACTCTTCCACGCTTATGGTGGACAAAAATGATTCAGAAAAGGGGGTGGTGATGAACAGAGTGTCTGAATTAAGCAGACCTCTCTTACCCAGTCCAAAGATCAGGGCTTGATCCATCACCGTTTTTTAGCTCACTGCACCATCCCAGCTCAGAACTTGGCTATATGCAAATTAGTCTGACCCTGGCCCAGTGCATCATGGGAACAGGGCAGACCAAACTACCAAGCCAATTCTTATACTGGGAAGGAAACTAGCTACCGGGGACCGGTTTCTGGCATTTCAGCCGTCTTCGGCCCGGCTTGCTTGAATCCTGATGGTGCAATGAGCTAGGGACTCACATCTGAGTATACCCTTCCACGCTTATGGTGGACAAAAATGATTCCGAAAAGGGGGTGGTGATGAACAGAGTGTCTGAATTAAGCAGACCTCTCTTACCCAGTCCAAAGATCAGGGCTTGATCCATCACCGTTTTTTAGCTCACTGCACCATCCCAGCTCAGAACTTGGCTATATGCAAATTTGTCTGACCCTGGCCCAGTGCATCATGGGAACAGGGCAGACCAAACTACCAAGCCAATTCTTATACTGGGAAGGAAACTAGCTACCGGGGACCGGTTTCTGGCATTTCAGCCGTCTTCGGCCCAGCTTGCTTGAATCCTGATGGTGCAATGAGCTAGGGACTCACATCTGAGTATACCCTTCCACGCTTATGGTGGACAAAAATGATTCAGAAAAGGGGGTGGTGATGAACAGAGTGTCTGAATTAAGCAGACCTCTCTTACCCAGTCCAAAGATCAGGGCTTGATCCATCACCGTTTTTTAGCTCACTGCACCATCCCAGCTCAGAACTTGGCTATATGCAAATTAGTCTGACCCTGGCCCAGTGCATCATGGGAACAGGGCAGACCAAACTACCAAGCCAATTCTTATACTGGGAAGGAAACTAGCTACCGGGGACCGGTTTCTGGCATTTCAGCCGTCTTCGGCCCGGCTTGCTTGAATCCTGATGGTGCAATGAGCTAGGGACTCACATCTGAGTATACCCTTCCACGCTTATGGTGGACAAAAATGATTCAGAAAAGGGGGTGGTGATGAACAGAGTGTCTGAATTAAGCAGACCTCTCTTACCCAGTCCAAAGATCAGGGCCTGACCCATCACCGTTTTTTAGCTCACTGCACCCTCCCAGCTCAGAACTTGGCTATATGCAAATTAGTCTGACCCTGGCCCAGTGCATCATGGGAACAGGGCAGACCAAACTACCAAGCCAATTCTTATACTGGGAAGGAAACTAGCTACCGGGGACCGGTTTCTGGCATTTCAGCCGTCTTCGGTCCGGCTTGCTTGAATCCTGATGGTGCAATGAGCTAGGGACTCACATCTGAGTATACCCTTCCACGCTTATGGTGGACAAAAATGATTCAGAAAAGGGGGTGGTGATGAACAGAGTGTCTGAATTAAGCAGACCTCTCTTACACAGTCCAAAGATCAGGGCTTGATCCATCACCGTTTTTTAGCTCACTGCGCCATCCCAGCTCAGAACTTGGCTATATGCAAATTAGTCTGACCCTGGCCCAGTGCATCATGGGAACAGGGCAGACCAAACTACCAAGCCAATTCTTATACTGGGAAGGAAACTAGCTACCGGGGACCGGTTTCTGGCATTTCAGCCGTCTTCGGCCCGGCTTGCTTGAATCCTGATGGTGCAATGAGCTAGGGACTCACATCTGAGTATACCCTTCCACGCTTATGGTGGACAAAAATGATTCAGAAAAGGGTGTGGTGATGAACAGAGTGTCTGAATTAAGCAGACCTCTCTTACCCAGTCCAAAGATCAGGGCTTGATCCATCACCGTTTTTTAGCTCACTGCACCATCCCAGCTCAGAACTTGGCTATATGCAAATTAGTCTGACCCTGGCCCAGTGCATCATGGGAACAGGGCAGACCAAACTACCAAGCCAATTCTTATACTGGGAAGGAAACTAGCTACGGGGGACCGGTTTCTGGCATTTCAGCCGTCTTCGGCCCGGCTTGCTTGAATCCTGATGGTGCAATGAGCTAGGGACTCTCATCTGAGTATACCCTTCCACGCTTATGGTGGACAAAAATGATTCAGAAAAGGGGGTGGCGATGAACAGAGTGTCTGAATTAAGCAGACCTCTCTTACCCAGTCCAAAGATCAGGGCTTGATCCATCACCGTTTTTTAGCTCACTGCACCATCCCAGCTCAGAACTTGGCTATATGCAAATTAGTCTGACCCTGGCCCAGTGCATCATGGGAACAGGGCAGACCAAACTACCAAGCCAATTCTTATACTGGGAAGGAAACTAGCTACCGGGGACCGGTTTCTGGCATTTCAGCCGTCTTCGGCCCGGCTTGCTTGAATCCTGATGGCGCAATGAGCTAGGGACTCACATCTGAGTATACCCTTCCACGCTTATGGTGGACAAAAATGATTCAGAAAAGGGGGTGGTGATGAACAGAGTGTCTGAATTAAGCAGACCTCTCTTACCCAGTCCAAAGATCAGGGCTTGATCCATCACCGTTTTTTAGCTCACTGCACCATCCCAGCTCAGAACTTGGCTATATGCAAATTAGTCTGACCCTGGCCCAGTGCATCATGGGAACAGGGCAGACCAAACTACCAAGCCAATTCTTATACTGGGAAGGAAACTAGCTACCGGGAGCCGGTTTCTGGCATTTCAGCCGTCTTCGGCCCGGCTTGCTTGAATCCTGATGGTGCAATGCGCTAGGGACTCACATCTGAGTATACCCTTCCACGCTTATGGTGGACAAAAATGATTCAGAAAAGGGGGTGGTGATGAACAGAGTGTCTGAATTAAGCAGACCTCTCTTACCCAGTCCAAAGATCAGGGCTTGATCCATCACCGTTTTTTAGCTCACTGCACCATCCCAGCTCAGAACTTGGCTATATGCAAATTAGTCTGACCCTGGCCCAGTGCATCATGGGAACAGGGCAGACCAAACTACCAAGCCAATTCTTATACTGGGAAGGAAACTAGCTACCGGGGGCCGGTTTCTGGCATTTCAGCCGTCTTCGGCCCGGCTTGCTTGAATCCTGATGGTGCAATGAGCTAGGGACTCACATCTGAGTATACCCTTCCACGCTTATGGTGGACAAAAATGATTCAGAAAAGGGGGTGGTGTTGAACAGAGTGTCTTAATTAAGCAGACCTCTCTTACCCAGTCCAAAGATCAGGGCTTGATCCATCACCGTTTTTTAGCTCACTGCACCATCCCAGCTCAGAACTTGGCTATATGCAAATTAGTCTGACCCTGGCCCAGTGCATCATGGGAACAGGGCAGACCAAACTACCAAGCCAATTCTTATACTGGGAAGGAAACTAGCTACCGGGGACCGGTTTCTGGCATTTCAGCCGTCTTCGGCCGGCTTGCTTGAATCCTGATGGTGCAATGAGCTAGGGACTCTCATCTGAGTATACTCTTCCACGCTTATGGTGGACAAAAATGATTCAGAAAAGGGGGTGGTGATGAACAGAGTGTCTGAATTAAGCAGACCTCTCTTACCCAGTCCAAAGATCAGGGCTTGATCCATCACCGTTTTTTAGCTCACTGCAACATCCCAGCTCAGAACTTGGCTATATGCAAATTAGTCTGACCCTAATTTCTTTTACCTCCCGGTAGGTAGTGTGGAAACCTTCTTCCGTGTAAATTGCACCACTCTTCCAGCCTTCCTGGGTCAACACCAAACTAAACTTCCCTATAACCCTATGTGAATCCAAATGAAAAAATTATACAGTGCTCCAAGAAAAAACGACTTGAATAGTCTGTAACAGTTTCTCACGCAAAAATTAGGAAAGTCCGCAATCTTGCGTTCACTGTCCTACAATCCAGGTCTTCAGATAAAGTTCCAAGAGTCATTAAAATGCAATAGCCCAGATTTCAACTAAACAAGTTCCGAATGCCTTTTGCGTTCTTATCCAATGACGCGCTAGCGCTCACAATTTCCAGTTATGCACACAACTCACAGATAGGTGGGGATTCAAGTGATGTGCAAGGCGTCTCTCTCCTCGAGGACTCCCAAACACTAGCCGGTGTCGGAACAGCGTTCAGCAGCCGCTGAACGCGCTAAAGGAGAGCCGAAAACTCCCCGCTCCTTTCTCTCGGCCGAGGGAACAAAAACCAGTAGGCAAGCCGCCACAGGATTCAGCAGCGTTTCCCCGCCTCTCACGCCGGGAAACCTTCCTACCGGCAACACTGGAATGTAATAACTCCACGGCACACGGCAGCCGCCGCACGCCCTTCAACTCGAACGAGCTCCGCCCAAACTGAACACAGCCTAGGCGAAAATCCACAGGTCCTAACTCCGAAGTAACAAACAAAATCACATACACAGCTCCCCCGGAGGCAGGCCACTATATAGACTAGGACCCCTCCCTCCTGCTAAGCCTTCTGGTAGTTGCAGTTCTAATTACAGTTATACGCCAGAAGAGGTAGCTACCCCTCCGTAGTCCTGCTCATGACAGTATATCCCTCCTTACCAGCGCCTACTTGCTCCAGGCTTCCCCGGATGGCTGGCAAAGAAGCAGCGAACAGTGAGAGGCGCATGAACCCCAGAGCTGGGTTCCCATGAGTCATCCTCCGATGCATACCCCTTCCAGGACACTAGAAACCACAGCCTCCCCTGCCTGAAACGAGAGTCCAGGATCTTACGTAATTCATATTCCAGGTTCCCATCACGCAGTACAGGACTTTCACTCGAGCAGCAAGGGCCGGTTTCAGCAGACTACAATGGAAGACAGGATGAATCCGTAACGAAGCAGGAAGCTTTAGTTTGTAGGCCACCGGATTCACCCGTCTCACCACAGTGTAGGGCCTTATGTAGCGTGGATGAAAAACGCTCCGAAATCGGAAACAGATGTTTTTTGTTGATAGCCACACTCTATCACCAACCTTGTACTCAGGTCCTTCCCTCCGATGCTTGTCTTCCCATTTCTTCTAAGACACCTTTGCTGTCTCCAAAGAGGCCTGCACCTTCCGATGGATTCGCAAAAGTGCCTTCACTTGACTAGCCACTGTTGGATGATTGGCTACATCACAAGGGATGGTCACCGGTAAGATGTTAGCATTGAACCCAGAATTCGCCCTGAAAGGAGTTTCTCCTGTAGAACAGTGCCACGCATTGTTATAGGACAGTTCCGCTAGCCACAGCAGAGACACCCAAGAATCCGCCGCCTCATCCGCATAGCAGCGAAGATATTTTTTGAGAGTTTGATTCAGTCTCTCTGTCTGACCATCAGATTGAGGATGGAAACTGGTCGACAGGGCCGCAGAGATTCTCAATGCTTTACACCAAGTACGCCAGAACCTGGCCACGAACTGCGGGCCCCTGTCCGAGATGATGACTTGCGGAACCCCATGAAGCCGAACCACTTGGGTTAATAACAACTGGGCTGTTTGAGAAGCGGATGGAAGATTCCTGCAAGGGATGAAATGTCCCATTTTGGTAAAGCTATCCACCACAACCAGTATGGCGTCATTCCCTTTATCCATGGGCAATCCCACCACAAAATCCAAACTGATGACCTGCCACGGCCTCAATGGAGTCGGCAATGGCATAAGAAGCCCTGCGGGCTTCGATGGAGTGTTCTTGGCTCTCGCACAGGTTTCATACTGGTTCACCCACAGTCTTACATCCCGTACCAGACCATCCCACCAAAAATGTCTTTGCACTTCATGCACTGTCTTTTGATGCCCCTGATGACCAGCCATCAAGGTATTATGGCACCAGTTGAATGCCATTAAGCGGAGCGCATGGGTTGGAAGGAACAGCCTGTTCTGCACCATGGGCAATCCATGTTTAAGGGACCGATGATCTGTCACTGCCGCCCACTCCTCCCATTGTTGAGGCGTACGCTGCTTAGCCAGCGCTTCCAGAAAGTGTTCCACCTGGATTGCGCACACCACCACCTCTGGCGATAGAATAGGTTTGAGAGCCAATTGCTTGTTACAATCCGTATTCAAACACCAAGACAGAGAATCAGCTTTTCTATTCTCCACCCCCGGCCGGAAAGTAATGGTGAACTCGTATTCGGCAAAAAACAGCATCCACCGCATTTGCCGTTGTGACAGGTGTCTGGCTGTCTTCAAGTATACCAGATTATGGTGATCAGAATACACAGTCACTGGATGCTGTCCCCCCCACAGGTAGTGCCTCCACTCCTGAAACGCCTTCTTCACTGCCAACAGTTCCTTTTCAGCGATGGTATAATTCGCTTCAGCAGGATTCAGTTTTTTCGAGAGAAAAGCAACAGGGTGCAACAACCCTGTTGCTTGATCCCGCTGAGACAGTACAGCCCCAACTGCCACGTCGGAGGCATCCGCCTCAACTATAAACGGTACATCCAACTGGGGGTGCTTTAAAACGGGAGCAGAACTGAACGCAACCTTTAACTGTTCGAATGCCTCAGTGGCTTCTTGTGTCCACAAAAAAGGTACTCCCTGTCGTAGCAAGTGGGTAATAGGAGAAACCAGCTGTGAAAAATGAGACACAAATCTCCTATAGTAATTTGAAAACCCCAGGAAGCACTGGATGTCACGTACACTCAAAGGGACAGGCCACTCCAACACCGCCTTTTCCTTTCTGTCAGCCATTCTGAATCCTCGAGGGTTAAGAATCACCCCCAGAAATTCCACCTCCTCCACACCAAATTCACACTTGCTCAATTTGCAGAACAATTGATGTTCCTGTAGTTTCTGCAAGATCAACAACACATGACCCACATGTTGAGCTGGTGTCTCTCAATATATCAACAAGTCGTCAATATAAATAATGATAAACCTGTCCAAGTACTCTTTCATGATGTCATTTATGAAGAACTGGAATGCCGCCGGGGCATTGCACAGCCCGAACGGCATTACCAGGTACTCATAAAGACCGAAACAGGTCTTAAACGCCGTTTTCCACTCATCGCCAGCTCGAATCCTAACCAGGTGATAAGCCCCTCTGAGATCTAGGCGAGTATAAATCCCTGCCTCCCTGACCTGATCCAGAAGAACGGAAATGAGAGGAAGCGGATACCTGTTTCGCACTGTCACCTTGTTCAACTGTCTATAGTCTATGCAAGCCCTAAACTCTTTATTGGCCTTTGCAGTAAAAAAAAAGTGGCGAGGCAGCAGGGGAGCGTGAGGGACGAATGAACCCTAGATTGCTAAAATGCTCGATGTATTTCCTCAGATGTTCGGTTTCTGACACTGAAAGGGCATACACTCTACATGATGGTACCACTGCCCCCTCTACTAAGTCTATCTGGCAATCATAATCCCTATGCGGGGGTAATGTTTCCGCCTTCACCTCGCTAAAGACATCCTGGAAACTATGGTATGCGGCAGGCAATTCCACATCCTTCTCCACTGCTGTAGCTTTGGAGTACCCTGCGGCCAAAGAGGACACATGTGAAGCCGATGCTAACAAGCAACCAGCCTCACATTCCTCGGACACAAAACCAACTGTTCTTGCTCTCCAATCGATAGAAGGATTGTGTTGCCACAACCAGGGCATCCCCAGTATAACCTCATACTGAGGAGCCTCAATTATGTTCAACACAATCCTTTCTCTGTGACTACCTATCCCCCTGGGCATAACCAGTTCGACATTCTCAGTGTGGGCTGTAACCGGGCCAGATCTCAACTGCGTGCCATCTACGGCCAATACCATTTCAGGAATTTCAATGGGCACCTTCACCAACCCCAGCCTGTCCACCAACCCTTGATCGATAAAATTACCCGTTGCCCCAGAATCAATCATAGCCACTACCGGATGACTCTCATGGCTAGTGTTCAAGAACATGGACAACAGGATATGGGTCTCAGACTTCTTACATGTGGGCACCTCCAAAGACGGTATCTTCCACTCAAGCGATGGCTTCCTCACCCCCGGTAAACCCTCCATCTCGGTACACCCCTCATCACTGACAGCTGCCTTAGTCACCGCTAACTGTTTAACTGGAGGGACAAAACTAGTCTTTTTAGGTCTCGTAGTGCAATCCCTGACATAATGACCCTTTTTTCCGCAATACATGCAGAGACCCAAAGCCCTTCTGCTCTCTCGCTCAGATTTTGTCAGCGGTGGACGAATCGCCCCTAACTCCATAGGCTCTGATCCCGCTTCCTTGATACTAGGCCGACTCACCGAAGGTGGTCCGGCCCCGTATCGATCCCCTCTCCTACGTTCTCCGCCTCTATCTGACATACGATGATCCAACCTCAAAGTGAGATTGATCAAATCGATGCAGGTCTTAGGTTGGGGGTCTATCTGTGCAATCACGTCTTTAAGATCCTCGTTTAGGCCCTGATAATATAAGGCCATTCGTTTCGCCTCAGGCCACGACGTCTCCACCACCAATCTATTGAAGGCCGTCATATATGTGACGAGTTCCTTCTTTCCCTGGCGCAACCCCAACAACTTCTTATCCGCACTCAAGGTAGTGGCCCGTCTATCAAAGACCCTCTCAAACTCCACACGGAACTCTTCCCAATTAGATAAAAGGGCATCGTCAGATCTCACCAGCGGTACTGCCCAATTGGCAGCATCCCCCGTGAGATAGAAAATGGCAAAGGCTACCCGGGAAATGTGAGTAGGGAAAGACGCAGGCCTGCACGAAAAGTGTAAGGCTACCTGGGTCAAAAAGGTCTGTATTGTGGCCGGATCCCCAGAATACCTCTCTGGACTAGCCAACTGTATGGGTGGGGACATCGTAACCTGTATCGGCGAACCCCCCGGAGTGGCATCAAAGGGATTGCGTGTCTGTCTATCTAACCGCTCCTTCAATGCTGCCGTCTCTGCTCTAGAAGCCTCAAGTTCATGTTGAACCACACCCAAGGCATGCAACACATCGTCTAGAGTGGCCATCCCTACAGAATCCCCTGACCAGGAGGATATCAATACGTGGGTACGTGATTCTGTCACGACCGCGTATCCTCAGGATCAGGGCGATGCTATATAGGGGTCCACCTCCAGACTGCCCTATCCTCTGAAACCAAAATGAACAGAGAATAAGGAAATCAGGCGAGGGAAAAAAGACCAGGAAGGGACTGGAACGGGACAGGAGGCATGGGCACTAGCTATACTTTCTTTTCCCTCCCGGTAGGTAGTGTGGAAACCTTCTTCCGTGTAAATTGCACCACTCTTCCAGCCTTCCTGGGTCAACACCAAACTAAACTTCCCTATAACCCTATGTGAATCCAAATGAAAAAATGATGCAGTGCTCCAAGAAAAAACGACTTGAATAGTCTGTAACAGTTTCTCACGCAAAAATTAGGCAAGTCCGCAATCTTGCGTTCACTGTCCTACAATCCAGGTCTTCAGATAAAGTTCCAAGAGTCATTAAAACGCAATAGCCCGGATTTCAACTAAACAAGTTCCGAATGCCTTTTGTGTTCTTATCCAATGACGCGCTAGCGCTCACAAGTTCCATTTATGCACACAACTCACAGATAGGTGGGGATTCAAGTGATGTCCAAGGCGTCTCTCTCCTCGAGGACTCCCAAACACTAGCCGGTGTCGGAACAGCGTTCAGCAGCCGCTGAACACGCTAAAGGAGAGCTGAAAACTCCCCGCTCTTGTTCTCTCGGCCGAGGGAACAAAAACCAGTAGGCAAGCCGCCACAGGATTCAGCAGCGTTTCCCCGCCTCTCACGTCGGGAAACCTTCCTACCAGCAACACTGGAATGTAATAACTCCAAGGCACACGGCAGCCGCTGCACACCCTTCAACTCGAACGAGCTCCGCCCAAACTGAACACAGCCTAGGCAAAAATCCACAGGTCCCAACTCCGAAGTAACGAACAAAATCACATACACAGCTCCCCCGAAGGCAGGCCACTATATAGACTAGGACCCCTCCCTCCTGCTAAGCCTTCTGGTAGTTGCAGTTCTAATTACAGTTATACGCCAGAAGAGGTAGCTACCCCTCCGTAGTCCTGCTCATGACACTTAACCCTCTGCATGCGTCAGGCGGCTACAGTCCTCATGAGCGTCAGGCGGCTCTTGGCTGTCCGTGCACATGTCACAGGAAATCCCTCTGATGAGGGCCCCAGAGGAATTTCCTTTCATTCAAAACAGCCTTGGGAGCTGAGGGAAGAGCTTCTCCAGCTCCGAGGTTGTTCTGATTGTTTCGCTGAAATGATGATCAGCACGCACGTCGCGCTGACATCATTTCAGTGAAACTGAAACTGTAATGAGCCATTTTAGTTTCACTACTTCGGTGCTCAGGGTGCTATGTCAGACCCCTGAGCACCAAGGCAGATGGGAGGAATATCAATGGAAAGGGGTGTTAGGGGGAGATTTATTACAGGGCAGAAAGGTAAGATGCTGGGCGCACGGCTCAGAAAGCCTGTGCTGGGATGATCGTGAGAGGGAGCTAGGGACAAAAGGGCATCTTAATTTGTACCGGGGTGTCCTGGAACGCTTGCTCTAAAAATAGAAAAAACAGATATGTGAGCCGTGGAAACTGAGGCTGAAAGTTTAACAATTCTATTAAGAAGATGCAACTTCAAGAAACTTCAATATAAAGGCATAAAAATCTCATTAGTTCTGGATCCAGTGCTCCGCATTCTCAGATAGCCACTTGGATCAGACTTCATTACTGGATGACAGTTTTAAACAGTTAGGGAGAGTCTAAACCTTAAAGACACATTTATAATTTGAGAGAAAATGTAGTCTAAAAGCAAAGCACATTTTATCTGGGAATACTCACATCTGCTTATAAGTGAGAAATCCTTTAATTATAATTTGAACACTTTAAGATGTAATAAAGGGAAAAAGCAGGGTTAAAAGATAAAATAGCAAATGCACCATTTCATAAGACAGAATATTAAAATAGAGCAGCACATTTAAAGTACATGTACAAGGGCTCTCGAGTAACTCTTGGGAAAAACTCACTTGCGAGGAGTAATTCAAAGAAGTTTCTGAGAATCTCCTTTTTATATGCTTTAAGGCGGTGAGAAGTCTATGGTAACGTCATCTCACGCCAGCCCATGCCACTTATCCTAACTACGTCACTTACGGCCTGGTTCGTACGTTTCCCATCCATACATTCAAATGCAGCCCTTCCAGTAACTGCAGCATGTATACTAAACTAGACTAAAGGTCATGCCTCTTTGACTGGATGTTTGTCATAAATTTGCTTTGGGCAGCAGAAAAGTGTTTTTATTGCGCAAAGGGATTTGATTTATATGCGTATGTACCAGTCTGTACGTCCTGTTGCCACATCCATCACTCCAGCTTGGCGTAGCTGCGGTGGGAAGTTCCCCTTTTCTCATGCACATCCTTAGGATGTGGCTCATTATGTGTTGAAATAATAGGGGGGATGATGAACCTTAACGTTCGTGAACTTAGCACACCAGTAGGGTGGGGGCTTGAAACTGGAGCGAGAAGCCTCACAGTCGGTGGAGCTGAATAAAATCTTGATCAGACATGCCTTCTGTGCTTGCTTAACAGAAAATGGTAGTACTCTGGACAATCTAACCAAGGCCTATAATTTTGAACAGAAGGGCCTACACAGGAGTTCATGCTGGCTAAGTGATAAGAATGACCCAGGATATTTATATTGTAAAATCGGTCCCTTTCTCAGGGGGGAAACCTCCCCTTTCCAATGGTAACCGTCCCTAGTGGATCCCTGCTTGGGGGAGGGCGATCACCAAGCAGGGATCAACCCACTGGGCACCATGGAGGGGGGAGTAACCCCTTGGGCAAGGGCTTTTGACCCTCCCAACATTTTGCACAAAATTCTGTCTTTCTGCCACCGCCTGGGAAGCTGATGGGGGCAGAAGCCACCAATCTGCCACCCTGAGGGGGCAGAAAGCACACTAGGCACCAGGAATCTATTTATTTTATGTATATAGGGGGTGAGGGCTGCCCAAAATGGGCATGCCAATGACCTGCTCCCAAAGAAATTGGCACTGTTTCTGCCCCCCCAGGAGGCAGATAGGGGCAATAGTCCCTTATCTGCCCCCGGGGGCATAAAGCCCATTAGCCACTAGGGATCATGATTATTTTATTATACGTAGGGGTGGGGGCTGCCCAGGATGGGCATGCCAATCCCCCACCCGCACAAAAATTTGCCACAGTCTTTCTGTCTCCCCGAGAGGCAGACGGGGGGCAATAGCCATCGGTTTTGCCACCGCTTTGGGTGGGGACAGAAAGCCCAATAGGCACCAGGGATTAAGTATGGGCACATTTTGCGAATCAGCGGTCCGCGAATTCACGCAAAATCGCAAAAAAATCCACAAATTCGCGGATTTCCCTGCGAAATTGCTGATTTTTTTGCAATTTGCACCATCCTTAACTGGAGTACTTTCTAGTGGCTAATCAGTAAGTGCTACCTTGTTGGGTAAATGTATAGTGCTTTTCCTGCACTACAGCTGTGTAGGGCCAGAAGAGTTGCATCCAGTGACCATGTGTGTGTAACTTTGCCATCGCACCGAAGGGCGCCGCGGTCCCTTGAGTGAGCTGTCCATCATAGTGTGTAAAGGGCGGGAAGACGGTGCACACCGCTAGTGTGTGGGGGGGCAAACTGGGGGGGCTTCTTTGCGAGTTCACATGCCTCTTGTGTGTATAAAAGGTCAGGCACAGATCAGAGCAGCAGATGAGGAGAAAGAAGCTACTGGTTACAGGAACTGCACGGGGATTGCACTCGTGAAAGTCAAGGATGCAAAGGCCTCCATCAAGCATCATAGCTAATTTTCGAATGAAGTTTGGGGAGAAAGCACACCTGCCCAGCCTCGACAAAATGCACATTTGTTTTGGTCTGATTAACTTTGCCATCGCACTGAAGGGCGCCGGGGTCCCTCGAGTGAGCTGTCCATCATAGTGGGTAAAAGGCGGGAAGACGGTGCACACCTCTAGTGTGTGGGATGGGTAAACGGGGGAGGCTTCTTTGCAAGTTCACATGCCTCTTGTGTGTATAAAAGGTCAGGCACCGATCAGAGCAGCAGATGGGGAGAAAGAAGCTCCTGGTCACAGGAACGGCACGGGGATTGCGTCTGTGAAAGTCAAGGATGCAAAGGCCTCCATCAAGCATCATAGCTAATTTTCGACTGTAGATATGGGGAGAAAGCACACCTGCCCAGCCTCAACAAAGCACATGATTTTTTGGGGCTGATTAAGGAGTTACTGAATTTGACCTTCAACTCGGGCACCTGCTTTATCTATAACTGTAAGTGCTTCCTGTTCACGTTTAATTTTTGTGACGGGAGCCTCGTTGTCTTCTTGTAACTATTCTCTGACCCTGCTTCGAGGGTCAGAGCAGGATCAGGGAATAGTTGCAAGTAGGCAACGAGGTGCCGCTCAGGAAGCACTTACAGGGTTACAGCAGGTGCCCAAGTTGAAGTTAATTTCTTTGTAACGATTTTGTAAATGGTTACAAAGAAATTAGCTTCAACTTGGGCACGTGCTGTAACCCTGTAAGTGCTTCCTGAACAAAATTCGTCCCGCTTGCGGATTTGCTGATTTTGCAGCGATTTCTCGAGATTTGCACGAGCGGAACACATTTTTGGCCCATACTTACCAGGGATTATACTGGTTTATACGAAGAGATGGGGTCTGCCCAGAATGGGCATGCTAATGCCCCTGCCCCCAAAAAGTCTTTCTGCACCCCGAAGGAAGTACGGGGCAAGGAAGCCAGAAAGGGCACCAGGGTTATGTTTAGAGCAGGGATATTTTTATAGGCATGTCAGGGAGAGAAACTGTAAGCAAGGGTTGCTCCCCTTTTTTTTGGGCACACTTTTTCAGTGATATTTTTAGTCTCATCTGCCCCCAGGCAGGGACAGAAAACCACTAGAAACCAGGAAATGTTTGTGTGTGCATTTGAACTGGAGTTTGGCTAACAGTCTGTGTGTACTGACATTTGGCTGGAATTTTGTTGGTAGTGTGTCTGGACTTGCACTTGGCTAATGGTGTGTGTGGACTCGTCATTGATGACGGTGTGTGTTCATTGGCGCTTGCCTGGTGGTGTGCGTGCAGTGGCACTTTGTTGGTGGTGAACGTGGACAGACACTTGTCTGTCCACGAGCGCAAGCGCTGCACACTTGATGGTGTGCAGGGATGGCACTTGGCTGGCGGTGTGCAGGGATGGCACCTGGCTGGCGGAATGCATAGGTGGCGCATGGCTTGCAGCATGTGTTGGTGGCGCATGCTGGCGGTGTGCATGAATGGCACTTTCTGGCAGTGTATGTGGAATCGTGGATGGCTCTTGGCTGGCAGCGTATGTGGATGGCACTTGGCTGGCGGTGTATGTGGATAGCGCTTGGCTGGCAGTGTCTAGGGTTGGCAATTACCTGGCAGTGTGCGTGGATGGCTCTTGGCTAGTGTAAATCTCCCAGCATTTTCCTACTTAGACTCCCTTGCAAACCTCACATTTAGCACATAATACAAAATCTCAATTTTTCTCACATTTCTGTGTTGGATTACCATGCCGGCACAACTTTCCTATCACCCAGCATTCCCCTCAGTCACCAGAGTAAAATGATATCTCACTTGTGTGGGTGGTCCAAAAACGTAGATATTGATAGAATAGCATAGCGAGCCACAAGCACTATGTTTTCTTTATATATAAGTTTTAGGCTGGCTCTGCATTGGATACCCACACAAGTGAGGTTTCATTTATCAAGGCAACCATCCTAGGCATCAATAACCTAATGGACTCCCCACTCAGTTTGACCTTCAAGGATGGTGGTTTTCTGACTCTGTCAGCCACCTGTGTCCTTCTCCACTCACTGGATACATAAGTATTATGTCTTTGCTTTTATCTTTATGCATCCTCATGTCTTGTGATGTTATGCAATCTTTTCTTTTCATTTGTGAATGTAAAGCATTCTGATACCCACGGGTCTAGCTAGCGCTATATAAAACTTTATAAATACAAATAAGTTTTTTAGCGGGAAACCTAGGGGAAACGCTGGGTGGAGGGAAACTTCTGTTAGCCCAGGTATCCTACCAATTTCTCCACACAGAAATGTAAGGAAAATTGTATTTGTTAGCTATATTTAAGGTTAGCAGGGGATCCTGGGTAGGAAAATGTTGGGAGATCAATGCAAGCTACACCTTGGACTCCCCTGGGTGTCTAGTTTTCAGAAATATCTGGTTTTGTTACGTTTCCCCAGATGCCTGCCAAGCCCAGGACCAAGAACGCAGGTGTCTCCCTTGCAAAACCAAGTTTTTCTGTGATTGATAATTTCAAAGTCTTTACAGAACGTTTTGGTTGCGTTTCCTGTCACGGGCACTAGGCCTACCCACACAAGTGAAAAACCATTTTTATCAGGAGACTTGGGGGAATGATGGGCGGGTGGAAGTTTGTGGCTCCCCACAGATTCCAGAACGTTCCATCATGGAAAAGTGTGGAAAATGTGGTGTTTTTTTAAAAGAGTTTGTTTGCAAGGGATTCTGGGTAACATAACCTGGTGAGAGCCACACAAGTCACCCCATCCTGAATTCCCCTTGGTGTCTAGCTTTAAAAACTTTATAGGTTTGCTAGGGTTCTCCAGGTGCCGGCTTATCAAGGGTCCCAAATACACAGCTAGGAACATTGCAAAAAAAGGGTCAGTTTTCATTGGAAAAATTGATGTGCCCACATTGCTTTCTGGGCGGTTTTCTGTCATGGGCACTAGGCCTACCCACTCAAGTGAGGTACCATTTTTATTGGGACACTTAGGGGGAACCCTTTCTATGCATTTCTCCCTTCCAAACGTAAGACAATGTGTAAAAATGAAGTCATTTTGAAGAATGTCCTTTAATTCACATGCTAGTATGGGTGCCCGCAATTTGGGAGATGTGAAATAATTACTGCTTCTAAACTCCATGTTATGTTCCCATTTCAGAAATACACAGGTGTCCTTGATACCTATTTTTCACTCTTTATATTTTACAAAATGAATTGCTATATACCCTATGAACAATGGAAAACCATTGCAAGACATACCTCAGTTACTGGCTCTGAGTACCTCGGGTTCGTGATGAACCTACAAGTCCTATATATCACCACAACCATAAGGGGCTGGCGAATGTAACATTATAGTGCTTTCAAAAATCTGCCATACTTAAAAGTTACAGGTGAAACAGAGGCACAAATGTTTTCTTCAACTCAATTTCAATATTTTTATTTCAACTATTAGGAAAACTTTGAAGGATCTACTGACCTTGCTGAATTCAAAATCTTGTCTACTTTTCAGAAGTGTATAGCTTTCCAGGAGTCATTATTGGTTTCACACCCATTTCTACCACTAACTGTAAGGACGTTGAAAGCAAAAGAAATAAGAAATATAGGCTGTGTTCCAGTAAAATGCCAAAACTGTGTAGAAAACTTTGGTTCTCTGACAAAGGTCTGCCTGTTCCTGAAAGCTGGGAAGATGGTGATTTTAGCGCCACAAACTCTTTGGTGATACCATTTGAAGGGGGAAAAACAGACGTTTTCTTCTGCAGCACTTTTTCCCCAAAAAACAAAATGTAGCTGTATTTTGGGTAATTTCTCGGAACCCTCCAGAGGAATCCACAAACCCTGGGTGCTTTTAGAATCCTCGGGATGTTGGAAGAATAGGATGCAATTTCACTTGATACCTTATGTGCACAAAAAGTAACAAGTGCCCTAGCTGCAAACGACCCCAAATAGCCAAACCAAAATGCATAGCATGGGGAAGGGGAGGCCTAGCAGCG
Organism: Lissotriton vulgaris; assembly: GCF_964263255.1. Classification (NCBI taxonomy): domain Eukaryota; kingdom Metazoa; phylum Chordata; class Amphibia; order Caudata; family Salamandridae; genus Lissotriton; species Lissotriton vulgaris. The sequence goes on along the minus strand of NC_141686.1, from coordinate 163,937,804 downwards.
AAGGGGTTAAACCAGCACCTAAATAGATCGTTATTCACCAAGACTGCAGTGATCTTCTGGTGGTGTGCTCTGTCTCTATTGTTTTAAAATAATCACTGTTGTTTAAGGAGAACAGGTTCAATGATTTTAAGGACTAGGTCCCTCCCTAATGAACAAACAAGAAGTTTTTTTTACTAACTTGATGAGCTCATGAATTTGTAAAGTGAAAAATATTGTGTTTTGGATCTGTGAATGCAAATAGTAAAGTGCTAAATTTGTGCCAGTGGTTTCCGGTGCTCATCACCACCACATAATTGTCAGCTGGCTCTAGTGACAGTCCACCTCATGGTGGCGCTTTCTTTTTAATTTTGAGATGAGCACAACCACCATGTTTATTAAGTCATATAAATTGAAAATTAATATTATCAGACTTTTGTACCGTTATTATAGCTTTGTGTGGCCTGAAATAGTCTGAATTGTCACACTAGTAGGAGTGCAATGATTAGGGATCATGTTGGTACTGCCATTAGCAGTGCTGGCAGGGTATGGGTGGGGCAGGCAGCAGAGGGTTTCTGAGAAGGGCCCTGGCACTTATTGCTATACAAATTAAGCCCTGAAATATTCATTCACAAATAGCTGTACTTTAGTAATTTACTTTATAATTATTATTTTTTTAGGTGAAATTGGCATTGTCACCCCAGTGAGTATTTGTTTTTTTTACCTTTTGTCACCAAAACTTTTCTTGATACCTTTTTGGTTTATTTATTTATTTATTCCCTGCAGAAAGGCAGATGGCCTCACGAAGGTTGCTGGTGTATCAGAGAAGCTGTCATTGCAGCTAGCATTGTGCAGGCCATGGCTTCAGAAGGGATGGTTTTGTAGTTCTCCTATCCTATGCTATAAGTCTGTATCCTAGCACAACCACTGAAAATGCCAACCAAGAATACCCACTACTGCCAGCCAGTGTTCTAGGTTTGCATGCATAGATGAGCTGTGCAGGGAGTTTGTTTTTTGCAGCGCTACTTTGACAAATCCGTATGCCAGGAGCAAATAATAGTGCTGAGGTCAGAAGAACATCCTCGGTATCCTTACCCCACCTTCAACAGCAACTCCTGGCTGGAAGGTTTTCCATGATTTTCCATTGTGTACCCATAATCGATTTCACAACATATTCTCCATCTAGTAGTCCTCAATGTCTTAAAATGTTATTGTTTACAGCTAAAATACTGTGTAATCTCGATGGATAAGTGTAGATTTTCATTGTATTGTATTCCACTGTTTGTACTTTGATTACTATACCTACATGGAGTGCTGAAGTGCTTACCCACACAAATTACAATCTACACTGTGCAGGGTGTACGGTTGGAAGAGTGTAGAGTTTTCTTTTAGGCCTACTTGGGAATCTTTTTCATTTTGCAAGTGATTACAACTGACGAGTAGGTATCATTGTATGTGACCCACCACCTGGCAGTGTGATGGGTGAGGGTTTATGAGAGATTAAAAACGTACATTATAATTGCAGAAAGGAACTACACTATACATTCAGGGATCTGCTCAGCACCAGGGTGCTGCGCGCAGGTACAATGAAAAGGTTACGTAATGTGAGAAGGCCCAGAAATCCATATGGAGGCATGCACTAAGCAGAGATTCAAATGAGTAAGATTCGCTGGGGCAGCCGTGCGCTATAAAAATGTCTCTAACATAACATAACATAACATTATGCCAAAAGGGCAAGAATAGGAATTGGTGTAATGAGCAGTAGCCATGCACCATTATTATTTTACTTTTAGAAGGTGGGGTTACTGCTTACTGTTGAGTAAGCACACAGAAGAGCAATCAAAGTAGGCAACTTGATCAGAAACTTTGAAGTCCCAAATTCCATGCTCCCCTCCTCTTCTTAGGGTGTCTTTGTCGTACACAGGTCCTCCCTTTTTATGCATCTGTGGCTTGCTCTTCTCTTCTTTCTCACTTTCGTCACACACTCTTTCTGCTTCTCTATCTCGAGTGCATTCACCACTTCCTGCACAAACTACCAATACCTCTCTATCTTCCTTTCTATATTTTCTGTTCAGCTCTCACCCCTATCTATTTATCATGCCATTTAATTCCATTACACAAATATACTGTGCGCCTCATAATTCCAATACAACTCAAATAATTCCACCCCACACCCCATATATCCACTACACTACAAACCAAAACACATAGAAAAGACATTGTCATTTACTGCGCCAATAGCTGTAACTCTTGCAAATGAGAGGCCTATAGCATTGCAAATGCTTGTTATGTTGACCTGTTTTCCTCTAGGGCTGTTGAGGGGTTCCTAGGCACCCATCCTTGTATTTCAGGTCATATCCATTTATTTTTATTTGCTGCAGTGCTGTATGTTATATGGTTACTTGTTTGCCTTGTTTCTGTGGCTGCATGGGTGCATTCGTTTCATTGATAGCTACCTGTTAAGGCTTCATTTGTCAGACTCTTGCAGTAGTGGCTGGGGCACTGCTGCTTTAACTGTAGTTTTCCAGGCTGTTGGGTTTTCTTGATGCCTGGTCCCTAAGGACAGTGTTACTTATTTCCGCAGTTGATGGGACACTGCATATTGTTGGCTGTAAAAACAGTGAGATGGTTTACAGCAACGTATGAAATCCCCAGCCTAACGGAGCACGGGATGCCACAGTCTCCACAAGCCATGCAGGGGTTTCAGCATGCTGCCTTCAAGGTTGCAATCTGTCTGCCTGCGTGTTGCTGTCTTGCCGGCTCCTCCTGACTATCCGAGGAGAGGGGTGGCTATGGTAGCATAGGGCGATGTCGGAGGCTGGGCGCTGTGGGATTCTATAGGTGTTTTGGCACCATTTTTGTTTACTCAGCTGCTAGGGTGCCCGTTGGTCTGCCCGCTCTTCTTTGAGGCAGTGAGTTAGACTTCTTCTTTGAGACCTTCTTGATATCTCAGTCCTCCTCTGACCTCTCTGCTTTATATTTTGGGATATGCTTAGTCAACATCGGAAGCATACTTGCAAAACACGTCACAGATCACCTTCAAGCTTACTCTATGGTGTTCATGAGAGGCCATAAGAGCCAATGGACTGCTATTCCCTGGTCATGATGAGGATCAGGCCAGTACGAGTGGGGAATGGTTCAGACAATTCCAGAGACCAGCAGTCCCTAAAGTGCCTGTGATTCCTGCCATTCTGAACCTGTTGGAGATGGAATGGAGGAATCCAGAGTGTCAGTATCCAGGTTCATGGGGAGATTGAATCCTTTTCTCAAAAAAGGAGACTGATTTGCCACAGGTTCTTACTCTTGATCCACTTATGTCTAACATAGCTGGAAAGCCTTCTCTTCTGACCAAGGATGTCCACTCTAAGTGACCCTGTGGAAAGGAAGGTGGTGGTAGCCTTAAAGGGGACCCAAACTTATCTGAGCCTGCCTTTATGATTAGAAATATATGCTGTATATTTCTATTTTCTTTGGTTAAGGGCTTCTAGGTGCTCTGTTTGGCTATCCACAAAGGAGAGAGTTGTTCACAGTTGTTGGAGCGTAGGGAGCACTGGCAAACCTCCTTTCTGTCTTCACCAGTTATGTAGCTACAAGAAGACATCTACACCTTAAAGGTTAGAAGGTGGGAGCAGGAATTACGAATGGTTTGTTCAGAATACCCTTTTTAGACAGCTGGCTTTTGATGAGGTATTTCAAGAAGTGCTTAAAGTCCTTTGAAAGTCAAAAACATGTCCAACCTTTTCGTCATAGACAGAAGCCTTGGGAGTCTGGCATACGGAAGGCTGACCAAATCAGAAGAAGGAAGACTACTTTCAAGCAGAACCAATCTCATTTTCGGGGGAAGCAATTGCAGCCTTCTGGGTTCTCTCGCTAACGTGGTGCGAAGTGGGGTCCAAAACAAGCTTCCAAACTATGCTTTCCCCTCCAGCTATTCTGTGTGTGTGGGGTGTGGGTGGGGGGTCGTCTCTTATTATTTCAGGAAGTATGCGACAATTGGGTCCCTCAAGTTATAGCTCAGGGATATGTACTGGAGATTTCTTCAGATTTTCAGGAACCTTAGTTTCTACAGACACAGAGGCCCAGGTAGGAGGTCCAGAGAAAGGCATTGGAGAACAGAATAACTTTGCTGCTGCAGAAGCAAGCTATAGTGGAGGATCTCCCTCAGGAGAGAGGTTGTGGCTGTTATTTTCGAGTATTCCTTGTGGAGAAAATCCTGGGTGATTTTCAAATGATAGTAGACTAGTGATTCCCCTTGTGTTGCCAGGAGATATTTGAGAAAAAATTGATCCGCAGGATGCTTATCTGCATGTACCAGTAGCACCACTCTCACAGAAGTTTCTCAGATTTCCTCTTTGGAGTTCAGCACTGTCAGTAACATTGGATCCCATTTGTACTAAAAGCACCTCTGTAGATCTTTACAAAGATTCTTGCACCAGTGATGGGTCTCTTGCATTCCCAGGCAATCATTGTTCACCCTTATCTGGACAATATGTTAATACAAGCTTCCACTTTGCAGAAAGCCCAGGAAGCCACAGCCTGGACTCTGGAAACACTGGGGAAATTTGGTTTCCTGCACAATCAAGCAAAGTCCATTCTTATCCCTGCTCAGAGAGTGGAATACATAGGGCTGTCTTCAACACTCTTTTTTAATGCACTATATGAACCATTAGAGCGCACATTGCATACACCTAATTTGTTTCAAACATCTCAATAGTAAATGTCAATGTATTAAGGCACACATCATGTAAATCAAATTCAATTTAGAGTGAGTAAATGTCTCCTAAAAAAGGATGATTTATTCAGCAAGACTTCAAGAAATATCCGTATTGGTATTGTTAAAGCATACAATATAATTAATTTCACCCTATGTTACAGTAAATGCACTTTAATCAATCAATCAATCAATCATAACACTTGTATAGCGCACTACTCACCCGGAAGGGTCACAAGGCGCTTCACTTTAGAAATAATGTCAAGTGCAACATTTGTTTTAATATTGTTAGACCACACAATAAATTTGCTACGTGTAAGTTTGTTTAGGTTATGTATCTGTTATGAAATTGTGACATATTTGTGACGTGTAAACAATGGGGATATTTGTGATGAACCACGTAAAAACGGTATAGTTACAGCAATACAAAATATACCTTTTCATTTTTTCGAAAAGCAACACAACTCCCTTTAAAAGAGGGGACTGGGCACCCTTGGTGACTGGCCACCCTTGGTGACTGGGCACCTCTCCCTTCATTGCCTGCTGACTTCTTAGATTCCATTTGTGAAAGTAAAACTGCCTTGAGTGAACCTCGGCTGGGGCCTGATGAGCTTAGGATCTGTTGCAGCACCAATGCGGACGCGGCCTGGGGCAAACAGCAGTGCACCTTAAACTAGAGCAGAGTGGAGCTGTTTACCAGGAGAGCCGCATGAAATTGTCTGGTGGGCCACAAGTGGCCCGGGCCATACAATGAGTACCACTGGTCTATATAAATACTTTCAAAAATCCCCATGTGTTGCTGCTTGAGGTTGGAACCAAGCTCTAGCTAAGCCCATTTTGTGAAAGATAAATATAGAGCAAAAACACAGATGCACTGTGCAGTATCAGTGACTACCAACCTGTGCTTTGGACTGGTTGTATGACTTTGACACTGAAAGGCTCTTGCACAGTAACAGCCTCGGCACCGCACTGAGAAGCCAAGGTACAATAGAAACTCCAAAGGTCACTGTACATATAAAAGGTCCATAAACTTAAGGCGAGGCCACTGATTACCAACACGAAAGAGTATAAACACCACTGAGTGTCCCTGCTCATTGGGGAGAAACATAAAGACAACAGGGGACAAGTTGGGGGTACATATGGGTAGACTGTGTCCACCCACTCGAAAGGTGGACACCATCCACTCTGCCAAAAAGTTAGGCTCCACTGGAATATGATTAACTTGTCCCAGTGACACAGAGAGACATTCAGAAGGGCATGCATGTTGTTTTCTTTCCACCTGGGCAGCCACTGTGCAGGTGGTGGGGCTTTGTTATTTTAAAATCCAGCTAGGCACAAAATGGAGAACGAATTTAAGGGGCCATCAGGCCTTCTTTGGTTCGAATATCCTGGCTGGGAGATATATGAAGCCTCACACCTAGATACAAATGTAATGGAGGGGAAACAAAAGGCACACAGTTTGTTATCACTTGACAGGTTACTAAAAGTGGCATGCTTTTGACCTTTTTCGGTCACTGAATTAAAGAGATATGCATGCTCTGTAATAATGTCAGATGTGTTGGTCTGTCCCACTATTTAAATAAATAACAATTTAAATACCACTATTTTGTTTTGTTTCTTTTATAGCACCATTCATCTCAATGCAAGATGCCAGAACGCTTTTCATTACATATACACATGCATTGACAATAAATCATATACATGTGTAAATCAATGTAAAGGATGTGTTACATAAGACACTGAGGGTTATTACAAGGTGCTTTAATCCCATAAAATATTTTAAAATGAGTCTTTGCAACCAATTAAGCAAAAAAAATTTACTACCATGTTTCTCTTGTTGCCAATTTCTTTGAGGCCGAGTTAAAAAAAAATATATATATATAAGTGAAAACACACATTTTGTATCAGGGGTGCGTCACTTTTTTGGCACAAACCCATCACTAAAATATAATTTGTTGAATATTTAAATGCACTACAATGTACTCATGATAGACCTGCTAAACATATGTGTGAGGTCTTAAGAGCTGTTAAGATAATGGCACTTCTTGTGATGTCACTCCCTGTGAGGTTGTGGGTTGTGATGCTACTTCCTGTGATGCCATATGCAATATCTCACACCGTGATGTCACACACCCTGATGTCACTCACATATTGCCTAATTCGGATAGTCCCCCCCACTTCTTTTTTAAGACTTGTGTCCGGACAAATAGTGTGGGAGACTCTCAGAAACTGCAGGGCCAGGCTGGCCTAAAGGGCAATAAGACAGTGGCAAATAGGCTGGTCTGACAGGTTAAAGTGTGTGCCTTTTTTGGGCTGTTTCTGGGCCTGTTTTATGTTCTGCTGGACCGTTTTTTACTGCTGACTTTATTTTATATTAAAACAAACATTGCCTGCAGCAAACTCAATTCCATGCAATCTTCCATACCTTACACTTATAGAACAAATTCAAAACTGCCCCAATTTGCAAACGTGGGCAACTTTTTTAGCTATCTGATTCACTACTGCTTGCTGCTTTCATTTTGGGCCCTTTTTCTGTCCTAGTCTGCCCCTATGCAATAGTGAGTACGCTATTCACAGTGGTGATCCTGTAGGAGAGTAGGGTCTGCTATCCTATGGTCACCCCAATTTTTGCTTTTTGCTTCACTGGTTTTCGACTTACAGAGGCTGTGGGCCTGCTAATCAGACCCCCAGCCTGCTGTTCTCTCTCTAAATTCGTAATACGTGTGCTATAGGTACAAACCACAATTGGAAATGGACTTCTTGTCAGCCCCTGTACCATGCACTATAGGTGCTCAGGGCATAGGTGCCACCAAGGCCTACCAGGGGCTGCAGCATATCTTTTGCCACCCCTGGCTGGTTCTGAGTTCTGAGGTGACCGTCCTGAGTCCCGCGAAGGCGGTTGCTCCCCACGCTGCTCCAAGCCCTAACCGGTATCGTAGCGCTGCTCGCACTGCTTCTGCTGCACTCATTGAAGTTAAGCTGCTCTGCCATTGCCTAATTGGAGACTGCGCATTATCTGTAGATTAATTGGACATTGCTGCCTCTGCCTCAAATTGCATTGTTACGCTGTGCCGCTAGACTGCTCACTGTTTATTTATTTATTTGCACATTTCTGCCTGTGCCTGCTTGCCGACTCGTGCCTGATTGTGCCGATTTAACTGCGATTTGGACCGCCGATACCTTTAACTCTGCCCCAAGCTCGTCCTGGTCGCCTTTTGGCTTGCAGCCATTTTGTTGTTGTTGTTGGGACCCCCAGCCCGGCTCTCCGCCCGCTCCCCGCCTCCCAGCTGATCCTCCCTCACCCCTCCCCCTCCCACTATCCACATATGACAGATGCCTTTCCGTGCAGCGTTCACGCGCAGCGGTCGCGCCCCATGCGCGCCGAAGGTGCGCCAAAGATAAGCCCGTCTACGCCCGTCCGCGCCTGGATCGCGCCCAGCGCCAGACCCCCTGGTCCTCGCAATACCCACCCCACTCGCTTAACGTATGACGCGCTACTCTCCTCGCCATTAACCCCGGACGCTCCCCGCAATGCTGCGTAGCTACCCCAGGACACACCCATGGACCTTTCGCATGCCACTCATGCAAGTTCAACTGCAGCAGGACCCACACCAAATACTCCTCCTCCAAACACAGCTCCGACCCTACCCACCTGAAGTGCATCCTGCTGAACACCCGCTCGGTCCACAAACACGCCACCGAACTCTGGGACCTACTCGATACCACATCACAGGACATCGCCTTCCTTACAGAAACCTGGATGAACGCATCATCAGCGCCCGACATCGCCATAGCCATCCCGGACGCTTACAAGATCATCCGAAAAGACCGCACCAACCAAACAGGAGGAGGCATCGCCATCGCCCATAAAAACACCATCCGAATCACGACCAGCTCCGACGATAACCTCGCAACTGCCGAACACCTTCACTTCCAGGTTCACACCGACCCCAGGACCACACTTAGAGGCACCCACATCTACAGACCACCAGGAACCCGCACACAATTTAATGAAGACATCACGGATTTCATCAGCCCACATGCCCTCACCTCCGAGAACTACATTTTACTGGGAGACCTCAACTTCCACCTGGAAAAGAATAACGATAACAACACCACCACCCTTCTAGACAATCTGGCTAATCTCGGACTCAAACAACTTGTTGACACCCCCACCCACCTCGCCGGACACACGCTCGACCCCATCTTCACCTCCCGCAAACATATCACCTTCAATCGCACCACGGCTCTTCATTGGACGGACCACAGCTGCGTTCACGTCAGCTACAAGGAGACCACGACCCACATCCCACCACAAGCTATTCCTCGAAGAAACTGGAACAAAATCACCACCGACCAACTCTTCACATCGCTTAACCAAAACCCTCCCACCATATCATCGGACCCAAACCAAGCCACCACCAAACTCACACAATGGATCACCCACAGCGCTGACAAATTAGCACCCTTGAAAAACCACCAGATCAAACAAGGCAGCAAAAAGGCCCCTTGGTTCAATGATGACCTTAAGAAATCCAAGAAGCTATGTCGCACCCTCGAGAAAACTTGGAGAAAAAACCCAACCACTAACAACTTGACCACCTTCAAGGACGCCATCCGCAAACACCACCAACTGATCCGATCCACCAAGAAATCAGCATTCAAGGATCGAATCGACAACAAAACCCACAACAGCAAAGAACTATTCAACATCGTCAGAGAATTTACCAACCCCACCGCCGGCACAAACGACATCACCCCCTCCCAAGACCTCTGCGACTCCCTATCCATTTTCTTCCACAACAAAATCGCCGACATTCATAACAGCTTTGGAAACCTGTCCGAAGAACAACCCACCCCACCCACCTCCGAACCAAATCAGCAATCTCACAACCTCTGCACCTGGAACCCAATCACGACTGAAGACACCATCCGCCTGATAAACTCCATCCACTCAGGATCACCAACCGACCCATGTCCCCATCACATTTTCAACAAAGCAGACTCCATCATTACACCCTATCTTTGTGATGTCATCAACTGCTCCTTCAACACTGCTACCTTCCCAGAAAGCTGGAAACATGCCGACCTCAGCGCCCTTCTGAAGAAACCCACAGCGGACCCTTCAGAACTTAAGAACTACCGCCCCATCTCACTCCTCCCCTTCCCGGCCAAAGTCATCGAGGAAAGCAGTCAACAACAACTCTCTTGACCCCTCACAGTCCGGCTTCCGGCCCAAACATAGCCCCGAAACCGCCCTCATCGCTGCTACAGACGACATCCGAACGCTACTGGACAACGGAGAAACAGTTGCCCTCATCCTACTTGACCTCTCTGCCGTCTTCGACACAGTCTGCCATAACACCCTCATACGCCTCAACAACATCGGAATACAAGGGAAAGCGTTGGACTGGATCATCTCGTTCCTCGCCGGAAGAACCCAGAGAGTCCGCCTCCCCCCATTCAAATCAGAGGCAACCGAAGTCATCTGTGGCGTACCACAAGGATCATCACTCAGTCCCACCCTCTTCAATGTGTACATGAGTCCCCTCGCATCCATCGCGCGTCAACACAACCTCAACATCATCTCTTACGCCGACGACACCCAGCTGATCCTCTCCCTCACCGAAGACCCAAACACCGCCAAAACCAATCTCCACGATGGAATGAAAGAAGTAGCCAAATGGATGAAGACCAGTCGTTTAAAACTAAACTCGGACAAAACGGAAGTCCTCATCTCAGGATCATCCCCCTCTGCATGGGACGACTCGTGGTGGCCACCGGCTCTGGGCACAACACCCATTCCCACAGACCACGCACGTAACCTGGGATTCATCCTAGACTCCTCCCTGTCGATGGGCAGACAAGTCAACGCCGTCTCATCATCATGCTTCAACATCCTACGCATGCTCAAAAAAATCTTCCGCTGGATCCCCACCGAAACAAGAAAGACAGTCACCCACGCACTAGTCACCAGCCGACTAGATTATGGAAACACCCTCTACGCCGGAGCCACAGCCAAACTACAGAAAAAACTCCAACGCATCCAAAACGCCTCACCCAGACTCATACTGGACATCCCCCATCAAGCTCACATTTCCGGTCATCTGAAAGATCTCCACTGGCTTCCCGTCAACAAAAGAATAACTTTCCGTCTCCTCACCCATGCACACAAGGCCCTCTACGTCCTAGGACCCGAATGCCTCAACAAACGACTATCCTTCTACACACCCACCCGCCAACTACGTTCATCCAATCAAGCCCTCGCCACTATCCCACTGCATCAATAGATCCACCATGGGAGGAAGATCCTTTTCCTATTTAGTGGCCAAGACCTGGAATTCTCTCCCCACTCACCTCCGCCTCACACAGAACCACCTCGCCTTCAGAAAGCAGCTAAAAACCTGGCTATTCGATAAATGATGCACCCTCCCTCACTCAAGTGCCTTGAGACCCTCTGGGTGAGTAGTGCGCTATACAAATCAATGAACTTGAACTTGAACTTCTTAAATTGACACAACTGGCTGATCACTCAACTGGGGCAAGTTGGTGTAATCACCCTTGCTTAGATATAGTATACCTATATCTAAACCTATATCTGGACACATATAAACCTGTGAGTCACTCCTATGGAAGGCCTTATCAATCCTGGAGGCAGAGTGCATGGTTTAATGTGAGATGGAGCTCTGAGCTGAGCCTGTCTTCAGCTGTCGGGAACAACTCCCTAAGCTGATCCGGGATAATGCCATACCATGTACTATTAAGTGCCTTATAATCCTCGCGGTTATATAGCAACTTTGATTTCGCTTTATCAAAACATGTCGTGTAAGGTGTCATACGATTTGGAATACTATCCCCTCGACAGTTCTGTCGACAGGGATAGCATCCCACCCCTCTAGAGGGAGAAGACATGTTACTTTACTGAAACGCGGTTGATTTTTAAAAGAGCCTCAGATCCACAAAATGGATGCTTCTGCCACAGACACAAGTCTGACCTCCTGCTGCCGACAGAAACTCAGCAGAGGAGGCCTGGACAAAGGCTTTCCTGTCGCAGGGAGGTGTTACACCACCCCAGACAGGAGATAGTGGATTGTAGCAGGGAGGTTTGAAAGAAACCAGACACTGCCTGGGGAGCACAAGGCTGCCCCTTGCATAATCCGGCCAAACCGGTTCTGGGGCACACCAGCCCCTGTCCCAGCGCTGCCTGGATCAAAGGAAAGGGGTGTATCCACCCCCTTCCTGGGTCCCACCCATAGGAGGGGACCTAGCAGGTAATCCATCCCCCTAGATTGGTATAAGAATGGGAGCAGTGCCAACGCACTCAGATTATCCTGATGAAACATTTGAAACGAAACTCTGGACCCTTCGACATCCTACTCAACGTAGAAGACTGAAGAATCTCCCTTGTGGTCAAGGAGTGACCACCCTGTGCAAACAGGCACCATCCAGCACCTCGACCCTTGCTTTGTTGCAGTTCCCGCCGGAACTCGAGCGACAGAGATCGACGAGATCAAGCTTGCCTGCCTTCTTACAGCCCGATCCACAGTCCCTGCAGAGCTGAGACCCGTGGAGGCGACCGGAAGCGTGGGGCACGCCATCTTTAAAAGGCCACAAGACGCTGACCGTGCAGCCCACTAGTGACCCTCGAAGCTGTACACCGGGGTCTGAGAAGCCCCAACCCTGAGCCACTTTTGCACCGAAGCTCACCCCTCTACACTTGACGAGTGCTGCGTGGGGCCCTTCTGCTTTCTTTGGCTCAACGAGTTGGCCCGGTCACTTGCCAGCTGGTTTGTGGCCCCTGTGCTGATGAAAACCGACTTGCTATTCTGGTTGCTCCAGACTTGCACTAGCTCCTCTGAAAAGGAGCCCCCGCTCTGACACTCCTGGTCCGAGTGAGAAGCAATCTTCTGGTCCTGCGTGGATTGCTCTTGCCAAGTGTTGTTTGCTCCAATCTTGAAGCCAACTGCGCCGACGGTGAGAGCCTACGTGGGACAGATCGTGACCTGCTCCTGGACGTCGCAGATGCCCCAGGGCCCACGTGACAGCGGAGAGAAGCTCCTCGACAACCACCTGATTGCGCCCGACATTGCCTGGTTCCGTCCTGGTTCCACCCTGGTCACTGCTGAGTGACCCAGACTCTGTCCCCTCTGCTTTCAGGTACTCTTCTACTCTGATCCACCCTTGGATCCCACCGGACACTTCTCCTTCCCATCGCCTGCAGCATCTTCAGCTCCAAGCACCAAGAGCCTGCGTGTCAAAACCCGATGCCACTTCGACCCTATGCACCCGCTTCCTGTGGGTGAGGTAACATTGCAACGCCGGTGTTCCCACACTGGTACACACCTCTAGGGTCTGTGTCTAACGTTTGGTTCCTCTAGGTTCAGCGAAAGTGTCCTTAAACTCTATTTGTGTAACTTTTACGCACCATTGACATTGCATTGGTGCAAGCCGCACTTTAAGTGCTGCACCCGAATCCCACGGGTTTTTTTCGACTTCAGCATTGCTAGTCCCGACTGCTCCCAGTGATTCCCTAGGCCCTAGGCCTAACCACTGTTCGATTGGTATCTCTTATACCACTTTTTTAATATATGGTTTGAGTGGCCACCTGCCCTCATCCATAACTGTGCAACTTTGTATGTTATACTGTGCTTTTGATTTAACGCTTGTGCCCCTTTGCTCATAAAGGGTACTGGGGATTATTTTAGAAATAAATACATATATTTTTATAATATATACTTGTGTGGTGTCCTTTCATTTGATATTACAGGACTGTGATTGGTAAAACAGCTCGCTTAACACGACCTCTTGAGTTAAGCCTTTAAGGCTGCTTAGTCTATGTTACCCTTAAGATAGCTTGTCTAATAAGATTGACTTACAACCAGACACCATAAGGGATTGTTTGGACTGATACAAGGTGGTTCCAGAATTGGAAACATCATATATCAGGCCAACTTCTCACATTGGTGTGCAGCGGTGCGGATTTGAGCTTGCTGTTTTACCATTGCAATCTTTTTATCAAATTGAAAGATCACATCAAGTACCTTAGGTACATATAAATCAAAAGCTTAGCATATTAAGTTCTACTGAACTTAGTAGTTGTAGATTAAAGGGATTGCACACCCTGACTACAACTCACTAGCAAGGTACAGTAGGAAAACACTTAGTGTAGGTAAGTGCACCACTAGCACCTCACTAGCAGTCATGTCTGACGCAGGTGGAGCTTCAGGCTCTGTCCCTGTGACAGTTGACCCTACCAAGGCAACTTCCAGCTATGACAAACTTAGCCACAAAGACTTGAGTGCCTTGTGCATTGCAAGGGGGCTAAAAAGGGGCAGACACCCCACCATTCCTATCCTGATAGCCATCCTGGAAATGGATGATTTAAACAAGGAGAGTGTAGCTCCCTTAGCTTTAGGAGATGGAGTAACCCATCCTGAGAATGAGACAACTCCAGAAGATGAGGAGGAGGAAGAGGAGGATGGCTCAGAGGTAGATAAGCCGAGAATCAGGATCAACAGGGTAACCAGGTTGTAGTTGCCAGGCTTAACCAGGCCAACTTAAGCCTACATGGGAATGGAGAGGGCCAGCACTTCCCCAGACCATACACCATAATTCCCTCAGGCAATAGAAGGGTGAGGTCTCCCTCAGGGGACTCTCATGTTTCTAGTGTCTCCAGGGAATCTCAAAGGGGAATGATTTCCCCCCAGAGGAAAGAGCATAGGGCCAGGATGAGGGCTGTCCAACTCCAAATAGAGAGGGAAGAGATAGCCTTGGCTCAAGCAAGACTTGCTTTAGCAAGAGAACAAAAGTTGTGTGGATTAGATTCCACTGGTGGCAGCAATATTCCTAGAGAGAAAGACAGGGGCTATGATAATAGAAACCTGGAAAAAAATGGTGCCCCCCTACAAGGAAGGGGATGACATCCACAAATGGATGACTGCTCTTGAGAGAGCCTGCAGGTTCCTCAGGATCAGGGGGCTGCAATTTTATGGTACTCCTTTTCTGAGAAAGGGAGGGATAGGCTCCTCACAGTTAGACCTGAGGATGCCAAAAACTACTCTGTCCTGAAGAGTGCTCTTATTGAAGGGTTTGGCCTAACCACTGAGCAATACAGGTTGTTGTTCAGAGACACCCAAAAAGCACAGACTCAGGACTGGACTGATTTTGTTGATTGTGCCACTAAGGCTCTGGAGGGTTGGCTGCAGGGAAGTAAAGTCTCAGACTATACAGGATTGTACGATCTTATAATGAGAGAGCAGATCCTTAATAACTGTCAGAACCAGCTGTTGCATCAATACCTTATTGACTCTGATCTGACCTCTCCCTAAGAAAGATAAAGAAAAAGACCAGAAGTCTTCTTCAGGCCCACAAAATTCTAACAAGAATGGTGGTTCTCAAAATGGTAACAAAAAGAAGAAGAATGATGGCCCAAAGAAACCTTGGTGTAATACATGCAAATCAGTTTCACACTGGGGCAGTGAATGCACCAAGAAAAATCCAGTTCCTACCACTGCAGCTCCTAAAGCAACTGCACCCCCTAGTACAGTCAGCAGTGGTAGTGCACAACCTAAGGGGATAGTAGGGTTAACCTTGGGTACTGAGGTGGAATCTGGCCTAGTCTGAATCCCCACTCAGGCAGTTCTCCTATATGATGTGGACTTATCTTTGACCACTGCAGTGAGTCCCAGTAACCTGGGCAAATATAGGCAGACGCCTTTAATCAATGAGAAACTGGCTCAGGCCTACAGGGATACTTGTGCCAGTGTCACTATGGTGACACCTGACTTTGTGGACCCTGGTCAGATTGTACTAGGTGAAAGTTACATAGTGACCAATGCAAGCAACTCCACTACTTCCCATAGTGTGGCTGTTGTGAACTTCTCCTGGGGAGGGGTAAATGGCCTAAAGAATGTTGTGGTAAGTGCAGACCTCCCAGTAGACTGTCTGTTAGGCAATGATCTTGAAAGCTCAGTTTGGTCAGAAGTGGAGTACAGGACTCATGCAGAAATGCTAGGGATTTCAGCTCATGTCCTTGCAGTGACAAGGTCTCAGGCTAAGAAGTGCCTTCCTGAACCAGTGGTGGATCTTGAAACATTAGACCAACCACAACCCAAGAGAAGGAGCAAGAGGGTCAAGGCTGTGCCTTCTCACTTGCCCCAGGTTGAGGATCAGCCTTCACAGGAAGCTGATTCTGCAGTCCAAGAGGAGACTGTCTCAGAGGAACTTGAGCCTGACCAGGTTGAGTTTCTGGGGACAGGGGGACCCTCAAGGGCAGACCTGGGGCAGGCCCAATTAGATTGCCCTTCACTTGAACCCCTCAGACAGCAAGCTGCTGCTGAAGCTGCAGGGAATGCTCAAGGTGCCCATAAAGTTTATTGGGATGATGGACTCCTTTACTCAGAGGCTAGAGACCCCAAGCCTGGTACCACCGTGAGGTTGGTCATACCTTTGAAGTTTAGGGGTTTCCTTCTTACCTTGGCCCATGATATTCCCCTTGCAGGACACTTAGGCCAGAACAAGACTTGGGACAGGCTTGTCGCTCACTTTCACTGGCCTCACATGTCAGAAAATGTCAAGGAGTTTTGTCGCTCCTGTGTCACTTGCCAAGCCAGTGGTAAGTCAGGTGGCACAACAAAGGCCCCCCTGATACCACTACCTGTGGTGGGGGTACCCTTTGAAAGAGTTGGAATAGACATTTTGAGTCCCATGGATCCTCAAACAGCATCTGGGCACAGATTTATACTGGTGGTAGTGGATCATGCCACCAGGTATCCAGAGGCAATTCCCCTGAGGACCACCACAGCACCTGTGGTGGCAAAATCCCTCATTGCAGTTTTCTCAAGAGTGGGCTTTCCAAAGGAGGTTCTTTCAGACAGAGGTGCCAACTTCATGTCTGGATACTTAAAAGCAATGTGGAAGGAGTGTGGAGTAAACTACAAGTTTACCACACCCTATCATCCACAGTGCAATGGGCTTGTTGAAAGGTTCAACAAGACCCTCAAGGGAATGATAAAAGGATTACCAGAGAAGCTTAGACGGAAATGGGACACCCATTTACCCTGCTTGCTCTTTGCTTACAGAGAGGTCCCACAGAAGGGGGTTGGCTACAGCCCTTTTGAACTTTTGTTTGGTCACCCTGTGAGGGGTCCACTATGTTTGGTGACGGAAGGATGGGAGTTACCTCTCAAAAAGCCTAAGCTAGATGTTGTGGACTATGTACTTGGTCTCCGCTCCAGGATGGCTGAGTATATGGAGAGAGCATCCAAAAACCTGGAGGCCAGTCAAGAATTACAGAAAGCTTGGCATGACCAAAAGGCTGTTCTGATTGAGTTCCAGCCAGGGCAGAAGGTGTGGGTGTTGGACCCAGTGGGCCCAGCAGCACTCCAGGACAAATGGACTGGACCCTACCCTATCATTGAGAAAAAGGGAGAAGTCACCTATGTGGTTGACTTTGGAACCCCTAGGAGCCCCCACAGGGTGCTCCATGTGAATCGTTTGAAAGCATGTGTTGACAGGGAGGACATGAGTCTCCTCATGGCCACAGATGGGGATCAGGAGGAAGAGAGTGACCCTCTCCCAGACCTGCTTTCCCAGAACCCTGATGATGGTTCAGTTGATGGAGTAGCCTTGGCAGGCAGCCTCACTGAGCAGCAACAGGTGGACTGCAGACAGGTGTTGCAGGCCCACAGACATATGTTTTCACTCACACCCAGTCAAACTAACTGGTGCACCCATGAGGTGGACACTGGTGACAGTCTGCCTGTCAAGCATAAAATCTACAGGCAACCTGACCATGTCAGGGATTGTATAAAGGCTGAGGTGCAAAAGATGTTGGAGCTTGGAGTGATTAAGCCATCAGAGTGCCCATGGGCTAGCCCAGTGGTCCTTGTGCCAAAACCTCATACCAAAGATGGAAAGAGAGAAATGAGGTTTTGTGTGGACTACAGAGGTCTCAATGCTGTCACTAGGACAGATGATCATCCCACTCCAAGAGCAGATGAGCTCATTGATAAATTGGCTTCTGCCAAGTTTCTGAGCACATTTTATTTGACAGCTGGCTACTGGCAGATCAGGTTAGCTGAAGAGTCAAAAGCCAAAGCAGCATTCTCTACCCCTAGTGGACATTATCAGTTTTTGGTAATGCCCTTTGGTTTGAAGAATGCACCTGCCACCTTCCAAAGGTTGGTGAATCAAGTCCTTGCTGGGTTGGATGACTTTTGCGCAGCATATCTAGATGATATTGCTGTCTTTAGCTCCACTTAGGAGGATCACCTGATCCACCTGAAGAAGGTTCTGGAGGCCCTGCAAAAGGCAGGCCTGACTATCAAGGCTACCAAGTGCCAGATAGGGCAGAGCAAGGTTGTGTACCTGGGCCACCTAGTAGGTGGGGGTCAGGTTCAACCATTGGAGAGCAAGATCCAGACCATACAGGACTGGGCTCCTCCAACTACCCAGACACAAGTCAGAGCCTTCTTGGGCCTGACTGGGTATTACAGAAAGTTTGTGAAAAACTATGGATCCATTGTGACACCATTGAATGACTTGACATCCAAGAAGATGCCCAAAAAGGTTCAGTGGACAGTTAGCTGTCAAAAGGCATTTGATGACCTGAAGAAGGCCATGTGCTCTGCACCTATCCTGAAGAGTCCTGACTACTCCAAACAGTTCATTGTACAGACAGATGCTTCTGAGTTGGGGGTGGGATCTGTGCTTTCACAACTTAATCAAGATGGTCAAGACCAGCCCATTGCTTTTATTAGCAGAAGGCTGACCCCCAGGGAGAAACGTTGGTCAGCTATTGAGAGGGAGGTCTTTGCTGTGGTTTGGGCCCTGAAGAAGTTGAGGCCATACTTGTTTGGAACTCACTTCCTAATTCAGACAGACCATAAGCCCCTCTTGTGGCTAAATCAGATAAAGGGTGAAAATCCCAAACTGCTCAGGTGGTCCATTTCCCTACAGGGGATGGACTTTACAGTGGAGCACCACCCAGGGACTGACCATGGTAATGCAGATGGTCTCTCCAGGTACTTCCACTTAGAACATGAAGACTTATCTGGTCTGTCTCTGCGTTTGGGGGTGGGGGGGTTGTGTAGGAGAGTAGGGTCTGCTATCCTATGGTCACCCCAATTTTTGCTTTTTGCTTCACTGGTTTTCGACTTACTGAGGCTGTGGGCCTGCTAATCAGACCCCCAGCCTGCTGTTCTCTCTCTAAATTCGTAATACATGTGCTATAGGTACATACCACAATTGGAAATGGACTCCTTGTCAGCCTCTGTACCATGCACTATAGGTGCTCAGGGCATAGGTGCCACCAAGGCCTACCAGGGGCTGCAGCATATATTTTGCCCCCCCTGGCTGGTTCTTAAATTGACACAACTGGCTGATCACTCAGCTGGGGCAAGTTGGTGTAATCACCCCTTGCTTAGATATAGTATACCTATATCCAAACCTACATCTGGACACATATAAACCTGTGAGTCCCTCCTATGGAGGCAGAGTGTGTGGTTTAATGTGAGATGGAGCTCTGGCATGAGCTGAGCCTGTCTGCAGCTGTCGGGAACAACTCCCTAAGCTGATCCGGGATAATGCCATACCATATACTATTAAGTGCCTTATAATCCTCGCGGTTATATAGCAACTTTGGTTTGGCTTTATCAAAACATGTCGTGTAAGGTGTCATACGATTTGGAATACTATCCCCTCGACAGTTCTGTCGATGGGGATAGCATCCCACCCCTCTAGAGGGAGAAGACATGTTACTTTACTAAAACGCGGTTGATTTTTAAAAGAGCCTTAGATCCACAAAATGGATGCTTCTGCCACAGGCACAAGTCTGTGCTCCTGCTGCCGACCGAAACTCAGCAGAGGAGGCCTGGACAAAGGCTTTCCTGTCGCAGGGAGGTGTTACACCACCCCAGACAGGAGATAGTGGATTGTAGCAGGGAGGTTTGAAAGAAACCAGACACTGCCTGGGGAGCACAAGGCTGCCCCTTGCATAATCCGGCCAAACCGGTTCTGGGGCACACCAGCCCCTGTCCCAGCGCAGCCTGGATCAAAGGAAAGGGGTGTATCCACCCCCTTCCTGGATCCCACCCATAGGAGGGGACCTAGCAGGTAATCCAGCCCCCTAGATTGGTATAAGAATGGGAGCCGTGCCAACGCACTCAGATTATCCTGATGAAACATTTGAAATGAAACTCTGGACCCTTCGACATCCTACTCAACGTAGAAGACTGAAGAATCTCCATTGTGGTCAAGGAGTGACCACCCTGTGCAAACAGGCACCATCCAGCACCTCGACCCTTGCTTTGTTGCAGTTCCCGCCGGAACTCGAGCGACAGAGATCGACGAGATCAAGCTTGCCTGCCTTCTTACAGCCCGATCCACAGTCCCTGCAGAGCTGAGACCCGTGGAGGCGACCGGAAGCGTGGGGCACGCCGTCTTGAAAAGGCCACGAGACGCTGACTGTGCAGCCCACAAGTGACCCTCGAAGCTGTACACCAGGGTCTCAGAAGCCCCAACCCTGAGCCACTCTTGCACCGAAGCTCACCCGTCTACACTCGACGAGTGCTGCGTGGGGCCCTTCTGCTTTCTTTGACTCAACGCGTTGGCCCGGTCACTTGCCAGCTGGCTTGTGGCCCCTGTGCCGACGAAAACCTAAAACCGACTTGCTATTCTGGTTGCTCCAGACTTGCACCAGCTCCTCTGAAAAGGAGCCCCCGCTCTGACCCTCCTGGTCCGAGTGAGAAGCAATCTTCCGGTCCTGCGTGGATTGCTCTTGCCAAGTGTTGTCTGCTCCAATCTTGAAGCCGACTACGCCGACGGTGAGAGCCTACGTGGGACAGATCGTGACCTGCTCCTGGACGTCGCAGATGCCCCAGAGCCCACGTGACAGCGGAGAGAAGCTCCTCGACAACCACCTGATTGCGCCCGACATTGCCTGGTTCCGTCCTGGTTCCACCCTGGTCACTGCTGAGTGACCCAGACTCTGTCCCCTCTGCTTTCAGGTACTCTTCTACTCTGATCCACCCTTGGATCCCACCGGACACTTCTCCTTCCCATCGCCTGCAGCATCTTCAGCTCCAAGCACCAAGAGCCTGCGTGTCAAAACCCGACGTCACTTCGACCCTATGCACCCTCTTCCTGTGGGTGAGGTAACATTGCAACGCCGGCGTTCCCACACTGGTACACACCTCTAGGGTCTGTTTCTAAAGTTTGGTTCCTCTAGGTTCAGCGGAAGTGTCCTTAAACTCTATTTGTGTAACTTTTATGCACCATTGACATTGCATTGGTGCAAGCCGCACTTTAAGTGCTGCACCCGAATCCCGCGGGCTTTTCCCAACTTCAGCATTGCTAGTCCCGACTGCTCCCAGCAATTCCCTAGGCCCTAGGCCTAACCACTGTTCGATTGTATCTCTTATACCACTTTTTTAATATATGGGTTGAGTGGCCACCTGCCCTCATCCATAACTGTGCAACTTTGTATGTTATACTGTGCTTTTGATTTAACGCTTGTGCCCCTTTGCTCATAAAGAGTACTGGGGATTATTTTAGAAATAAATACATATATTTTTATAATATATACTTGTGTGGTGTCCTTTCATTTGATATTACTGGACTGTGATTGGTAAAACAGCTCGCTTAACACGACCTCTTGAGTTAAGCCTTTAAGGCTGCTTAGTCTATGCTACCCTTAAGATAGCTTGTCTAATAAGGTTGACTTACAACCAGACACCATAAGGGATTGTTTGGACTGATACAAGGTGGTTCCAGAATTGGAAACATCATATATCAGGCCAACTTCTCACATATCCCTCAACACCTCTTGCTGTGGCCTTGAAGCTCACCTCACTTGGTTGTAGAGGATATCTGCTTCTGCTGTATGAGAGGTGCAGCCTAGGATGACTACCTCCCTGCAGATCATTGATGACTCTTTCTCTGGGCCTGAACTTTTCACAGACAAATCATTGAGTACATTTAAGTAGCTCAATCAAATCAAAACAAGACTCACCTAGAACCCGTTAGGCAATCACACAAAAGTTCAAGACTCGAAACAGTGTCCATAATGACCTGGAGGAGGGAGGTGGTCACTCTAGCTCAGCCATAGAGAAGCTTCAGGCAGGAGAACTTGGATCAGACCCTCCATGCCTGCTCCTCAACTCCCTCTGTGCCCCAGCCTAAGCCAGAACAGCGCCTGTGAGGCTACAGGCATCCTATGCTCCAATGCCATACCGTGATAAAGGTACTGAGCGTGACTTGGTAACAGGGGTCATGAAGGCAACAGCAGGAAGAGCAAGTAGCAGTTTTTAATAAACCACGTTGACACACACAGCCTTTCTTTCACTTCCTCTGACCTTTAGCAGTCAATAGAAGGCTTCTGATGAGCTCTATTTGGGCTCAGGTCCGTCCTGAGAAGTCCTCTCTGATGAAAGGAGGTGTGATCTCACTTCTGCTGCTGCTGGCATTGTGATGACTGAATACTGTTCTCAGCAGCAGCCACTGTTTAGTATCAATCAATCCCATCAGTATTGTAACATCGCTTAAATATTAACCTGATCAGCAGGAGGGATTACAAACAAATTTACATTCCCCAGCATGCCAACGTCTCAATGCCATACAACTGGAGCCTTGTGGTAGAAACCGTGGGAGGCATGTTTGGCTTAATGGGGAATCTGCGGTCCCAAAACTAACGGATGCTGAACATGCTTTCTTGCATAAAGATCTGTACATTATGCCTTAGCAGTATCGTACTTACCAACTAGGCATGGAGGGGTTATTAATGGTGCCTGATTGAGAACAATATAACCTTAAGGTACAATAGTAGTACAGTACACAAAGTTACTGAAGCATGCTTCAACCCAGGTTTGCCAGAGGTTCTTACAAGGCCAAAGGCCAAATTCTCTTTTTGTCAAGTGTCATTAAATCATATTTCTACATATTAAAAACAATATTGTACTCTAAGGAAAGGAGAAAACATGGCCTCTGCCACCATAAAGTGGTACTGGCAGGTAAGCTGACATTTATATGGAAGACAGAAAGCTTGCTTGCAGTTAAAAAAAATCTTTAAACAAATGTCACTGAAGGAGAGCTGGGCTCTGAGAAGCAATTGGAGTCAGGCATAATGTGCCCTCTGCTGCCAATCTTATTACCCCACTGTGATGGCCCTTGAAAGCAAGCGGTGCAGGTCATAAGCACCCTCTGCTGTCAACCTGCAGCAAAGGATGTTTGCCCTGCTTCAGACAGCGACGGTTAATGCCCGTCATGAGAACCTGAGGTTGAGATTGGAGCTCAGGCAATGCCCATTCCATTTCTGGAATCCCAGCTGCAACTGCTAACATGTGTTCAGTGAGATACAGCCTCTCAGACTAACATTAAGACAGGATTCAAAATCGATTTAGTTAGGATATCAAAGGTCAATGTCTCTGTAGGAGGAAAATATTATTGTGGTCTCGCTTCAAGTAGCTCCAACAGTCTGTGGCAGGCACAACTGTACACACTATACAACACTTGCCCTTAAGGACCTCAAACAGTGGGCTGAATATCAAAATCTAATTATGTTGTCCCAGACCAGCTTTCAATCAAGCTATAGCACACAAGACGACATCATGGCACTAAGTTTACTATTCAACCAACAGTTAACTGCATGGCTGTCCCCATAGACTTAAAAAATAATGTAATTCCATTCACAGAGAATTACTCTGGGTTAAACTTTCAAAACAGGGTCTTCCAGAAAAAAAGACTTGGATGCTATCAAAGCCTACATTCATCCACCGTAATACAAGATAAACTGGAACAAAGCAGCCGCATCACTTGAAAGACATCAGTAAACAAAGGATGAAAGCAAGGATGTGTTCTTGCCCCACTACTTTTCTGTACATATCAGATATTGAGAGGACCTTAATAGATCAGAGGGCCTGCTCACCCAAGTCGAATTGCCCACTGAGTGTACAGTGTTCAA
Organism: Lissotriton vulgaris; assembly: GCF_964263255.1. NCBI lineage: Eukaryota > Metazoa > Chordata > Amphibia > Caudata > Salamandridae > Lissotriton > Lissotriton vulgaris. The sequence continues at coordinate 163,914,159 of NC_141686.1, read as the reverse complement.
ATTGCTAATGATAATGTCCTTCACGACCACACCAAAATTGGCTTACACCACACCTTAAGGAATCTATTCATATATTGTGAGAAGAATCAGATGGAGTTGAACTATGAAAAAAAGGGATGTATGACGGTACAACGCGTCGTATTACCACGCGTACCGTTACCCCGCAGGTTCTACAACGCAAGTCGTTACAACAACTTGCGTTGGGGGGCGCTGGATAGTGGAATAGTTTAATTTACTATTCCAACTCCAGTCCCCGTGGATAGTAGGGAAGGTTTTGGATAGTAATTTAAGCTATTCACTATCCTACAGCGCCCTCCAGCGCAAGTCGTTGTTACGACTTTTGCTGTAAAACCTGAGTGGTAACGGTACCGCGTTGTAAAAGTTCCGTTGTAAAGGATGTTCCCCGAAAAAAAGAAATGTCCTTTGTTCCCAAAAAGGCAATCCAGTACCTGGGGTGTAGGAGTACCGTCTTTGGAATCCATAGACTCAGATACGTATCTGGTGGTGACTCTACACTAAAGCGGCAATCACAGAGCCCATTGGGTGAGACCGAAGGGAAAGGCCACAGCACTGAGGTGGTCTGCTCCACTAAAACTATCCAAAAATGTTGATGGTCCAAAAGTCATACCATTTTTAAATGTAATTAAAAGTTAAGTAGATATATCTTTTTAAGCAGTAGCAGTGATGCATTTTCAGAAAAAGCCCAATACATCGCCGCATTTGGAGCAGAACAGTTTAGAACGATTTTCAATCTCCCACAATCTCCGCGCCCAGCAGAAATTCATCTGGAATTCAATCTATTTGAGCAGGAACTCAAAGCAAAGGGTGGGTTTGAAAGAGCAAAGACAAACATCCTCTGAGCCATTCTATCCCAAGTATTTGAAAATCCAGCATTTCCATCAAAAAGACCATGGGGGGTACACTGATATCCAAATACCTGAAAGAACTGGCAACAGGTCAGGGAATTTATAGTTCTCGCTTCAAGACCCGCTGAATGAAATATATATTTTCACTACTGCGCATGGGACCTTCAAAAATGTCATTTCCATCAGCATTCTTTCTTCGTCAAAAAAACTCTGCCAAAAATAATTCTTCCTTCTTCCATGCTGCCTCTATCCCAAAGGCACCAAGAATAAACCATTAGCTGTTACACTTTGGTATCTTTGACGCCAAGGAATTAAAACAAACAAAATGGAAAGAAACAACTTGGGGCCTGTTTCTGATCTCAGCCGGAAAGCAAAAGAACGACTTGTTTTGTTTCAAAAACTTTATTCGATACATAAAATGAATCATAAAAGTATTGAACATACAATTCATCATGCCTCATAGGGTTAAAAAGTTCTGATTTAAAAAGCACGATTTTTCCAGAATTAAGAAAGACATAAGAAAGACATGATAATGACCATAAAAGAATATACAAGACATGATTTTCATCAGGAAAAATTCTATACACGTAATACTACCCATAAGTCTTCCTAATCTTTAGTGAGATTCTAATAAAATTTAACATGGAACAGCAGATTTCTACGGAGGATAATGATGACAGCTATTCGTACCCTTCCTCATAAGTGCAAGGTTGCCTCCCCTTCAGGATTGGTTTAATAAACCGGAGTCTTGGCTCCTTATATAGGGAGCAAAAAAGAACCAGATGTAAAGTGCTTTGTCTATCCCTATTATTACAAGGACAAGGGGGCAGCCTCTCACACCAACCCCCTTGTTTCGGGAATGCAAGCAAGAAGTGCAGAATCTCCAGCCTAAACCTTGTTAGAAGGAATCGCCATTGCACATTAAGGGTAAATGTTAAATAAAACTGAGGTTGGGGCTTACAGGCATAGGCAATAGCATTGTCAGTAACATTGACTATAGGCGGTGGGTTCAGTGTTTTCCAATACCTTGCTTTTATATCCGCCTTATAGTTTCCCTCGATTCTTTCCGGATTGTCATAATATGAGCCCAGTCCGATCTTATTCAGCATATTATAGACATAAGACAACCAGGGAATCTGTTTTGAGTTTTCTAAGGCCATGCAATTGGTAATAATGTCTTTGGTAAGTTGCAGGTCTTCAGATTGCCAAATTTTACCCCATAACAGTAGAGGGGACAAGCGAATTGTATCAGAAACACAGGCCATACCGATTTCTTTGTGGCAGAAATATTTGAGGAGCCTTTAGGAACTGATAGGACCCTTTTTATAAAGTTATTTTCCACCACCTGGATCACGGATGGTATTTCGGTCCCCCACACCCCTGCCCCATAAGTGGCTACTGATAAACATTTTGAAGTGTTAAGGGTTCTGAGGTGCATAACATGTTTTTGCCCTAGTTTACTACAGAAACAAAAAATACCCTCTATCGCCCTTGTCATGTTCTGGGCTCGAACCTTCATGACCGGTGTCCAACTTAGTTTGCTGTCAAACAAGTTACCAAGGTAGTTAAAGTTTCCCACTTTTCCAATTATGCGATTGTTGACCACGAATTTCCTAATAGTTGATCCTTTAGGGCCACAAGACATTACAAAAGATTTCTCAAAATTCACCTTTAGGTCAAGATCAAGCATGAATGTATTGAAAGCATCTAGACACACTTGCATGCTATTTCCTGTCAATGTCATGAGGACAGTATCATCTGCATAGGAAAGCATGGGAATACTTTTACCATTGATTTTTGGGAAGTCACAACCCTGGTTTAATAGGTACTGTTCTAATCCATTTGTGTAAACCAGAAAAAGAAAAGGCGCCAGGATGCACCCTTGACGCACACCTTCAGTTGAAGGTATTGGTTTTGTTATTTCCCCTCCAGAACCAAATCTAATAGATACAGTTGTTACTTCATGTAACCTACGGAACAATGTGACTAAAGGTTCCTCAAAGCCCATATCATCCATCATCCGCCACAACTTATGCCTGCAAACAGTGTCAAAAGCACTCGTCAAGTCCATGAAGGCAAGATGGACAGAGGATTTTTTTGCCTTCATGTACTTGCCTAAAATTAGTGCCAAATTAAGGCACTGCTCGTTTGTCCCCTTTCCACGTCTAAAACCATACTGAGAGTCAACTATGAATCCTGTAGAATCTGCCCAACTTTCTAATCTCGCCAGGATTACCCTACCCAGAATTTTACATGAGGCATCTATTAAGGAAATCGGGCGGTAGCAGCGTGGGTCAGACCTATTGCCCTTCTTAAAAATCGGCACTACAGTTGCCTCCTTCCATGTACCAGGAATACGCCCAACCACAACAGCCTTGAAGACATTCAGTAAGATGGGTGCCCACAGACTGACATTGGACTTAAAAAGGTCCAGGGGGACAGCATCTGGGCCTGGGGCTTTTAGTGATGCTCCTTTCCCTAAGGCTTCCTCAATCTCAATCGGTGTAAGTGAAGAGCTGGGGGTCAAAGCCGAGGGAGGTGCCACCAGATCCCCTGTCCCTTCGGTACTTGCCATTGTTGAGATAGAATTGGGGTTAAAAATCTTAGTAAAATGTTGAACCCATTGATCAGCGGTAACCTGCATAACTATAGATTCTTTATTGTCGCTCTTAAAGAGGGGACGATTTATGACCTCCCAAAAGAGCCTACTGTCTTTTAGTTCTGCAGCCTTTTCGAGATCATCCCAAGCACTGACTTTTAAGTCTTGCTTTCTTTTTGCAATAGCATCCCTATAAGCCTTTCTGCTAGTCCTTACAAGCTCTTTGTTTCTTGGCTTTTGGCGCAGAGCTAGTTTTAACGATCGGTGTGTAGCAGAACACACAGAGTCAAACCATCTAAAGGCCTTTTGGCCTCCCTTCCCCTTGGGTTTTCTAAGGTGCTTTGCTACATGGCCACACAACTTCTCGAAGCTTTCAATAACCTGATGGGGGTCAGATCCTGGGGCTAGACATAATTCCATTTCCGTTTCACAGTTAACAACAATGTCTTCCTCCAGTTTTGTCACATTTACCTTTCCCCATTTCAATGTGACACCCTGATTCTTATTATACTTAATTGGCTGTTCCCAGATCCTTGGTGATTCTTTTGTTGGCACACACAATAACAGCATTAAGGGGTTATGATCACTTGCAGGATTCGCCACCACCTCCAACTTATCAACATACTTGAAAAAGGTGCTGGATACCAAAACAAAATCAATTGTGCTCATCTCCCCCCACGTGCCCTGAAAGGTTGGTATATGCAGGGTATCTGGGGCAGACCAAGGGTCTACTATACGCAAATCATTTGTGATAATAATATTATTCAAAGCATCCCCCTGAGGTGTATGTCTAAAGTGGGTCAGAGGCTGGGCATTCGAGTCCTCTAGTCCACACACATTCGATCCTCCAAAACTGCACAACGTACAGTTGAAGTCGCCGACCCAAATGAGAGACGATGTAGGGTGCCTGCTGCGTGCTTTACCCAATGCATCCTCCAAACTTTGGATTATCGAGATGTCATGTTCATTGAAGATGTTATAATACCAATTAATTATTAGCACAGGTTCTGGGAAGAGATGTTCTAATAACAGCACTTGGTACCAGTTTGTCTCCACCAGTTTCGAGGTTTTCAGCTCCTGTAGTTTTGTAGACAATGCTGTCATTATTCCACCTTTTGCTCTCCCCGATGTAGATGCAACAGCCGGAACAGTAAATGATTGAAAACCCTCGATGTCACAAGTGGTCCTAGACCACGTCTCCTGTAAACACAGGATTCCATGAGCTTCCACAAAATCCAGCCATGCCTCATCTTCCAGTCTACTCGCTAATCCGGAAATGTTCCAAGATAGTAAGGATAATAATAATGATGATGATGATGGCCCTTGTATTCCATGGATGCTTCCCAAAGCATCTCTTGTGGCGGGGGTGCTTTGGTCAGGCAATAATGACCTATTCCTCTCATAGCCCATGGAGATGGAGATGTTTCCCACAGGCGTGACAGGAGTCCCTGGCTGAGGAGGTCCAGTATTCACATTGTCACATTCAAGAGTCACCAACACTGAATCATCATTGATGCGTGTCCCTAAGTCTTCATTCTTTCCCATATTCAAGGTAGTAGGTGCAATGCCTTCAGTCCCGGATGGTAGTCAGTCTACCCCATCCATACCCATTAAAGGGTCAAAACGATTCCTCAGTGGGATATTATTGTTATTATTTGGGAACCAACCAGGATAATCTGCGCCCTGAAACCTTGGTCTTCGTGGGTTATAAGGGACTTGTGTGAAGGGGCCCATACTTGGTGGCCCTATAAAGCGAGCTGTCTCATGCCAAGGGGTATAATAATTTTGCAGGCCTTGATTCATATTCATGTTGTGTGCCCAGCCCATGTGCTGTTTGCCATTTGTACTATAACCACGATGATAGGGGTTTTGGTTTGGGGTAGTCTGGTAGAGGTTGGGATAAAAATATTCGAGACCCACACACTGAATATCCCCCACCCTACCAAACCTCGCCTTACTGCAAATTATATCCTTAACCCAGTTGTCTCTGAAGTTAATCAGGATGCAATCACCCTCCAGGTCTTTTTTACTTGGCCCAACCCAGGGGACCCTCCGCACACTTAAGATTTTCGTAGCAGTGTCCTCGCTTAAAGGCCTATTGGTATTTAGCCAGAATTTTGTTTTGTTTAAGAGGTCCTCGCTTTTCTCATATTTATTCTCTGGGATTAATGGAACACCTGTCAGGATTGCCATATATGGGGCAGACTCCGGGGGTATATTTACATAAATCTGTTTACCTTGTAAGGGGGTTTTACTAGGGACCAGAGGTTTACTAACTGGAGTTTCTTTCCCTTCAGTGTTAGGCAAGGTCGGGGCAGCTGTGTTAACCGGTGTAGTCACCGCCAAAGAGTTGCTAGACTTAGGGCCTGCTGTAGTCACCTGCTTAATTTTAATTAAAGGAGCTGGTGCTATACAAGGGGTGATACCGTTAGAATCTGTTGATGTTGCAGGTTTAGGTTGCTGTAAATGTATCTGGTTGTTCTTGGGGCCCTTTTTTCCTAAACTGCTGTTATTACTATTAGTGTGACCACCAGTAATAACAGATTGTTTGATATTACCTACCAGACTCTCCAGTAGGGCGGTGTTCTTGGATGTTAAAAACTCCAATTGATCTAATTTTAGATTTATGATTTGGGTTTTTTCCATCAGGGGGTTCAGCAGACTTTTTGTAAGCTTCTCAAGACTGGCCATGAGATCCTTATCTTCCTTATGGGATGTTTTTTTCCCCAATTTTGAAAAGCTTTTTTCCATTTTCGAAAGCTGGGATCCTATCTGAGATAATATATCTTCAAAGGGATTTAAAAGTTTTTTAAGTGTTTCCCATACCACAGTCAGAAATTCAACATCTTTCCCTTTTATAACGCAGAATGGTACCCCACTAGTTTCAATCTCTATTACGAGATTATTATTATCGTGAGTTATCGCCAGCGAGTCTACATCAACTTCTGGTGGCAAATCAGAAGGCTGCGTGTTAATCACTGGGGGCGGAGATGGTGGCTTGGTGGATAGCTGAGCCTTCGCAATCTTTGCCTTTTTCCTAACATATGCTGTTTGGTTTTTACGCTTCCTTTTAGTATGTGGCCCTTGCTGTTTAATATCAGAGATTCCCCCAATCTGCTCTATAGATGTTGTTTTTAGCGCCATTTCCGGGGAGCCTCCGTTGCACTCCTTCATTTCCCCTATTGACCCAACCATAGGCGTTTTTAAAGAGTTAGAGGATACTGATGGTGAATCCTCCTTCGGTATGGATATAGTGGGTACTGATGGCTGGTGAATATCTGCCATTGTTTCAATCAGGGTAAGAAGAGGGCCAATTAAACGGTCAGGGGTTTTAGCAAAAGCTATGGACCCTAGTGAAGATTTTTTGGCCGCAGCTAACTCCTGTGACAATCTCCCTGCAGCATCCAGTTCAATGGAAACTCGACGTTGCATTTTAGCAATCTCTGTATCTATGGCTGAGTGAGTCCTGGTAATAAAATCATCTAGGGTGCCATTTTTCAGTTTGTATTTAGCAGCCCTCTCTTTGTACTCACGTGATGACATGATGAATGGTCACGAGAGAGTCCGAGGGTTAGGACCAAGAGTGATGGCCCAGTCCAGTCCTCTCAGACCTCGAACGGCCTCAAACGGCCCGCTCTTAGCCCGGTCTTCGCCCCGAGCTGCGTCCCGCGCTGCGGGAGTCTGCGGCTGTTATGTAGGGGGCGTGTTGGGCGGGGGGTGGGCCAGCAGGGAGAGCGGACCGGATGATGGTTAACGGTCTAGCAAGGACTCCTGGTAGTTGGAGTCCCCTGCACGCTCGCAGCCCCGCCGAGCCTCTCACCCGAGCCGCCTTGCTGTCCCTCTGTGCAGGCAAACGTTGTTCCACGCACTCCTGTGCGATGCGGCACCCGCGGAGCGGGTGCAGCGAGATGTGGGCTCCGTCAAGGTAAGGAAGGGAAGCTGACCGCCTGGTCGAGGATGCCTCCGTAGGTGAGCAATACAATGTCCCGTCGAGGAGAGGAGCAGGGAGCCTTTTCAGCCCTCAGGTGGGCGGGGGGCGGGCCAGCAGGGAGAGCGGACCGGATGATGGTTAACGGTCTAGCAAGGACTCCTGGTAGTTGGAGTCCCCTGCACGCTTGCAGCCCCGCCGAGCCTCTCACCCGAGCCGCCTTGCTGTCCCTCTGTGCAGGCAAACGTTGTTCCACGCACTCCTGTGCGATGCGGCACCCGCGGAGCGGGTGCGGCGAGATGTGGGCTCCGTCAAGGTAAGGAAGGGAAGCTGACCGCCTGGTCGAGGATGCCTCCGTAGGTGAGCAATACAATGTCCCGCCGAGGAGAGGAGCAGGGAGCCTTTTCAGCCCTCAGGTGGGCGGGGGGCAGGCCAGCAGGGAGAGCGGACCGGATGATGGTTAACGGTCTAGCAAGGACTCCTGGTAGTTGGAGTCCCCTGCACGCTCGCAGCCCCGCCGAGCCTCTCACCCGAGCCGCCTTGCTGTCCCTCTGTGCAGGCAAACGTTGTTCCACGCACTCCTGTGCAATGCGGCACCCGCGGAGCGGGTGCGGCGAGATGTGGGCTCCGTCAAGGTAAGGAAGGGAAGCTGACCGCCTGGTCGAGGATGCCTCCGTAGGTGAGCAATACAACTCATGTCAGGGGAGTCCAACCGAACAAGTACGATGCGTTTGAATACATCCAGATACGATTCAGTTGGACTCCCATTGACTTCAATGGCCTACACAGGCTCGATTTGAAGAAAGGGGTGACTTGGGAAAATCGTGCACACTGTGGTGAGCACCCTTTGGTGCCTGCCACATTGTACATGGTCTGAAAGGAGGGACCCATGAGTACCCCCACAGGCACAATTCAGAGGGCCCTGAGTAAAGGGGGCCTGTTATGGGCCCCCAAAGATGGATTTTGGCAGCCTTTTCTTTCCAGGCACAATGACTCGTAAAGGCTGTCCAAATCGTTCATCGAACTTGCTCAGTCGGAATATGGCTCCATAGCATGGCACAATTTGGCTTTAAATGAGTCATACGTATAGGTTGGGGGTCGAATGAAACGGTTTGGTTGCGTGTACGGGATCTTCGCATCATACTTGGTCGTAAACAAGGGCTATGGATCGGATCTTGGAAAGCCAAATCCGATTCGGAGCACTTCCAACCGAGATCTGCAGTTACTTTAGACAAAGTGTAGCCCATATTGTTTGCTGTTGCCCAACATTAGTCACACAGTAGAAAGCATTTTTAATCACAACATTTAAGAATGAAAATAAAGTATGGTATAACAAAAACGGCTGTAAAAAAACGCTGCTAAATTTTTAGCTGCTATACCCATATATATAAGAGTAGAACAATATAGTCAGCCTTATCCAACATGGCGGACACACTTCACTACACTGTCCTTTATCTAGGTTTAATTAAAGAGAATGAATTAGGAGCATTCTTACAGCCGTTTTTGTTATACCATACTTTATTTTCATTCACATAACAACATGTATTTCATATTTTGATTGGGTTGGAGTCATTTGATATTTCAATTGTTTTTGCGAACTTTTTAAACATCTATATTAGTTTAACAGACTACCGTCTGTTTATGCTAGAATATTAAGATTCCTGTAGCATTAAAAATAATCGATTTGCATTTTTACGTGACTTCTTGAGTCGCGATCACGTGATAAATCAACTACCAATGAGTTAAGAGAGTTTAAAGAGTCCAACACACTAGAATCTCTTATCGACCGTGATTGGCTCCAAAGTGTTGAGCGACTTTGAATTTACAGAGATTGACTTCATGTCTACAAACGTACGTGATCGCATTTCATTATCGGTGAATCATATCAGGCATGTAAATAATCCACCAGTTTATTTTCAATGTTCAGAAGTAGCAAAACAACCCTACATTTTATTTTGTGTTCGATGCTTTATCCACCGATAATCTAGCAGTACACAGCCACGATACCGCTAATAGGAATACCGGCAGCAGCTTGGTTTATATGATTGCATAACGATAGACGAAAATCGTCACACAAAAAGAGTATAAACTATCGGAGTCCTCACAATATGTATATTTGCACAATGCATCAATGTACTTGTATATATTATTATTGACACTTTATATAAGGCTAGCCTAAGTTTCCTTTTCTTTCCGTTTATAGACCCCTGAGGAAGCGTCCCATATGACCCGAAATGCATAGGAAATATGTGGAATTCATGGAGTAAAATTGAAATGATAATACAATATATAAATAATTAAAGAAGAAGAAGGAATTATGAAATAAATATTATTCCTTAAAGGAAATGAGAAAGTGTGGAACTAATTATTTAAAGAGAAGAATTTGAAAAGACTAATACAGTCATTGTGAATGTGCACACACCCACCAAGGGTGGAACCCTCCATCCTTCCTTGTAAACATTGAAAAAAGAGTGTTTCCAGACAAAACACTGGGAAGGAGATGCCCAAAGATTAAAAAGATAAAGTGATATACCAAAAATAAACAGAGTCCACCGATGGACTTAAGTAAAGGTTTAGTATCTGTCTACCCCCACCGGTAGCACCACCTTCAAAAATGAATTTAGAAGAAATAGCACAAATTACGACAAACAAAGCAGAAACACTAGCCTATACCCCGGAGGAAGCAGAATTAATATACGGTTTGATAAAGGAAACCAGAGCCTTTAGCCCACAACTAAGCACAGTAAACCAACTCCTTAAACAACTTGAGTATGTAAGTAAAAGAGAAATAAATCAAGGGCTACACGCAACGACCCTAATACATACCCATAAGAATAAACGCATCCCGAGAGGACTACGGATAGCTCTAAAACCATTGCTATGTAGGAATAATAAAGCATTCTTAGAAAAATGGTACCAAATTCTAAACAAATGTAGTTTGGATCTGATCCTGTGGATAGTGGAGACAGTATCAAAAGAATTAAAAACAGTTGAAGAAGAACTTTATGGAATAAAAAGATAACTTAATACACACAACAACTTAACCACAATATTGGAAGACATTAACCAAAAACTTAAAAAATACGCTAAAGAAATTCATGACAGAAAAATACAAAAATACCGACACGACACAATAGACTATAAACTGGAAGAAGTATATAGTTGGGCAGACGTTTACCATCAAAGAAAATGGCAACAACCTAATACTAACACAAATTCATCACAAGAAAGTATAGTCTTGGATTCAGATACGGCTCAAAAGAGGAGACCAATAAATATAAGCTCCCAAGGAGGTCAGACAGACCAAACTAACAAATCGCTTTTTTTATCAACAAGCCCAGCGGCAAACAATGCCCCAATGGCAAAAACTGGAGGAGAAACATCAAAACCAGGAGGGGAAAAAGAAAAATCGAAAGAAACAGAGGAGGAAAGAGCCATGAGATCAAAGACAAAGCAGAAGACAAACTTGTAATGAATATATCAGATGTTCAATTAACACAAGCATAAACAGCCTTATTAAATAAAGGCTTAACATTTGTTCCAACATATAAATCCAATCCTAAATAAACAGAAATAGCAATATTTTAATTTCTAAGAACCCTACGACAAAAGCATTTCTTTAGCAATGTACAAATATTGGATAAACCACAAGAAGAAACTAAAGAATTCAGAGTAAAAAGAACATTCTGTGCTCCAATATCGCACAAAACAATAGATGCATATGAAAGAGTCATCACGTCAGAAATCAAGAAAATTAATTTTCAAGGAGGAACTAGAAGTAATTTTTCTAAAAAAGAATGGAGTACATTGAAAAGCTTGACAGATAAAAATGAAATTACAATACAAAGAGCGGATAAAGGGGAAGCCCTAGCGGTAATGAATACTCAATACTATGAAGACAGTGTTTGGAATCATCTACAAGACACCAATATTTATCGAAAATTAAATCAAGATCCAACAGACACATTTGCAATCACATTGAAAACTATACTAGATCATGCCTTAGAGATGAAATGGATAACAGAAAAAAATAACCAATTTTTGAACATCAAATACCCACGGAGACCTCAATTCTATATGCTGCCAAAAATGCAGTAAAACGCTAGTAGACCTCCTTTCAGGCCAATAGTCTCAGCATGCGGGTCACTATCTGAACCATTAGGTCAATATCTGGATTGGTTCCTACAACCGATAGTACAGAACTGGACAACTCACATAAAGGACACCACATAATTTTTGAATATGTTACAAAATATTGACATCTCAAAATATGAAGAAACATGGCTATGTTCAATAGACGTAACAGCTTTATACACCTCCATCCCACACAACGACGGGATGGAAGCAATGGAATGGTGTTTAATTGAGAATGAAATCAAGGGATCAGAAAAGGTATTTCTACTGGAAGTGTTACATTTTGCCCTATTTCATGGAAGGATGAGTTTTTTGAGCAATGCAGTGGTACATCTATGGGATGTGCGGGGGCCCCATCCTACCTAAACACCTATATGGCGAAATTTGAATCTGATTATATTTTCAACAACCCTGATTGGCAACAAGGAATTGTGTTATTCAAAAGGTATATCGACGATATCTTTGTAATGTGGAAAGGAGACAAAATGAAACTGGAAGATAACATCAAAACACTGAACACACAGCATGAACCCATAAAGTTCACTCATCAAATTGATAATCACGAATTGGCTTTCTTGGATGTATGGATCAGTATAGAAAATAAGGCAATAAGAACCAATGTATGTTCAAAAAGCACAGACCGGAATAATTGCTTGCATTTTGAAAGCTTTCTTCACCACTCCCTCAAAAAACATCTACCGTTGTCATAATTCATTCGACAGTAAAGAATAACATCTTGTCCAGAAGATGTTCCCACCACAATCAACAACCAAATCCAAAAATATTTGAAACGTGGATATCCAAGATCATTATTAGAAAAATCAAAAATGAAGGACATGAATAGAGAATCTCTACTTAGAAATAAAAGTAAATCTGATTCAAAACTCACAGTATGTGTTCTGAAACACTCTGTACAAACACAACAAATCACTAGAATTATGAGAAAACATTGGCCACTGATCACTCAAGAACCAGACCTCAAACCCCTATTTTCGGAACAAATACCTTTTGCATACAACAGATCGAAGAACATAAAGGAATTACTCAAGAAACAAAAAGGGAAGGATCAGAATGAGATACACAAAGGCATGCAAAAATGTGAAAACTGTATAAACTGTAATAATGTAATACTGGGTGAAACATTAACTCATCCAATGACAGGGAAAAAAATCCCTTTGTTACATTCCAGCACGTGTGACACTAAGAATGTCATTTATGGAATAAAATGTCCCTGCGGAAAACTTTATGTAGGACAAACAGAAAGGAAAATAAAGATCCGAATTACTGAACACAAAAGTAATATTCGCCAAAAAAAATCAGAAATCTACAGTGGCCACTCATTGGACTGAAGCAGGACACAACATAACACAACTTTTAGTTGCTATACCCATATATATGTAGAGTAGAACAATATAGTCAGCCTTATCCAACATGGCCGACACACTTCACTACACTGTACTTTATCTAGGTTTAATTAAAGAGAATTAATTAGGAGCATTCTAACAGCCGTTTTTGTTATACCATACTTTATTTTCATTCACATAACAACATGTATTTCATATTTCGATTGGGTTTGAGTCATTTGATATTTCGAATTGGGAACTTTTTAAACATCTATATTAGTTTAACAGACTACCATCTGTTTATACTAGAAAATTAAGATTCCTGTAGCATTAAAAATAATCGATTTGCATCAAGGGATCAGAAAAGGTATTTCTACTGGAAGTGTTACATTTTGCCCTATTTCATAGTTATCTACAATGGAAGGATGAGTTTTTTGAGCAATGCAGTGGTACATCCATGGGATGTGCGGGGGCCCCATCCTACGCAAACACCTATATGGCGAAATTTGAATCTGATTATATTATCAACAACCCTGATTGGCAACAAGGAATTGTGTTATTCAAAAGATATATAGACAATATCTTTATAATGTGGAAAGGAGACAAAATGAAACCGGAAGATAACATCAAAACACTGAACACACAGCATGAACCCATAAAGTTCACTCATCAAATTGATAATCACGAATTGGCTTTCTTGGATGTATGGATCAGTATAGAAAATAAGGCAATAAGAACCAATGTATATTCAAAAAGCACAGACCGGAATAATTGCTTGCATTTTGAAAGCTTTCTTCACCACTCCCTCAAAAAACATCTACCGTTGTCATAATTCATTCGACAGAAAAGAATAACATCTTGTCCAGAAGATGTTCCCACCACAATCAACAACCAAATCCAAAAATATTTGAAACGTGGATATCCAAGATCATTATTAGAAAAATCAAAAATGAAGCACATGAACATGAACAGAGAATCTCTACTCAGAAATAAAAGTAAATCTGATTCAAAACTCACAGTATGTGTTCTGAAACACTCTGTACAAACACAACAAATCACTAGAATTATGAGAAAACATTGCCCACTGATCACTCAAGAACCAGACCTCAAACCCCTATTTTCGGAACAAATACATTTTGCATACAACAGATCGAAGAACATAAAGGAATTACTCAAGAAACAAAAAGGGAAGGATCAGAATGAGATACACAAAGGCATGCAAAAATGTGAAAACTGTATAAACTGTAATAATGTAATACTGGGTGAAACATTCACTCATCCAATGACAGGGAAAAAAATCCCTTTGTTACATTCCAGCACGTGTGACACTAAGAATGTCATTTATGGAATAAAGTGTCCCTGCGGAAAACTTTATGTAGGACAAACAGAAAGGAAAATAAAGATCCGAATTACTGAACACAAAAGTAATATTCGCCAAACAAAATTCAGAAATCTACAGTGGCCACTCATTGGACTGAAGCAGGACACAACATAACACAACTTTTAGTTGCTATACCCATATATATGTAGAGTAGAACAATATAGTCAGCCTTATCCAACATGGCCGACACACTTCACTACACTGTACTTTATCTAGGTTTAATTAAAGAGAATTAATTAGGAGCATTCTAACAGCCGTTTTTGTTATACCATACTTTATTTTCATTCACATAACAACATGTATTTCGTATTTCGATTGGGTTTGAGTCATTTGATATTTCGAATTGGGAACTTTTTAAACATCTATATTAGTTTAACAGACTACCATCTGTTTATACTAGAAAATTAAGATTCATGTAGCATTAAAAATAATCGATTTGCATTTTTACGCGACTTCTCGAGTCGCGATCAAGTGATAAATCAACTACCAATGAATTAGAGAGTTTAAAGAGTTCAACACACTAGAATCTCTTATCGATCGTGTTTGGCTCCAAGGTTTTGAGCGAATTTGAATTTACCGAGATTGACTTCATGTCTACAAACGTAAGTGATCGCATTTCATTATCGGTGAATCATATCAGGCATGTAAATAACCCACCAGTTTATTTTCAATGTTCAGAAGTAGCAAAACAACCCTACATTTTATTTTGTGTTCGATGCTTTATCCACCGATAATCTAGCAGTACACAGCCACAATACCGCTAATAGGAATACCGGCAGCAGTTTGGTTTATATGATTGCATAACGATAGACGAATATCGTCACACAAAAAGAGTATAAACTATCGAAGTCCTCACAATATGTATATTTGAACAATGCATCAATGTACTTGTATATATTATTATTGACACTTTATATAAGGCTAGCCTAAGTTTCCTTTTCTTTCCGTTTATAGACCCGCGAGGAAGGGTCCCATATGACCCGAAATGCATAGGGAATATGTGGAATTCATGGAGTAAAATTGAAATGATAATAAAATATATAAATGATTAAAGAAGAAGAAGGAATTATGAAATAAATATTATTCCTTAAAGGAAATGAGAAAGTTTGGAACTAATTATTTAAAGAGAGGAATTTGAAAAGACTAATACAGTCATTGTGAATGTGCACCCACCAACCAAGGGTGGAACCCTCCACCCTTCCTTGCAAACATTGAAAAAAGAGTGTTTCCAGACAAAACACTGGAAGGAGATGCCCAAAGATTAAAAAGATAAAGTGGTATACCAAAAATAAACAGAGTGCACCGACGGACTTAAGTAAAAGTTGACTCTGTTTATAACAGAGACCTTCTAAAGTGCGTATTAATTGGCAACCACTATGCATGCAGTTGAAAAAATTACAAATATGTACAAAATTGCAGTTGGCAAAACAATGTTGCCTCTCTAATTAGACCTAACAGGAATCATCACAGGTGAATCTGCTCCTAAGGTTTGTTAGATTGGGTGATGAACCACATACTGTTGCCTAACATAGTAATCTCTGAGATTATATTCATCCAAATAACATGTCTCACTAGAGATAGGTTCAAATAATGTTGGGGCTTCATCTCAGTATAGGTTGCTACAACATGTCAATTATAGTCTTTTGATTGTGGTCGAGGAGATCTTCCTTTACTGAGAGTGTTTTTGATGCCTTTCCTAAAAGGTATTTGAAGGCCCCCTTATGTTATGTTACGATCAAATTACTGGAATATTTGAAGGTTGAAGGACTTCCACACTCCATCTTGCCAGGGCGATGTTGCTGACTTAAGCAAATCTTTGCCCAGCTGGACTCTGAGGGTCCGGTAGTGTAGTTCCTATAAAACCTATATAGGTGCGTTTAGACAACATACATTGTAGGATTGGTGTTAGACTGATTCTAGACACCCCCACCGGGTAGGTTGGCCTGTGTACCAGCTAGCTCACAGTGCCACTAGAAACTGAGAGAATAGTTCTTGGCAACTATCGAACATGACAACCCTGATCCCTCAGGACCGTGAAAACAGTCTACTACTTTTTGCTCAGTTACTCGTGCTCACTTAATCTCAGAGAGTTACACAGAATGTACAGTATGGACATTTTTCACTAAGCATTTATTGAACAGTCGTTTTTCTAGTGTAACATAGGTGCGCTGAAACACTATATATAAATGATTAGATGCTCTAAGAAAGTAAAAGGATGGTAGATTTCTACCATTTTGCTATAACCATCAATACAAACAAGGTTATAAAATGCATGACAATATAAAACGTGGATTTCTACTATGCTACCCTAACTAGATGTACGTAAGTGTACTTAGCGTGTATGAACGTGTTAAGTCAAAAATCCATCTAGGATAAAGTCAACCCCATTACCTGAAGTGAGAGACTGTAGGACCCCTGCTTGGTCTCGAGTGGACACCACGCAAGGGATGTTAGACCACTCTGAGCAGGAATTTCTGCATCTCCGTCAGTGTGTGTCGGCAGGGAATTCCTGATCTCCTCTATTTGTCTCAGCAAGATGTGATGTTTATATACCCAAAGGTCTCCCTGGGGGTTGTACCTTGCTGTGTCACTTGTCAGACTTAGGATGATGTCGGGAATAAACTTTTTACATAGATATTATACAGAGGATGGTAGTCCTGCTGAGTTTCCAAGGATCCCCATGCATAATGTAGGAGGCCGTTACCAAGGAAAATCCTGCATTCTAAGCAGTGTTATATCTAGGTAAAAGGTCAGTCTTTAAGAACTGTTATGTATGTAATGTAGGGAAGACTATAGGTGAAGGATTACGATGTTACCTGAGCCTATTTGGGTACCTATATGGAATAAAACAGTCCCATCTTCAGATTCCTTTAGTTTAAACCAGTATTTCAACAAGGCAGCCCTTGGCACCAATTTTTGTTCTGTGAGACCAAATTATAGCCTTATCTAGGATTCTCTTGTGCACTTTGGGAGTCTAAGTATTTGGCAGAAGTCTTGATTGATAGTTATTTAAGCAGCCCCAAAACGTGTCAGGGAATATTTACCACTACTAATAACCCCCTTTCCAACATCACTTTACTAATTGTCTGCACTGACAGTGGGAAATCAATAGGTAAGGCCTTGAGGGCCCCTTGACTATTAGAGTGGCTTAAGTAAAATTATTGGTTCTTAATGTGAATCGAATGCTCCTTGCAGTGGTTGCAATCTGGTGCTGGCTTGGTATTGGGTTGCCGCCTCCACATATAATCTGACTATAATCTACTGTTAGAAGTCTATTGGATTTACCATATGCTTTTCACAATAGATAAACCAATCCTACAGCCTTTGCAATAGCTGTGACAGACAATATCATTGGATTGTCACCATACCCAACTCAGGCCCTCTGTACTGAAGGTAAGCTTTCTCACAAGGCAACCATCAGGCATACAACTGCGAATATATAAAAAATTACAGTTGGCGTGGCAAAATCCTCTCTTCTAACTGGGCCTAACAAGACTTCTTGCAGTGCAAATCTTCTATACCATTGGTTTGTAAGAGGATTTAACCAGCACAAAACCCTTACCTAAAGTAGTCTGTACGATTTCTTGTAAGAAAAAATCTTTTTTGTAGACTTTGATTCAGATTAATAATATGTCACTCTTAAATGCCTATTGACTTTAACAGATATTTTCACAAACGATATGCCAGGTCTACTACATGTATTTAAACTTTTCGTAAAAATAACCAGGCCGAAACCTTTATTATTGGCATGTCACCATAACCAACTCAGGCTTACTGTACTGTTTTACCTTTCTAAAAGGCAACCATCCAGCATACTGTCATAAAGGTACAAATACATACAAAATTACTGTTGGCAAAGCAAAATACTATTCCTCCAAAGACAGCCTAACATTGATTATTGTAGGGCATATCTTCTATTGCCGCAGTTTGTTCAGGTAATCAGCAACACCAAACCCTGGGCATTCTATGGTAAGCTATGAATTTCCATGCAATAAAATACCTGCATACAGTAATAACAATTCATTCTTAAAAGCCTGTTGTGTTTAAAACATGATTTTCACAATAAGTAGGCTAAGCCTATTAGATTTGTTATAACATTTCATAATAAATAAATCAAACCTCTGTATTGTGGCATGAATTTTCCCAATAAAACACTGAAGCCTTTAAGATTGGCTTTACACCGTACCCATCACTGTCCTGTTCAAGTGCCTATACTCTGGTAACCTTCATGAATATGGTTTTAAAATGACACAGGGAAAAAGTAAGCATGTCACTGGGCTGGTTCAGATCCAGGTCAAACATTACTGCTGGATCCAGGATCCGAATGGATCCCCATCCCTTCATTTCCGGCACAGCTGTCTGAACCGAGAAAGGCTCTGAAACTCTGAAAACAAGCATTAGCAAAGTCAATAGGTCCGGCTTTGTAGTACAGCCTCAGTCATTGTGTGTATGTCTCACAACGTGGAGCGCAGTGTTACTCGCTGTGTATACACCTTTTTCGCTTTAAGCAAAGGCTCCCTCATAGAAAGCACCTTGAGACCCTTACGGGTAAGTAGTTGCACTTTACAAGCCATCTGATTGATTGATTGATTGATTGAAAGCTCAACCTAATTCTTGGATAACAATTTGCACGTATTGCGTGATCTTGTCACTCTAACACAAGGCAACTCATTTTATGAATTTGAGAATAATGAAAGGCTGTCAGGATATGCCAAAACATGTGGCTATCAGCCGGCCATTATAGTGAGGCATGTTAACCCTGTGAAAAATTAAGTTGGAAAACTTTGCTTTCATTACATTTTTAACATCACATTGGAGATATTTCATCTTTTGTGCAAAGATACCTTTGTGTGACACCTAGAGCAAAGTAGTGGATGTCATGTTAGGGGCTAAGACAGGTGTTGATATACAATTCATAAAAAGAGGACCAGAGGAATTTTTAGAGACCAACGGGGGCCGATTCCCCACTATACAACTAGAAAACACAATGGTAGGCCCCTGGGTCTAATTCAATGTAAAAGTGTTGGGGTATCCAATTCTTAGGACGGTTGCCCTCACCCACCCATAAGTGCTATGCTTCCTCATTGGGGATCACTTGTACTACGAACCTAGTTGTAGTGCGGGCTACAGCCCCCTCACTAAGAGGAAGTTGCTCAGGGATGTTTTGATAGAGATAATGAAGTCTACTAAGCCTCTGGATGAGCAGGGTGTGAGTGAAACAGTGTCTAGAACTAACTATGATTTGCTGGACGATTTTAATATTGCATTAATAGGTCAGGATTAAAAAATAACACTGTGACAGAGGGAGACTCAATCTGTCAAACAATTGGGAAGGTCGACATGTTTCAGCCTTACGCTCACAGTAGAGATGCAGCGGCTTTCATCAGGACCAAAAAGGTGTGCATAAAGTGAAGTGCCAATAACCACTTGGATTGCCTTGAAAGAGTGGAAGGTGTTTATACAAAACTACTGGGTGGAGTGGTAAGTCACTCAAACATGTCTGATATTTTTCCTTCTTTAAATTGATGACGCTATGGCTGATGCAGCCTTGTTTGTGAGGGAAGCACTGCACATGCTGTGTGAGGCTGAGAGGGAGGATTTGATTCAGCCCAGTGCATTATCCCAAGTGTGGGCGGGCTTTGAGAGGCCAAAAGGGCAGCTGTTAATGGTGTTTCAGCAGCTGTTATAGCTTGTATGTCGAGTGAATGCTCCCCCACAGTGTGCTCTAATGATTTAATGAAGGGGAAGAAAAGTTGAGCCAGCAGGCTCTGCTCACCTCCTCTCTGCCCGGTAGCTTTTCTTCATTGAAGATAGGCAGGGGTAGAGCATTGCTTCAAACAGAAGGAGGCTCCTTAAAGGAGCAACGAGAATTAAAGGGGAGTTTTCGATTGGTGAACATAGCTCAACTTCGCCCCCTAGTGGTTTGTCATCAAATGAAAACCAACTTGTCTTGAATGAAGTGACTATTTACAATGTTCCAAATAAATGTCTCCCTATTTTTGGTAATAAATACAAGTAAATGGGCAATGAAGATGTATCCAAGCCTCTTGAAAGGAGCGTATCACCTATGGTTTGTAGTGAGCCTGGCAACAAAATATTACAGCCATTAGCTTCTCAACCCGAACTTTTAAAATCAGTTGTTATGTTATGTTATGTTATGTTATGTTATGTTATGTTATGTTATGGGGGGGTATTTATATAGCACACGGCTACTCCAAAGAGTGTTCCGGCGCTGTTGCACCAACAAAAACCCCCTAAAAGAAAAAAGATGAGGAAGGACTGCTCTAGAAATCTGAAATTATTGATGGAACAATTGGTTGTGAGCAACACGGTCAATAATTATATGTCTGTTGTTGGCGAAAATGCAGAGTCAGAGGCTCAGGGAGCCGAAAGGGATTTTACTGGTGATAAAAATAATACCAATTGCAAGCCGCACGGCAAGGTTGGCAATGCTTCTGGCACAGCAGGGAAATGGGTAGAGGTCCCTAAAGAAATTGATAACCTATCTAGGTTAGCAAGCTTGAAAAGAACAGAAGTTCCAGACAGTGGCGGCTGGTGACATTTAAAAGTGGTGCGCGTAAAATGATAATTATACTGCACCGTAGCGAGCGAGCGTAGTGAGCGAGCCCGAGAAAATTTTGAAAAAATAGTGGGAAAATTGTGAATTTTCAAGCAAATTTGAGAAAGCAGGAAGGTTAATAAAGCAATTGTGAAAGTGCAGGTATACATTATTAAAGAGATGTCATATAACATAGGTAGCTGCTTACCCCTTTCCCATATTCAACAAAAATAGCGTATTGCACTGTGAATACAAACACACACACACACACACACACATGCACACACACACACGCACACATACTCATATATATGTGTGTTAACTTTTAAAAGAAGGAAATGAATTCTGTATATGGTTTATTGTGCATTTACATTCTTACTTGATATTACAAATTCAACCTTCAAGCACTTACTTTTGCAACAACCACAAGAGATATATATGTTTTTAAGATCTCTGTGTATCCTGGAAACAGCAACATTGAACCAAAGATTATGTGTTATTCATTTTTTAATAAAAAAACAGCCTACGTATCTACTGTTTACTTTTCATTTCTACTCCCTGTTCAACAAAGAGCATAAAGAATTAATCAGATTAAAATGAATGAACCCTCACTTACATCAAGCTGTACTAAAGCTTTTCGTCACAACCCATTGTGTGTGCTATGTAGGCATGCAATTGTGTCAGAGACAAACTGTACACCCTGATGATGCAGCAGAGATAATTGAACTGACTGAAAAGCGAAGTGAGGCAGATTTCTGCCTAAAATATAATTCTCGACACATATAAATATGGTTCAAACATTTAAACACATAAAGAACAGCACACCAAAGAAAAAGGAGGAGCAGTGTAAAGCATACCAATATATGGCATTAAAAACTGGAGCTTTCATCTACCACATCATTTATTATTGCAAGGCCTTTTGTCGGATTGGGGCAGTATCCTTACAGTCAGGAGAATATTGGGGCTTTGTCTCACCTACGATGCAAAGGTGCAAATTAATTTACTGTTGAAATGTGGTTTCCATTCCGGGACACTTTCATTCATGTCCATGCCCAACCAAGGCGCACGTCTTTCTTTCTTCCGGAATTTTGAGTAAGCATTTAAACGCCACATCATCACCGTAAACGTATCTACATTGTTTAATTTTAATAAACTGGTCTGCCACAATCTGTGCGACGCGAACCTGCTTCCAGATCCGCAGCCCGTCATTAGGATCTGCCTGATCTGCAGAATTTATGACCTAACGGTTGACTTTTAGAGGTCATTTCCTGGCTAGTTGAGTACATAAAAAAGTATGTGAAATCCCGCGATTAGCACCGAAAAGCAGCTACAGCGAATACGGCGAATTCATTATGTGCGATATAGAACACGGGTGTGCTTCGTATAGAAGTTTCATTTATTATGTATCAGATCCACAGTAAAAAAAACTAAAAAAAAGTTTCTCTTTGGGACTTGCCTCGGTCGGAGTGGTTACTGTCCTGAGAAATTAGTTTGAAATTACTGTAGGACAATCATTCAATCAAGAAATCTAATTAAACCTTATTGGGAAGGTCAGCAGGAAGTCACGTCAGAAGTCCCATACATTTGTTACGCGATGCAGTATATCTGCTAGAATGGATTAGGGTTTAGGGGAGGCTCATATTCCATCCCCCCCCCCCCTGCTGCTGGCAAAGACTGATAGCTGAGCTGACTAGGCACCTGTGGGAGGCACAGAGAGACGTGGTTGGGGGCTAAGCCAGGGTGGCCTATATGTGAGTGCCTGAGGGTGTCAAGTTCGTGTCCTCAACGGAGGCTGCTAGGTGGACCGAATGCCCCGCTGGATCGGTGGAACTGGCTAGGGCGGTGCTGTGGAGGGATGCAGGGGCTGTGGCGTTTCCAGGACTCTTTTGGAAAACGCGCACCGTTTCATCAATGTGGACTGGTGCTAGAAACGAATATCCACGAGTTCTGCAGTGTGCAAGTCCAAAGAGTGCTTATTGTGGCTGTGTTGATATTGCATTGAATTGGCTGGCAGCTACTGTGTCACACGGCCCAGAGCTGCTCCACACTGCGTAAAGACAGCCCTAGAGCATATAATCCAGAGAGTGTGCAGGACAGTCCAGAGCAGCAGTGAAGGACCCCGCAAGCACCACCAAGAACAGGACTAGCTCAGCAGCAAGCAGGTTTCCACCTAGCAGCACACTGGATATGATATGATTTACATATGGCTGGACAATGAGGGGTGTCACCGAATACTGTCTGGCTTCTGGGTAGGCGGATAACGCTCTCCGCGCTGCTGATCGGGCAGGTCAGTCCTGTACCAAACGCCTTCAGTTCATTTCAAACAAACACAAGCCACCACAGCGGCCTCCACAACGGGCTTTCTGCCAAACAAGCTCTTTCATCACAAGGCATAAACGCAGCCACCAGCAGTACCATTCACAAAGGCACTGCAGATAAGAACGAGCAATTGCTAAAATGGTGCGGGCACGACAAGCAAAAGACTGAAGCTAACAGGCGGCACGGTGCTGATCCATAGGCATCTGCGCGGGGAGCGGTGGACCAACAGAGAGTCGGGGTGGGGAGAAGACAGGTAGGGGTGGCATGCACATGGGTGCTTTACACTTGACTCACTTGATAATTATAATTTATTATTTACCGTCAGGGCGGCACAGTAAAAAAAACTTACGTGGACGCGAAAGAAGCACCAGGTGATCCGGACCGTCCATCCGTAGTAGGCACAGTCAGCACTCAGCACACAACAACGACGAACTGGTCACGTGTCCTGTCTTCGTTAGTTCTACTTTCACTTTACTTGTTCTTGTGTTCTGGAACTTCCGCCACTGTGACTATTTCAATTCCTAGAAAGATTAAGCAGCATGCCGGGCCCTCCAATTTATCAACAGCCAAAGGTACACCCAGCTCATTAGCAAAGAGTTCGAAATTATGTAAGGCTAGCGCGCAGTGATGAGAGCCCGATGTACAAATAACCAAGAAGTCTGCAAGTCGCCAACATTTGCTGACTCTGGAACCAGTGGCGGTGCGTCCATTGGGGGCGTTGGGGCGTTGCCCCACTAGCCTGGACGACCGCACTGTCTGCAACACATACTCTCACTGATTAAAAATACATGTGATGTTCTCTGATTAAAAATACATGTGATGTGGGCAAAATAATCTGAGCGGTGAGCGCTAGTATGCAGGCCCCGGGACAAGCATGACAGAATCGATCGGGCATCGTATACGGAAGTGGGCCGTGGGGGGCGGGGCTGCTGAAGAGAGTGACAGGCAGCGCACAGGCAGAGAATAGCGGAGTAGACAACAAGACTGCGCAATGCGCATGTAGAATCCAGGAGTAGGCAAAATTTTGACTGGCCCGCGCATGCGTAGTCCTTCCCCCCCGCCCCTCTATAGCACTAGACACAGGCACTGTCAGGCAGGGACCCGGGACCCAGGTCTCAAAACGGGCAGATAGTATCCTGCACGTAGCCCAATCCTGGCGCAGTGTTGCTGTTAACGCTGCGCCAGGATTGGCTGCTGCAGCAGGATGGTGCAGCGCGTGGGTGTTGTTGGCTGCTCTGCTAAGGGGCCGCACTGAATGGCCAATCACCATATGGCTATAGCCAGCCGTGTCGAGGTGATTGGCCATTTCTACGCTGTTGGGACGTCACCGCGCGTGGCCACTGCTGCCAGAAGTTCCAGAACACAAGAACAAGTAAAGTGAAAGTAGAACTAACGAAGACAGGACACGTGACCAGTTCGTCGTTGTTGTGTGCTGAGTGCTGACTGTGCCTACTACGGATGGACGGTCCGGATCACCTGGTGCTTCTTTCGCGTCCACGTAAGTTTTTTTTACTGTGCCGCCCTGACGGTAAATAATAAATTATAATTATCAAGTGAGTCAAGTGTAAAGCACCCATGTGCATGCCACCCCTACCTGTCTTCTCCCCACCCCGACTCTCTGTTGGTCCACCGCTCCCCGCGCAGATGCCTATGGATCAGCACCGCGCCGCCTGTTAGCTTCAGTCTTTTGCTTGTCGTGCCCGCACCATTTTAGCAATTGCTCGTTCTCATCTGCAGTGCCTTTGTGAATGGTACTGCTGGTGGCTGCGTTTATGCCTTGTGATGAAAGAGCTTGTTTGGCAGAAAGCCCGTTGTGGAGGCCGCTGTGGTGGCTTGTGTTTGTTTGAAATGAACTGAAGGCGTTTGGTACAGGACTGACCTGCCCGATCAGCAGCGCGGAGAGCGTTATCCGCCTACCCAGAAGCCAGACAGTATTCGGTGACACCCCTCATTGTCCAGCCATATGTAAATCATATCATATCCAGTGTGCTGCTAGGTGGAAACCTGCTTGCTGCTGAGCTAGTCCTGTTCTTGGTGGTGCTTGCGGGGCCCTTCACTGCTGCTCTGGACTGTCCTGCACACTCTCTGGATTATATGCTCTAGGGCTGTCTTTTACGCAGTGTGGAGCAGCTCTGGGCCGTGTGACACAGTAGCTGCCAGCCAATTCAATGCAATATCAACACAGCCACAATAAGCACTCTTTGGACTTGCACACTGCAGAACTCGTGGATATTCGTTTCTAGCACCAGTCCACATTGATGAAACAGTGCGTGTTTTCCAAAAGAGTCCTGGAAAGGCCACAGCCCCTGCATCCCTCCACAGCACCGCCCTAGCCAGTTCCACCGATCCAGCGGGGCATTCGGTCCACCTAGCAGCCTCCGTTGAGGACACGAACTTGACACCCTCAGGCACTCACATATAGGCCACCCTGGCTTAGCCCCCAACCACGTCTCTCTGTGCCTCCCACAGGTGCCTAGTCAGCTCAGCTATCAGTCTTTGCCAGCAGCAGGTGGGGGATGGAATATGAGCTTCCCCTAAACCCTAATCCATTCTAGCAGATATACTGCATCGCGTAACAAATGTTTGGGACTTCTGACGTGACTTCCTGCTGACCTTCCCAATAAGGTTTAATTAGATTTCTTGATTGAATGATTGTCCTACAGTAATTTCAAACTAATTTCTCAGGACAGTAACCACTCCGACCGAGGCAAGTCCCAAAGAGAAACTTTTTTTTAGTTTTTTTTACTGTGGATCTGATACATAATAAATGAAACTTCTATACGAAGCACACCCGTGTTCTATATCGCACATAATGAATTCCGTATTCGCTGTAGCTGCTTTTCGGTGCTAATCACGGGATTTCACATACTTTTTTATGTACTCAACTAGCCAGGAAATGACCTCTAAAAGTCAACCGTTAGGTCATAAATTCTGCAGATCAGGCAGATCCTAATGACGGGCTGCGGATCTGGAAGCAGGTTCGCGTCGCACAGATTGTGGCAGACCAGTTTATTAAAATTAAACAAAGTAGATACGTTTACGGTGATGATGTGGCGTTTAAATGCTTACTCAAAATTCCGGAAGAAAGAAAGACGTGCGCCTTGGTTGGGCATGGACATGAATGAAAGTGTCCCGGAATGGAAACCACATTTCAACAGTAAATTAATTTGCACCTTTGCATCGTAGGTGAGACAAAGCCCCAATATTCTCCTGACTGTAAGGATACTGCCCCAATCCGACAAAAGGCCTCGCAATAATAAATGATGTGGTAGATGAAAACTGTGCTCTTTTTAACAGTCAGCTCCAGTTTTTAATGCCATATATTGGTATGCTTTACACTGCTCCTCCTTTTTCTTTGGTGTGCTGTTCTTTATGTGTTTAAATGTTTGAACCATATTTATATGTGTCGAGAATTATATTTTAGGCAGAAATCTGCCTCAGTTCGCTTTTCAGTCAGTTCAATTATCTCTGCTGCATCATCAGGGTGTACAGTTTGTCTCTGACACAATTGCATGCCTACATAGCACACACAATGGGTTGTGACGAAAAGCTTTAGTACAGCTTGATGTAAGTGAGGGTTCATTCATTTTAATCTGATTAATTCTTTATGCTCTTTGTTGAACAGGGAGTAGAAATGAAAAGTAAACAGTAGATACGTAGGCTGTTTTTTTATTAAAAAATGAATAACACATAATCTTTGGTTCAATGTTGCTGTTTCCAGGATACACAGAGATCTTAAAAACATATATATCTCTTGTGGTTGTTGCAAAAGTAAGCGCTTGAAGGTTGAATTTGTAATATCAAGTAAGAATGTAAATGCACAATAAACCATATACAGAATTCATTTCCTTCTTTTAAAAGTTAACACACATATATATGAGTATGTGTGCGTGTGTGTGTGTGCATGTGTGTGTGTGTGTGTGTGTGTTTGTATTCACAGTGCAATACGCTATTTTTGTTGAATATGGGAAAGGGGTAAGCAGCTACCTATGTTATATGACATCTCTTTAATAATGTATACCTGCACTTTCACAATTGCTTTATTAACCTTCCTGCTTTCTCAAATTTGCTTGAAAATTCACAATTTTCCCACAATTTTTTCAAAATTTTCTCGGGCTCGCTCACTACGCTCGCTCGCTACGGTGCAGTATAATTATCATTTTACGCCGCACCACTTTTAAATGTCACCAGCCGCCACTGGAAATAGATACTATAAAAATGGAAGCTAGACTGCCAAAAAAGAAAGTGAAAGAAATGGTAGCTATGTTAGAACACGCTAGATTGTCTCTTAAACTAACACTGAACGAAGTTCAATGTCTGTTGGGGCTTTTGAGTTTTGCTTGCTGAGTGGTAAACTCGGGCAGAAGTTTTTGGAGAAGGCTAGGCTTTGCCATGTCAGGTGTCACTCTTTCGCATCACAGGATCCGGATATTAGCAAACATGAGGGCTGATTTTGAAGTTTTGTTGACGTTCCTAAGAGCATTTAACGCTGTAACGATATGGTCTCTAGATGAAGATTTTGTGTGGCAAATTCAAATATTTTCAGATGCTTCTGTTGCGAGAAGTGGCAATCTAAATGGATGTCAGAAAAAAGAATAATAGCCTTTTCGATTTTTTTCCTTTATTAGTGGCATTGCCAGTTTGGGGTGAGAGTTTGGCAAACAAAACAGCATTGTTTCATGTGGATAACAGAACAGTGGTCGA
Organism: Lissotriton vulgaris; assembly: GCF_964263255.1. NCBI lineage: Eukaryota > Metazoa > Chordata > Amphibia > Caudata > Salamandridae > Lissotriton > Lissotriton vulgaris. Next base: position 163,886,326 of record NC_141686.1, on the reverse strand, counting down.
CATGGTAAATGGTCAGAAACCCAAAGACAGACACCTATTAAAACTTTTACAAAGATTCATGCTGGGTTGCTTAATGCATAACATAGTTTTTGAAGTCAAGCATGTACCAGGACTAGATAATAACATTGCAGATGCATTATCTAGTTTCCAGTGGCAGAGATTCTGTGGTTTGTCGCCCGGAGCGGATCTGTGGAAGAATCATGTTCCCCACGAGTTATGGGAATTAGCAGAGTAAAAGCTCAGCTCTTAGTTGAAAATTCCCTTGCAAAAAGCACTAAATTAGCTTACAGAAGAGCTTGGTTAGAATACCTTGAATCAGGGGCTTCATTCAGAGCCCACAATCCCAAAGGCATTGGGAAAAGTAGGGAGGACGTAATTGATTTCATAATGGCCAACATAGATCGGAACATTTCTGCGACAACAATATCAATGAAGTTAGCAGGTGTCAGTTTTAACGGGAAAATTTAGGAGGGGCTACGGACCATCTGCTGGTGACATGGGGAGAGAAATACTGCAAGGCTGGGCAAAAATAAAAAGGAGAGGATAGTTTACAAGATATCCTATTTCGCTGAAACTACTATTTGAAATGTATTTACAGCTGTTTGCTTCTCTAATTGTGAACTTCATTTATTTAAGTTATGCATAATTTGGTTATTTTTTTGAGCCTTATGAATCTTTGAATTCCTGGGTAAAACTAGAAATGATTATCTCAAAGTAAAGTATGTTATTATTCATGAAGTATCAATAGGAATTTTACTGTAGAAAGCCAAAACAGACCAAGTTGGTAAAGTAGCAAAGGTATTGCACCAGAAATTAGGTGGCCCACTGTGCCCGATGAAAACATGGTGGGAATTTAAGGCAGCAGGATGTGCTTCATCTGAATCTGTTTTCTGTTTTCAGGCACCAGGATGAGTCTCCCCTTAAGGCTTCACAGATGCTGGCAATAATGAGAAAATGTTTCTAACAATTGGGAAAAAATCATTTGGAACTCACACTTTCAGGATAGGTGCGGCCTCTGAAGCTGCCAGGTTGGGTTTTTCCATGAAAGAGGTAAAGACATTGGGGCGATGGTCTTCAGACTGCTGTCTGAGATACATTAGAGAGTTAGAAGGACTATTATATATTTTCCAAACATATAAATGTTTTGTTTCTTTCAAGGTTACGTTGTGGGTGTTTCATTACCTTCAAGAGCCGTTTGGCTAGTTGGACACTCATTAGTAAAATGGGCATCAAAGCAAGCAGAAAAGAGACAATTTGGGAAAATGTGGGTTTTCGTTCAGATGGAATCTTTATTGAGCGGTATGAAATGGGCCAGTTAATTCCTTTTTTAAGCGAGTCATTGTCTTCAAAGAATTGGCCAGAAGTTCTGCTTATCCACCTTGGCGAGAATGATTTAGTTCAACAATCAGGCCTGGGGTTACTAATCAAAATGAAAGCTGATCTGGAGTTGATACTTAAATCTTGGGCCTAAATAAAAGGGATTTTGACGGTGCTTATGCCCAGAAGGGTTTGTAGAGGGGCAGAAACATTCACAGCTGTAGAGAGGGCTAGAAGAAAGGTTAACAGAGAATTACATCATTTTTGTAGTATCAATGGAATTTGTTGGTTGGCCCAAAACCGATATTACCAAAGAGGATTTTCAATGTTTGCGACATGATGGGGTTCACCTTTCTTTAATTGGTTTATAAGATATATACTCTGAGCATTAAAAAAATGGTATCAAAACGTTTAGATATAAAGGCATGTTTTTGAACAAACGGCTGTTAGGAGACAGCTTTACCTTTCTCACCCCCACACATTATCCCCTTGTTACACTTTTTATTAAAATTATCAAGTTTACTTTTCTAAAACGAACAAATAGTTTTCTCACTGTTTGGTGACAGTTTTTTCAACGTACATTTTTTTTCTAATTATCTTGTTATCTTGACATAGAGAAGTCATACAGATTTACAAGGTGAGTTGAGAGGACAGGTAAAATACCTATTCAGGGTTTTTCCTGGTGGCAGAATTTGAAGAGATCGAGCCAGGCAGGAAGGGTTGGGGGCATTCTGACTAGGTTTGGACAGAGGAAAACAGGGCAGCGAGGAATGAGGCAGGAGGAAGGCAGGGTACAAAAGATAGGGTTTGGGGAGGATGCTTAGGGGTGATTAGAATGATGTAAGGACTGCCACAGCGGACCAGCGGTGGCAACTGTGGGACCTGCGCTCGCGGTCCTTCCGCCATCAAATAGATTTTTACCACCGCCAGATTACGATGGCAGTGGGAACCTGACTTCGTCCCAGCGGACGCAAAGACCGTCCACTGCCAGCAATCTTTCTGATTGCCTGGTGGATGGTGCAGGGTGCCTAAAATGGTGGCGGTGCCTACCAGGCACCATCCACCAAATTAGGATGCCTTTAAAAGGCAGAGGTGGAGTTTTGGGACGGGGGCCAGTTGAGGACCCCCTTGTGTTGGGGGAAGGTGGGGTGCACTTGGGGGGTACCCATGGTACCCCCCAACATGTCAGTGTACCAAGTGTCAGGCACCGTGTGGTGCCTGCCATGTGGTGCAGTGACATGCACTACGAGTGATTTTGACATTGCGGCGAGTGCTGATTTCAGCAGCACCCGCCACAATGTTAAGCTACAGAATGATGGCGGGCGCATCCTAATTTATGGTACGGGACCGCCGCATGTTTGACGGACCATCCCAGTATCCACAGGGATGGCAGACGGACTCCTGTCCGTCCGCTACCCTAATCAACCCCTTAGTTAGAACAATGTCGGAAAAGTTTGCTGTTGGGAATCGTTTAAGGGCGGGGGGTGATAGAATATGACTCTGTATTAGTGAGGCGTTGTTTGCATTATTGTTACACTTGAAACTGCTTGCATGTCCAATAAAGTGTCCTTGTACCCCATGTGGCCTGATGATTGTGTTTATTGCCCAATGAGGGCTCCTGGAGGTGACGTTCACAGTACATCTCCCCATGCAGCTTCGGGCTCTAGCACATTCCTAAGGACACATGTTGACATCACCAGGAGAACTAGGACATTAAAAGCTTTGTTTTCTCCGACACACCCTTTTTTAGCAATACCTGCCAATGACCAATAAAAAATTTTGGGAATTCATAAGGCCAGATATTTTTTAACCTCACTTTTCATTCACCCCTGACCCTACTTTCACTCACTCAAATGCACCTCACATAGCACTTACAAATTTAAAGTGCTCCAGCGTAGTCGCCAGTCGTAGCACACCCCGTCCCGCAGCGGGCGGGAAGACCACGATGATGAAGCATGACACCAAGGGCTCTTTTGGTGTGTGAGGGGTATTTTAACAAATACTGTGTATGCCTTCTATTCCCTGGCTCACAGGAAACCTCCTAGAGGTGGATCTTTTTGTTTGCTAATACCAAGTACTTGATTCGCGCGCATGTCTCGAGACAGTTAGAACGCGAACGATAGGTTCAATGGTTAGTCAGAGGCAGGAGTTTGAGGTAGGCGTGCTGGTTTGTCAGTTGTCCCTTCCACCCACCCTAAAATCTTGCATTATAGAAGTTTTTTTATTTGCTAGAGGAATGTTTAAATATAGGATTTTATCGTCGCTTGGACAGGTGGCAGAATTTGAGGAGATAGAGACAGGCAGGAAGGGTTGGATACATTCAGACTAGCTTCGGAGAGAGGATAACAGGGCAGCGAGGAATGAGGCAGGAGGAAGGCAGGGGACAAAAGATAGGGGTTGTAGAGGAGGCTTAGTTAGAACAATGCCAGAGAATTTTGTTGTGGGGAATGGTTTAGGGACGGAGGTTGATAGAATATGTCTCTGTATTAGTGAGGCCTTGTTTGCAATATTGTAATACTTGAAACTTCTTTCCTGTCCAATAAAGCGGTCTTTTAACCCATGTAGCCTGATAATTGTGTTTATTGCCTGATGACGGGACTCTGAGGTCGTGGACGCGTGTGGCTATGTGTAGCGGGCAGCATTGGAGGCCCTCCGACCGCTTGCTGGACCTGAGACAAAATGCAGGTAGTCACTATACTGGGGTCGGCACCAGTGCCTTGTAACAGGTTTCTCCCCCACCACTGAGTATCTCCGAGAGGGTGACTGAGGTGAGCACCACTGTCTGCAGTAGTCGCCGCATGTGGGACGCACAGGGTGCTGTTTCCTAGACCCCCGAGCTGACACTCTTGGGGTGGTGCCCACAATACTATTCCAGGCAGGCAATGGAAACTGTGGATGCTCCCACCACAGTGCTCTTCCAGGAAGGCAAGGGACCCACACAAAATAAGTTCTGTCCCTGCACCAACCCGAGGATAAGAGCTTAAAAGAAATCCCTCAAAGAAAAGGGATTGACAAGTTCTGCATCTCAATTCCTCAGCACAAGAAGAGTGGCACAGATCCAAAGTTGTTGGTTCGCTGCTGACTTAGAATATCATTGGGATTATGAGATGCTGAATGCTTCCAAAAGCAAAATAAATTGTAGCACCATGATTACACAATCATTGACATAGATTGAGAGAACGCCACCTTTTCTGCTTTGTCCTTATGCAACTGTCATTTGTGTCATTCTGCACATTCCAGATGATACTACACAGCACCGACCATCTATCAAACCACATTTTATATTTTTACCCTCTTCGTTCAAGTTACCTTACATGCAACAACACAAATAAATTGGACAATGGGAAGTGAGAAGGAAAGGTCTGACAGTGGGGAGCATTACATGCTCACCTCATGCCAGAGAAAAAGCCTGACAGGGACCCAAACAACATAGCATGGCTGCTGTTTCCGCTAAAGCCTCATTCCAATTTACTTGAATTACTTGCGGGAACATCAGATCCAAATAATTTGGATCTGATGTTCCCGCATCCGGACAAAATGGTTGTGGGAAGACGCTGCCAGTTGTGATGAGGCAGACTTATAATAAGGGGGCAATATTCACAGAATGAACTTAAGACTCAATCCTAAACTTACTACTATTTTGGTATTCACAGAATGCACTTACTCATTTCGGTATTCACAGAAGTTAGTACTCCGAACTTTAGGACTCCTAAATGCCTTCTGTGAATACCGAAAGTCTTAAAATTAGGATTTTTCTCAATTTAGTAGTAGTAAAGTTAGGACTAACTTTCATTCTGTGAATACCAAAATAGTAGTAAGTTTAGGATTGAGTCTTAAGTTCATTCTGTGAATCGGGCCCAGGGCCTCTATGTTTTATCAAATTTTGTAGTAGGAAAGACCATATCCAGTGCATTGTAGGAGGAGGGTTGATAATGTGAGTGACAGAAAAGCCTCAGCAAGGGTCTCCAGAGAGCTTAATGAAAAGGTTCACAGACTCGTAAATCTCAACCCTTTTTTAGCCTACTGATTATTTAATCTAATAAATTGTAGCATAACAGACAGAAGAGCAGATGGAAGGAAAGAAAATATTTATGCTTGTGTTACAAACCGAAAGGCAGCATTGTACTGCCTTTTGGCTAGGTTCCTGCTATAGAAATATAAACATTCATATACATACATTCAGCGTTTCCTTACTTGTACCTTTAAATTCCTAAGAGCTTCTTTTAGGTTTCCTTTGCCAAAACCAATGATTATGCAGACTTTCTTTGAGTAACCGTGTGCGTTAGAAACTGTTTAGAGCCTTCCAAGGTTGCCTACCCTGATAAGGCCAGGTTCCACCTTATATGTGTGCCGGGACAAAGTTTTATTTCTAGGGACCTCCAAGGGCTGCAGAACCGATAATGCTACAGGAGCCATTTACCAGTTGTCTGGTCTGGCTTTTGTGGCAGGCATATTACTCTTTCTTTGTGACTAGCAACTGAACTCTCAAGTCTACATTTGAAGAAAGTCAACTACATCCTCTTTGTCCAATATTCTAGAAAGATTACAATGAAAAAGACATCCAGATTTGTTTGATATGTTTTATTTTTCACATTCTTTTTGGAAATTGTCTACTATAGATTCAGGTGATACAGAATATTTTCTCTCTGTATCCATCCTGTTTTAACTAATAGAAAACAACTGTATTACTATAATAGTAGAGATTGCGCACAGCATACGAGTGAAAGGTTGGAAGTAGTAAGTCAGTATTCTAAGAGGGTCTTCAAAGGAGACACAGTGCAGCACTATCTATGCCATGAAAACAAAAGAAAATGTAAGATCACAATATTCTAGTCTGCAAAAGAGTCATATGGAAGGTGCTGCATGTTGGTCTCTTGTTTAGAATCACATCTGTTCCTTACTGGATGCAGCGTCTTAGTATTCTTCATTGAATGGAAATTCTGGGTGCTCTGCAAATCTAGAAGTAGACACAAACACAAATAATATTTAATTTATATACATTCTATGGTCCCTAGTTGCTGCTTCTGTGTTCTAGGACAAAACCTCATATCTATTTCTCTTTGAATCTGCTATTAATATCACTCAGAAGTCGGATTTCAAAATCTGCAGTAAACATACGATTTAGCTCTAAACTTAATACATGCTTTGTTCAATATCATTAGCTAGCCTTAATATATTAGACTTCAAAACATGAATTTTAATGTTTATTGAGCAGTTTGTTTGAAAATGCCAATAAAGAAAATCGTTTGATAAATGTAAAAAATGAGCAAGCAATGTCTGGTCTTCAATAGGGTGATACTTATAAGCATTAAATAGACATACACATTACCAGAAGCACTTTTTGGAAAAATTATCATTTTGTTATTCAGAAAAGCCAATTGCATTCTGTAGTCAAGGTTATGTCATATTGTCTGTGGAAAGGTGGAGCTTTGGTTTGCCGAATTTGCATGAATCATTCCCCAAAAAATAAAACATGCTTAGTTTTAGTATATAAGTTTTGCGTCAGAGTTAAAACAAAGGGGTGAGGGGGGGGTCAAAAAAGGAGTGTTTAAAATTTTAAGTCTTATTTCCAGGACCACATCCTATAGTAACTTGGTCTCTTCTACAAAAAAAATGTGAAATGAATTTATCTAACCATGGCATGAAATTAGACCTTTACTCAGAAAAGTGCCTTTGGTTTGTTCGCTGTAATTCTGTGAAGTAGGTTTTTGGAGAAATTCCCATTACAAAAAGTGTATTGTGTGCTTCAAATGGCTGAATGATGTATTGAACATTAATTTGTGGATCTACTGCAGATTCATGCATACAGAGAATCTGTGAATACATTTAAGACATGTTCATCCTGAAATGTAAATCTCTATGAATCAGGTCTGCACGTGACAAATAGGACCTTATTTTTGGTTATTTCGGATTTTGCGCTTGTGTATTCATAAACGCAAAGCGTTTGCATTTTTGATAAGGTACCTGGCACTTAGATAACGGATAATCTTATTAGGCCAACTCTCTGGAGGGTGCTAGCCGGAGCCAGATGAATATCTGTTGACTAGGAGTTGCAAACCTTCCCTTCGTCGTCCATCCAGGGGTTGGTGTGGTTAGCTCAGATTTGTGCTCGAGGGGCAGAGAATCGACATCAGTGGTACTTAAAGTACAGCAGCAGGCGCATGTGGCCCTCCTAAATTTGACCTGCGGCACCCTGGTCGGCAGCAGCACTGGGCAACTGTTTACTCGGTTCAGCACCACTAACGTTAAGAATATGTTCAATAAATGGGCACGCATTTATTTAAAGGTTAATTGAAGTTCAAGGAAGGAAGTAACTAGGGTGTCTAGCAATGCTTATCTTTAGCAACACCTTCATTTTTAAAGATATCTTTCAGCAAGCGTGTAAACAAATCAGTGTTGGTTGGCATCTACGGGGAGGAGAGGTGGGCGCGTGGGAGGAGGGGGGGGGCATGGGGGCACAGGCAAATTAAAAAGAAACACTTTCCTTGCACGTCTTGCACTCGGACCTCTTATTTCTGGAATGCGAGGCTGCGGGCACGGGTACGCTTTCCTTGTCCCTTTAAAGCTAATGTATTTTTCTTTCGCCTGAAAGAGTTACACTCCTGGGCAGATTCCCTTCCTACCCACAACTGAATCTTTATTTGATTCTGCCTTTAGAAGCTTCTCGTGTTGACACCTTCTGCCTGACTTCTCTTCGACTTTCACGAATTTCATAAATTAGCTAATTAGGGAACTTTCCTTCATAGGAAGGTAAACTTGCTCTGAATAATTCTTAGACAACTTTATATGACATTCCGTTGTATTTGCGATTTTGAATTGATTTGAATCGTATTGACAAACGCATTTATGTATTGATTACTGATTTACAACTAATTTGAGTTTGTAACTCTGCTAATCTGTTCATAAACCTTCATGGTTTGCATATCTACCATTCCACATCTTTTTTTTAGGCCAAATGCGCTTCATGAATTGTAAACATAATGTATTTGTTGAGTCATGCCTCAGCCCGGAACTAAAGCTCCATTCGCTTGAGTGCAGCTTGTACTTGAGTTTGCACCAGAAATCTGCACTGTGCAAATCTGCTGCAGCAGGTATGAAGCCCTGGTGGCTGTTCAACCTCTTCATTAAAAACATGAGGGAGCATCCTTAGGATAGGGATCCTTATCTCCCTTTGTCCAATGCAGATTTGCAAACTAGCTGCAGATTTACAAATACTCAATTCTATAATTGCCTGACCGTCATTGAAATTTTTTCATTGTAATCACTATTACCCAACGTGGTGCCCTGAGCGTGCACTGGGGAAAACTAAAAACAAAAAGGGAATACGTGGTCAGAGTGAGTGAACTCTGACTCTCAAGCAGATGTGGCGAATCCCAAAGGGGGATGCCAGATTTAAAATAACTATTTGAAAAGTGATTTTTGTTACAGGATTCATAGATCACAAGCCATCTAAATACCTCTTTCTGAAGTTATGTGTAGTAGCCCATCTCTGTTGACCACCATAACCTATATAATGACAGTCTAGATAAATTGCCACTTATCATTCCAATATCTCTGTTTGGTACCATTAATCCTAAGGATGAAAGGGTCAACATACGTTTGGTATTTGAATGGTGTTTCCTGTATCCGGTAATACCATCGTCACTACTCTTCGGCATACCGCCGTTCGTTTTCCTGACAACAGGCATTACCCGCTTTGTTCCAAGACGAGCTTTGTACCCTTCAACTAAATATACTTTGTGCCGACCTGCACAACTTACATAAACACCCGATCAGGACCGAGTTGGAATTATCACCGGTCTCCCGATACGACGATATATCACACCCTCTCAGCCCTGAAGAGTCAATGGGTTAACACCCTAACTGACGAAACACGTGTCGGCTGGTTTTCTTTCTTGGTGGTGTCTCCTTTGATAGGAGGACCACTCACATACCCATTTAACTAAAACAGAAGGAACATCCAGTGTGATCTTATCCTTGAACACCCTACCTTGAATACTCATAGCCTTACAATTGTTGTGTGCGCTTGACTGGCTGGTATTTGAATGTTGTTTGCTACTCTGTACACTGTGAACTATGGTGTCATTGGAATACTAGTTCCAAATATATCTACATGCACATTCCATCTTCCACAACTTTTCGGAACCAATACATTTGCCTGTAGATATTGTGTGCTGGAATATTCTCCTCTCTAGTCCCTACATTACTGTACATGTGTGGGTATAATTGAGTTATAACATGTGTATGTATTTAGAGTTGTGCGAGTGTGGTGAACATGGTCACATTTGTACATTTTTATGAGTATTTGTGTATGGGAGTATAGGTATAACATAATCTGCGTCTCTACATCAAGTGATTGTGTAAATAGATATACAATTGCAACTTACATTATTTCAAACCTGCTTTTTATCATAGATGAAAAATAATAAGCCTTTATTGATAATATTTAATGTTTCTCAGAATAGGTGTTGGACAAGACGATATTCATTACGTACATCTTCAACAGATTCCCCTGAAGAAGAGTTAGGATGACGGGTAACTTTTCCTTCTCTTGCTGAAGTCGAAATCATATTTCTACAATCTTATGTTCCTTCATCCAAACACACTAAGCCAAGTTTCATGTAAACAAAATGACCACCAAGAGAGGTTGAATTCCAGATTAGCTGCAGGGATGCTGTTCTAAATTCCATAGCAATATGGTGCAACCTGAAAAAGGAGATTTCAGACCATGTTTCTTAGAATATCAGTGCTGCCACAAGCCAGTTATAGGCTTGTTTGCTAGATGCCTCAACAGAGTGCTACAGAAATATGTATCTTATCAACAAATGAGTTCATAACCATAGCATCAGGAATATCATGTCTCATTTCTGGGTCAATTTCAATATGTAGGGCCAGATGTACTAAAATTAGATTTTCAAAAAACAATCACAAATTGCTCACCGACTGTGCAAATCTAATCTGATTTTGCGAACAGACTTCAGTACATATGACTGTTTTCAAAATAGGGACTTACAGAGTGCCACAGAACAAACTGCCCAATTAATATTCACTGGGTAGCAATTTTTGATCCCCTGCGATAGGCTTTTATCACAGGGATGGTGGCCTAAAGGGCACAGAAGACCACCTTACCTATAACTGAATTCCAAAATGTGCAACTTTTTATTGTTTAAAGCAGCCATCTTGGTTCCAAAGTAGAAGACTCCTTTGTGAATCAGTTACTACCCCAGCTTGGGAGTTAGTAACTGATCACTAGTTTCCGTCTGAAAATCCTGTTGCAAATCATTGATACATAATTTACTGAGTCACAGTTTGGAAGGAACACCCCTAGCACGTCCTTTCCAAATTTCTATTCAGTAATGAAAAAACATTTCTGCATCAGGCCCATTCTGTGGAACATAAAAGGCTGGACACCATTTCACAGTACAAAGTACAAAAAGTGCAAGTACTTTCCCCAGCCTCACCCCCTTCCTCCACCCCAAAAAAAAGACTTACTCTAACATAGATAGGTAGCGCTGGTCTATGTGGAGCCCATCAATTGTTTCCATGTCCTCAGGAGCCAACTTGAATTCAAGGACCTGCTGGGACAAAGACAATTCATAAACAATGAGCACACCCATCAGAATCTTTTGCGGTTCTGGTGAGAGTGACTGACATTAAATTGTAAGTCCAACTTGACTTTCTATTGAAGAGCACTGGGTTGCAGCAATGACTGGCATTTCCATAGCATGAAATGGTGACTCTTTAAGTATGTTCTATTATACCATGGCTAATGGAAGTACACTGTCATTGTTAACTCAAATGTGCAACACTTGGACTATATTACAGATGGCGCTTTGTATCACATTTTTGTTCCAAGGTGGGCATATATGGTGCTTATCAAGTAGCAGGAACAGGATTGTTAACAACATCTTTGCTGTCCTCTGTCAGAAAAGAATGAAAGTAAAAAAGCTGCAATCGTTATTCTAACTTAAAATAAGCATGACATAATTCTCTTTTTCCTTCACATTGCAGGGTTCTCTCCCTCCAGAGGGAACGGGATGGGGAATACTTTGACTGGGCCCTTGGTGTCATTATTAGGAGGTTAATTGTGAAGTAGGTTTAAGTTTCATTTCCCCTGTTTGTTGCCAGTGCTTTGTATGGTCTAGTGGTGGTGAGATTATTGACAGGTAGTGCCTAGCAACAGGAGCGCAGTTCGATTGGTCTGCTTGGGTGGGGTCTGATAGTTACCATGCCTCCTGGGATTGGGATATTAGGTACATGAGAGTCGCCCACTTGAAGTCGGAAGGCAAATACCTAGCAACCTTTGGGGTGTTCACCTGGGGAAGGCCATTCCTGGGGCCTCAATTCCAATGTCCCCCCCCCCCCCCAGATGGCTGCTAGCTGCTAACTCCTGTGGATGGAATAACCTCAACCTGGCACACATCATAATGCCGCGGACCCTACGAAGGAAGCAGCGAGAGTATCAGACATGAAGCCACCTCTAGATGATCAATCCTGTGGGTGAATCGGGCACCAGGGAGCTCCAACTTTCTTTTCGAGGATGGGGCTCAATACCCAATCAAGGTGAAAGGCCAGATTTCCTAGATCGGGCTTCCTCGAGGGGCAGTCTTTGAATTGCTTCCTTTGGAAAGGGGAAGTAGGGGGTATTCTCTTACAGGGACCCACATGATGGAGCTGATTCTATCACTGGGCTGTTCCTAGGGCTCTAGCTAGTGCACACCGGCACATATAGGACATGGGAGCTAGGTAGAGTACAAACAGGGGCGTCTGATAAATTTCTGTCTCAACTACCGCATGCCTTGTGTGTAGAGGATGTTTGTTAGGACAATGTGAGTGTCATTGTAAGGATGACTGCTAATATGACTCTAGACTGCTGTCAGGGCAGGCTTAGTGCTCCCAATAAGGACCCCTTGATTGTATTCCTTGTTGCAACTGGAGCACACATCCTTCAGGCTCTAAATCCCCATAAGATAAAGATAGCTTCTATAATATTTGGTGAAAGGAGAGAGAGTGAATATCTCGGAGAAGCCAGGTCAGTATATGATGTTCACTTATGTACGTGTAGCACCATGCACTAACCCGGGTGACCCTTATGGTGATTGTAGGTTGTTTAGATAACCACAGAAAGTGTGCAAAGCAGCTCGGTTTACCGGTATCTAATCTTTTGGTATAGGCTAAATGAAAAACAACCACACAGTGTACTTATAAAAATATATATTTATTACAATCACTCACTAACACATTACAATATCTCCTACCAGAGTATCCAGATGGTCAAAGTAGAAGTGGAGTTTGATCTGAATCAGATTCCATGATGAATCTAAGGACCCATGCACAGGTAAGCCATTAAGTACCCTAAGGTGAGGGTTGTGACAATTCAGGGGTCCCTCCCAGAGGAGGGGTCGGACAGTGGGTAGGATACTCCCATGTCCTTTGTCCAGTTTCTCGTAGAGTGGGGAGCCAAAGGCTCCCTGATTTGGTTTGAACTGGAGTATGGAAGGAGGGCATTGAATGTGCCCTTCCAGCAGAGTATGTGGTGTTGGCAAGTGCCCCCGCCCTGGCCTGATACACTAATTCCTGTCTGCGAGGTGTTCATACCACCCTGTGACAGGAAGCCTATTGTCCTACCTTCCCTTGCTCGGGCTTGGCCCAGCAGCAGGTGGGCAGAATTGTGTCTGCAGTCGGCAGCAGCCCTAGGTTACTGTCAGGCTCTAAAATATCCGTCCCAGCAGCATGGAGGGGCCCTATTGTGGATGTAATTATACCTCCAACACTGGATACGGTCCTGGGGTATGATTCCAACATGCTCGATACCAAACTTGCCGAGGTTCGTTTCAGCCAGATTAGGAGTGGTCATCTTATAATGATGCATGGACCCTCTATCTAGTAACGGCTGATTCACTCAGAAAGCCTTCAGAATGGACTTTGGGGTTTGTAGAGGAGGTCTGCTCATGCAGGGCCACCCTCACACTTTGAACAGAGCACCCTCCCTTCGGGCCTGCAGGCCTGCTAGAGGGGTGACATATAGGTTTCAAGTGCAATGGTATTAGATATAAGGAAACATCTTTTGTGAGAGGTGCGTGCACCAAGTTACACAGGTTGCAATGGCAGGCCTGTAGTCATAGTTTGGAGGGTCCCCAATGGGTGGCATAACACATGCTGCAGCCCATGGAGGACCCCTGGTGTACCTAGGCCTCACAAGAACTTAGAAGTCCTGGTGTCTTAGCACCATCAGGTGGACCCTAGTGGTGGCAAGTATGGGTTAACCTTGATGGCCTGCCCTCCACAATCCATACTGAAGTTCACCTCCAGTCTTGTGAACAGGCCTAAGTAGCAGCACACTCTAGAGCGACAGTGACTGTCACTGAGGTCACAGGACCCTTGAGAAGAGCCGACTCTGGGTGGTGCGACGGGTGTGACCGCACAGGGCGTTGACTTTGGGTGGGGGGCATCAGCAACAATAAAAATGTCCTGATAACTCCCGTGATTATTCTTCTTCTTAGAGAGAGACCAAAGTTTTATCTAGTGGAAGTTTTGTCTCTTGGAAAGATAGCGCAGAGGGTTAATATGCCTGCTGCAAATAACATCTCCCATGCAGATATCAAAGTGCACATAATGTAAATAGGTCAGTGTTTTTTCCCCAGTCTTTGATTATCCTAATGTTACAAAAAAGTGTTCATTTAGATTGAAATCAATTCTGATTATTAAAGAGAACCCTCCAAACATGGTATTAAGGTTTAAATTCTGAGTTTGTGTTCCTAACTTAAGTCTGTCTTAAGTCTGTCTTAAGACAAACTTAAGACAAAATTCTAACTTCTGTGAATACCAAAAGTAGTACGTTTAGGATTTTGTCTTAAGTTAGTTCTGTGAATCGGGCCCTATTAAACTATACTGCCTACTAGTATGGTTGTCATGTGACTCCTATACCTTGTAGTACTTAATCATATGTAGCATTTCCTATACAGTGATTTACACACACACATTATTGATTGTCTCTGTGTAATGTGTGGGATGTAAGGTGCTCTGATACCCTCCACTGGTATGAGTGGCGCTGTAAAACAAATTAAATGCATCTGAGAGAGAGTGTGGCTATGGAGACTTGAGGGGCACTGTTAAAGGGTGGTAGTGAGGGAATCCGTGGCGGAGGTGGTCATTGGGTAGCACCAACAAACGTTGTTGCACAGGGAGCCACCAGCACTTAAGCCAGCCCTGCCCTTGAGGCCAGTTCGCCTCACCCATATATTAACTCCATTGGCCTTGTTTCACCAGTAGTAGCTGCAACTCACCAGGGATTGGCAATGCAGGATTTTCACGCAAACCAAACTAAGTTTGCAAACTTCACAGTCTCTGCTTCATGCACAAGCACTTTTAACATGTGCCGCCAACATTGGGGCCACTGGAATTATGTAGCAAAGAAGGACATAATAATACGGCAGTGTTGACAAGATTATGCAGCTAAAAAAGATGCACCGTAATGCAGTATATTTTCTGATACTTTATTATTTTGACATTTTTACACCATTTAACAGTCCCTGGAAAGATTTTCGCATTATTAGTACAAGTGTAACATATAAATGCAGCAGTGAGAAAGGTGACCAGTCAACCTTTGAAAATGGCCGCCCACTTCGCAGCAGCACAATTCACATTTTTAGTAACTTTTGATCTGTTTCAGCTACAAACAATTTATTAGTTAAAATTGTCAGATTATGCAGCAGATTAAGTATTATGTGGCAAATATGACAGAGCCATAATTATATAGAAAACATTTGCAAACTTGGATATTTTGCCATTCATGTTTTAACTGATCTTGTGGAAAAAGGGAGGAGGAGAAGTGCCGACAGAAACTGCATGGCTCGGAGCAAATGGCTGTGCTTTCACTTTTTAGAGTATTTGGGACATTCTGTGATTGGGTACATACCCACTTTGTGAATGTATTTTAATGTCAATAACTCATATTAAACCTTAAATAATCACATGTATCTATTGTTTGAAATAAATTACATAATAAGCTTTAACTGGTCAGTGAAATGCCAAACAAATACAAAAAAGGTGATTGTTTTGTGCATTCTGGACACACCTCTGATTCTCCGACCACAGTTCCCCTACTTTTTCTCCCCACATCAACCACTGGTTGGGGGGCATGATTAACAGATTATCAGAGACACTTAGAGACTCTCCTGAAGGAAACCACAGTGCTACACATGACTGATAAGAGAGGTGAGACAGGGGTGTGGTTGCTAGGTCTTGGAGGACACTGGGGAAGCCCGCAGTGGAAATTGCGGGAACTGCACGTTGTATGTACAGAAATGGGATTGGTATTGGGGAGAAGGTATCATGGCTGCCTCAATGCAACAGATTGTTGTTTAAATGATTGTTGCACAATTCAATATAAATATTTAAAAAATGTGTTAACATTATTTTCCAGACCTTATTACAAGGTTGACAGTTTCCTTAGGGGAAATGACTGACTATTGGGGCAAACCATCCTTGTGTTCTCGAGCATGTAGAACTTTTTATTGTATAGTTTTTATTAGCATTTAAAAAATAAAGCAACATACATTTAATTTGGAGCCATATGATGTATCTCAGTTTATTAGTACATTTACACAATATGACAACTCCCCCCCTCCCCCCCCCCCCCGGCTTAAGTCTCCATGTGAGTGTAACTAGTATTTCTGTACAGCATTGCATTTGAAACATTGATAGTGGGTCAGGTGGACCATAATCGCACACGGTCTGTATGGGGACATCAAGAGCAGTCTATTTACTTTGACAGGCCGCACTCGTCTGTGTCAAGATTCCCCCCCTCTGATCTACTGAGGTAACTCATCTGGGGACGTCAACACTTAGGTGAGCATAGCCGTCCCCACCCTCATGTCTTCCTCCAATTTCTCATCCCTGCACCTTTGTTTCATGTGACACCCCTCAGCATTAATCCATTCAACCATATTTCGCAGCCATCGACCTTTGGTGTCTGAGGGACAACCACACTATCACAATCCTGCATTTAGCCATGAGCAACCCCAAAATAAGGAATTTCCTGCTGAGCTTTTTCTTCTTGCAAAGCGGGAAGTGCCCCAATAGCACTGGGGATACCCCATCCTGTGACTGAGTTAAGCCACTGTATGACGGATTGCCAGAATCTAACTATGTCGAGGCAGCGCCAAAACATGTGCAGGAAATCAGCAAATTGTCCCCATATCTGGGACACTCCACTGATTGCTCCATGTTCATGGCCCCCAGCATTGTCCACAAGTTATATATACCTGAAGTATCACATTATATTGGAGTAACTTGAACAGTGCATTGGTAGAGGTGGTTTTAACACCCTCATGGATTGTTTCCCATGTGCTTGTGCCGAGAGGTGTTTCAAGCTGAACCTCCCATTTGCCCTGCACAATTAGTGTGGTTGTGGGGGTGTCCTCCCTCAGGGCCCTGTAAAGATGTGATACCAGTCTCCTGTCCCCAGCCATTACTAGTAGAGTTTCCAGTGCCCAAGAAGCAGAAGGTGCTACGGGGAACATCGGCCATATCTCCTGTGCCATTGATGCTATTTTTGCAAATTTTAAAAACGTCCCGGTCCCTAATTAGAAGGCCTCCGAGACGTCTGCCAGAGTTATGAATTAATTGTTGAGGTATAAGTCCCCCAGCGACTTGCAGCCGCCCTCGAACCATTTATGTAAAGTCATGGAACTTTCAATACTTTTGAATGGACACAATGCCCAAATATTCATATCCAGCGTAAATGGGGCCTATTTCAGCATCGCCTTGACTGTCGGTTCCCAAGCTCCACAGGCCATTCAGACTATTTATGGCAAACACGCCGGTGCTCCTGATTCCATCATCAGGAATTCAGGTAATGAGTATTCGCCACTCAAGCCCCTCAGCATTCTGCGTTCCTAATTTTCATGCTAGTCCAACCAGTGAATCGTGTGTTGGAGTTGCGAGTCCAAATAATAGTACTCCAAGCAAGGTCCCTCCAGCCCTCCCCTCCACCAAGTACACTTCAACTTTGATAGACTGACTCTCCTCCTCCCAGTATCCCAGAGCAATTCGACTATCAATTTATTTAGACCTGTGAAGACCCACCTAGGTAGGTCGAATAGGGTTCCCTGAAAGAGGTAGAGACACCTGTGGAGGATAACCATCTTGACTAGGGCTATTTTACCCATCAACGATAGTCTAGGAGTGTTACAGAATGTTATGCTTTGTTTCAAGCCATCTACTATTTTGCCCATGTTTTCCTTCTCAAAATCTTGGGCCCCATACGTGATTCTGATCTCCAGATACAAGACCACCTTGGTCCCCCAAGGAAGATCAAGTGGCGGCAGGTCCATTCCGGACCATCCCGCCAGTGGCCCCAGGGAAAACAGCTTGGACCACTGACGCGTAGCCCGGTGCATTCACCAAATTCAGCCAGGATAGCCAACCTGATGGGGACAGAGTACCTAGGAGTCAGGAGGTATAACAATGCATCATCTACATAGAGGGACACCACATTTGTATCATCCTCAATATGTATGCCTCACCCCAGTAATATCACCCTGAGCCGCCCTGAGCCAGCAGGCAAGTGGCTCCATGGCCACCACTAAAAGCAGTGGTGACGGGGCATCCCTGGTGGGTCCCCGACTCAGCTCAAATCTGTGCGATACCGTCCTACCCACACACACCCTGGTCGAATGGCCTGTGTACAGCAATTGCACCGATTTAATAAAGGTGTCCCCAATTCCTACTTTACGTAACACCTCCCACAGGAACTCTCACGCTAATTAATCAAAAGCTTGCTCGATGTCTAGCAGCGCAAGTGCATAATGATCATCCTGCACTATTGGGGAATGTATCATCAATGACAGCTGCCGCAAATTGTACTATGATACTATCCAAGATGAAGCCACATTGGTCATCTGCTGCTCGCCAGCAGTCTTCTTGTGTGGATTTTGGGCTGACATTGGTGCGGAGCTTACCGGGACTGCGAGGACCAGCAGCCCGGATTCAGCCACAGCTGTGGCCTCTTCCCGGCCGGACACGCCCCCCTGCCTCTTGTTCTTCGCTGCTCGCGGCCCCCGCTCCGCAGGAGCCGCTCGCCAGCAGTCTTCTTGAGTGGATTTTGGGGAGACATTGGTGCGGAGCTTACTGGGACTGCGAGGGCCAGCAGCCCGGATACAGCCACAGCTGCGGCCTCTTCCCAGCCGGACACGCCCCTCTGCCTCCTGTTCTTCGCTGCTCGTGGCCCCCGGTCCGCGGGAGCCGCTCGCCAGCAGTCTTCTTGTGTGGATTTTGGGTGGACATTAGTGCGGAGTTTACCGGGACTGCGAGGACCAACAGCCCGGATACAGCCACAGCTGCAGCCTCTTCCCGGCCGGACACGCCCCCCTGCCTCCTGTTCTTCGCTGCCCCCCTGCCTTTACCTACTTAGCAGTTGATAGCTACCACATTGCGGGACGCGCGCCGGGCGAAGCCGGGCCAAGGTCGGGCCCGTTTTAGCCCGTTCGAGCATGGACGAGACCGGACCGGGCCACCCCTCTTGGCCTTCTGTTAGCCCACCCGGAGGTTAATCATTCTGCTTCACAACCTATCTCCCAGGGATTCCAATTAATAACAAGGGACATGACATCAAGGGAGACGAGAAGTAAAGCCATGGCATCAAAATCCAGGGTTGCAGGTACTTTGTACAGTTTTTTAATTAGAGCTTATTCTGTGGTGGACAATGAATTAACTAGCCTTGAAAGGCGACTCTCGGACGGTTTTGAAAGCGTTAGAAGATCTTCTCTGGGTCTAATTGCGAATGCCAGATCCCCGGAAAAGGCTGATCCCTCCCATTCAGCTCTCCTGGACAGTATCGACCAAACGATTGAGTCTGTCCTGCAAGAGCTAAGGACTACCTCATTTTTACAGCGAGACTCACTCCAGTCCATACCAGTGGTTGAACCTGCTTCAACATCGGAGGCAGTTCAGATTCTGGAAGAGGGGAGTGACCTTAATTTATCACAATCCCGAGGACTGCGGGAAGGTGCTGTCCCGAAAAGGAAAAGGGGGAAGCAGCTTAAGGGAGGAAAAAGGGCCAAATTAGATTGGCCGCTTAATAACCTTGAGAATTCCTCCCATGTAGTGGACTCTCCTACACCTTTAAATGTAAATGTAAATTCTAGTCCAACTCAGCCCGCTCAATCACGGGTGACAACGCTGCCAGTTTCTTCTTTCTTTGGTGAGGGGTCTTCTGGTGGGGGAGATCAGCATTCCCAAGCTTTTATTAATGCTCTGAAGAACTT
Organism: Lissotriton vulgaris; assembly: GCF_964263255.1. Taxonomy (NCBI): domain Eukaryota; kingdom Metazoa; phylum Chordata; class Amphibia; order Caudata; family Salamandridae; genus Lissotriton; species Lissotriton vulgaris. The sequence continues at coordinate 163,866,740 of NC_141686.1, read as the reverse complement.
ATTGTACCCCTAATGCCCAGACTCGACCGGATCAATTCTAGGCTACAAGCAATAGAAACTGTGACTGGGGGTATTGAGGATCATCTGAGAACTAGGGGCAGTACCCAGAGAGTGCCTATGAATGTGGGCGTTCCCCCTCCACCCAATCCCTCTGGTCTGTTAACTGTGAAGAAAACTATCCCCCCTACCGTAGTTAGCACAACTTTACCCAACACACCGATTCCCACTCCAGTTCCTGCCCCTAGGGAACCACCCCCCCGGCCTTTAGCACAGAAGTCTAATCTCGCACCCACAAAGAACGCGATTGAGACTGGTGACCGCCCTGCCCAGGATCCAAATAGCTTATGCCGGAAAAAAGTTGTCTATTTACCCCCAGACGCAGCATCTCACGTGGTAATCTTAAGTGGTGTGCCTGAGCTTACTAACTCTGCCCAAGAAACCTTTGATTCCTTAAAAAATAAAGTGATCAGTTGGTTGAACATCCATAGGCCTCTTCCCCCCAATATGAGAAGCGAGCTGCTGATGGTCAGGAGGGTAGCTTGGGTGGGCAACACTTCGAAGAAAATCAAAGGTGACTGCATCCTGGTGAACTTTAGAGATCCGCAGATAGTTTCTCATATTTGCAATTGGCTGGGTGACTCGGGAAATACAACCATTCGACCATTGCCATTGTCCTTCTTCTATCCACCACCAAATACCCAATGGTATCCAGGAACTGATAATGGATGGACAAGGGTGGGTCCAAGCTCCCAAGGTGTAAGGTATAGGCCCAATCGATATGATGCACCTACCCCGAGAGACTACTCATATACCAACAGATACAGCTGTCTTGATCAGGTAGACTGACTCCAGTTGGAGGCAGGCAAAGGGGGAAGAGCAGGGGGGGCGCCTCACTTAGTTCAGCCTGGGACAGTTGTGGCCATCCCTGATGATGGCCATCTTTCTCCGGAGTACACACTTCCTGAACTTGTGGGCATTGTCAATAGAGGACGCTCTGGGCAACCTCCAGCCAATTCCTCTGGCCGGAGTGCATTAAAAATCCTTTCCTGGAATGTGGCGGGCCTATCTAACAAACTCGCCTGGCCTGATTGGGGATCATTTATAGAGCTAAACAATATCTGCCTCTTCCAGGAAACATGGGCAAGGGAAGAGAAATTTCGCCTGGGATTTGCTTCGTTCTCAGTCCCCGCAAGGTGGGGGGGAAAGGTAGACCGTCTAGGTGTCTAACAATTTGGGTTGTAACCCATCTGGGCTGCTCTGCCAGAATCATGGACACAGCATCCGAGGATGTACAGTGCGTGATTCTAGAGTGGCAGAATGGCTCTAGACTCGCACTGGTCAATATCTACTCTAGACCTGTGAGTCCTACATCTGAGTCTAAAGCTATTGAAGAGCTATCCTCCTTCTCAACTAACATTCCAGAGGGAGTTTTGTTCCTGGTGGGAGGAGATCTTAACTCCCACTTCGAACCCCTGGAGGGTTTACTGGATGGTGTAAACCAGGAGGAGGATGATCTCTGGAAAATCCCACAGGTTGCATCCCCTTCGGCAAGGTCATGGGCTCCATTGGCCATTCAAATTACGTCTTTGATGTTGGCCCATTCTATCAGGGCATGTAATGGCCATACTAAGTCTAATAACCCAACTATGACCACTTTTAACAAGCCAGGGAGGGAGGCACCTTTGGATTACATCTTTGTCGAGTGTAGGGCTTGGAATAGAGTTTTAACCTTAAAGTTGTACCAAGGGGAGAGAGTGATCATAATCCCCTGATCTTGGACTTTTCTATGCCTGGTATCAACAAGGGCAGCCCAGCTCCACAGGCTGATACATCTAACGGGGCTACTCTGTCTAGTAATAGACGTAGGGCAAGATGGGACAAGCTGGTCAACAACCCAGATGGAGTTGGGAAATATATGCCGGGTCATCCCTGTACTAGTTGACATAGTTGCTCTTATCGATCAGCATCCCACGCATGATTTTTCCGAAAGGCTGGGAGCACTTAATAAGGTACTATTTGCTAGTCTCTCAGATATTCTAAATCCCCCAGGTCCCAGTGAGAGAAGGGCAGGAAGGAAGCCTACCTGGTATAACAGTGGTATATGTAAGAGGGGGGTCCCCGCAAGGAAACGTGTTGTGTGCAACACACACAAACAGCAACACTTATTTATACTTATACAACTATATAAACCACAATCAGAGCAATTGAGAGCAGTATTGTCATTTATTTTACCCAGTATCAATCATTTAACAGTACATTCTCAATGCTTTTTGAAAGGCCCCAAAGGGGGGAGGGAGAGGAGGGTGAAGGAAGGGGGTGTGCTCAGGGCAGTGTAAAGTCAAAGAAGAGTAAACAAAATCACAATGAAAACTATCATAAACGATATGGACATATGAATCAGAACAAATCTAACACAAAAGCCTAAATAATTAAGGCATCCATTTCAGGAGTATTACACTAAAGGCCTTCAACGGTCACATATGAAACATTAGAGATGATTAGAGGGCATGTGCCGGAGGTCCGCATCAAAGAACAAGAGCCGTCGACGTTTCGACCCCTGGCCGTAGGCTACGTTTGGTCCTTTAACGGGGTCTTCATCAGGACAAGTGCAGGAGAAGGAAGGGGCAAGGTTGGAGGGGCGACAATATCTGTGAAATTAAAACAATAGATCAGGTCGCTATTTTAAGATCGTCATCCTATTAGACAGAATTCAATTACACTAACAGGGATTTACCATGGGCTCAGGGCCTGCTGGGCCTCCAAGCGTAGGACATTAGAGTAGGACCAACCATTAGTCTTGGTCAAACTCGGCGATTTGAATTCGCTAAAACACAGAGGAATAACATAGCTTTTGGAACGAGTGGAACTTCAGGAGACTGAAATTGCTAAGAAGAAGAACTCCACTCACATGAGTTGTCAACCAATCAGCCGATTGGTGAAGGTTTCTTGATACACTTTCCCAGTAGGCAATTAACACGGGGGAGGAGGGTGCAAGGGAGTATGCACCAGCTGTGAATAGAATGTTAAAAAATGATGAAAAATGATTAAGTCGGGTGCTGCTTGTATCAGACCTGAGTGGGTACTGGTCGTGCCATGCAATTACTTACATTAAAATTAAAACGAGTAACCTTGAAGGCCACTGTCGGTCTTATCACTCGGAAGTTTTCTCTGCTTCAAACTTTCAGAGTGTGTAGTCGCTGGAGATGAGAAATAGGTACAAGTTGCAAATGGCTCCCTCAAATCACTCGATTAACCTAAGTGTATACTTAGGGACATTCTTAACCACGTACGTACCTCCAGTGTGAACATTAGTCTGAGAGCCGATCCTCCTTAACTTGGTGTCGGTCTATCTACGAGTCACATCAGATTACATCAAGGGCCAGAATAGCTCAACCGTTCTGTCAATCTCAGTGGAGTAGAAACCTTAACGGGGAGATTTAAAAAGGGAGCTTACACCTCAGGTACTAAATTAGTATCTTTTTCAGAGTTTTTAGAAGAGAGGAAGTTAGAGGGTTTTTTTCGGCAGACTTACACAATATTTATGAGGGCTGCTACCATCAGTTGAGCATCAGCGCCAAGTCCGCATAATTGCTTCGCGGAGTTTAGGCGGGAAACGTGGTTGTCGATTTTCGCCGGGAAGGGATCCTACGAAGTGAAAAAACCATCGGATGTCAAAATTGGGAATACTCATGTGATGGTGTGACTGGGTATAAGTCGCTCGTTATAGGGGAGGCGCATGGTACTTACAGCCCCTCGATGATGCCACTGCAGTCAATGCTTGTCCGAGGCAACTATGACAGCTATGCGGAGTTCTGGGCGGAGTCTATTTATGACTGACTTGTGGGAAATGGAAGAGTTACTTCAAGAATCGCGTTCTTGAGATGGTGTTGTTTTCTGAGAGAACCCGCTAGACATACAAATCAGTGAATCATACGTTCCTTAACATGTGGTACATATTTACACATTGCAATAATTACAAGCGCTCGTGCACTTCTCAAACATGAGGGTGTAGGCGAGCCGCATCAGACATAGTATTTGCAGAAACATTATAAGTACCAACTCAAGCACTTCTCTAACATGAGAGTGTAGATGAGTTTGTTCGCACAAAATTAGATGTTATTATCTACATCAATCAATTGTTTAACCTAGTGCTGCCAACTGTGCCAGACTGCTATCCTGTTCATTCAGACCATTTTTTATCGAATCTAAAAGGGACATCCATTTTGATTCACGTGTGTTGAGAGCTACCTGCAGGTTCCCTCCTCTTGTGCCTAGAGATACTTTTTCAACAGCCCACCATCTTAACTCTGACACCATATGCCCTGCCTTCTGCCAGTGGTCTACTAGAGGAGCGCCCAATACCTTACATCGAAGTCTGCTGCAATGGGAAGAGATACGGGCTTTTATCTTCTGCATACTCCCTTGCACCCTCCTCCCCCGTGTTAATTGCCTACTGGGAAAGTGTATCAAGAAACCTTCACCAATCGGCTGATTGGTTGACAACTCATGTGAGTGGAGTTCTTCTTCTTAGCAATTTCAGTCTCCTGAAGTTCCACTCGTTCCAAAAGCTATGTTATTCCTCTGTGTTTTAGCGAATCCAAATCGCTGAGTTTGACCAAGACTAATGGTTGGTCCTACTCTAATGTCCTACGCTTGGAGGCCCAGCAGGCCCTGAGCCCATGGTAAATCCCTGTTAGTGTAATTGAATTCTGTCTAATAGGATGATGATCTTAAAATAGCGACCTGATCTATTGTTTTAATTTCACAGATATTGTCGCCCCTCCAACCTTGCCCCTTCCTTCTCCTGCACTTGTCCTGATGAAGACCCCGTTAAAGGACCAAACGTAGCCTACGGCCAGGGGTCGAAACGTCGACGGCTCTTGTTCTTTGATGCGGACCTCTGGCACATGCCCTCTAATCATCTCTAATGTTTCATATGTGACCGTTGAAGGCCTTTAGTGTAATACTCCTGAAATGGATGCCTTAATTATTTAGGCTTTTGTGTTAGATTTGTTCTGATTCATATGTCCATATCGTTTATGATAGTTTTCATTGTGATTTTGTTTACTCTTCTTTGACTTTACACTGCCCTGAGCACACCCCCTTCCTTCACCCTCCTCTCCCTCCCCCCCTTTGGGGCCTTTCAAAAAGCATTGAGAATGTACTGTTAAATGATTGATACTGGGTATTGTAAAATAAATGACAATACTGCTCTCAATTGCTCTGAATGTGGTTTATATAGTTGTATAAGTATAAATAAGTGTTGCTGTTTGTGTGTGTTGCACACAACACGTTTCCTTGCGGGGACCCCCCTCTTACATATACCATATAGCGCCCAGGTCCCCGCGACTGCATGGGTAAAACCCCCCCTAGTGTAACGTACCTGGTATAACAGGGCATGCCGATTGGCAAAAAGCGAACTCCTGGATGCTTTGAAACACAATACCAACAGGGAATTAATAAAGAGTAGGAGGCAAGCATACCGGCAGCTAATCCGCCATGCTAAGATCGAGTGGGGGAATGAAAATTGGGCAAAGTTAACATCAGCCTTGGTGGTTAAAGACCTACGGAAGTTCTGGCAGATTGTGAGCACTGGGTCGGTTGAACCAGAGCTGGCAGTACAGCCGAACATTGCAGCAGAGGTTTGGGAACAACATTTTAGCACCCTGTATAAGGTGGATAACTTCCGCATGGTGCACCACTCGGGCGACATAGTGAGCTCGCCTGCGGACGGTTCATCCGAGATTAGGTTCAATTTAGGTGAGGTCCGGGACGCTATATCCAAGCTACCTGCAGGTAAAGCACCAGGGTTGGATAAGGTACCGGGAGATCTTTATAAACACGAACCTGGGATCTGGGATCCCTACTTGTTAACAATTTATAATGCAATCCTTGGAGGTATGGCGGTCCCAAGTACTTGGCTGGGAGCAGAGTTAGTCCCCATTTTTAAGAAGGGGTCCCCTCTGCTCTCATCCAACTACAGGCCAATCAGCCTGATAGATGTATCTCAGAAGCTTTTTGCAAGGCTGATTTTGGACCACCTTTTGGACTGGATGGTGGACTCCGAAATCTTAAGCCAGTATCAAGGGGGTTTTAGAAAGAACGTATCCACCATTGACCAGATCTTCAGACTATCTATGCTCTACTGGAAAACGGTCATTGTGGAGGGCGGTTCATTATATACCGTTTTCGTGGACCTCCGTGCGGCCTTCGATTTGGTCCCACGCAGGAAACTTTGGAGCGTTCTGGGGGACCTAGGCATCCCAGTCCCCCTACTGAACATCATAATACGACTCCATACTCAGAACTTCGCTAGGGCCAGGTGTGGGAGAGAAAGCAATTTGTCATCTAGCTTCTCCGTTGACAGGGGGTAAGGCAGGGTTGCATTCTGGCGCCAACCCTGTTCTGCCTCTATGTCAACGGAGTAATCCCCCATCTGAATGCAGTCCCCAACAGAGATGCCCCAAGGCTGGCTGGGTCGGGAGTCTCTGCGATCATGTTCGCAGATGATACCCTGCTACTCGCTAAGACTCCAATGGGTATACAGCGTGTCTTGGATGGCTTTGTCACCTTCTGTTACGATAGGGGGCTTGAAATAAATACATCCAAAACGAAGTTCATGATTTTTAACCCTCCGAAAACAACTCGCCCAAACCCTGCTATAGGTGGTGTACGGCTGGAAAGGGTGCAGACGTTCGAGTATTTGGGTCTGACCCTTAATGAAAACATGACCTGGGCCCAACATCAGATCAAATCCCAATTAAAGCTCTCCCAAAAGGTGGGGGGGATTCTTAAACTACTGAACAAATCAACGTTAAAACCTATCAGCCCACCTCTTGAAATCTACAAAATGCAGGCACGTGGGGCGGTAATCCATGGAGGTGAATTGTGGGGTCACAATTGTGCCCCTGCAATTACTGCCACTGAAAACAAGTTTATCAGGCAGTTGGTATCCATGCCTGCCAGCACACCCCTGCTTCCCCTCAGGCTAGATTTGGGATTGAGATCACTAAAAGAGGAATTGGGCCTTAAGCCCCTAACATTCTGGAGGCGACTGTGGGTCACCCCGAAACAGTCTTGTGGCTAGCACCTTAATCACAATTTTTAGATCGATTTTCAACATGGATAGAGTACGGTAGCAGGACACCATGAGTCATCTCTATCAGGCTTTGGCAGTCTAACTATTATCTCATCCCTTATAGACTCTGACAGTAGCCCCCTCTCAGAAGCCTCTTTATAGACTTCCAACAGTCGCTCAGCCAAGTTACCCTGCCTAGTGTAATGAAGTTCACCCGGGGCCTTCGCCGTCTTCAACGTTTCCATTGACGCTATTATCTCGCCCTTTGTTATGGAGGCATCCAGAATGTCCTGGCATGTGTATCATGTCTAGGTACGACTGCATTGCATTTGTACTCGTGTCCCATGTATCTAACAGGTCCTTCTTACAATCCTACCAGTCCTGTAGACTGAGAGGCTTCTTAATAAGTTACCTTTCCAGGACAACCAGTCGCTTCTCAAGGCAATCTAACTGGTAAGTTTCTGTCTAACTCTGTACATTATATTCAGGCACTCCCCTCTCAATAAAATCTTCATTGCATCCCAATCTATAGCCCTGGTCGAGGCGCTGCCCCAGTTGTATATACAACAAGAGAGGAAGGGAATAATGGCTACTCTCCCACCCCTTATTTCAATACTTATTATCAACAAAAGAGCGCCAATAAGACACGAGTGAAACCCTATATCACAGTGAACAAAAGGTGAAACCTACCTAAATGTGAATGGTCATTAAGCTATGGGGGAGGCAATGAAAAATAGAAAAATTATTTATTTTCTAAAAGAACCCTCACTCACTCTAGAGGTGACATGCTTCATCATGGGGTTCGGTCACAAGGGGGGCCGACTATCCCCACCTGTGTGCTACCACGCCTGCAAGTGCAGCGGAGCTGGTATGTGTGAAGGGAGTGATCAGTGCAAAAAGGTGTGTTGTAAAAGATCACAACTGTGCCTCAACAAACTTTATTTAGGGCCAGTTGTTCACATTAAAAACTGTGGAGTCACTGGAATTTTAAATTTTTATCCAGGGACTTTAAAAAGTGCATGGTCAACATGTTTCTGCTGGTGGTGCTATAGTCAGCTAAGCTTTCTTCAGGACCAGATTATAAAAAAGGAAACAAATCCTACGGGGGTCCAAGCACGCTAAGGCCTGCCCACACCGTTAGGAAAACAAAGAGAAGATCCAGTAATTTTTACTCTCCTCAAAATAACTCACGGTTTTACCCGTCCTTAGGACTCCTGCTAATCGTCAGGTGGAGTTTGTTGCTTCAAGGTGCAACACGCTTCATGGGCTCAAAGTGTTAGGCATATTTTCACTCTCAGTCAAACTTGCTGCTGGGAGGCTCGCCGTTTATTCACCTATTTGATTCTCCCCGGAGGCCCGGATCGTGCCCCAGTTGTCACTGAAGTAGCCATCTTGTGCCCTGGGAACCTCATTACTCAAACACTTAATCCGCTAGTGCCTCAACATTCATTCTCCATCGTGGCACTGCCGGAAGCTGTACATGCATACAAAACGTGACAAGCAGGGGGGAGTGATCTGAGATATAGCGCACTGGATATGTGATGTTCTCCACCCACTACAGGACCACATCAGTTATTAAGTAATCATCTATAGAGCTATGCGCACCCATGCAGGGCACATAGCAGGAGTACAGCCTACTCTGAGGGTGACGCAGACTCCACACATCATGGAGTCCCAACTCCCTCATCATTTCCCCCAATTCACCTGTCATTGCAAGTTTGGTGTCTGCCTTGGAAGGGGGGGGGGTAGGGGGGGTGACAGTCCATCGCTCCATTTAAAACACAGTTCAAATCCCCATCCACTATCACAGCCAGCAGCATATGCTCTAACATGGCTCACAGAATATTGCCAAGAAATACTGGGTCGTCGGTTGTGGGGGCATAAACGTTCACCAGGCATACCTCTCTAGCATCTAGGGTCTCTGCAACTATTACATAATGGCCTTTTGGTCAATCTTCACCTCCTTTGCTACAAAGGAATCCTTGGTGCCACTCCTATCTTGGCCCACCTGGCATAGCTAATGTAGGTGATCACAAAGAGCTGGCCCGCCATCTGCACCACAGGGTAGGCAAGCAAGGGCCCCAGGTATAGGTCTCCTGCAAAAAGGCCACCGACACACCATGTCGGCACATGTAGGGGTGCTCTCTCTGCCTTTTAGCAAAGTGACCCAGTCCTCTAACGCTCCAGGTTAAACATTTCCAATCAGAAGCCATCTCATGCGCTCTCGCCAACCTGCACCACAGCCCCTTACTTTTGCGGCGCAAGCCTCGGATTCCACCCAATCATTCAATATGAGCCATACCTGTCCCCATAAAACAAATTCAAAACCCAAACCTTGGGAAACCCCCCTCCTGCGGGCAGTGAGTTCAAACTGGAAAGCCTTCCCCAACATGGCCCCTCCCAGGGACCGCTGCCCGATCCCCCCAGAAGAGGCAATGATTCATTACGAACATTTGCATATAGCAAAGGGCCCGACATACCACCAAGCGGAGAAGCTGAAGCACTCAGCCTGCTCAACAGGACTGTGGCCCGCAGTTAGCTCTATGCCGGCATACAGACAAGTATATAAGTATTCCATTTGTCCCTCCAGCATATCCCCCTTTCCCCGTTTATAGTGTCATTCATTTCATATCTTGCACCAGATAACAGTAGCAACAGCATCGGGAAGCGGTCCTGGACAGTGGCCCAACATATCAAAAGAACAAACCATGCTTCAATACAGCACCGTCCCTCCCTTACTCTCTGTCTGAGGCCCCGCTCCCTCAGCCCTTTTATATTATAATAAGGTGGGACGGGTTTGTGTGTGTCAGGAATACAGTCTACAGAGTACCATCAGGATAAAAGAGGATTCTTCCGGCACGGCTGGCAATCGAGTAAGTCAGCAAATCTGCAGAGTGCCGCCATGCACGAGACCCTCATCCCAGGATCCCAATTCTTTTCTTTGGGTGGTCCAGGGCATTTCGTCACAGTCTGACCCGCAGGATAACCAGCCAGTTGTTGGCCTCCGCAGGGCTAAAGAAAAAGTAGGCCTTCCCATTGTGATGTATTCTGAGTTTTGCTGGATACATGAGACTGTATTACATGTCACTATCTCTCAGCCGTTTTTCAATGCCTAAAATTTCTTCTGTAGATCTTACACTTTGAGCGTATAATCCAGGAATATCATGATGAATTGACCATTAAATGTTGGTGCGTTATGTGCCCTGGAATGTTGCAGAATCGCATCCCAGTCATTGAAATTTAATAATCGGGCTATGATGGCACAAGGCGTGCCCCAGGCCAGGGCGGGCGGACAGCGCCCTGTGCACCTGCTCAATTGTGAAGAATTTTGAAAGTCTTTTGGAACACAGTGTGTCCACAATCCAGCCTCTCTGAAGAGCTCCACTGGCTGGCCCTCTACTTTCTCCGGAAATCCCACAAGTCGAATGTTATTCCTCCTGGACTGCCCGTTGGCATCCTTGACCTGTACTTCCAGGCATGTAATTCGTGGCCAGGGGCGTAACACAGGCCCCCGCAGCCCACGCAGTGCGGGGGGGGGGGCCCCAGGCTTCACTATCCAAGGGGGGCCCCTCGTGACCCCAATGCTTCAAAAAAGAACAGCTCGTGGAAGGCAGCCTGTTTTCCACCGAGCTAAATGCATAAAAATCCTTGCAATGTTATTGCGGTTTGTACTGTGAGGCCTCGCTCTCAGGAGCTGAACAGAGCCACACAGGGAACAGCATTCCAACCTCCAACCCCAACCCCCCAGGAAGGTGACTAAATGAAGGGGCCCCCTTGCTAGGTGAGAGAGAGGCTTGCTTGCTCTGTCTTTAAAGCAGCCTAAAGCAGCCTGCACGCTCTGACCCAGGACGGAAGCGAAACAATGTTTCAAGTGACATTGTTTCTCTTCTGTCAGAGTGCAGGAGGCTCGGAAAGAGGATGGGTGTGGGGGCCCAGTTAAAGCAGGAGGCAGCACAGAGAGGAGAGCTGACGCAGAAGGATTGCAGCTCCCTCCAGGAACAGGATCTGCTGGGACCCATTGGAAGGTAAACACACATTTGCAATATATGGTTTTGCAATATATGAATTTGCATATATGCAAGTCATATATGGTTTGGGTTACAATTGTAAGTTATGGATTTGTGTTGTGTAGATTAGATCTGTGTAGTGAAATAATGTGGCATGGTGTGCAGTGTAATTATGTGGAATGTTGCTACGTGGCACACACTGGATTTGTGTGGAATGTATTTATGCAATATGGAGTAGAGAATAATTATGTGGAGGTAAATTATGTGGTGCTGAGTTGTATTATGTGGAGTGTAATTATGTTGTGTGATGAATTCGGTGAGGTTTAACTGTGGAATTGTGTGACGTGTGGAATTATGTGGCATGGTGTGGTGTATAATTGTGCAAAGTGGAATTATGCAGCATGTTACAGAGTTGCATTTTGTGGAGGGTAAATAGGTCTTTTGCAGTTAAGTGTAAATATGTTGTGTGAACAGTGGCGGCGGGTGAGTTTTGAAAGTGGGAGGGCGTAAAAGTTGCGGGATGAGTGTTATATCGCGAGTGAGCAAACAAACAAGCCCAACTGAGAACATTTGGGATGAGGGGGGTTCCACCCCAAGAATTTTTTGAGATAATGAACGGTAAATGGGAGGAAAGGATAGTGTGTGAAGCGGGCATTCTGCCGAGAGAAGGTGCAAGCACAGGGAGGAGGAGGTGTTAGAAGGAGGGCAATATAAAGGGGAGATAAAGATGGGAGAAACACAAGTGTAATTAGGAGAGGGGTGAGCAACGAAGGAGGGAGTAGTGTAAAAAGGTTGAAGTATGTAATAGAAAGATCTGGGAGAGTGGGACATTGTAAAAGGGTGAGGGAGGAGGGGAAAAGCAAATGCGTAAGATGTATGGAAGACTTGGTTGAGAGAGAGACAGGCGGGTCTAATGACCAGTCAGAGAGATAGGGGAATGGACAGCGAGAAGAAGCAGAGAGATGGAGAGAAGATAGGAAAAATGTGTCAGAAAAAAGAGGAGTTGTAGGCAAGTGAAGGAGCAGAGGAGAGTGAGTGAAAGCTTGGAGAGCATGAGTGAGGGTGTAGCGGTAGAGAGTAGGGATGAGCAGGAGTACAAACTGGAGAGAGTGGAGGCAAATTGGGATGGGATCAGCACTTCCTGGTACAGCGCGATTGGCGGTTAGTCAAGATGCAGATGAGCGGCCCCTCTTATTGAACCTCTGTGCATTACTAAATATTAACTGCCCTTGTCTGGCACTGTGCGCCCTGCCAACTCTGGTACAGCACTGTGCACATGATCAGCCTCTATGCAGCTTTGTGCACACAGTGAACTTTTGTAAAAAATAGTGCCTCTGAGTTAGTTAATATCTGTACCAAGTTACAAAGCTCATAAGTGTCTTTGTGTGTATCCCTGAATGTGCTGAAGTTGAAAGGGTACCGCAAAAATAGTGTCACTTCATCATGGTGGGGAATAAAGTCATTTTGCATTAAACACAAGTGATAACAATATATTGTATTTCGATCACCAAAACCCTTTCATTTTGAGCACTGAAAGGATCACACATCAAAAAAGTGATTGGCCTTCGGTATGCTTCTGGCAGTGACATACTGTATGTAACAGGCACATTTTCACAATTGGACAGTTCACTGCTGGGAAGAGCAGAAAGAGTTACTGTTTGGAGTGATGGGGGTGGGGGGGCGGGGGTAAAGGAGGTGCTGTGCTTGGATAAATGACCCTAACACTATACTCACAGCCACGAAGGCTAGGTGTGGTCGACAACAAATCTATCAGCTTTTAAAAAAGATCATATGAAGAATCACTTCTCAACAGTTTCCATTTGGCAACCATTTCACCCATGAGTAACTTTCACCTTCAATCTATGTCCTGCATCTATTTGAATTCAGCATAGTTCTTAGGCCGGCTGATCATTAGTTTTTGCCTATGTCTTCGCCTACTGTCTGTAAAATGCTTTAGTGGACTAATGGCACCCACTATAGAGATCTGTGTGAAAACTGAAAACTACAGCTTCACATCTTGCAGTGCCTACTAAACGTTGCATCCTTACAAGGTCGATTCAGAGTTAGTGAACAATAATAATACTATTAGTGCCTAAAGATGGAACCAATCGTGAAGTGTGCCTTTGTGACTGTACTAATTATGCCGCACACTGGTGCCCTGGCATGTAGGTTTGAACTCTATAAAAACTCTGACTAAATGAAATAAATAACTGTGTGATGAATCTGCCAGATGAGTCACAGAATCACAGTTGGCACAGCGTGCCCTGAATACATTCCAGTGGATTGGACATTATCTAAATAGTATTCCATCCATTTATTTTGGCCTTTTAAACATCAATACAAAAATATTTTACTGGAAAAAGAGCTGGTATGGACACTCTGAAATCTTTTAACTTTAAAAAAGAATTAACACAGTTGTGGTTCACAATACTTGCGGGGTGGAGGCTGGGGGAGTTGAAAATTAAAATAAAAACGTACCTTGCCGGTAACGCCCCGCCTCTGCTCCTGGACCAAGGTCCAGCGTTGGTGCTCTTCAACAGGAACAGCTGCGTCACTGGCAACCCCTCTCAGCCAATACTGATGCTGCCCCAGCAGCACCAGAATTGGCTTAGCAGGGATACTCGCTGCCCTGCCGCCCATTAGGAGACTGAGGGTTGCAGCGTTGATCAACCCTCGCTCTCCTAATGCGCAGCCACCAGCCACAGCTAACACTAGTGCGCATGACTGGGCTGGTCGGAAAAATTCTCTGACCTAAACCCAACATGTGCATTTGTGCTGCTGTGTGTGCTCCGCACCACCCACAGGTCTGACAATGCATGTCAGCCAGCATGTGTTGGAATCTTAGATCCCGCCTTCTCCATGCAGAGCTGCCGTTTTTGCAGATCGCTCCCCGCAGGGAGGCGGAGGTTATCCTGGGTCACAACATCACCCACTCCAGAGCTCCGGTGCCCTTCTCAAGCCCCTTGCTCCTGTCAGGAACCAGTCCTTGCAGATGTCGCACTCAAAGCGGATGACATCGTAGGGCTGCTGGGGCATGGCGCACGCGCCTGCAACAAATCCTCGAGAGACCTAATTTTATGGACACACTACGGAAATACGGCAAAATGTTGCGGGCATAATAAAGGGACACTCATTACAGGACTACCACGCAGGCAGCTGTACTGCATAACAAAAATTACTGCATCATGTGTAGGAGACAGGGAAAGCACCAGGAAAAAAGACGGTGGCCACGTGGAAATACTACACCAGCTTTGATTTGCAGCGCTACCCGAGGAGGCACGATGCCTGTTATGCATGATTTTGCATTCCAGTGCGGTGATGCGGATCACCACACTGAAATGTGTTAGTTCAACACCAGATGCGTGGTACTTGGCAGGAATGAATTAGGTGGCGTGGATTTGGACAAGCTGGGCATGCTAAGGCTTTTATGTCATGGGGTTTAAAGTGGGCGTTTGTCTATTTCTCTTTGTAAAAATAATATGGGCTGTTTCTTTACCTTCCGGTACATTTATGAACAATTTGTTAAGCTAAGTTGCATTGTTGCATTGTGTGCGCATGCAGGTACGCCAGACATGCACAAAATCATCCTACGTCTCAGTATTAACTTCCACACTTCTAAACTTGAATTCCAATCCGAGAATGAGTTACCTGTTTGCTTTAAAATGATAGTTAGTAAAACAAGTAAGTGCTTGTATAAGTAGCAAAGGTTTTAACGGGACTTGTTTTCGTGTAAGGTATTTCCTTTCTCAGTTCATGAAAGGGATAAAAAACATGTCCAGATAATAATAGGGTTGGCTGGATGGTGCGATAGCAGAATATTGAAACATGTGGATCTGGTGAGGACTGCGGGCAGCAAGTGCTTGATACACTATTTGCATAAGAAAATACTATATTTTATTTTGTTATCCTCCCTTAGTTATTAGTAAAGAAGGAGCGTTCACCGACAGCATTTGGTTAGTCTTAGGGAGACAAAGAATGCTGTGGTCTGTGGTAGATGCCGCCCAGAAGTCATAGGTATATTTATCCAGAGCTGCCATTGAAAGGAAGTGGAAATGCGCTTTAGATGTTGCTGGTAGTGACGGCTACTATGCGGTTGCAGACTTCGCTGGGCTGACAGTGGGTGGGGAAATGCTACGTTGTCACTATAGGTTTAATTACATGAATCGCACATTCTCTCTGGTGTTTGTCCTTGGGGTACTTGCTGACTGGTGCTACACATGGGATCAGGTTTGCCTCTGACAGGAGGTATGGTTTAGTGGGGAACATAGTGTAAATTAATGTTGGTGTGAGGAAACAAATATAGGACCCTTTGTACATTTGTACATTTAATATTATTTTGTGCATCATTCAGAAGATGAAAAGTAGCAGGAATGGCTTTGACGCCGTAGAGGCTAGCAGGAAGATCTGTTTTGGGGTGGTCAGTTGAAGAGATTGTTTAACATGTTTTAAACTACCACAGTGGCATTGGGGGAGGGCAGCAGTTGAAAGGCTCTGTCTTTACTGGTAGGCAGCGGTTACATGGGGACCAGCCATCAGTCTTTCTGTCGGTGGTGGACAGGGGAGCAGTGGGCAGCAGTCACAGGTTTGCAGTGACATCTGAGGGGTGGTTTGAAAAGGCGGGCGGAAAAGCATAACTGCGGGTTTCGTAGGGGCGAGAGTAGAGTTGATGGATGCGTTAGTAGCAGGCACGAAGGCAGTGGTCTGTGTTTGGAGGTGGTTAACTGAGCAGGCTTTGCTTGAAGGTGGATCATTAACATTACATAGAAGGATGTGTTTGGTGGGTGGCTGGAGGCAGTGTTATGTAACTTTGCTGGAGGGCGCAGCAAAATTTACTGATGTATGTAAATCACCTGATAAAAGGGCGGATGTGACCAATGGAGGAACCAGAATCCTTTTTTTATGGCTGGGGTGAGCCCCTGCAGTCTGGCGGGTCGCTGGCTGGAGAGCTCTTGACTGGCGCGGAGAATGAGGGGTCCCCTCCATGTACTTTGCAGGGGGGCCCCATCAGGTTTCGTTACGCCACTGTTCGTGGCTGCAGTTCAGCCACCGTTTTTTGTAGGGCAGCCAACTCTGATTGCAGGGTTAATACCTCCTTTTCAGTGTCTGTAACCCTTTCGGAAATCTTGCAAACATCAGCGTAAAGTAGTCCCATTTCCAATGCCACCCTTTTAATCTTGGCCAGGGTGAGCTCCCTGGATCCCTTGATCTCTGCTACTATCTCTGACATAGGTGTAGTTCCCTGGTCCCCTGCCGGGGCTGCCAGTGCAGCCCCCTGTTGCCCCATCTGATTGCAGTGGCAACACATATTTGTCAATTTTTTTACCTGCAAAGTTTTAACGCCTTTGTCTTTAGCCATGGCTATTTAGGGCATGTCACCTTAAATGTTAGCTGAGAACTTTCTTACAAAGCCAGTGACTTGTGGGTTCCACTTGTGGCACATATACCTCAAGGCTCTTGTTGCCTGTTCTCCTCTGCAGCTGGGCCAATGCCTGGAGCTCTGAGCTAGGCACCTCCCGCCCATGCCTGAACAGCACTGTAGGTCACCACCACAGGGGGGTCTCAGGCTTGTAGCACTATATGTAGGAGCCTCGATTATTGCTCTGATATAAAGGGCATTCGTCCACAGTCAGCCATTAAAACCGGGATGTTAATGGCCTGTTGTAACAAGGCTATATCACTCTGGCAACGTCCAACTCATCGACGGGCCTCCGTCTATTATTGCTGCTGCACCCTAGGTGTCTTTATCGGGACCAGTTCTGTTGGTCATGCGCGTGTGTAGGCCTCGATTTTGGCCCCAATCTCTTTGCTTTGTAGCCCCTGTGCTGCACAGTCAGTTCGGCAGCACCCTGCCTCCATATGCCCCGTCCTCGAGCCCCCGCTTCACCTCCTGTTCCCAGGGCACCGGGAACTCCAGGTGCACCTGCTGGGTCCCTCAGCATCTGATGCGTCAGCCGCCTCCATCCATCCTTCATCCGGTCGCCTCACGGTATGGACCGTATTCAGCCTGGCGTTGCCTCCTTGCAGGGGAGCGACCCCCTTCATCGTGCGCCTGCCTCTTTGGCCCTCAAACTCTCCGGTACTTGGCCCACTACCACCAACCGTGGCCAACTTCGTCCATTACTCGGTGCCTCGGATTTCACCACCCCCAGCTGTCGGTCCGCGTTCGGCCTCAGTTTATTCAGCACCCGTGAGTCTTAGCGCATGAAGTGCGTAGGCACAATCTCCACTTCCTCGCCAGTAGGCCGCTAACCTCTGGCAGGTCCCATCTCCTGCCTTCACTGCCGCTTTCGCCGTCTTTTTGTTTAGGCTTAGCGAGTGAAGGACAACTGGGACAGCTCTCAACTCAATGTTGGTTTGAATTTCTGCCGATGGTACAGGATTATGCAGGATTTAGGATTGGTCAGTGCAAGCTCTAGGGAAACATGTCTATACAGCCATCTTGCCTGGCCACGCCCCCGAGTATGTAGAACTTGATGTCTAAAATGTCTGTTTCTTTTATAGCAAATTGTGGTTTACTGAAATGTGTCTTTACATTGGTGTTCAGAGGTATACAAAGGTTAGCACGCATTTTTTACAACGCGGTGCTGTTACCACGCTACTTTTACCACGCAAGTCGTTACAACGACTTGCGCTGGAGGGCGCTCCAGGATAGTAAATAGTCTAATTTACTATCCAACTCCTTCCCTAGAGTCCACGGGGACTGGAGTTGGAATAGTAAATTAAAAAATTTACTATCCAGCGCCCCTCCACGCAAGTCGTTGTAACGACTTGCGTGGTAAAAGTAGCATTGTAACGGTACGCGTTGTAAAAGTACGCGTGGTACTGTCATACATCCTGTTCAGAATACAGCGTTTTTTTATTGATTTTTTTGTTTAAATGATCTAACATAAATAAGCTGACACACAAGAAGATGATAATATCTGCTACCTGTTTTTAATGTATTTTGATTCTGCTAGATTTATTAGGAGAAACTGTACAAAAGTTAGATTATCTTTCTGGCTCTTCAGGTGTTAGCTACCAAAGTAGAGGAAATGGTTTGGCATCAGTAGGTTTTGTAAATGATTATAATATTCAATAATTTTAATGTCAAAAATTATATATCCATGTTACTAACACATAGGGAACATTTTATATTTTTGTGATGCATTTTTCTATTAAAAATTATCTTACTTTACATATTGCTGCTCTCTGTGGTTTGTTGGTGTAAGTGGTCTTGATGTCCCTTTAATTTGAGACCCTCAACTTTCTTAATCATGCATGCTGTATTCTTTACATAAGGTGAAATAACCTGGAATAACGGTCTCAAAAAACAATCTCCATATTACACTGGGTTTCTGTAAGCAAGTTAATACTCTTTCAGTATAAGCAGTGGGTTCTTAAGTCTTGTATTTTAGATAGTCCACAAAGGGTTGGTGTTGTGGGGTTCGGATTAATAAAAAACACATACTTTAGTTGACAAATCAAGCCAGATTCTAGAGCTCCTTGAGTTACAGTAGATATATTTTGTTAAATTCACCAATACAATCTGTCCTGTTTTATGCACTTGGTAGTATCAAAAATAAAGATACACCTACCCACCAATGGGTTTAACAGTGATCAGTCTGTTTTACTTTACTTCTCTGAGTGCCTTATTTTCTTCTTTAGAGAGAATAAATTCTCCTTACGATCTTTAATAAATATCTTCTCTACTCCTATCTTACTTTTTCAAAACTGTTCCAACTAGAGATAGTGTCTTGTTGTCTTATAGACGTATTTATAGAAAATGTTATAAGCTGAATTTGGTAAGAGCTTAAAGTGGTAAAATTGGGTAGTTTTGCAGCAGAGCTAGCGAAGCTGAAGAGTGAGAGGAAGGCACAGGGAGATACCATCAAGCACAAATGTTTAAAGAAGAATAGAAATGTAACCAATCACAGCACATTTGGAGGAAACTCCTAGCCCTTGGTGGCCAGATTAGATTAATGGAACTCGACAAAGCAGAATATGCCATTAAAAGTCTAAGTTAAAAATATTATGGAGGAGTGCATTTAGCTTACATACTTGGTGCTGGATTTGGCCCTTTTTGGCAGGTTCACCCCTAAACTTTTTGCCTTAAGCTCTGACATGGTGGTAGTGATTTTAGGCCTCCACGCACTTTAGCACTGCGGCCCAGTGTAAAGTGCATGCGTGTGGTGAGATTGACCTGCCCTCCCATAGGAATGCATGGGGGTTATGTGTGTCCATGGTAGTTCCTGGTATGAGGGAAGTGCAGGGTGGTGTTGCGTGTTTATCTAGGGTCCTGATCGATACTGTGACCTTATGCCCCTATTCGGCTATAAATCCATTTTATTCCCTATATTGGCATAACCGTTCAAGTGCGATATTCAGAAAGTCATCTCTGACCTCACACGAACAGAGCCACGTTCAAGGATATCTCTCTCTGCCACTTCCTTTGCGACCAATTAGTGCAATGACAGAGCAGAAGTCACTATCTGATATTCCTAGATTAACACTCCGAGTTCTTCAACAAGATAAAAACTCAGCAAACTGGGAAATCCCCCTTGCTATGTTTTGATTAGTAATAGAACTCTAATGAGCAACTGATAGCTATCACTTCCTAGTGATATCTTTAATTGACGTCTTATGTCCAGCAAACTTGCGTCAAACCCGGCACCTGTCAGGTATAAATACTACCAATGTTGCCTTAAGCAATGAGAGCTGTTGTGCACCCTGTTGTGCATACCGTTGCTGTTGCCGAGCACTGTAGCACTCTGTCGCTGCAGCCTGCTATCCCTGTGGTGGTGAAGCTACTGATACCATTATCGCTGCTAAAGCGCGAACGATGGTGCAGTACGCTTAGGAGCCGAACAGACGTCCCTCTGCGAAGAGCCTAGCAGATCCAGCTGCCCGCGGACGCTGTCCCCCGCCTCCTCCTCTCGACGAGCTGAAGAAGAGCCGCTGCCTTTCTCGTGCAGAGAAATCCAGCTCCGGCGTTTCCGGTTTACCCTCGCGGGTGACAGGGATATCGAGCTTCCCCTGAAGGAGATACCAAACCTCCATCATTCTATTCAGAGGTATGGTGCTGACTAAACCCTTAAATGAGAATTCTTGAAACAAACCTTGGCAAAACCAACTTAACTTAAAGCTACTTACTTACTCCCCTTTCACGTGTTAGGCTTAGGTCAGGCACACTGGGGTAGGCTTAGTTAGAAGCACCAGTTGAGTATTTTAGCCTATTGTATATATGACTGTATATATGTTTTATTACTTTTAACCATTGTATGGCTAAGAAACCATATCAATGATTTTACAGTATTATTTCGCAATACTTATCTTACTGTACGTACTTTTTATCATAACAAGTTTTGCAATTGTGGCAATACATTTCTCTTGTACGAGAAGAAAGACTGTTCAATAAATGTTAACCCTTTATTGACAAACGCCCGTCTCTCTATTCTCTACATCTCGTGAAAGTAAACTGCACTAGACTGACTGAGTGAAATACATGTCTATTGTTTCACACGACCCTAGAGATCGACTCTTAATCTGAGGAGCAAAGTTGTCATGTTGCACGGTTGTTGGAAAACTGAATCCCTTCTTGTCTGTGCCTGGGAAGCTGATCACTTCCTATACAGAGAAGAAAGTTTCCAGTGACCTCTGAGCTAGTTGGTAACACACCCAATTAAGTTTAGCATAGTCAGTGGAGGCCTGGAATATCCGCAGTTCCACGTCGATACTACTGTTTATGTTATTCCAATGCGCAGGGCCTAGTGGGAAACTAGGAACTACACTACATGGCGCCCAAACGTTTGGTAAGGCGATAAACTAACGCAAGACAGATAGAGTAACTCAGTCGTGCATATTTCACACAGACCCCTTTCTCCCGTAAATACTCCAATAGACGTGTGGAGTGGGTGAAAGGTTAAAATCCGCCCGACCTTAGTAGGAAGAGATTCCTATGTAAAGCTCTGGTTTATTCAACGTTGAAGGATACAGTGTTCCAAAATATTGTGCACCTAATCTTTGTCTCCTTGGAGACCTACTCTGCAAACTTCGCATTTTAACAAATGTCGGTAGAAAATAACGGAACCTCTGGGGCCGCAGTAGATGCGACTCAGCAAGGTCCCGAATACACAGACCCGGATGCTGTTATCATCCCGGTCCACTTAAGAAGATCTATAATTTTAAAACTTATAGAAAACGGACTGACACCTCAAGGTGGTACAGTAATTTTCGTGATAGAGGCTCACGAGTATCGGCAGACAGAGGTATTCTATTCATGGATAAACTTTCCAGCGGTAAACGCTAGAACAAAAGAGTTTCACTATTACAAAATAGAGAAACCTCCGGAAGAGTACGCTCCGTTCGAGGAGATTGAAATTCCACTTAAATTTCAAGAGCACTTGCTTTGGTTTAATGGCGCCCTAAAACACAATGATCACATAACTAGGCTCGGTCCTCTAGGTAGACCAGGAGCCACGTGGCCGGTTCTAGCCAGCTACACACCACATCCTGACATTGCAAGAATGTCTAAGGAAGAGCTGTTAGCACAGCAAAAAACACTAATAAAAATACATAGGCAATTAGTCCAATATGTAATGCGGACTGCAACAGTCCAGCCAGCTGTTAATACACCACAGCTGACCCCTCATCAGGGGAACACAAATAAAATTACACCACAGAACATACAGTCATGTCTTGGTAAAACACCCGTAAAACGGGAACAAATTCCTTTCTGGTTAGCACAGAAAATCACTCAAATAGAGGCAGTATTTCCTGATACTACCCCTATTGAGAAACACAGAATCTTGACCATCTGCCTTCCTATGGGAATCGCACCACACGTGGAGGACTGTGACACTTGGGGTACAGTCTTTGCTTCCATTTATACAAAAACACACGGTGTTCCGTCTATGGCGGTAATACCAGAAGTGCTAAAACAGATTCAAAATGAATTCGGTCCAGAGCCCGCTTTAAATCTAGGTATGAAATCACTGAAAGACTTCAAGCAGGTCTCGGCTATATTATTAGCCAAAATAAAAGGAGAAGCAGCATCTGTGGCAATTCCCCAGAAGGTGAGGGAAACAGATATAAAAGATCCTGTTGAGCTTGCAAAAATCATAGAAAAATGCTATGAAGAATTAGGTAGAGACAGCTTGGGTGGGAAACCGGTAAAGCCCCAACTGCTCGAAAGTCCTGAAAAATTATTTATTAAAAATAATTCAAACACTCCTAAAACGAGCTGGGATGGAAATAAACAATCCACTCCCAAGGAAAAAGTTTTCCAGTCCAGAGAAAGGTCTCCTCGACGGAGGGAAAGAACTCCGACTCGAGAACGCCAGTCTCCCCAGAGGGAGCCCTCTGAGAAAAGATATAACCTTAGAAATAGGGATAATCTGAAAAAACCTGATAGATATCAAAGTATTGATACACGTCCCTCTCGATCTTCTCCACAGAATTCGGAAAGAAGAGGACGGTCAGACCCAGGAGAGCACACCAAGTCCAAAGACAAGGAACCTGCTCAGAGTAAAAAATCTCAATTTCAGAAAAAGAAGGTAGCCAGTATTAGAGTAATCAACCATGCCGAGAATACTGAGGACACAGTTGAAAAACAGGGAGTGGGCATTGACAATGTTGGACAGTGCAGCAGAAATCAGTATAGCGTGCAAGATCTTGATGAGTCATCTGGAGACAGTGGACACGAATGAATACATTCAGGTTGAAACTGCCGACACCAGACTTAGCAAGCCCCATAAAATATACGAAATAACATTGCGTATGGAGGGTGATAAGACTAGGAAAATTAAGGGTCTATTTTGGGATAAGCTCTCAAAAGGCTATGATATTCTGTTAGCTGAAAAAGATTGGCCCCCGGAGTTTGTCAGGGAGTGCCTCTCGTGGCGAAGAAGTGATTATGCCTGCCTTCTCGAATCACATTCCGATTCACAAAAAATACACATATGCAAGGAAATGGGCAGTAGCCCAGGCACCTGCATTGTATAAAAATCATGTAGGATGGGATGAGGACTCTCCTCCTCACAAAATCCAACTAAAAAGTGAACCAACTGCCCAACGGCAGTATCCCATAAAGCAAGAAGCTAAAAAACAGGTCAGGGAGATCTTAGATCAACTTGAGTACCAGGGGGTGATTGAAACATGCACATGCCTCTCAAATGAACAATCCTTTGTTTCCTGTCTCCAAGCCAGACAATTCATATCGTCTAGTTTTGGACTACAGACATCTTAATACATGTTGTAAAACTTTTGCAGTACAAAACTCGCATAGTGCAGCCCTAATGAATAATATAGTTAGGAAAAAATATAAAACGACATTAGACATATCTAATGGTTTCTTTTGTCAAAATATTGCACCAGAAAGCAGATATTTGACCGCTTTCTCCGCATTTGGGTCGCAGAAAAAATTCTGTCGACTCCCACAGGGGTTCAAGAACAGCCCAGGACTATTCTCAGCTAGGGTAACAGAGTTACTACAAATCTATGATGATGAGGCATTATCTTACGTAGATGATATCTATCTCACAGACGACGACTTGGATACTCACTTGAAAAGAGTGAACACCATTATACTTGGGTTCGCAGCAGAGGGTTACAAATTCAACTTTAAAAAGTCTCGAATTGCCCATCTGACAGTACTATTCTTAGGGTACGAATTATCAAGTGAAGGGAAAAGCCTAGCGGACAACTTCTTAGAGAAGTGCGCTGTACTCCAAGCTCCAAAAACGCTGAAGAATTTACAATCCATTCTAGGTTTTCTGAATTTCGGAAGAACTTACATTCTAAATTACGCAGAGAGGGTTAAACCTCTCTACGAACTAATTAAACCTGATTTTAAACAAATCAATTGGACTCAAAAACACACAGAAATTTTGAGATCACTGCAAACAGACATGTTAGCAAAAACAAAATTAGATACACGTGACAACACACGTGATCTTGTAATCCGAGTCATCCCAGGAAGATGCGGATTCACATACCTAACCTCTAATGAGGGAGAAAAGGTACCAATTTCAATTAAATCTCACTTGTACACACAAGCAGAAAAAACATTCAGTCACACAGAAAGAACTGTGAACGCAGTGCAAATCGCATTAGCAAATGAACGAGAACTAGCACACGGCAAAAGGATTAACATCCTCACAGCGGAATCCGCCTTCGAAGCGCTATTCAGCCCAGTAAGCCTGCCTACAGTGTCACTGGATCCGAAATGGATACAGTGCATAGATTCTCTAGGAGCGGAAGACGTGAAATACTATTTCGCCCCACAATACGAAGAACTGAATGATTTAGAGTATGAAGAAGAATATCCTCTGCCAATCGAAATTCTGCCTCTCCCACAATATGCCTGTATAATCTATACAGATAGCTCTGTACAGCATTTCAACGTAGAGAGAAAATCCTACGATACAGCATGTGCGATCATTAAATGTCGTTGGCTGTGCGGTAAAATCAGACCGAAAGTAACAAAAACCGAATCAGTAAAGTACTGTTCGGTTCAGAGAACTGAAATTAGATGTTTAAAGATGGCGCTTGAAAATGCAGAACGCGAATTCCCGACACTTATAGTGTGCGATTCTCATTTTTGCGTCAACTCTTACAATAACAAACTGCAGAGTTGGATTGAAAACGACTACAAAGATGACACAGGTGCCACAATAAAGCAAAAATTGCTCTGGAACGAGGTAGCTCTTTTAAGTAAAGAACTACAAAAGACTCACGTGATTCACACACAGAGTCTTCAACGTGATGGCGTTCACGTTGCAGGGAATTCATTGGCTAATACAGCCACCGCGGAAGCAACTAAACCGGCTTCCGTAGCCACAAAAAGCGTACAGATAAATACATAGACGGGGAAACCATGCTGGCAGTAAAAACGACCGTAAAAGGCGACTGTGCAGCACTACCCGTAAACTATCCACTCAATTATGCATACATAATCGATGCAAACTCCGTTCCTTTTGCTCGAATCCCTGGAGTGGGGGATAGAGTAATTCCAAACAGGAGCAGGAGGGGCTTCCTCTTACTGGAAGCACACATGGGGTTGGGTCTGAGACACCAAACAATCAAAGCCTCTCTGAAAGAATTACAATCAGAGTACTGGTGGCCAGGAATGAGTATAGATATCCAATGTTTTGCTCAAAATTGTGAAGACTGCAACAGAGATCACAGTAATGAACAGGCCAGTGTAGTTTCAGGATCCCTGCTAGACAGCATAAGGCGGTCTATCTGCGCAATCAAAGAAGAGAAGCGCGTCCCAGTGTACACCATTAAGACGAAAAGCACTTAAAAAATGAGGCCCCAGCGCTCGGCTGACGCTAGAACGGTTATAAAAGATTTGCGAGTCTTTATCGGCACATACGCAATTACCACGTTCCATTCTGACCAAGGTCCTGCTTTCAGCTCTCGAGCCTATAAGGAGGCCATGGCCAGCATGGGAATTGGGTTGCGGTATTCTTGTCCGTCGCACCCCGAAGGGAATAGTGTGGTAGAAAGAAAAAACCGTGACATAAAGCAATCTATAACAGCGAAGGTATTAGGTTCAGGTGCTGGGTGGGTCAAACATTTAACAAGTGTCCAGACTAGTCTTAATAACATGCCAAGAAATTCTCTAAAAGGTTTCAGCCCATACGAACTATTGTTCGGAATTAGAATGCGCGTTCAGGACCTCGATAGTCAGATGTCAGTGGTACAAGAAAAAACAACGCACTTTGATGTAAAGGATCGTTTGGCTGTTTTACAGGAACTGAACGAAACAAGAAAATCCTTAAGCAACACAAAGTTAAAGCAACAGCCACCTACCACTGACGAGGCACCAGCCCCAGCAAGGCCTGTCTGGATTCCAAAGATTGGGGATCTAGTCAGAGAAAAGATCGCGGTTAAGAAGGAATTTGGGCCTTCTTACAGAAAAGCAGTACCTGTCTTGGCAGTCACCGGAACAAGATCAGTTGTGCTACCGCCCCTTGCTGGTAAAAAGGAGAACAGAGTTGTGTCAATCGATCTGGTAAAACCACAAGCATGTGGCCTATAATCAACAGTAGGCCCAGTGGACTCCCAAGAAATAACAGAATACCCAAACTTGCAACAATACAAGAGGTTCAAACTGAAAGACTCATCACATTCGATCAGCCTGCAGTGCACAATGAAGGACTATGCAATAATGCCATGGAACTCGTGCCTCTTGAAACACAGATTGAAACAGTTCGTCAAGATACAACACCAGTCTACACTAATGTGGCATCAGAAAGTGCTACCGAGAGACAGATTGAAAGAACAATCCCATCAATTGACAGAACTGCCTCTGGTTATTTCATCAACTTCGACAACTTCTCTGAAGATTTAAACGACCCCGAAGTGATGCCAGAAACAAAAAAGACTTTTAAAGAAAAAGCAACAGAACTCTTTCATCAACTAAAAGAAATCTACCTTGTTTCCCCTTGGCTAGAATTCTGGTTCGGTCTAGGTGTATTTTTCCTCCTGCTTTGGCTCATCATGGTACTGTGTTTGGGAAAATTCATTGAAGGAAAATATATTACAATGGACACAGCAAGTCAGAACATCAACCTAGTCCTGAAACCACACAGATCATCCCACGTGAAGAAAAGAGAACTGTCAACAGTAAATGTCACAGCAATTCCAATACCTGGTGGGGTTGTATGGGAGAAAACAGACTATGAGATCTATGGTCCGGTAGAAATCCTAAAGTATCCTCATCAACTAAAGGTTTCCTTAAGTGACTTTGTAAAACCGAGTACATTCTCTGATGATTGGGACTTTAACAGTATTAATGACATGATGTCTGATTTAGTAATGTCAGCTAGATTCACAGATCATGATTATTTACAAGGTTCATCTAGTTATGAGCAGTTATTCTGTTACACCCACTATGGGGATCACTACTTGCATAAATCTGCACAGCCTAGAAATGTTTTTATGTATAATCAATGGGAACATTGTGCTACACCACCTAAAAGCAGTTCTAAAGCATTTTTTGAGAAATTCAAATACTTCTCAGGGTTTAACACCAGTAATGCAGAAACGTTTTATTACAAACTGTTAGTTAAAACAGGAATGAAAACAATGCTGACAAATTCTAAATTGATATATTCAGAAGCATTTTATGACAAAATGATGACATTTGGTTTTGATTATTGGAAAAATAATATTGAAACGAAAACAATCTGGGGTACAAAATATTGGCAGGTGCAAGGCATTGAAGCACTATTTAGAACCTGCATGATACCAGAACAAATGTTGTTTTTAAATGACACAATACACCAAACATCTTGTCTTGGCCTAGCTAAGATCAAAGACCTTAAAACACCGTCTATACCAAAGCCAATACCTGAAAATGCAACTGCAGATATTGAGTTAGACGTAACACAAATTTTAAATTTGAACAGAACACATCCTGATTGGAAAAAGTGGTTAATCTGGCCTACTGACACAAACAGCTATCAAGATAGATTCCTGAATAAAACACAGGGGTTAAAAATGACCAGATTAGACTCGAGATATTCCCAGAGACAACATCCAGGGATTATAACAACATACAGTGTAGGGAAACTCTGCCTCGAATGGCTAACAACATCCACACTGGCTGAAATTAAGCAACACTTATCTTTACTAAAAGAAGGTGCTGATTTACGCGATTTCATTCTTGGACCACGCAAACAGCGTCAAAAGCGTTTCATAGCGACCAGTATCTATGCTGCTTACAACGAGGCTTGGAAAGTCAAACAAATTGAAACTGCTGAAAAAATACGAGAAATTGATCGTATTAATTTGGAGAAATCACTTTCTGTAGTAGACAATGGGTTAATGACTCTGTCTTCCAGAATATATTCGTTGGACAATATTGTATCCTCTGCCTTTGATGTGATAGAGAGAGATTTGCTAGTGTTACAACATGGCCAGTCTCAATTACGTTCTATTATAGAATTAGGCTGGACGCTGCAAAATCTTCGTTCAGGCTATGTGCCTTGGCGTTTAATCAACACAACGTCATTATTTTCCAGTTTTAACCTTACTGATAAACAGATCAGTTTGGCAAAGAAAGGAGCAGACTATACAATCCTGAGCATCGAAAAACTCGAGAGATTACCATTGACAATGTCAGAGAGTCCTGTCATTGAATGGATAATACACGGAATTATCACAATTCCGATAACAACTTTCCGATTTAAAAAGTGCCTTGAGTACATACCTGCTGGCCAGTATGAACAATTGGGTAAAGGATATGTAAAATCTGAATGGAAATTACCATACACTCATTCTTGCTATAGTGACAGCGACAAAAATGTATTTCTTAGTGGTAATAACTGTAAACATTCACTAAGCGGTATACTTTTGTGTCAGGGTATTAATTTACACGGAGCATGTGATGGAAATTCTAACAACCTTTCATGCCACCAGCTAGTCACACCTGCAACTCAGATAGAGCCCTTCTTTATGCAACTCGCAAACGGGAGTTACATTCTTAGAACGGATCACAGATGTTGTGGCCTCGTGCCAGGGAAAAGTTATCTAGTAGAAGTAACATCCATGGTCAAATGCTGTATGCAAGCATTGTTTCCGAGTGGGGCTGCAGACTCAGTGACTCCCATCTGGCCTCGTCTGAATCTCTATTCTATACGAATTGATACTTTAAGCAAAGTTAAATCTGTACTTTTACAGACAACAGTGCCTATAACGTCATCAAAAGAGACGTATGATCTTCTAGTTGCAAGGACAGCTACTGAAGTTCATGACCTTTTATCAACAAATTGCCCCGTGCATTTCGTACAAATGCTAAGCCAACTCCTTAACATGTCTAGTGCCACAAGCGTCCCAGGCATATTCAAGACAGTCTTTACGGGACTGCTAACGCCTTTTCAAGCAATTTTGGGAATCGTTCCTAATTTTGTGCACTCTGTTTTTGGCGGCATACCATTATTTTTGGGACTTGTAGCAGGGATTTTATTTTTGACCCTCCTACTTCGTTATGGCAAGCCTCAGTTCAGACATAGCTCCCATGGGAATGGAAGAGACAATCCTAGCAATGCGCTACCGGGACAGGATAACTAACGTCCTCGGATTGGCCAGGCTGAGAGATCTAAACATGACCTGGTTCCTTTCATTCAGACCTGTATGGCAAAATTGCATTTTACCTGTGCTACGATGTATGCTTTGCGGCGATGAATGCGTGTTGGACATCTGTCTTTCACTTCCATCAGCAGTACCAATGGACGTCGATACTTTGCTCAGTCCAATAACGGCTCATGCATTGTGTTGTCCCCAGCGGCTACCAATCCTGATGACGGCATTTGTGGAGACTCCTGTGCTACAACCAAGTGGTAACAGTGGAGCGAGTGACAAAAGCAACATCATCCAGGTACAACGTTCAGTGAGCATTACTGATCCTGCCTTCGATGACAGCAATCATTCTCACACTTGCCAAGTTACAGCGCTATCAAATTTGGTTGAACTGTCACCTGAATTTGTAGACCAATTCTTTGCGAGCCTGTCTGATATGATGTTCCCACCTATACAGAAACAATAACTTTGAGAAGCTTTCCGACACACAGCGTTCCCATGAAACTCTGAATTCGGCCTTCACTTCTAGTCAACAAAGACTGCTAGCAGCGTTGGAACTCTGTTTCCCCGTTCAAGCATTAATTCTCTTTGGATTGGATATTTTTCAAATATTGACCTTTTTTTGGCACGAACAAATCTTTGCTTGAGGTAAAATCTATTCTTAAAGAACAGAAGTTCATACTTCTATTTTTTACACACACCTAGAGACATAACAACTTACATTAGCCTCTAGCACACATTTTGCAAATGCATTTATATGTGATGATTTATCTCGCCCTTCTTCTGTCAGAGATACTTCATGTGTAATTTTAATGCATAATCGTTCATTGATTTCACATGCCATAATTTTTGAATGATTTCTATGCTTTAATAACGTACAGTACCTAAATTCCATGTATTACAAGTACGCCTATTTCGAATGCATTTATGTATTTTGGGGTGGGCAATGTTACACATGCATCCTATTGCTTTAGTTTTAGTAATTTGATGGACATGTAAACGTGGAGTGGGTGTTGCGTGTTTATCTAGGGTCCTGATCGATACTGTGACCTTATGCCCCTATTCGGCTATAAATCCATTTTATTCCCTATATTGGCATAACCGTTCAAGTGCGATATTCAGAAAGTCATCTCTGACCTCACACGAACAGAGCCACGTTCAAGGATATCTCTCTCTGCCACTTCCTTTGCGACCAATTAGTGCAATGACAGAGCAGAAGTCACTATCTGATATTCCTAGATTAACACTCCGAGTTCTTCAACAAGATAAAAACTCAGCAAACTGGGAAATCCCCCTTGCTATGTTTTGATTAGTAATAGAACTCTAATGAGCAACTGATAGCTATCACTTCCTAGTGATATCTTTAATTGACGTCTTATGTCCAGCAAACTTGCGTCAAACCCGGCACCTGTCAGGTATAAATACTACCAACGTTGCCTTAAGCAATGAGAGCTGTTGTGCACCATGTTGTGCATACCGTTGCTGTTGCCGAGCACTGTAGCACTCTGTCGCTGCAGCCTGCTATCCCTGTGGTGGTGAAGCTACTGATACCATTATCGCTGCTAAAGCGCGAACGATGGTGCAGTACGCTTAGGAGCCGAACAGACGTCCCTCTGCGAAGAGCCTAGCAGATCCAGCCGCCCGCGGACGCTGTCCCCCGCCTCCTCCTCTCGACGCGCTGAAGAAGAGCCGCTGCCTTTCTCGTGCAGAGAAATCCAGCTCCGGCGTTTCCGGTTTACCCTCGCGGGTGACAGGGATATCGAGCTTCCCCTGAAGGAGATACCAAACCTCCATCATTCTATTCAGAGGTATGGTGCTGACTAAACCCTTAAATGAGAATTCTTGAAACAAACCTTGGCAAAACCAACTTAACTTAAAGCTACTTACTTACTCCCCTTTCACGTGTTAGGCTTAGGTCAGGCACACTGGGGTAGGCTTAGTTAGAAGCACCAGTTGAGTATTTTAGCCTATTGTATATATGACTGTATATATGTTTTATTACTTTTAACCATTGTATGGCTAAGAAACCATATCAATGATTTTACAGTATTATTTCGCATTGTTTCCGAGTGGGGCTGCAGACTCAGTGACTCCCATCTGGCCTCGTCTGAATCTCTATTCTATACGAATTGATACTTTAAGCAAAGTTAAATCTGTACTTTTACAGACAACAGTGCCTATAACGTCATCAAAAGAGACGTATGATCTTCTAGTTGCAAGGACAGCTACTGAAGTTCATGACCTTTTATCAACAAATTGCCCCGTGCATTTCGTACAAATGCTAAGCCAACTCCTTAACATGTCTAGTGCCACAAGCGTCCCAGGCATATTCAAGACAGTCTTTACGGGACTGCTAACGCCTTTTCAAGCAATTTTGGGAATCGTTCCTAATTTTGTGCACTCTGTTTTTGGCGGCATACCATTATTTTTGGGACTTGTAGCAGGGATTTTATTTTTGACCCTCCTACTTTGTTATGGCAAGCCTCAGTTCAGACATAGCTCCCATGGGAATGGAAGAGACAATCCTAGCAATGCGCTACCGGGACAGGATAACTAACGTCCTCGGATTGGCCAGGCTGAGAGATCTAAACATGACCTGGTTCCTTTCATTCAGACCTGTATGGCAAAATTGCATTTTACCTGTGCTACGATGTATGCTTTGCGGCGATGAATGCGTGTTGGACATCTGTCTTTCACTTCCATCAGCAGTACCAATGGACGTCGATACTTTGCTCAGTCCAATAACGGCTCATGCATTGTGTTGTCCCCAGCGGCTACCAATCCTGATGACGGCATTTGTGGAGACTCCTGTGCTACAACCAAGTGGTAACAGTGGAGCGAGTGACAAAAGCAACATCATCCAGGTACAACGTTCAGTGAGCATTACTGATCCTGCCTTCGATGACAGCAATCATTCTCACACTTGCCAAGTTACAGCGCTATCAAATTTGGTTGAACTGTCACCTGAATTTGTAGACCAATTCTTTGCGAGCCTGTCTGATATGATGTTCCCACCTATACAGAAACAATAACTTTGAGAAGTTTTCCGACACACAGCGTTCCCATGAAACTCTGAATTCGGCCTTCACTTCTAGTCAACAAAGACTGCTAGCAGCGTTGGAACTCTGTTTCCCCGTTCAAGCATTAATTCTCTTTGGATTGGATATTTTTCAAATATTGACCTTTTTTTGGCACGAACAAATCTTTGCTTGAGGTAAAATCTATTCTTAAAGAACAGAAGTTCATACTTCTATTTTTTACACACACCTAGAGACATAACAACTTACATTAGCCTCTAGCACACATTTTGCAAATGCATTTATATGTGATGATTTATCTCGCCCTTCTTCTGTCAGAGATACTTCATGTGTAATTTTAATGCATAATCGTTCATTGATTTCACATGCCATAATTTTTGAATGATTTCTATGCTTCAATAACGTACAGTACCTAAATTCCATGTATTACAAGTACGCCTATTTCGAATGCATTTATGTATTTTGGGGTGGGCAATGTTACACATGCATCCTATTGCTTTAGTTTTAGTAATTTGATGGACATGTAAACGTGGAGTGGGTGTTGCGTGTTTATCTAGGGTCCTGATCGATACTGTGACCTTATGCCCCTATTCGGCTATAAATCCATTTTATTCCCTATATTGGCATAACAGTTCAAGTGCGATATTCAGAAAGTCATCTCTGACCTCACACGAACAGAGCCACGTTCAAGGATATCTCTCTCTGCCACTTCCTTTGCGACCAATTAGTGCAATGACAGAGCAGAAGTCACTATCTGATATTCCTAGATTAACACTCCGAGTTCTTCAACAAGATAAAAACTCAGCAAACTGGGAAATCCCCCTTGCTATGTTTTGATTAGTAATAGAACTCTAATGAGCAACTGATAGCTATCACTTCCTAGTGATATCTTTAATTGACGTCTTATGTCCAGCAAACTTGCGTCAAACCCGGCACCTGTCAGGTATAAATACTACCAACGTTGCCTTAAGCAATGAGAGCTGTTGTGCACCATGTTGTGCATACCGTTGCTGTTGCCGAGCACTGTAGCACTCTGTCGCTGCAGCCTGCTATCCCTGTGGTGGTGAAGCTACTGATACCATTATCGCTGCTAAAGCGCGAACGATGGTGCAGTACGCTTAGGAGCCGAACAGACGTCCCTCTGCGAAGAGCCTAGCAGATCCAGCTGCCCGCGGACGCTGTCCCCCGCCTCCTCCTCTCGACGCGCTGAAGAAGAGCCGCTGCCTTTCTCGTGCAGAGAAATCCAGCTCCGGCGTTTCCGGTTTACCCTCGCGGGTGACAGGGATATCGAGCTTCCCCTGAAGGAGATACCAAACCTCCATCATTCTATTCAGAGGTATGGTGCTGACTAAACCCTTAAATGAGAATTCTTGAAACAAACCTTGGCAAAACCAACTTAACTTAAAGCTACTTACTTACTCCCCTTTCACGTGTTAGGCTTAGGTCAGGCACACTGGGGTAGGCTTAGTTAGAAGCACCAGTTGAGTATTTTAGCCTATTGTATATATGACTGTATATATGTTTTATTACTTTTAACCATTGTATGGCTAAGAAACCATATCAATGATTTTACAGTATTATTTCGCAATACTTATCTTACTGTACGTACTTTTTATCATAACAAATTTTGCAATTGTGGCAATACATTTCTCTTGTACGAGAAGAAAGACTGTTCAATAAATGTTAACCCTTTATTGACAAACGCCCGTCTCTCTATTCTCTACATCTCGTGAAAGTAAACTGCACTAGACTGACTGAGTGAAATACATGTCTATTGTTTCACACGACCCTAGAGATCGACTCTTAATCTGAGGAGCAAAGTTGTCATGTTGCACGGTTGTTGGAAAACTGAATCCCTTCTTGTCTGTGCCTGGGAAGCTGATCACTTCCTATACAGAGAAGAAAGTTTCCAGTGACCTCTGAGCTAGTTGGTAACACACCCAATTAAGTTTAGCATAGTCAGTGGAGGCCTGGAATATCCGCAGTTCCACATCGATACTACTGTTTATGTTATTCCAATGCGCAGGGCCTAGTGGGAAACTAGGAACTACACTACAGTGGAGTTTAGTATGTGCAAACTCCTGTGAATAAATGCTGCACAATAGTGTGCCCAGATTTATTGTGGTTATTTTAGAAATGCCACTTTTAGAAGTTGGCATTTCTGTGTGCCGTGAGTCTGCCTACATGATGTGAATTGCATTTCTGGCTTGTGATTGACAGGTGATGGATGATGTGGGTGGCTCCAGGAGCCAGGATGAGTCTGCCCAGTGGTGAATAGGGAGATCTGCATGTAGATGGGAGGGAGGAGTTGCACCTGTGACCTAAATAGGACTGTGCCTTCCCTCCACAATGCTGGCTTCACCTCCTGTGGTGCGTCTGATGTCCCTGGGAAAAGAAGGAAGGAGTCATGTACACAAAGTGCTCCTGAACCAGTTGTATCTGTGCCCCCATGTAAATGTTCAGTTTTTCTCTGGCTGATTACTGCACGGTTTGCTGCTGCTGTGGCCCAGGGGGGCTGCCAGGAGGGCTTGCCTCCTTGGGTCCTGCCTTGCCCTTGATGACTGGAGGACTATTCTTTTCTGGCTGGGGCTTGTATCCCCTTTAGGGACCTTCTGCTCCTTTTTATCGAAAGACTTTGTGTTGCTATTAGCGCCCTGTGAGCGCTATGTCCTGGACTTTCCCCAAAGGGGTGGGAGGGCCTGGGGGCTGTGCACCGAGCTGCAGCCCTTGCTGATGGAATCCCCAGCCTACGGATTCCCCCATTGTGCTTTTATTGTGGGTGCCCACCCCGCTCATACTTTTATTTGACTAGTGGGAGCCTACCCCTCATGGCAGCATTGGTTACCTTAATTGCGGATGCCCACCCTGCGTTTTTTAAATATCGCGGGTCCCCACCCCGCTTATTTCTTTATTTACCATGCCGGTGCCCACCCCGCTTATTAGAGCTCCCAAGCAGGTGCCCACCCTGCCTTATATGATTTCAAAACTTATGAGGGGGCCCACCCCTCATGGCCGCTGAAGAAGTAGATGCCCGGAAGCCAGGCAGACCCGCCCGTGACTTGGGCGGGGCCTGCAGCCGAGCCGGAAGAGGCTGGAGCGAGGTAGTGATGTGGGGCTCCAATGCTCGAGGGAGAGCCCAGCGGTAGCAGCTAAAGCAGAGAGGAGTTCCGGGTGAAGAGAGGCGATCGGAGCAAGCCTACCCCTGCCTCCTGTGAGGAGTCCCGGCCCCCAGGAGCAGGACCGGGTGAAAAGGAGACCGCAGCCCATGGAGATTCAAAGCAGAGGGGGCTCGAGGCACATTGTCGGTGCCTGCCCTCACCGCACTCGAGATGAGCCCAGGTGAGTGGGGCTCGAGTTACATGGTGCCTGGCAGAGGCACCCAGTCAGAGCAGCCCATGCCGCATTTTAATATTTCCAGCTGCCCAGCAAGTAGTGGGCAGCTGCAATGTTTAGGTTATTCATTCTTTGGGGGCATGTCTGAAGTTAGGAGTGAGATGCATTCCGCTGCCCCAGTTCTTTTCTTCACAGCTGCGCAGCACTTAGTGCCAGCTGCAACGTTTAGGTTTGCGCAATGGCGCACCCGTGACTCCTGCTGCATTGGCAGCGCGCCCTGACCGTTGGACAGAGGGCATTTGAGTCCCTTAGAGATGGCTAGTTGGCTAGGGGGACTATTAGGTTTGAAGGGCGCTAGGCCCTTATTTGGTACCCTTATATGGAATGTTTCATGCACCCTGATTTATGCTTCTAGATGTGTTTATGATTATGAGATTTTGCTTACTGTGTTATGTTTTAGGTTATTCTCTACTGTGGTTTAGGTGTGAGTTATTCCCTACTTTGGTTTATGTTAGTACATTTAGTTCCTAATGCGAGTTATGTTTAGGAGGTTATGGTCTAATATGTTTAGGCTTATGAGGTTGGCGCAGAATATATTTCTCTCCTAATGTGATACTGTACATGATATGATTTATGTTACCTGAGGATGCTGAGTATAGTGTTTGCCAATAATTACTGCTTGCGGTCTACATTTATGATATGTTCTTACTTTGACTATTTTTTGCCAGTTGATGATTCATGAGTGGTCCGTGTGGCCCTGTCACCTATACTACTATTATAAAGGAAGAACTTTGAGGCTTTGAGGCGGGTAAACTCGGGAACCACAGCGCCAATCCACACACCCGATACATCGTTGGAATCCTCAGGGTGTGCAGATGGACATAGGCTATATAAATTTTAAAAATATGTTATATTTAAAAAATTTACATAAAAAAAAAGTAGTCCCCTCGAAGTAGCGCCGGCCGTGACCTGCGTGCAGATGTCGTCCAGGAGCGTGAGGAACGCGAGGAGGAGCGGGGGACATGGCGCGGGGGAGGAGCACTGTGGAGCGGCACACAGGCGGTGAGCAGCAGCAGACCGGCGGAGCGGCGAGGAGCACTGAACTGAGGAGCGGCGGCTGAGCGGCAGACATGGCGCAGGGGAGGAGCACTAACGAGCGGCACACAGGCGGTGAGCAGCAGCGGACCAGCAGAGCGGTGAGGAGCATTGAACTGAGGAGCGGCGGCTGAGGTAAGGCTCCGGGGGACAATGTCGCGGCAGGCGGGGGTGGGGGCACGCGGGGGACGGGGAGTTACAACAAAAAGGCTCCGGGGGACAATGTCAGGGCAGGCGGGGGTCGGGACAGGCGGGGGACCCTCTGGCATAATTGTGCTCAAGCTCCCGACTCCCGCCGGCCGCTCCATACTCTGTGAACTCCTACTCTTATCCCTGCAACCTCTGCTCATCCTTGCCTCCCTGCAAACAGAGCACCAGAGCCCCACTTACCCAGAAAGCTCCCCAGTGCCTCAGGCGCTGCTGCTGGCCACCACTGCAATACTGGGCCTCTGGCATAATTGTGTGAGGTAAGCCTCCGGAGGACAATGTCAGGGCAGGCGGGGGTCGGGGCGGAAGGGGGCCCGGGCTGATGGCCAATGTCGGGGCAGGCGGGGGTCGGGGAAGCCTGATTGCTCCCGGACAAGGTCGGGATGGGCTGCTAGTGTGTTTATAATCCCCTGTAAATATTGACCAGTGCCAGTTGGCACAGTGTATATTGTGTACTTACCATCTAACGTGTTTTATGATAATACAAAGGCTATTTTTATATACAACCTTGTGTGGAGTTCCTTTTGTGGTGTGACTAGTATGTTATTGCTGTGTGTGTTCCGCAAATGCTTTACACATCGCCACTGGGATAAGCCTGACTGCTCGTGCCAAGCTATCAAGGGGGTGAGCAGGGGTTATCTTTAGGGTGTAACTCCCTTGCCCTCACTATAGTGGTGGTCTCTGCCTGGCTTCGGCGCAAGCCTTACCCAACCAGAGATCCCATTTCTAACACTTGGTTGTGGCGACAATGTTAAGCAATTGTAGAACAGAAGTGTGAGGTCAAGAAGACTGAGTCAGAAGAAGGAAACCACAAAGCATTCTGATGTTTTTACCAGCAATTGTATAGCAAAGAGGAGTGGCAGGTAAAAGAACAGAGAAATTATCTGGAAGCAATCTCCCTGCCACGAAGGACTATTGAAGAGTGAGAAAGATTAGGAAAGCTGACAATGACGGAGGAAATCAAATTACCCATTTAAAAAACTTAAAATTGGTAAAGAACCAGGTTGTAAATGTGTAAATGTAAATGTATTTGAGCTTATATAGCGCACAGCTACCCACAAAGGGTTTCCCCGCGCTTGCTTAGGGAACCCGTCCTGGTATTCCCCTGTGAGATAACCCCAGCAGGGTATCCACAAGGTGAAAGCCAGGCATCCCGCCGCGAGGGGCCATTGTGGAGATTAAGCAAGCTATTGCCCAGAGTCGCAGAGTGTGAACCCATGAGTTGAGAAGGCACCGGAGTGAGAATTATCGAGTCCGTGGAATTTTTGAGCCCAAGACCCGCCGAGGCGGGGAATTGAACCCTGGTCCAGGGCCGATCTCAGTTTCCAGGTCTGCCGCCTCTAACCCCTGAGCCACACTTCTCCACTCAATGGGTTCACAGTCAGGTTTTTATAAAAAAGTAGGTTTTAAGCTTGCTGGGACCATTCCCATAGTTAATAAATATGTTACAGGGAAAGCATAATACATTCTACAATCGTACTCCCATTGAACCTGGGAAAGACCCAAGCCAGAGCCTCATATAGTGATATATATTTGCTGATTACAGATTCTAAGATATTGTCAAGGAGATTGACAACCAGGAGTAAAACCACAACAACAAACTGATTCACCCGGGTCCAGAATACTTTACAAGAAGACAAACCAGTGATAATACAAAGAAAGCACTTCTCCTAATTGATATCGCTGATTAAGAACTGAAAGAAATGGTAATCCTCTCCTTGAACATTGAAAAAAGAAATTGACAGCTTAGATTGGGCATTGATGGAGGTGCTATGGATTCAAATGGGCTTAAAGAGGACAAAATAGACTAGATGTTAGTGAGTTACGAAGCACTCTGGGTCTCCGCTGCTCTCTGTGTTTTATACCAAAACAGTGGTAGAAAGAATCAGACAGGGCTAGTATTGAGGGCATCATATTGAGAAGTCAATATTTGAGCATAACGTTCTTCTGACCCTCTCAAACCCTACCACAACCACATCAAGCCGGCTACGGGTAATTGGCGTGATTTTGAGCTGTGATGGGATTCAAAATGAATTAATTAAATTCAGAGTCACTGGATAAAGAAACAGCAGACAGTTACTATAAACCACATGATTAAAATGGTCCCACTCACAGATATACTACTTCGATGTTGACATGGCAACGACAATGGGTCAAATGATTGTGAAAATCTACACTACCTTATTCAGTCACATCAAAGTAACCCTGCACAATTGTTGAACGCGGGTGAGAGCAAAGTTAGCATAACAGAAATCAAGATGACTTTGTTTCTTGAAACACCTTAACCACATCCCTGCTGATGGTATCCCTCTCCTGTGCTGGGCCATAATGAAAACGGGTGTGGTCATGACGAGCTGAGCTCGTCATGAGCAACGAAGGGGTTAAGGATTGTCGAGCCGATCCACTCAGGATAGGGTAATCACAGTTCCAGCAACTCCAGCAACTTTTAGAAGGGTATATCTTGGTGGGAGAAAAGTTAAGAATAAGGAGAATGCAAAACACAATGTAGTCCAGAGAAGGGGGGCTTGGCGTTCCAAGTGTAGTGCATTAATATCAGGCCACCCAACTCCTGGAGGAATGGATAAAAGTAGAGATGGGGTGTTGCATGCTGTATCAGTGTTTCTCAAACTGTGGGTCGCAACCCATTGGTGGGTTGCTAGCCGATTTTTAGTTAGTAGTGAAAGTCCAAGCACTGAAAATTCATTTAAATGCTGTATTTATCTCGTCCACATTTGCTGCACTTCAAAGACAGAGGTCAAATGTCAGACTATGTCTTCTGACAAATTGCTATTAATGTTGCTACCATGCAGTTTGTGTTGCCTTATGTCCATTAAAGTAGGTGGGTCACGAAAGTTTGTTGTGCTAAAAAGGGGGTCATGCTCTAAAATGTTTGGGACACACTGTGCTAGACCATACCTTAGCATAGACCAAAAGGTGAAATCCAATGGATGCCAAAACACCAAGGTAGTGGAAATTTACATACATCTTTGACACTTGATGCGTTTTGACTCGGAATACATTGAATAGGAGTGAGGGATGACCAAATACCTGTTACACCACTATGGGGCAACATGGATTTTACCCCAGGAAATAAGAGATAATTCTTTGTGGAGGGTGATAAAGTGCTTAGGTTCTCTTTGTCAAAGGGCTGATAAAAGGATTTGAGAGCCTCAAATATAAATATGGGATAACATAAGGCAAATGCTTTAGACAGAAAGAAGTAAGATACTGGGCGTTACAACCTGAGGCAAAATATGGAGACACCATAACCCTCACAGGTATGTGCAAATAATACATCAGAGACCTGGGTGGTATAGCACAAATCCAGCTCTAGGTTGTATAGAACATTACAGACAACGACGCATGAGCACAGGTCTACCTTCCAAAGTGCATGGGAGAAGGAGCTTGGGATTTAGCACAACAAGGAGCAGTGGAAAGGGATATTTATCAGGAACAGTAACTTTTCAAGTCACACTCAAGGTAGAGAACCACTCTTCAAAACTGTATGCATGAATTAGGCAACTATAGCACACAAAACCAATATCTACTGTGATATGTGTCAGTAATAGTGAAGCCGTGGGTCTGGTAGCTGACTAGGCAACTACCTATTAGCTTCATGCCTTACACCCAGAGCTTTCCCCTCAAACTCTCTCTCTCTAGGTGAGTATGTTGCTCAGTTCTGTTCCATTTATATGACTGGATATCAAAAGAAAAACTAGTGCTCATAAAAGTCAGACAGAAGGAATAATCTTTCAGCTGTAATGAGAAAAAAAGAAGGATTATGTCTATATGACCCTTCCTCTTTAAGATCCAGCACAGGCAGTCAAAGGTTTGTGAGACTCATTCTTTAAATTACTTATTGGTTGTGACTATTTGGTGGCAATAGATTATATAAAAAGACTTCAAAAGTTAAAGGGGGATTTTCCTCACTGGTCATTGAATGTTCTTAATAGTAGACAAAGGTTGTTGGTTTACAAGAGACTACCTCAGACAAACTCCTGTGCCACAAGCTTGCAATGTTTATGTAAGACATCTCTCTGTCTAACTTTCTTTGCTGCCAACTCTAGTTTCAAGTAATATCCATATCTTTCCCTCTTTAATCCCTTTTTTCCCCACCTCCCTACTAAGGCATCCTTCCCTCAGGCACATCTACACCACCCTTTCCATTTAAGGAATTGTAATACCTTACTCCTGTATAACACTGTTGCATTGAAGCTAGGTCCATGCTCCATAGATCTCACCAATACATTCGTACATACGTACCTGAATATTTTGTTTAATGTGCTCTGGTTTGAAGCTCTTAGTCAGAGCTACAATGTCCTTTTGGAGTATGTAGCGAATGGCAATCTGGGCAGAAGATTTCTTGTACTTTACACCCATCTTTAAAAGTACAGGATCGTCCAGAAGCACTGGAGTTGTTTTGTCAACCCTGCATCATAAATTGAAAGAAGCTATGAAACACAGCTACTACAATTATATTACAGAAATGTGCAGTTAAATTATAGTGTGCAGTAAAACAGATATAGAAAACATAAATGTGGCCCGCTAACTGTCTACTTTGTAACTATTTGTTCCAGTAGTACAATTCAGTGGCCATTCCAACTGCGTAACAAAACATGAGGGGACCCCCCCCCCTGCAAAGTATATGGAGGGGCCACCCACGCTCCGCATCCAATCAGGGGCTCTGAAGCCAGGGGCCCCCTACCCATGGACAGGGCCGGAGGGGGCCCTATGGCATTGGGGGCCTCACCACACTGCGGGCGCTATTGTTACGCCACTGGATCATTCAAATGTCAGGTCATAAATATATATTCTGATTGGGGGTGTGCACGCAGAATAGCACATTTAGAAAGAAAAAGTTACCTGTAACTACAGTTCTACAGAATTGTTATTGTTTATAGATTACACATAATTACTGATAACAATAGACTACCTGTAGCCAATTCACCTCATTGTATGACCTGAACTGTGGCCAATGATACAGAGAGACTCAGAGTTTCAACCTCCACATCGGCTCCAACCGTCAGATTTTCAAGAATAATGGTTTGTAGTGTAAGACACAGGCAGGAGGGCAATTTACATGTACCTTTATGAATGCTATTAATGCTGGAGAAATGTAGTTCCAAGCAAGTAGCTTTCTTTTTACCAGTAATGTATATTTCATAGGTGTACATGCTTGAATTACGATTACCAAAGTAGTAGTGTTAAATAGACTCATGTATGCCTTGCTGAAAGGATGGCTGCATGAAACAGGGGCAGCCCTAGTACCCGAACCTGGGGCGAGTGAAGTATATAACAATAACAATGGTTCAAGACTAAATTCACAACAAAACTGAATTACAGGTGCAATACAAGAAAATAATAAAGATTGAGATCCATAAACAGAAAATTACAAAAAAACTTCTTTAATAAAGTAGTAAAAAACTGAAGTAGAAACTTACAAAAGCTGACTTGGCAATAAATGCTACCTCTTTAGTATGTGCCAAAGATGAGCGTCTTTGATGGTCACCTTAATGAAATGGGTTTCGCAGCCCACACTCATGTCTTGAATACTGAATCTTCCTCTTCTAGAAGGAGTGGCTGGAGACCCACATTTCTCTTTTACAAATGTCCTCCAAGGGTACTTTCACGAGCAGCACGACTGTCGCTGCAATGCCCCTAGTGAAGCGAGCTACAATTCTGTCTTGTTGAGGTCTACCAGTTATGGAGTGGTAGAATGTAGTACACATTATTATCCAGCATGCAATACCTTGCTTGACCAGAAGATGGAGAACTGGTGGGGCTTGCTAAAGTCTTTTGTTCAGTTGATGCAGAACTTTATGCAGTGATTGATGTCCAAAGAATGAAGGTCTCTCTCTCTTGGAGAGATCAGTTGATTACCAAATGCAGTTAGGCAAATCTTTTCATTCAGATGAAAAGATAAGGGCTCCTTGGGCATGAAGAAAATATTTTTGGAGAACTTCATTATTCTTTCTTGAAGTAGGGAGTTGAATGGACAAAGCTTGAATTTCCCCAATTGCTAGAAACCTGTATTCTGCGATATCATCTAGCATGAAGCCTGTGTATAGGTTGATTTGGGTCTTCATCAGAGCTCTTAGAACAGTGTTGACTACTTGACTTCCCAAGCAGGTGGATAATTTTGCTGAGGGAGCCAAATAGTCCCCTCTTCCTTCTTTTTTCCCCTCCTTAGGAAACCAGCAAAGAATTTAGGGACCTGGAAAACACTCTCAGATGAACTTTTACTGATGAGTGCTTCAGATTAGAGCCCACTGGGTGCAGCAAGTATGGTAGAATTTCATTCCTTTTGCATTATAATCAAACTTTTCTGGTGAGTAGCCTCACAAAAGCAAAAATATTCTCTTTATAAGTCATTGTTTTTGGTTCTAAGAGAAGAGCTACTGGTAAGCAGGCTGGAGGGATGTCCTGCAACGTCGGCATACAGGCATACAGGTTGGTGACCTGCACAGACCGAAGCTGGCTTGGTCCATCGTCTCCGAGGGTGCGTCTCCCAACTGATGCACACCAATGCCCACAACCCGATTGGAGACATGCAGGCAGCAGCCTAGCTCTCTTCTCCACCCAGCATGCCCTAGGTAGGCTAGCACTTTCACCCTACAACCTCTGTTTCTCCAGGGCCCCCCCTTACCTGACAGACCCATAAGGCCTGCAGCCACTGGTTCGGGCCACATTTCCGGCATCTGATAGCACAGTCATGGCAGTTCACTATGCCCCAGGGCCTGGTTCCATGTCAACCGTTAGCATAGCTCAGAAGACTGCAGGCCGGCCCACGTGGGACGCCACAGGCTATGATGGCAGCAGCAGTGTTCCCTCAGTGGTTCTCGCCCTGCAGGTGGTGCCCCCACTCCCGGTGGTTCCACAGTGCAATCTCCAATGGTCTACAGGCTCTCAACAGGTTTATTCAGTAGGATTTTAATTACAGCTAGTAGGACTAGTTGGCCATTTTACACATAATTGTACACAAGGACTTTCGGCCTCGCAGCTTGTGCTTATGAGAAATCATCCCTCTCTCTGAGCCTCACAATCAGTAGCCAAAGTATCCCTAAGATCTGTCAACCAAACCTCAGACATACTCTGCATCACTTTGGTAACTCTGAGGCACCCGTAACTAGGGTAAACAGTGTGCTGGGATCCAATATAGTATTTACAAAGTCTAACCCCAAGGTGATTGGCAAACGAAAATCCCATTTATGTATGAACATATGAACATTATGTAAGAGCATTTTGGAAAAAAATAATAATCTGGCAAAACGGCTAAAGGTGTCACAAAGGACAGACCTAAAAGTGATAGTAGAGCTATTTTACCATATTTAATTGGTGATAGATATACTGCATTTTAAGATGTCTTAGGGGGGTCAGATATGCATGTTGTAAAGTATAATACTGTTAGGATAAACCAATTGATTAAGGACCTTCCTGGAATGATAAGGGTGTAATTTGTGATCATAAGTTTGAATCATTAAATAGTTCAAAAAAATGAGGAGTCTGTTACAGGGAATAGCTTGTAGTGTGTAGGTCAGACATGTGCACTGTATGTATGACAACTTATTGAGTTAGTGCTCTTGTTGTAGAGATTCAAATTTAGGTGATAGGTCCGCTCTTCATACAATCTGCAAGGCATAACATTCAATTCATACATGCAACTTAAACATCTGGCTAGATCTTTTTACAGCATACAAACTGAAATTTAGTGAGCCCCTTGAACGTGTTTCCGTGTCAGCACTCAGAGCACATATTGGGAAAGATATAGCATGATAATCCTCATCCTGCTATCCCCATTATAAATTCAGGGTTACAATTCTCAGATGCAAAAAAGCGACTGCATGACCTGCTACCACATGGCGCTGGGAAGCCTCAAGGTTCAGACTCAGTCGCCATTTGCTAGGAACTGGGTCTAAGTTTCCTCTCACAGCTTACAATTCCATTGAGGCTCCACCATACCTTAACTATCAATGGAGTCTCCTGTAGAATCCAGGTCATTCCAAGGAGCTCACCAC
This sequence comes from Lissotriton vulgaris, assembly GCF_964263255.1. Taxonomy (NCBI): domain Eukaryota; kingdom Metazoa; phylum Chordata; class Amphibia; order Caudata; family Salamandridae; genus Lissotriton; species Lissotriton vulgaris. The sequence continues at coordinate 163,821,901 of NC_141686.1, read as the reverse complement.
CTCTGTCCTCAATGCTCATGGTTTGGATTCCATTGAGTCTCCACCGTACCTGTACTATCAATGGAGTCTCCTGTAAGATCCAGGTCATTCTAAGAAGCACTCCACCCCTGCCCTCAATGCTCATGGTTTGGATTCCATTGAGTCTCCACCGTACCTGAACTATCAGTGGAGTCTCTTGAAGGATCCAGGTCATTCCACGGAGCACGCCACCTCTGTCCTCAATGCTCATGGTTTGGATTTCATTGAGTCTCCACCGTAACTGAACTATCAATGGAGTCTCTTGTAGGATCCAGGTCATTCTAAGAAGCACTCCACCCCTGCCCTCAATGCTCATGGTGTGGATTCCATTGAGTCTCTACCATACCTTAACTATCAATGGAGTCTCTTGTAGGATCCAGGTCATTCCACGGAGCACGCCACCTCTGTCCTCAATGCTCATGGTTTGGATTTCATTGAGTCTCCACCGTACCTGTACTATCAATGGAGTCTCTTGTAGGATCGAGGTCATTCTAAGAAGCACTCCACCCCTGCCCTCAATGCTCATGGTTTGGATTCCATTGAGTCTCCACCGTACATGAACTATCAATGGAGTCTCTTGTAGGATCCAGGTCATTCTAAGAAGCACTCCACCCCTGCCCTCAATGCTCATGGTTTGGATTCCATTGAGTCTCCACCGTACATGAACTATCAATGGAGTCTCTTGTAGGATCCAGGTCATTCTAAGGAGCACTCCACCCCTGCCCTCAATGCTCATGGCTTGGATTCCATTGAGTTTTTCAAGATGGATCGCAAAGCATACCTCTGTTTTTGTTAGGAAATAGCGAGTCAGCTATTCTCTACAACAGCTGGATAATTAGCAGAAGGCCACTTCTTCTCACTGTCCACAATGTCGCCTCTGATTGAGGCTGGTTGGTGCTGCAAACCAGAGTGACCTGTAGGGGACAATCCTAGCGGGAAGTCTGTTTTTGACTTCGATTGAATACTTGAGTATTTTGCCGATTCTATCGTATATTATGAAAATAAAAGCAGGGGTTGAAAACACTAAGGTATCAAAAAAACTAAACCATCACAGCGATGTATGCATCATCTCGATCATCATATTGATTATAGGTAACCATTGTCATACACAGCAAAAACATGTTATGCTAGGCAGTAAGCAGACATGATGCAAACATTTCTACTGATTTCTTGAACACTTCACACTTTCTAAGAAAAGTCTGAGAACAGGCACAGTATAGAAATATAACAGTCTAATAGAACCAAATTATGGGAATAGAAAAGCTGGAATGGGCACTGTCACAGTGATCTTGATGACTAGAGTGCTGTGTTTTAAACATCATTACATAGATGGGTCATGCCTTAGCTGCCTCATCCTCCTCTTCCTCATCCTGTCATTGGCAGCCTGTGGAGGGTAAGAGGGTGACACTCTGGCAGTGTTCATGAAAATATCAAAGTTGTTTTTCTGAACGCTAATAAATTAAATATTTGTCAGTGTGTGCTGAGGCTTGGGGCATCATGTGACAGCTCATGAGTTTCAGGCCTGAGTCTAGACGCCCTTGTTCATCAGCTGCCACTACTTAAATGTTGTTTGACATGCTTGTCATATGACATGCACAATTGCTAAGTTTTTTTAGAAAAAAGGGGGGTACAGCAGTAGCTTGGCTCTAGCACCTATAAGTAAGCCAGCTGTGAAACATTTTGACTGTGTTCCCTGATTGTGCTCGTTTTCTTGCCTTCCGCTCCCCTGATTGCACTAATTTTTCTTGCCTTCTGCTCCCCTGATTGCATTCAATTTTCTTGCCTCTGCTCCCCTGATTGTACCCGTTTTTCGTGCCCTCTGCTCCCCTGTTTGCACTAATTTTTCTTGCCTTCTACTCCCCTGATTGCACTCATTTTTCTTGCCTTCTGCTCCCCTGATTGCACTCGTTTTCTTGCCTTCTGCTCCCCTGATTGTGCTTGTTTTCTTGCCTTCTGTTCCCCCTCACTGCCCCTGATTGTGCCTATCTGCCTTGGTGCCCTCGCTGCTCCTGTTCCCGCTGTGAGACCCCTGTGGCCCCGCACCCTCACTGCCCATTCGCTGCTCCTCCCTCCCACCTCCCCATATAGGCCGGCCGCTGCTCGGTGAGGATAGCGACCCTTGACCTTGCTGGTAGGTCTCTCCCCCACCACACAGCTCCGCCTGTGTATCCTGACCCAGCCCCAGCTGCCGCTGCTGTAGAGGTTGAGGCCCTCCTCCACCAGCAGGCTACCACCTGCGCCTCATCCCTTGTGGCCAGTGGTAGGCCTTAGCTTTGTATCACTGTCGCTGTCTGTCTGTCTTCCCTGTACTGCCCATACTGTCTTCTGGTGTCTGTGACTGCTGTTGCCTGTATCCCCCCTGTGCCTGCATTCTTATCTGTGCCCATTCTCTTGCCTTTTGTTCCCTGATTGTGCTCGTTTTCTTGCCTTCTCCTCCCCTGATTGCACTTGTTTTTCTTGCCTTCTGCTCCCCTGATTGCACACTTTTTCTTGCCTCTGCTCCCCTGATTGTACCCGTTTTTCGTGCCTTCTGCTCCCCGGATTGCACTCGTTTTTCTTGCCTTCTGCTCCCCTGATTGCACTCGTGTTTCTTGTCTTCTGCTCCCCTGAAAACATGACAGCCCTCAAGAATGCCACCCGCATACACCACCAGCCGACATACACAACACCCGCACGATAACCACCATCCACTCCAGATCACCAACCGACCCCTGCCCTCACCACGTCTTCAACAAGGCCGACTCCATCATCGCACCCCAACTTCGGGACATCATCAACATCTCCTTCACCACCGCCACCTTCCCGGAGAGCTGGAAACCTGCTGAACTCAGCGCCCTCCTGAAGAAACCCACCACAGACCCCACGGACCTCAAGAACTTCCGCCCCATCTCGCTCCTCCCTTTTCCTGCCAAAGTCATCAAGAAGACCGTCAACAAGCAACTCGCCGCCTTCCTCAAGACAAACGGATCCCTCGACCCCTCACAGTCCAGTTTCCGAGCTAACCACAGCACCGAGACCGCCCTCATCGCAGCTACAGACGACATCAGATCCCTGCTTGACATCAGGGAAACAGCTGCCCTCATCCTCCTGGATCTCTCAGCAGCGTTCTACACAGTATGCCACCGCACACTAATACAGTGCCTCAACAACACCGGAATCCAAGGGAAGGCCCTGGAGTGGATCATCTCGTTCCTCGCCTGAAGAACCCAGAGAGTCCGCCTCCCCCTGTTCCGATCTGCGGCCACCAAAGTCATCTGCGGCGTACCCCAAGGATCCTCCCTCAGCCCCACCCTCTTCAACGTCTACATGAGCCCCCTCGCAGCCATCGCACGCCAACACAACCTTAACATCATTTCCTACGCAGACGACACCCAGCTGATTCTCTCCCTCACCAACGACCCCGCCACCGCCAGAGCAAGCCTCCAGGAAGGAATGAAAGACATCGCAAAGTGCACGAAGATCAGCTGCCTGAAACTGAACTCAGACAAGACGGAAGTCCTCATCCTAGGATCATCCCCCTCTGCCTGGGACAACTCCTGGTGGCCCCCTGCCCTGGGCACCGCCCCCAAGCCAACAGACCATGCACACAACCTGGGCTTCATCCTGGAGTCCTCCTTCACGATGACCAAACAAGTCAACGCCATCTCGTCATTCTGCTTCAACACCCTGCGCATGCTCCGAAAGATCTTCCGATGGATACCCACCGAAACCAGGAAGACAGTCACCCAGGCCCTCGTCACCAGCCGACTGGACTACGGGAACACCCTCTATGCGGGAACCACAGCCAAACTCCAGAGAAGACTCCAGCGCATACAGAACGCCTCCGCACGACTCATCCTGGACATCCCCTGCCACAGCCACATCTCTGCCCACCTGAGAGACCTGCACTGGCTCCCCGTCAGCAAGAGAATCACGTTCAGACTCCTCACCCACGCACACAAGGCTCTCCAAGACTTGGGCCCCAAGTACCTCAACAACGGCCTCACATTCTACACACCCACCCGCCAGCTCCGCTCGACCAGCCTCACCCTCGCCACCGTCCCACGCATGCGCAGAGCCACCGCCGGAGGAAGATCCTTCTCCTACCTGGCGGCCAAGACATGGAACTCCCTCCCCATCCACCTACGACTGACCTAGGACCAGCTCTCCTTCAGGAAACAACTCAAGACCTGGCTATTCGAGCAGTAGCATATCCCTCCCCTCCCAGCGCCTTGAAACCCTAGTGGGTGAGTAGCGCACTTTACAAATTTGCTGATTGATTAATTGATTGATTGCACTCGTTTTTCTTGGCTCTGCTCCCATGATCATACCTGTTTTTTGTGCCTTCTGCTCCCCTGATTGTACTCGTTTTTCTTGCCTCTACTCCCCTTTGTGCCTCTATGCCACTCGTTTCCCCCCCCTTTTTTGTACCCTTTCTGCCCTTTCTTGGGACCTTTGTGCCTCTGTGCCACTCGTTTCCCTCCATATTTTGTGACCTTTTCTGCCCCTTCTTGTGACCTTTCTGCCACTGTGCCACTCGTTTCCCCCCATTTTTTGTGACCTTTTCTGCCCTTTCTTCTGACCTTTCTGCCTCTGTGCCACTAATTTCCCCCCATTTTTTGTGACCTTTATGCCCTTTCTTGTGACCTTTGTGCCTCAGTGCCACTCGTTTCCCCCCGTTTTTTGTGACATTTCTGTGCATTTTTGTGACCTTTGACCCTGCTTGCAGGCAGGTCGCCCCCATGCCACAGCTCGTCACCTGACTGCCAGGTAGCTGCCTCCTGGTTTCCTCCCCTCTGCCCTGTGCACCAGTTCCCCTTGCCCTCGCCGCTCCCGATCCGACCCTTTCCCGCCTCTGCATCCCTGCGGCCCCGCCCCCCTGCACACCCATTCGCCTCCCCGCTCCTGCCTCCCAGCTGCTTCTCCCTCCCAAGCCACCTCATATGCAGGCCGAGAAGCAGCTGCGCAGCGGACGTGCTGCGCCCATCCGTGCCTGGACCACACCCAGCACCAGAACCCCTGGACCCCGCGAACGCCACAACGCCAGAATCTACAACGACGCCAGCACCCTCCACGCACTCCACGCCGGCCAAAACCACACCTGCTTCCAGGCCACCCTAAATGGACCCACGGACCCTTCTCCTGCCACATCTGCAGCTTCACCTGCGACAGAACCACCAAACCTCCAAGGACTGGACCCAATCACCTCCACTGCATACTCCACAACACCGCTCTGCACGCAAACACGCCGTTGAGCTCTGGGATCTGCTCCACACCTCCGCCCCAGATGTGGCCTTCCTGACCGAGACCTGGTGGAACGACTCCTCAGCTCCCGACATCGCCATAGCCATCCCGGACGGTTACAAGATCACCTGCAGGGATCGCACCAACAGAATCGGAGAAGGAATAGCCATCGTCCGCAAGTCCACCCTTAAGGTCGCCAACCAGGCAGATGACACCCTCAACACCGCCGAACACCCGCACTTCCGGATACACACGGATCCCAACACCACCCTCAAAGGAACACTCATCTACAGATCCCCGGACCCTGGGCTCAGTTCAGCTACTCCATCGCTGACCTCACCAGCACCCACGCACTCCCCTCCATGGATTACATCCTCCTCGGGGACCTGAACTCCACCTCGAGAACAACGACGCCAACTCCACCACCCTGATCGACAACCTCGCCAACCTCGGCCTCAGACAACTCGTCACCGCACCCACCCACGCTGCCGGCCACATGCTGGATCCCCTTTCTCCACAGGCTCCCACATCACCTTCGACCACACCACCGAACTCCATTGGACCGACCACCGCTGCATCCATTTCACCTTCAAGAAACCAACCACGCACCACCGCACCCAACAGTTGCCTTGCCACTGCTGGAGCAAAGTCACCAAAGACCAGCTGATCACCTCCTTCGCCAAGAACCCACCCATCAACCCCACCAACTTAGATGCCGCAGCCCGAAACCTCAGACAGTGGATCGATGACTGCGCCAACACCCAAGCCCCGCTCAAGAAACGCCCCAACAGCCACGCCAACAAGAGAGCCACCTGGTTCACTGACGAGCTCCAGACCTCTAAACAGGCATGCCATAAACTGGAGAAGACATGGCTCCACGAACGCACACAAGGACGCCACCCGCAGACACCACCACCTCATCAGATTAGCCAAGAGATCCTCCTTCAAAGATTGCTTGGATAACAACGCACACAACAGTAAAGAGCTCTTCAGCATCGTAAAGGAAATCTCCAACCCCAGCGCCAACGACATCCCGCCCTCACAAGAACTGTGCGACTCACTAGCCATCTTCTTCCTCTGCAAGATTGCTGAAAACCACGACAGCTTCAAAACTATGACTGCCCCGACAACGCCAGACTCCACCTCCCCTGTGAACACTACCAGGGCCAACCGCCTGACCTCCTGGTCCAACATCAACGACGACGAGACACGCAAGGTCATGAACTCCATTCACTCAGGATCTCCGTCTGACCCATGCCCACACCACGTATTCAACAAAGCAGACGCAGACATCGCACCCCAACTACGGAAGGTCATCAACATATCCTTCGAAACAGCGACATTCCCAGAAAGCTGGAAGCACGACAAAATCAACACCCTCCTCAAGAAGCCCAAAGCGGACCTCAAGGACCTCAAGAACTTCTGGCCCATCTCCCTGCTCCCGTTCCCGGCAAAGGTCATCAAGAAAATAAATCGTCAACATGCAACTGGCCCGCCACCTCAAACATAACAACATCTTGGACCCGTCCCAGTTCGGATTCAGACGAAACCACGGCACTGAGACAGCCCTCATCGCCGCCACAGACGACATCAGGCCCCAACTAGACAACGGTGAAACATCATCCTCCTGGACCTGTCAGCCGCCTTCGACGTGGTCTGCCATCGCACTCTAAAGACACGGCTCCTAGAAGCCGGAATCCAAGAGAAGGCTCTTGACTGGACCACCTCCTTCCTCTCTGGCGGAACCCAGAGCGTCCGGCTCCCACCCTACCGATCCGAAGCCACCAACATCATCTGTGGCATCCCCCAGGGCTCATCCCTCAGCCCAACGCTGTTGAACGTCTACATGGCCCCCCTCGCACAAATGGCCCACCATCACGACCTCAACATCATCTCCTACGCTGACAACACCCAGCTCATCCTATCCCTCACCAAGGACCCGCACACCGCCAAAACCAACCTCCACGAGGCAATGAAGGCCGTCGCCGATTGGATGAGGAGCAGCCATCTGAAGCTGAACTTGGACCAGACAGACTCATCCTCAGACCCACCCCCTCAGCCTTAGACGACTCTTGGTGGCCGACCACACTGGGAGCAGCACCAACACCCACCGACCATGCACACAATCTAGGATTCATCCTCGACTCTTCCCTCTCCATGTCTAAGCAGGTCAATGGCGTCTCCTCCTCCTGCTACAACACCCTCCGCATGCTCCGCAGGATCTACAAGTGGATCCCGACCGAAACAAAAAGAACGGTGACACAGGCCCTCGTCAGCAGCAAACTTGGCTACGGCAACGCACTCTACGCAGGAATCCCAGCCAAACACCTACGAGGACTACAACGCATCCAAAACGCCTCCGCCCGACTAATCGTCAGCGTCCCCCGCCGCAGCCACTTCACCCCCCACATTAGACCTACACTGGCTCCCCGTTGACAAGAGGATCACCTTCAAGCTCCTCACCCACACACACAAAGCACTCCACAACGCCGGACCAGCCTACCTGAACATCAGGCTCAGCTTCCACACCCCCACCCGCCAGCTCCGCTCCACCAGCCTCGCCCTTGCCACTGTCCCCCGCATCCAATGAACGACCTCCGGCGGCAGATCCTTCTCCTACCTCGCCGCCAAGATCTGGAACACCCTCCCTACACACATACGGCAGACCCAAGACCTACTCGCCTTCAGAAGACTCCTCAAGACCTGGCTCTTTGAGCAGTAGCAGCATCCCCCCAGCCCCCCTCCCCTCAGCGCCTTGGGACCCTCACGGGTAAGTAGCGCGCTTTACAAGTACTCTGATTGATTGATTGATTGATGACATAGCATTATTGTATATTAGTTTGAACCCAAGGGATGCATGTTCTAACATATACTGCCAGTACCACTCAATTCAACCGAGTGAGTGTGTACTCCAGAGTTTTAAAGAGCTGCTATTTCCTCTTACATAGGCCTGATCTTGCACACCACTGATGTTATTCCAATTGAAGGTGCACTGAATGCATGTATTTACTTCACACTTTTAATGAAGCATTAGGGTGACCGCCTCACTCCTAGTAATTAGTTGTCCCCAGTACCAAACCTTTTTCCTATAAATCATTGTTTTAAGGTGTGTTAGTCTACTTAGTTCAATAGGAGCAAAACATGCCGACATGTCACAGGATGTGTCTGCTGTCACACAAAAACCCAAGACTGGAAACTGCGTCTGTAATGACCTGCAGGGAAGTTGTCACATCGCCCCCCAGTCACTATCACAGTATGTACAGCGGTGTTTTTCCATCACTGTCCTACCACTTATCTCTACTTGATCCGAGGACGTGGTACGCCACCAGCACAATATTCTTAGATTTGCAAAATTCCCTCATTTTCCTCTGGTTCAAATACACATGGCACTCAACCTGCAAAAATACACAAAAATATTAAAATTAGCAAATTATGTATATTGTTTGGGAAAGGTAATGTTAGAAATGGGATCCCTGGCTGGCCAGGGCTTGTGCCAAAGTCAGTCAGAGACCACCACTCCTAAGTCAGGGCAAGGGAGTTACACGCCAAGATAACCCCTGCTCACCCTCTAGGTAACGTGGCGCGAGCAGCAAGGCTAAACTTGGAGGCGATATGAGTTAAGTATTTGCGCACGCACCCCAGCAACAACACCCAAGGCCCACCACAAAGGAAACTCCACACAAGGTTATATATAAAAATAGCCTTTGTATTACACCAAAACACATTAGATAAAAACACACACTTTACAATGTGCCAGAGGCACGGGCAGAATTTACAGGGGATATGTACAAGACAGGGCCACCTGGACCACTGTCAGGAATCAGCACTTTTAGAACTTAGAATACAACACTTGTAGGCCTAGAACTTAGAACATAGAGCCTACGGACAGTACCTCCCGACCTGGTTGCAGGGATAATGCGAGTGACCTCCTTAGTAAACTTGAGCGGGCGGCCCAGCGAACCGGCACGACTCAGGGGAGAGTGGTACTACTCGAGGCTTGAGCGGGAGGCCGGCAAGGTACAAGCGTTTCTCTGGGGCGACCAATGTGTGCGGTTCAGAAGAGGAGGGGGAGGCAGGATGCGGGCGGCCCAGCGAAGCGGCGCGGCTCAGGGGAGAGCAGCGCGGCTTGAGGCTTGGACGGGCGGCCAACACGAGCTGCCGAGGGAAATGAGCGAGGCACATTTCAGCGAGGCCCCAGGGGCCCAAGAGAGATCAGACAAGTCCCAGCAATTTGTCAGGGAGGGCACAATAGAGTCCACTGGTCCTGGGACTCTGGTCAGGGGGCGAGCTCAGTACCACGCCCTTGGAATATCACTTAGAACATAACAGAAAATCACTTTAGCTCAAAACAAGTAACTACTGGTAATCAGGTAAGTACCCCCTACGCAATCCTACCCACCTTAGGAACAGGTCACGCAGGGAACCAGGACCTCACTAGCACCACCTGTACTAGCAAGAACAACCAACTAAATATCACCATACATTTAGGGGTATAGACCTGGGGACAAAACACATGATGTATCAACAACACATTCAGCGGCATAAGGAACACATGACGCATCAACACACGTTCAGCGGTGTAAGGAACAAGGCACATGATGCATCTACAACACATTCAGAGGTGCAGCAAAGAACACTTCGCATAAATCACAATAGCACAGAACTTACATCAAAGTCCAGGGTCCAGGTTGCGCCATTGCGCCAAAACCTAAACGTAGCAGCTGCCCACAAAGTGCTGGGCAGCTGTAGAGGGTGGTGAGGGGCATCGTGGGAGCCTCACAGGCTCTGAGCAAAAGCACTGTCCCCCAAGACGTTGGAGCCCTTCACAGGCTGTGCAAACAAATATGCAAAAGGTGGAGCCCCTCTGGACTCTCAAAACAAAGGTGGCCTCTGAGAACCTCACAGGCTCTGTAGAAATGAAATGTCCCCCTGAGCCTCTCGGGGCTCTCAACAAAAAGATGTAGCCTCACTGGGCGGTGGGGTCCCTCACGGGGGACCCGGGAACACTGGGGGTGCCCTGAGCCTCTCTAGGCTGTAGGCACAATTGCGGGCATCGTTGGAGTCCCCCTCCTGGGGACTCGAGAACAAAGGAATGCCCCCTTGAGCCTCGTGGGCTCTTAAAGCAATGGTGGCGCCTTAAGGAGCCTCTCAGGCTCTGATCCAATATGCCCCCATGAGCCTCTCCTGGGCTCAACAAGCAGAATGGCACCTCAGAGCCTCTCGCGCTCGTGGCTCAAGGTGGGGGGTTAGGCGGAGTCCCTCTTGGGGGACTCGGCATCACTCGAGGCCTCACGGGCCTCTCTGGACAAGGGTCTCGCTCTGGAGGGGAGGGGCGGGCACCGGCAATGTGCCCCGACGCCCCCTCCCTTCCGCACACACTCACCGGGTCTCTGGTGCTCGGCGGCGCTCTCCTCCTCCACCGGGGCTCCCTCCTGGTCCTGGGAGCCCCTCGACATCCGGCGGCTGCTTCCTGGAGGGCCCGGGGCTCTCCCCAGCTCACGGGAGTCCCGGGCGGCCATCACTCGACTTCCTTCTCCTGCCGGTGGAGGCAGGCGGGACTTCTGGTTGGGGCCGCGCCGGGATTGGCCGGCTGCCCAACCGCTTCCGGGTCGTCGCAGGCAGAGCGGCGGCCCGGCCGTAGACAGCAGCAAATGCCGGGTGGGCACCGGCTTTCCTTCTTAAATAAGTGGCACGAGGTGGCACTCCAGCGGGGCAATGCCGGGTGGGCACTGGCCTCTAATTAAATAACAAAAAGGCACGTAGGCGGCGTGGGCAGCCGCGCCCAAATCGGCAAATCCACGGGGCAAATGCCGGGTGGGCACCGGCCACGAACAGAAAGCGCCCCCAGGCGCTAGCCGCAAATAAAGCGCTCCCAGCGCTTGAAGGGTGACCACAGCGCTATGAAAAGCAATTACAGCGCTCCTAGCGCTAGAGGGGAAATAAAAGCGCTTTCCAAGCGCTATGGGAGAGACAAGCGCTCCCCAGCGCTAGGGGGGTCAAGAGGGTCCAGAGAAAGCGCTCCCCAGCGCTAGTTGACCCAAACGTCCAGGGAAAGTTATTCAGGAGTCCAGGGGCTGGGCAGAGCCCAGGGGAGGCAAGCCTTCCCCTGGGCCCAAGCAGCAGCACACCCCTGGCAGATTCAAGCAGCAAACAAGAACATTTTCATGGGGTCACAGCCCCTCTTTTATACACCTTTTCTTTTGTCTGTAGGTGCAGGGTGGGGGCAGAACCAGTTGCAGCTGGTCTGTGAGCACTGTTGATGGCTCAACCACCCCTTTCATTCATCAGGCAGGCTAGGGTCATCAGTCGCACCACAGGGGGCGGAGCCAGCATTGTGTGGGGGAAACCCAGCCTCATTCAGGACACAGGCGCAGCCCCTCTCTCACATCAGCATGCTAATCTCTCCATTCACCACCGGGGCAGACCCACACAGACTTCCTTGGAGTCTGGCATCCCAGCCAGCTCCAGCCAATCACACGCCAGCACCTTCACAGCACACACACAGTCATGTCTAGAAGTAGCACTTCCCCACAAGACACAACCATGTCACATACATCGTTGCGAAGCATTTAATCACATGAGTGTGCACATACCAAACTTGACCATGCACACTTCACGCATCAGGAACTACCAGGGACACAGACATTCCCCATGCATTCCTATGGGAGAGCAGGCCAATCTCACACACGCACTCAGGGAGCACCCGCACTTTACACTGCGCCACAGTGTCAAAGTGCGCAAAGACCAGAAGTCACTAGGCAAAAAGTTCAGGGGTGAACCTGCCAGAAGGGCCAAGTCCAACACAACCCCCTTCCAGCCAAAACGCAGGGGAGAACAATCACCACCGTGATGGACTTCCCTGCTTGGGGCGATAGAACACGGACGCGGGCCCGCACTGCAGGGACACCCTCCGGTTCTACGCCATGTCTATCCATAAGACAAGCACATACTTAAAAAAAAAACAGGCCCAACTAGGCTACCCCACTGGTACTCCTTAGTTGTCCACGGCTAGGACCAGGCCCTAGGCCACCCAGATACCTCTGGTCCCTACCAATCCACAGAGTGGGGGGTGGTAACCCCTGGCCTACAATAGTCATTCTCCACTCCCTTTCTCAGTGTAGTTCCAAACTACCACTGATCCTTCAACCTAGGGTCCGCACCCTCAGGCTGACCAGAGGTCACGGGCAAGAATGCTCCACCCTACCTCTACTTCTGAAACACCCTCCAGAACAAAACTCTCCCACCAGTTCGGAACCTTTACTCCCTCAGCAGCAGTGACCACGGTCAGACCAGCACAAGATCGGTGTAGTGAGGCGTTGCACTTTGCGGGTTGCCAGATGCGGCGCAGGCGGCGGCTCACGGACCGCGTCGAGACGCGGACGGCGAGCGGCATAGGCTGCGCGGCCGAAGGCAGACGCGGCTCAGTGCGGTGCCTACAGGACACCAGGCTGGTCAAGACAGAGTCACAGCTCCCTTAACTGGTCTACCACCTGGGATTTGAATTCACTCCTCCTTCAGCAGCAAGGCAACCACTGCAGGTCAATCCCCCATACAGCTTACCCGGTTCCTTCTCTTCAGGCAGGAGTTCCTTCTTGTAACTTCAGGACACTACGTACAGTTGCCCTTACATCCAGATCCGGACACACCGGCTACTGGCTCCCCAACCGAGGGACGTACCCCTTTGGTCAGATGCCTGGCGCACCAGGACTTCCTTGAGGGTGACACATAACTAATGGGCCGTGTACAAGTCTGCCTGACATTCAGGACAGAAGTGGCATCACCCTGGTCACTCCATGGCGACACAACCCTTCTGGTTGGCCTCTGACCCACTGGTTACTCCACTGGGGAACCTATCCCCCTCGCACCCCTCTATCTGGACGTCTGCACCCTCCCAACTGGAGCGGTACTGCCAGATAACAGAACTACTAGAGCCCTGCTTACAGGCGCTCCACGTTCTCTCCACACTGGGAGATCTCCCTAGAAGGACGCTCCATACGGACATGCTAGGCTCCCTCACCTGGTGTTCCTAAGAAAAAAAAACCCAGACTACGAAGACCAGGCTTGTGCTCCTCTGAGCTACTTCCACCACACTGGGCTGGAAGACCAGAACCTTCCTTAGGGTCACTCCCCAACAATTAACACAATAGCACAGGGGCAGGGGAAACTCCCATGAGCTTCAGGCCCACCCATGAAATCATGTTCACTGATGTTCTACATTCTTCAAACAGTCTGGGAGATCTTCCTCAAATGACCTATTGGTACAGCCTAGGCCCCTGAACTGATGTTCCCTTCAGAAACATTCCAGGCCCTGACACTGGGTTTTGGGCACCTGGAGACATGCAGTCCCACCCACTCCTTCTCCTCTTGAGACAGGACGTGAGCCCCTACACCGAGACCTAGCTGGGCTACACTTAACCTCTTCCACCACACTGGGCTGGAAGACACCTCAGCCACTCCTTTTGGAATCACTCCATCCCCTATGCCTCTCTCCTCCCAGAACATTACCAACTCCAAACATCTGTCTCTAAATAGACCACAGAAATCCAAAAGCAGGCTCCACTGTCTGCAGACGTTCTTGGGAAAAGTTTAACACACGGAACTTTAGGTATCTGAGCAAAACAAGAGTACAAAAGCATTCAGCAAGCTCCCCATCCAGAGAACTCACACACACGTCCAGTGCCACACACCATTCATCCACACACACCCCTCCCCAGACTGGTAAGGCAGTTTCTACCACCCCTGATTTCTCAACCTGACCACACGTGACACAGGTACCATTACTCCAGGACAGGGACGGGGGACACATGCACTGGACACACTTATGCTGCCACCACTGGATCCCACCCTTCTGGTGAATCCAGAAAACACACTGCACTTAGGGGGATGATCTACCCTCCCGAGCTAGGGACACCTAACTCAAAGTGCACAAGAAACACATTTCCACAGAAATGACATTTTTAGCAAACTCCATACAATAATCCCCAAAAATGTGGTCATCAAAAATGCAGAGCTTTGTAGTTCGGCCAGTTGCCACTGTGGTACAACGCAAACACAAATCCTTATCCTCACCGCTGCGTCCAATGTTAGAAATGGGATCCCTGGCTGGCCAGGGCTTGCGCCAAAGTCAGTCAGAGACCACCACTCCTAAGTCAGGGCAAGGGAGTTACATGCCAAGATAACCCCTGCTCACCCTCTAGGTAACGTGGCGCGAGCAGCAAGGCTAAACTTGGAGGCGATATGAGTTAAGTATTTGCGCACGCACCCCAGCAACAACACCCAAGGCCCACCACAAAGGAAACTCCACACAAGGTTATATATAAAAATAGCCTTTGTATTACACCAAAACACATTAGATAAAAACACACACTTTACAATGTGCCAGAGGCACCGGCAGAATTTACAGGGGATATGTACAAGACAGGGCCACCTGGACCACTGTCAGGAATCAGCACTTTTAGAACTTAGAATACAACACTTGTAGGCCTAGAACTTAGAACATAGAGCCTACGGACAGTACCTCCCAACCTGGTTGCAGGGATAATGCGAGTGACCTCCTTAGTAAACTTGAGCGGGCGGCCCGGTGAAGCGGCACGACTCAGGGGAGAGTGGTACGGCTCGAGGCTTGAGCGGGCGGCTGGCAAGGTACAAGCGTTTCTCTGGGGCGACCAATGTGTGTGGCTCAGAAGAGGAGGGGGAAGCAGGATGCGGGCGGCCCAGCGAAGCGCAGAGGAGAGCAGCGCGGCTCGAGGCTTGGACAGGTGGCCGGCACGAGCTGCCGAGGGGAATGAGCGAGGCACATTTCAGCGAGGCCCCAGGGGCCCAAGAGAGATCAGACAAGTCCCAGCAATTTGTCAGGGAAGGCACAATAGAGTCCACTGGTCCTGGGACTCTGGTCAGGGGGCGAGCTCAGTACCACGCCCTTGGAATATCACTTAGAACATAACAGAAAATCACTGTAGCACAAAACAAGTAACTACTGGTAATCAGGTAAGTACCCCCTACGCAATCCTACCCACCTTAGGAACAGGTCACGCAGGGAACCAGGACCTCACTAGCACCACCTGTACTAGCAAGAACAACCAAGTAAATATCACCATACATTTAGGGGTATAGACCTGGGGACAAAACACATGATGTATCAACAACACATTCAGCGGCGTAAGGAACACATGACGCATCAACACACGTTCAGCGGTGTAAGGAACAAGGCACATGATGCATCTACAACACATTCAGAGGTGCAGCAAAGAACACTTCGCATAAATCACAATAGCACAGAACTTACATCAAAGTCCAGGGTCCAGGTAGCGCCACTGCGCCAAAACCTAAACGTAGCAGCTGCCCACAAAGTGCTGGGCAGCTGTAGAGGGTGGTGAGGGGCATCGTGGGAGCCTCACAGGCTCTGAGCAAAAGCACTGTCCCCCAAGACGTTGGAGCCTTTCACAGGCTGTGCAAACAAATATGCAAAAGGTGGAGCCCCTCTGGACTCTCAAAACAAAGGTGGCCTCTGAGAACCTCACAGGCTCTGTAGAAATGAAATGTCCCCCTGAGCCTCTCGGGGCTCTCAACAAAAAGATGTTGCCTCACTGGGCGGTGGGGTCCCTCACGGGGGACCCGGGAACACTGGGGGTGCCCTGAGCCTCTCTAGGCTGTAGGCACAATTGCGGGCATCGTTGGAGTCCCCCTCCTGGGGACTCGAGAACAAAGGAATGCCCCCTTGAGCCTCGTGGGCTCTTAAAACAATGGTGGCGCCTTAAGGAGCCTCTCAGGCTCTGATCCAATATGCCCCCATGAGCCTCTCTTGGGCTCAACAAGCAGAATGGCAAATCAGAGCCTCTCGGGCTCGTGGCTCAAGGTGGGGGGTTAGGCGGAGTCCCTCTCGGGGGACTCGGCATCACACAAGGCCTCACGGGCCTCTCTGGACAAGGGTCTCGCTCTGGAGGGGAGGGGCGGGCACCGGCAATGTGCCCCGACGCCCCCTCCCTTCTGCACACACTCACCAGGTCTCTGGTGCTCGGCGGCGGCTCTCCTCCTCCACCGGGGCTCCCTCCTGGTCCTGGGAGCCCATCGACATCCGGCGGCTGCTTCCTGGCGGGCCCGGGGCTCTCCCCAGCTCACGGGAGTCCCGGGCGGCCATCACTCGACTTCCTTCTCCTGCCGGTGGCGGCAGGTGGGACTTCCGGTTGGGGACGCGCCGGGATTGGCCGGCTGCCCAACCGCTTCTGGGTCGTCGCAGGCAGAGCGGCGGCCCGGCCGTAGACAGCAGCAAATGCCGGGTGGGCACCGTCTTTCCTTTTTAAATAAGTGGCACGAGGTGGCACTCCAGCGGGACAATGCCGGGTGGGCACCGGCCTCTAATTAAATAACAAAAAGGCACGTAGGCGGCGTGGGCAGCTGCACCCAAATCGGCAAATCCACGGGGCAAATGCCGGGTGGGCATCGGCCACGAACAGAAAGCGCCCCCAGGCGCTAGCCGCAAATAAAGCGCTCCCAGCGCTAGAAGGGTGACCACAGCGCTATGAAAAGCAATTACAGCGCTCCTAGCGCTAGAGGGGAAATAAAAGTGCTTTCCAAGCGCTATGGCTGAGTCAAGCGCTCCCCAGCGCTAGGGGCTCAAGAGGGTCCAGAGAAAGCGCTCCCCAGCGCTAGTTGACCCAAACGTCCAGGGAAAGTCCTTCAGGAGTCCAGGGGCTGGGCAGAGCCCAGGGGAGGCAAGCCTTCCCCTGGGCCCAAGCAGCAGCACACCCCTGGCAGATTCAAGCAGCAAACAAGAACATTTTCATGGGGTCACAGCCCCTCTTTTATACACCTTTTCTTTTGTCTGTAGGTGCAGGGTGGGGGCAGAACCAGTCGCAGCTGGTCTGTGAGCACTGTTGATGGCTCAACCACCCCTTTCATTCATCAGGCAGGCTAGGGTCATCAGTCGCACCACAGGGGGCGGAGCCAGCATTGTGTGGGGGAAACCCAGCCTCATTCAGGACACAGGCGCAGCCCCTCCCTCACATCAGCATGCTAATCTCTCCATTCACCACCGGGGCAGACCCACACAGACTTCCTGGAGCCTGGCATCCCAGCCAGCTCCAACCAATCACACGCCAGCACCTTCACAGCACATACACAGTCATGTCTAGAAGTAGCACTTCCGCACAAGACACAACCATGTCACATACATCATTGCGAAGCATGTAATCACACGAGTGTGCACATACCAAACTTGACCATGCACACTTCACGCATCAGGAACTACCAGGGACACAGACATTCCCCATGCAGTCCTATGGGCGAGCAGGCCAATCTCACACACGCACTCAGGGAGCACCCGCACTTTACACTGCGCCACAGTGTCAAAGTGCGCAAAGACCGGAAGTCACTAGGCAAAAAGTTCAGGGGTGAACCTGCCAGAAGGGCCAAGTCCAACAGGTAATTTGAATGGCAAATGCTTTTTCATAAAGACAATGTACAGGAGCCTAACGTGTTGCAGACAGAGCCCTTATTGTCACCCCAGACATTGTGGGAAGCATGTGGAGTTACACTTGAATTGAGTACATCCACACAGGGAATACCATATAAATACACCCAACGTGTAGTCACCATCAATGATGCGCACACCCATGTCTTACTAATAAATTGTTTACTTACCCATTATAAAGCATCTACAACACATAGGAATAACTTATGGGCTCGCTGAATTGATATCATATGAAACCACAAAAGGTATAATACAGAACTCCAACCATATTTACAGGACAAATAGCTCAGCAGCGTAACCCTTACCCCATCTTGTTATATTTTCTGCAAATGTTTACCTCCCTCTCTTTAACTTTTTATATTTGGTTCCTCTCTTCCCCACTGTTTCTCTTTTTGAATACTCAATTTTCACTTGGCATTTGGATTTTTTGGCTTCTTTCTGCTTGCTACTATCTCTTTCATCTCCTTTCTCGTCCTCCTCCTCTCTTCCATTCTTCTCGCTTCTCACCTTTATATTGTCTCCATTCCTGCTCTCTATTCCTTTACATATCTAAACCTGTTTGCTCTCTGCTCTTTCTCTCATTTGTTTGGTCTGTTATAGCAGCACAATGGCATGCTATTTAATTATGACTGGAGACTGACAGCCTCAATATAAAGTCTGTTTATTTAGAGATATTTTAAGGCATGGGCAAAGTGGGTAATTGCCCCAAGTCTCACTTTTCTGGGCACCCCTATCACCACACCCACCAAAGGGATCAGGACAGCACCGCCGTGCCTTAATTATCAAGGGGATATATACCCACCACAGATGGCCTTCCAATCGGGAGACCAGTATCAAACTCAGGAAACAGAACCCTTTCGAACCAGGAAGAAGACCTACAGGCGATAACACTGCAGACTCAGGACGAGATAAGAAAAGAGACTATTCCAATTTATAATCTGTCCAATTATATTTTGTCTAAACATGAAATATCAATTTTATCTAAAGGTTTGACATTTGTCCCTACTAGATTACAAAATCCTATTGATACGAAGACTGAAGTTTTGGCTTTTTTAAGAAAGATAAGATTGAAAGCTTTCTTTTTAGAACATGAGAGCCAACAAACACTTAACATCAGTGGACTCAAAAATAAATCGAAATTTATACCTGAAAGCATCCTGTTACCTCCAGAAATTTTAATATTCGAAAATCAGGTACTTAGAGATTTGGATTTACTCCATAATAAAAAATGCTTCTACAAAACCAACTGTAGTAAATTAGAAATGCTTGCACTTAAAAATCTTGCCCAAAACATGAATATTACTGTGAAACCCGCAGATAAAGGGGGTGGGATAGTGCTGTGGGATACTTTGAAGTATGAACAAGAGATTAACAATCAACTCTCTAACATGGTATTCTACAGAGAATTAGATGTTAACCCCACTCTACGACTGAAAGAACAAATCAGAAATATTACTCAGGAAGGCTTGGACTCGGGTTGGTTATGTAAGAATGAATTTGATTTTTTGAATAGCGAACATAACAAAATTCCGAATATTTATGTTTTACCTAAAATTCATAAATCTCTTACGGTTCCTCCAGGGAGACCCATTGTGGCAGCATGTGGCTCCTTGTTGGAACCGTTGGCACAATATGTTGACATATTTTTATTTCCATTGGTGAAGGAAATACCGTCATATATAAGAGATACGATGGACTTGATATCAAAGGTGGAGGGGTTGGACTTTGATCCTACGAAACAACTACTCTCCACCTTTGATATCGAATCGCTATACACGAATATACCGCAGGAAGATGCTCTGAGTGTGTGTGAGTTTGCTCTGGATTCGAGACAACGTCCCCATCAAGTGCCGACTGAATTTATTGTCCAACTGGCTAGGATCTGTTTAAAAAATAATTTCTTTAATTTTAAAGAAAAATTATACCTTCAGATCTCAGGAGTCGCGATGGGTTGTAGCTTT
The DNA here is from genome assembly GCF_964263255.1 of Lissotriton vulgaris. Lineage (NCBI taxonomy): Eukaryota > Metazoa > Chordata > Amphibia > Caudata > Salamandridae > Lissotriton > Lissotriton vulgaris. The sequence continues at coordinate 163,802,230 of NC_141686.1, read as the reverse complement.
TCACCGGAAATTGCGAATCTAGTCATGGATCAGTTTGAAAAGAGATGGATATATAGCGACACCAACCCATTTAAACATCTTTGTGGGCTCTGGTGTCGCTATATAGATGATATTTTCATGATTTGGAATGGGGACTCAGGACAATTGAAGGAGTTCCATACTTGGTTGAATAACAGAACCCAAGAGTTCAAATTTACGGTGTCTAGTGATCCCTTGAAAATAAATTTTTTGGATGTCTACATCGAACATGAGGAAGGGAAATTGATTGTCGGTTTATATACTAAGCCGACGGATCGTAATACTTTACTTCACTTCAGTAGCGGACATCCTAGGTCACTGAAAGAAAATTTGCCTTATGGGCAATTTCTTCGTATTCGAAGAAATTGCAGCAATAAAGATCAATACTTTCTACATGCGAACCACCTTAAAGAAAAATTGATTTCTCGTGGATACCCTAAGAGATTAACTAAAGTGGCACTCAAGAGAGCTTGGTATACGCCCCGAGAGACTTTATTGACCCCTAAAATTAAAGAGCAGAATGACACTCCATTAACTTGTGTATTGACATATGACCCTAGAGCGAACAAAGTGAAAAAGATAATCCAAAACAATTGGAAATTACTAGGAGACATAGAGATACCTAAACCACTCTTTGCTTTTAAGAAGGGCTCTAATGTGCGTAATCAATTGGTAAGAGCTAAAAGCAATCCAACTAAACCAACATCTACTACTATTAGGGATTTACTTAAATTACCCCCAATCATTGGCCATTTCAGATGCCACAATTGTGTGGCTTGTGAGATGACAAATGATTCCAAAGAGGTTAAGATCAATGGACACACACATATTCAGAGACATTTTTCCAATTGCAATACTAGAAACCTGATCTACTGTATCAGGTGCCCATGTAATCGCTTTTACATTGGACAAACGACTCAAGCTGTTAAAGCGAGAGTCTTACAGCATAAATCTAGGATCAAATGTTTGACCTTGGGGGCTCCTTTGGTCGAACATTACCAGACAACTAACCACACATTTAACGACATACATTGGTCGGTACTTTGTGTGGTTACGAACAGAAATAAAACAGACACTGAAACCAAACTGAACCAATTGGAGGCAAGACTCATTGAGAAATATCAGACATCTAAAACTGGTTTGAACGAGAGAGATGAAATGTGGTCCCTGATAGGTTGATAGTTCTTAAGGGATAGTAGTCGTATAAGTTCAACTTTGTAGAAAGAGAGTACCGTGATGTGCTATTGTGTAAGTCGTAAGAATATAATGAATTGATTACCATTACTCTAAATGTCTGGACATATTTTATGTTATGTGTTTTTAATGGAATATTGTAGTAAATATTGGTTGTGCTAAATAACTTATATTATAGATTGTAAGAGGGGTACGGTCTCACACGGGTGTTAAAAAGTTAATATGTATAATATTTGGGATAATTTGGTATAACAGTAACTGTTGATGTTTTTTGCTGCTATCATGATTGATTTATTGATTATTCTTCGTTGTTTAATTTAATTTTTATTTCTCAGTTTTAATTGAAATACACTTATTCATCCTTTCCATGCATGCCCACGATATATTCAAGCTGCGTATATCGACATTGGCTGTCTATTCGGCAGCAAGTAGGGCTGTTGACATTAGTAGTGACGAAATTTTTGCATTCTGTGGCGGCCATCTTAGTTTGGGTCGTGTTGTTAGGCTTTAGTCCTTCCTCGCTGGCAACACTTTGAAATTGGCGCGGAGATGCGCGTTAGACCACCGTAACTGTTTGGTAATTCCTCGGTGACCGGGAGAAAGAGAGAAGAGTTGGCGTGACTTGGAGACGTTTGACGGTGTTGGTTGGTTGTTTCGACCGGACCTTTGTTTAGATCGGACCGTGGATTTCTTCACGCAGGTCAAATGCCAGGTACACCTTATATTTAGGGTGTAACATGATGTTTGGTCGTGTTTAGATTTTAAACAGTCTCGAGTTGAAGAGATGTTTTCACACATCGCCAATGAGTAGTGGCGAGTTAGACATGTTGAGGACTTGTAGGCACTCGACAATTTGAATTAATATAGCTGCATGTGCCTTCTATGTCTGCAGATTAAAGGGGGAAAGGGGGACCTACTTCTAGGAATAATTACAGTATTATGATTTTAATGTCAACAATGGCAGTTTGGACAGGGCACGAATTTTGAAGCATGGATACAAATATGAATGTGAATTATTTTACACATGAATAATTGACCTTAGGGTGAATAGCTAGGATTAATGGTACTTTGCTATTTTTGATTTAGTTAGTTTTGATTGTTTACACGTTGACATTGCAGGTTGCCTTGCTAATATGAAGATTGGCCAAATGAGATGCTTGGTGTGATATACCAAAGCGAAGAAGAATTCTGATAATTAACTGGGAATATTTACCAGAATTGAATGTGGTAGGTGACATAATGAGTCCCACGGAGGGGTGCTTGGTTTGTCTTTGGTTTGACTATTAAAACGATGCATGTTGACATGGTGTAGTTAGGTTATAAGGGAAGTGTGACTAGAGATTTGGTCCTTGGTATTTCTGAATATATTCACTTGGTGGTGGTTTCTCTCTACAATCACATTGGATTTTATTCCACTTTATTTGATTTTATTTTATGGGTGATTCTTTATTAGAGACCCCAACCTCAGGAAAGATCTTCTCCCTCTAGAATGGTAGTGGCACCCTTGGGTGCCTGTGTCCGTGTATATAAATGTCATGATAATGTGATTAAGTTTATTGCCTATTTATTGTATTTTTTGATTTTTGTCATAGGTAAAGTACTGCTTATTTTGTCTGCCCATTGTCCTGATGAGGCCTGAAACTGTTTGACAGGCCGAAACGCGTCGACAGTTGATTATTGATCTCGACACACTTTGTTTTACTTTGAAGTAATATGAGATATATGCTCGAGGAGTTGGAGTGACTTGAGAAGCCAAAAAAACATTGAGTTGTGCTTCAACAACTCCCATAAACAATTGTGGTGTTCGAAAAAGGATTTAAGGATATAAGAGACATTTCCAATTTTTCCTTAGTTGTAAGCTATTGGGCTTCAGACATAACCCATGGATTAAGGGTTAACAATTGTTCAAATGTTATTTTGTTATTTGTTTTTCTGCCTGTATGTCTTGTTGAAAATTGTTTGACAAAAGAAAATAGATATTGTGTAATTTTGATGTATATGATTACAATACAAAAAATTCCCCAAAAAATTTTCTTTGAAAAGATTACTAAAAAGAAAAAATGATATCATTTATGTGTTTGGTGTTTCTTTAGAAATTTAACCATAAGATGAACTAAAAAGTAGGACATCAGATCAAGTCATTGTAAATGTGTATAGTGGAGAGGGATAATTGACGGTATCCTTGTCCTTAAATAATTACGTTCAAATTGAACACCATTGGCATCACTTGTATTTTGCTTAGTGCCTTAATAATAGGCACACCTGAGGCTGAATAAAAGGTTTAAAAAGCGCAGGGAACTGTGGATGCAGAGAAATGGTGGTGTAGGCAAACTGCCTCTGATGAAAGAGCTTGTAAGCTCAGAAACGCGCCAGGCTGCAGTACAGGAATAATCAGAGTAACAATGCGTGTGCCCATTTCCCTTGAATTAAAGATTTTGTTGAATCACCAGCTGGAGAAGTGCGTGTCTAAATGCATGGACATGGTTTGGCAAGATAAATGCACAGTTGGTCCAGCCGATGGAGGTCGCACCGCCCCTAAGGAAGATCGGAGGGGACTGGACTACAGCAGACCCACCCACCCGCCTGCCCCCGACCAGACATCCCCTTCTGCTTTCTCTCGGTGCGAGAAGCAGAAACATAAAATGGTATTTAAAATACCATTTTATGTTTCTGCTTCTCGCACTGCGAGAAAACAGTGGGGCGACGCTCCTTTGCCCACATGGAGGAGCCGCCCTTGTTTGTAAGTAAGTATATGACTATCTGACTGGGAATCACTGACAAAATATCGACGTTGAAAATATTGACCTATAGGAATATCGATGTAGAAATATCGAAGGCAAGAATATCGACATCCTATCTACAACGTGGTAAGTACAAAAATATCGAAAAAAATGTATAGATGTTGAAATATCGATGTTAAAAATATCGGTTTTTTTCTGTAAAAATATAAATGTAAAATAAAGTAAATAACACTAATAAATAAAATAAACATAGTTAAAAATATCTAATAATATTTAAAATTAATAAATAATACATAAATAATAATAATACAATACTGAAACATATACAGAAAATATATAATATATATGCACTTAACAATAAGGGGCCCATTATGATGTTGGGCGCATTGCCCCCACCAGGCTGGCAGTAGCCACCGCCCGCCTGGCGGGGGCAATCCGCCCGACATCATATCCAGAATTCCCCCCCCGACATATAAGAATGGCATGGGGGACCGTGGCGGACGAATGCCCTTCCTGACACGCTTTTCTGTGGCGGCAATGCCGCCACGGAAAGGCATGCAGAGACTCCCAGCGGGGGCCCATTGCGGTACCCCCCGCATTTCAAAGTGCAACATGGCAGGCACTGCGCGGTGCCTGTCATGTTGTGCTTTGAAATGCACAACGTGCATTTTTACCATTGCGGCGGGTGGCGCTTTCTGCACCGCCCGCCGCAATGGTAAAAATACAGGATGCGCCCGCCAATGGCCGGCGCATTCTAATGCTCAAGGCGGGACCATCACTCCTATGGTGGGCGGTCACGTTTTGCACAAGGATGGCGGGCAGGCAAAGTCCGCCCGCCATCTTAATGGGGGCTTAAGTTGTAATAATTATTTTATTAATTTATAAATTAATAAAAAATTTTATAAATTACAAATACATTTACAAACATAAAACATAAACATAAATACAAAGTAAAGAATTATGTTTAATACATTAAAAAAATTAAATACACCTTTAATATTTTTAAAATTCATTATATACTCCATTATCTAAATTTATACAAAAAAATTAACTAACTAAATAAATAAAAATACTATTCAAAATCCATAAGTAAAAAAAATACATTAATAAAAATGTTGGATAGCATAGAACTTAAAATTACCATTCCCACTCCAGAGAGCACAATAGTAGAGAAACCGTTGTATAAGCGTAGAGGTAAAAATTACTATTCCAACTCCAGAGAGTGCAACAGTAGGGAAAACAGTGGATAGCATAGGGGTAAAAATTACTAATACAACTCCAGAGAGTGCAACAGTAGGGAAAACGTTGGATAGCGTAGGGGTAAAAATTACTATTCCGACTCCAGAGCGTGTATCAGTAGGAAAAGCGTTGGATAACGTAGGGGTAAAAATTACTATTCCCACTCAAGTGAGTGCAACAGTAGGGAAAACGATGGATAGCGTAGGGGTAAAAATTACTATTACAACTCCAGAGAGTGCAACAGTAGGGAAAGCATTGGATAGCGTAGGGGTAAACATTACTATTCCCACTCCAAACAATGCAACAGTAGAGAAAACATTGGATAGCATAGGGGTAAAAATTACTATTCCAACTCCAGAGAGTGCAACAGTAGAGAAAACGTTGATTAAAGAATGTAATTACCAATAACATACCTTAATTACCAATAAAAAAAAAACTATTAGCAATTAAAATAATTAATTACCAATTAATATGTAATTATAAATAAAATAATTATCAATATCAATTAAAAATAAATAATTACTTAATTACAAATAAATTACTTCCCACCCAATTCCCCTATGAACCCACAACCCGCTACAGAACTTAAATGCAAAAATGAATTAAACTTAATTTACAATTACTAAAAATGAATAATTAATTTAATCCAAATAAATTACTTCCTACCCTATTCCCCTATAAAACCACAACCCGCTCTAGTACTAAAACATAAAACTAAATGAAATATAACATTTTTAATATATAAAAAATAGTACACATATAATTTAAAACAAATAAAAAACTTAACAAAAAACATATAACACATACATATAAAATACATAATAAAATACATAACAGCAAACAAATATCGATATTAGTAACATCGAAATTAGTAACATCGATATAATTGATATCGATATTACTAACTTCGATATTACTTACATCGATATAAAAAAAATCGATATTACTTACCTTAGGGTCGATATTCTGTCCAACGATATTCTTGACCTCGATATTCTTCACCTTCAATATTTTTAACTCAATATTAATGTTGGTCGATAATTTGTAATTAATATTTTGACTGTGCACCCTGACTGGATCTCTGAGTGGATACATGAGTGTCTAAGTGGGTGTCTGAATGGGTGTGTGAGTGGATGTATGAGTGTCTCAGCGGATCTGTGAGTGGTTGTATGAATGTCTCAGTGGGTCTGTGAGAACATACATGAGTGTGTGAGTTTGCCTGTAAGTGGCTGCATGAGTCTCTGAGTGGGTTATGGATGGGTGCTTCACTCTCCTAGTAAAAGTCTCTAAGTGGGCACCAGTGAGAGGTGAGTGTGTACAAATATATATATATACATTTGTAAATATTTTTCCCAATATTCGCAACGACGACAGCAGTTGCGAAGTCCCCGTGATGGTACACCGGGGCTGGCTTTGCGCTGACATACCACTCCCGGGGTGATTTATGTGCACTATAAATTAAACTAATAAAATGGAAGTAGTGAAAATAAGAACTTTACATTTTGGTGTTGGGATGTGTAGTGAGGCCTGAGCCTGGTTTGTGTGCACTGTTATGTTAGCATGAGCTTATTAGAAGTTTAAACGCCATTTTACCTTTTTGCCACTTTTGTTGTAAGTTAGGCTGCGTGAAATACTTTGCATGAGAAAAGCTTGTTTTCGACATCCCTAGACTTACATCGTGACCCTAGTCGGCACAGTGAGTGCTGAAGCCGTCAAGGTTATCATAACATAGTAACTGTCGTTCCTACTGATCGGCTAATGGTCTTAGACACAAAATATGGCAGCTGCAGCCCCGCCGAGATCCTGGCGCCTTGATTATTACACTGCAGCCATGATTTCACACACTTGGAAGATTTTCTATTTCCAGTGATGCAGAGAGCTTTTGCTGATCCTGATATGATTCACTCTTGCTGAGCTGAAATGTAATGGGGTTCCCCAAACAAGCCTAAGAGAGCTTCTATAGTTTATAAACATAGTTCCTAGATATGGAGGGTGTTATAACTAGACGCTATACGATCTGTTTTCACCATCATTGTAATATGATTTCTCCCTTTGTGTTTTATGGAATTGTAACAATACTGACCACATTATTTCTAATTATATGTCTGCTTATGTTGGCAAAGATACTGCACCTAATAGCATGTCATTAAAATAAATATTTTAACCTTACCCGTGTCTCTTATTTACTCCTGTTGTGGACTGGTATGAGAGTATAACGAAAGAGTGTTCTCACTTCACACCATTCCTGAGTTTATTCTAAGTCGCATGTTCTAGGCTGTCTAATCATTGGTTCCTTTGCTATAGGACGGAGAGCTAATGTGACACTGATGCTAGCTGGTAGGGGTTTTTAGGTACTGAGGAGAGTTTCTGGTACACCACAATTCACTGATGTACTAGGTCTATGTGCACAGTTCTGTGTATGAGCAGGATCCTTGCAACAGATACATATTTGCAGTTGTGTGCATCATTACAAAGTCTCTGGGTGTGGTCTTTAAACATAACTCCACTTGGAGCTGTGGAACTTCTTTTAGGTTATGAATTATGTTCCGACCTTGATTTCTGCCATATTTGGCATGTGGATAGGCTCAGTTCTATTTTCAACATTGTTAATCATAGTTAGGGCCATTCTATGGCAACCATTTGAATAAAGTAGGCAATTCCAGTGGACACATTCTTTGGAACACAGGGCCCGATTCAAAGAACTAACTTAAGACAAAATCCTAAACTGACTTACTCCTTTTGGTATTCACAGAAGGCACTTACTCATTTTGGTATTCACAGAAGTTAGGAGTCCTAACTTTAGGACTCCTAAATGCCTTCTGTGAATACCGAAAGTCTTAAAGTTAGGATTTTTCTCAATTTAGTAGTAGTAAAGTTATGACTCCTAACTTAAGGACTCCTAAATGCCTTCTGTGAATTTTGAAAGTCTTAAAATTAGGATTTTTCTCAACTTTACTACTACTAAACTTATATATAGTTGTTTTTATAACAGTATTGTGCACCTCATGTATTCTATATGCATTAGTATTTTGTTCTCGTCTTTTAGCTTGTAGAATCATAAACTGTAATTTTCAATAATTTTAATTATGATATTTTGTAGGTATGTTTTCCTTGATTAACATTCTTTTATGGTGATTTTATTTGCACCGAATAAAGCTCAATTTGATGTGATTTGATTTGAGAAAGAGCATTCAGGGTGCTGAAGAGAACAAAGATGCAGATGAACGAGATGAAGAGAGGAAAAGGGTGTACATGTCTATCATAGAGTGAGCATAACCAAAGTGATTGAGACACTCTGAAGACCACTACCCCTTCCACAAGCCTCAGTATTGTTTAATTTACATTTTAAACAATTTCAGAATTGAACATTTTCAATATTCATTATTTGCAAAAAATGATGGTTGTTACTCCTTTATCTTGAACAGTTAATAGCTATTTACTAAGCCAGTAGTCTGGCTGGTATTGGGTGCATACCTGTTGTTGTGTTATATAGCTATATGCAATAGCAGAAAGTTCAGAGAAGAACCAAAATACCAGTCGGTAGTACACTTTGGGAATCAATGTACATGTATCTTATTGTGCATTGTACATGTTTAAGTTGTCCTCTTTATTACATAGGAGACACCTTTTAAAACATTTTGCTTCTCACTTGAGTCCTGAATGTGCCTAATGCAGCTGTTAGGTGTATAAGGATAAAGGGGTTTATGTCACCTTGTCCTTGTCTAAGAATACAGATAGCATCATCAACCACATTTAACACTGCAGTCTCAGTTCTTCACCTGGTCTAGAAACCTGGCTGGAACTCATCAAAAACCTTTGCCAAAAAAGGAAGGTGAGAGGCCAGTTGGAAATTATTGATATTCTTTAGCTCAGGAATTTATTTTTAATGCAAGGCCTGGGCTGTTTTTAAGCAGTCAGGAACTTTTCTTTGAGAGAGGCAGGCATTTTTCAGGTTGGACCAGGATGGAATGGACGCTTTTTTAGTTTTCTTGATAAGTTTCATGAGCATTTTTGGGGCGCTAGAGGGCACGCACACAGAATGGCCGCCTAACGGAGAGGCTTCTGTACCCTGGAGCAAACATCCTTCACTAATCCTTACTTACTGGAGTCCAAACGGCTCCGCAACCTGCTCTTTCTGCTGCAGAACCGATCCTCCCGACTCGGTCCGAGTTTGGGGTGAATCCGTGCAGCAGCGCCTGCACACTGAGCTCCGCTTGCTCCTCCCGGGGCGGCCACTGTTTCTGCTGCGTGACGAAGGACGGCCTGCCGGGGTCAGGAAAGGCCGGGGATTGCCACGAGGCGGTGGGCCTTGGCGGCGGGCCCTGGTAAGGAGTGCTATTTCCTGTGTGCGGACTGATCGCGAGGGCCCCCTCCGCTTGCTGCAGGCTATCATCTGGGCCCGCTTGCCTCTTAGTGTGGCACTTGCACCGATACTGCCGCTCCTGGGACATCCCTGGCACTACTGCGGCTCGCGAAGTGCCTGCGGACCCCTGCTGCTGAGGAGCGGACCGGTGCCGTCAGTGTGGCCTGCCGGTGGATCCTACGTGAAGCGCCCGCAGTGAGGCCCAGTACCTGCGTTGCCGGACTGTGCCCCCAGGTATCGTACTGCGACGCTACTCTCAGCTGTGACGGCTGGCCTCGCTGGGGATCCCTACACGGCGCCATTGGAGGAGGCTGCCACAATTGCCAGGCGGAACCTCTCGCGCTTTTACACTTTGCCAGCCTTGGAATCCTTTGTTACTATCTAGTGCAATTGGCTTTGGGACATGGTGGAGAAGTCTGACTCGCTGCGTTGTGGCCTAATATCCAACACACAACTGGAAAATACTACAGGAGGTAGCTGGCTTCAACCCCCCTAAGCTCACGCACCGCTGACCATCGACCTTGCGGAGGGACTGACCACGACGCCACGTGGTCGGAGTGGACACTACTGTTGGTACCAGGCAGAGCACTACATGTGAGGCCTTGGCGGCTTGGCGCAAACAACATCCGACCTCTGCCTGCGCCCTGTGGCAGACCCACTGATCAAGATGAACCCTATGCGTTGTTGTGGTGATCTCACCCTTGGGGCTGCCCTACTGAAGAGTTCTGCTGTTGTGGATCCCCCTCCCTCATATAGCTCCCCTCGTTAGCGTACTGCACAACCTCCGCCTGCGACACTAGCGGGTTAAACAAAGCGTTGGCGCGGTCCGAGCCGGGGACTGCCTTGGGGCTGTGGTGTATTTCGGTGGTTCCGCCATCCCCCGCGATATCTTGGTGGGTCTGGAGTGAATTGGCCAGGAGACTTCCTGCCGAGCATGGTGTGGAGACGCGATGGTTAGGCAGGACAACCGCCAACCGAAACTCTCCTTTGAGGCCGCAAAGAGAGGGCAGAAGGCGACGGTCGAGCGGCTCAGCATGAGCGGTGCGGGTGCAGCCAGTGCTGCCCCCCCCCATGACGGCCAGGATTTACAGCAAATCCTGCAAGAGATGCGGCAGGGTTTTGCCACAGTGGTGGACAAGGTAGTTAGGATGTCATCGAGGAAGGAAGCCCTTGTGCACAAAGTTGATCGGCATGAAGAACGGATCGCGACTGCTGAACAGCGCATTTCCGACATTGATGACGCCACGGCATCTCATACTACCCAGCTTGCCCGGATGGACAACGTGCTGCGGGTCATTGCGGCCAAAAATGAGGAGTTGGAGGCCCGCAGCAGACGCAACAATATTCGCGTCACAGGTATACCAGAATCCACAGGCAGGATGGAACTCTATGTGGAAAAGTTGCTCCAGACATCCATTGGGGAAGACGCCTTCTCACCGCAGTTCATTGTTGAGCGGGCGCACAGATCCCTTGGTCCGTTGCCCAAACCGGGTACGCCGCCGAGGCCCATAATAGCCCGATTATTGAACTATCGCGATCGTGACACAGCACTGAAAGCGGCGCGCACCAAGCAGAATCTATCCTATAATGGCATCAACTTCTCTATTTACCCTGACTTCACTCCAATAGTCCAGGCAGAGAGACGCAAGTGCATCGAAAGTAAAGAAAAAACTACGTGCTGCACAAATGGACTATGCCTTGCTATATCCTGCGAAACTCCGGGTCACACATCAAGGGAAGCAGCTCTTCTTTACTAACCCACAGCAGGTCGAAGACTACTTAAAGGCAACCAGGAAGGCGCAGAGAGGGCTGCGGGGCCGCAGCGCAGCACACGGAGATAACCTACCAGACTCTGATGACGACGCTTGACTTATCCTTGCTGTGGCACTTGCCGGACTATGTGTGGCGGCCTATAGTTGTGGGGACAGCGTTCCATGTGCATAACAGACAAGTGCTGTCACTTGGACATGGAGCTGTGACCTACTTCCAGTGGTAATGTACTCCAGGGTCCACTGCCCCTCCTCAGCCCCACCCAAGGGCGGTACACGTTGTGGGGCTTGGGGAGCGAGTTGTGGTTGTGCGCTCCTCTATGCTGTTCCCCCTTCGGGTATACCCCAAATATGGGTTTTGTTTCTCGAGGACGTTTCGATTATGAGGGATGGAAGGTGGGTGGGGGTAAGGGATGCCTCTCTGGCAAGTTGGGGTTGCTGCATAGGGTAGGGGGGAGGGGCAGGGAGGTAACGGACGGCTGCTGGCATGATTGGGATGCAGTAATGGGAGGGGGACAGAGTAATGTTGAGGGGGGGTTTCTTTACAGGGGGGGGGGGTTGTATGGTGGGTATGGAGTTGTGCATCACCTGAGAAGAGATGGTACTACAGTCAATGCTATGGCATGGCGCAATTCTACAGTGTTTCTTAGCTTATGGCGGGGATAGGGCCTGACGCGCAACTGAGCTGTATGTCATGGAATATCAGGGGTCTTAATAATGCCAGAAAATGTCGAAACGTGATTGCATACTTGGACCGTCACCAGGTCCAGATAGCCATGTTGCAAGAGACGCACATATCACCACAGACACGCACCACATTTGCAAGTAAATGGGCCAACGCCCGCATTTTTTCGTCTTACTCCTCATACGCAAGGGGGGTGGCTATACTGATTAAGCGCAACGTACCATTTCAAGTGTGTGGTGAATTACTAGATGCAGAGGGTCGATTTGCTCTGCTGTGGGGACGCCTAGGTCGCGACACTGTTATATTAGGGAACTGTTATGCACCTAATATAGATTTGCCGAATCACATTGTGGGGTAAGATCTTGGACGTAGGATCCCAACATGTCATCTGGGGAGGCGATTTAACGTAGCACTGATACCTCACTTAGATAGGGCAGACGGAGTGGCGCATTACAAGCCTAGATCTAGAGAGGCCCTGTTGGGGGTGATCGAGGAAGGTAATTTGGTAGATAGCTGGATATACCTACACCCTCTCTGGAAAGAGGGCACACACTTCACATCACTGACAGGCACATGGGCGCGATTGGATTATCTCTTTCTGTCTAGAGAGATGAGTGCGGGGTGACTAGGGTGGCACACTTACCCAGGACATACTCTGACCACAGCCCGGTCCTGGTACACCTACAGGTGCCTGGATGGGACAAACCCCGACCACACTGGAGGTTACAGCCTGCAGCCCTGTTAGATACAGTGTTCCGCACTGAACTTGGCGAGGAGATAGCTGCTTTCTTCCCTGGAAACAAGGGGTCTGTCGATTCGGTTGAAAACATTTGGGAGGCATACAAAGTTACGGTCAGAGGATACTGCATATCGAAAAGCTTCGGCGTGCTACGCAATATACAACGCACAATACGCACACTTGACAGAGACCTGAAAGATCTGGAGGCTCGGATGGTAGCAGGAGACAATGCTGAAGCACATGCAGAGTTTAGGGATAAATTGACACAATACGCGGAGGAAGCAGCCAGGGAAGCCAGGTTCAGGGGGAAATATTGGCAGGCGAGAAAATACTGTGTGTGAGATAGACCTGGCAAGGCCCTAGCAGAGTTGACAAGTGCTCCTCACACCCACAATACAATTCTCGAAGTCATAGCTGAACAGGGCCAGACAGTCAGGGACACAGATGGCATATTGTCCGTTTTCATGTCTCACTATCTTGCTCTTTATACCACAGCCACGACCAGTGATATACTATATGATGACTTCCTTGGTGAAGTAGCTCTTTGCTGGCTCAGCGACGTGCACAGGGCATTCCTTGCCGCCCCTTTTGCATTGGACAAAATTAGAGATGCCATTATGTCACTCAAAAATGGTAAAGCACCCGGCCTAGATGGGATACCTGCAGAGTTCTATAAGGAGTATATAGACATAATGGCCCCTGTCCTCCGAGAGGTCTTCGAAGAGTCTTTGGCTGATGGGGTCCTTCCCCGCTCAATGCGAGAAGTTGTGATTACATAACTCCTGAAGCCTGGTAAGAGCCCCAGCACCTGTGACTCTTACCGCCCACTCTAGCTATTAGATTGCGATGTAAAAATACTGGCTAAGGTGCTCGCGACTAGGCTGTCCTTCCTCATGACCCAAATTATATTACCTGACCAATCTGGATTTGTCTCTAGTCGATCCACCTCCCACAACCCACGCACACTGTTCTCCTTGCTCCGTATGGTGCACCCCGATTTCCCAGTTGCTGTGGTTTTTTTAGACAACACTAAGGCCTTCAATTCAGTCGAATGGCCGTACTTATTCACCGTCCTGACCCGTATGGGATTCATCTCCTGGGTCCGGTTGCTTTATACGCAACCATCAGCAAATGTACTAATCAATGGACGCCTCTCTCCCTCCATTGCAATTACAAGAGGCACCAGACAGGGTTGCCCGCTATCCCCTCTCCTTTTTGCGATAGCCGTTGAGCCACTGGCTTGCAGGCTGCGCCAGTTGCACCGAGAGGGAGCATTTCGCTGTTTCCAGCGTCAGATTAATGTGCCATTATATGCAGATAACATGACGCTTTTTATCAAAGACCCGTCACATAACTTGAATCCTCTGCTGAGGGAATTTGTTGTCTTTGGCAGACTGTCTGGAGTGCATATCAATTGGGCTAAGTCGCAATTCTACCCCCTTACGGATGCAGTTGCTGAATTCCCACTTGACTTTCCATTAGAGTGGTGTCGGATCAGACGTACGTTACCATGGTATCCAAATCGCTTGTGATAAAGACAAAACATTGCGTCTGAACTATAGTGTTGCAATCACAAAACTCACCACATCGGTTGATCGCTGTATTTCCCTCCCCCTGTCCATGGCGGGGAGGGCATCGCTTATTAAAATGGTGGTGCTACCCCTTTTTTTGTACCTTTTTCTTAATATTCCTTATTACCCGGGTGCGTTTTTTTTAAGACATTGAAGACGGAACTGTGCCGATTATTCTGGGGGGGTAAACACCCACGACTACGATGGTCGATGCTGACTCAGCCATATGATAAGGGGGGTTTCGACATACCCGATTTCGAGGCTTACTATGTATGTGCACAGGCGCATTACGCCTATCATTGGATGATCCCCACACCTTACATTCCCCAACTGGCAGTCGAGGACTGGATTGCAAATCCCCTTCATCTGAATGGGCTCATACACTGTCCAGTGACACGCCATTTACCACTGTTACATGCACTATAGATGCCTGGCGTCGCATGGCCAAGATGCTGGGCTGCGCCCTGCCGTATTCTCCTCGGATGCATCTGGCATACCACCCTAAGCTTGAACTCCTACAGGAGCATGGCTTCCAGTTGCTTTGTCGGCGCCTACAGGTCACTTGTTGGGGCAACCTCTTCACCGATGGTCAGTTCAACTCTGCAGATCTGTTTTTTAAATCTCACAACCCTACTCCACTTGATTCGTTCTATTACATGCGACTGCGCCAAGGGATGAAAGAGATTCTGCCTGAATTTCCCAATGAACCTGAGATCCTTCCTCCCTTACACTTCATGCTATGCTCACAAGATGGCTCGCATTTGGTGTCGGGTATGTACCGACGCGTCAGGGCATCCAGCATGGGGTTGGAGAACCCGGCCCGATCACACTGGGCTGCTGACCTAGCAACGGAGGTCACTGATGAGCAGTGGCTTTATTGCTGTGACCTCATGGCTAGGATATCCGCCAGCTGTAGGCTCAAGATGATCCACTATAAGTTCTGACAAAGGTTGTACTATACGCCGGTCAAAAAATACAAGTTCCGCTTGTCCAGCGATGATAGATGTGAGCACTGTCGCGTGAAACACGCTGGATTCCTGCACCTGTCCTGGGAATGTCCCTTGGTCCATGCCTACTGGCAGCAGGTGCATGTTGCCCTCGAATCCTTGATCGGCGAACCGATAAGCCCTGATCCTTTACTGATGCTTCTGGGGCACACACCACACATTCCTAAGACTTGTAGGAAGTTCCTGGATATTGCTCTGCTTCTTGCAAAACATCGCGTGGCGTGTAGATGGGGTCGTGGCAGGGCTCCGAAGTTCAAAGACTGGCTTGCAGACATGACCCATTATCAGGAACAGTCCACCACTTTTGCTGAAACACTCCCGATCTCCAGTAGGCCTAGCGACATCTGGGGCCCTCTGACCACATATCTGCTAGCCCAGGGGAATGAGGATGATGATTTGACAGGGAGAGAGATACGGATTGGCGGTGACAGACATGTGGAATCTGCCTAACCCGCTATGTAAACCTACCTCTGGCTAGGCTACATTTCTGGAAACTGGCTGCATATGTGAATGTATGGACGGTTATTTCACGCAACTTATTATTGTTTACTGTTACTCTGCATGGAGGCCTAGCCACCAAGCTTTATATACCTTCGAAATAGGTTGGAATATGATACTCATATAATGCAATATGGCCTTTAGATATTATCCCTGATTGACATGTATTGTATATGACTTAGTGCCCTTCTCCCAACATGTGATATTGTTGTATTGCCATGAACTGTCTGATTTGTATGAAACAGGTGTTAATGCCATGCTCCGTACTACCAACCTTTGTCTTGTGTTGTATTGAAAATCCACAAATAACGTTTTGAGCATTTTTTCCAAAAAGTGAGTGGAATTTCTGAATTTAGCACTTGCTTTAGCCAATACTTTTAAGAGACTTCAGGTGCAGTTTGCTTTTGAGCTAAATCTCTTAGTGGTAATTGGGATTCATGGTTTGTGCAAGGCAGAGTACGATTTCCTTCTCTATGAAACAGCTGGAGAACTCATTCCATGTTTCCTTAGGTATATTACAGAAACTTTCTTGCTCTGGGAGAGTGATCTGTTATTCGATTTCAAGAAGTTTTTTGGACAGTTTTTGCGTAGTCGTATTCCCTCTTTATATGTGACGATTTGGCTATGAAGATAAGATTATTATATTTAATCCTTTCAATTGGAATTTCAGACAGATGTGTCGGTGAACAGTGTTGATGCTAAATCATTTTGAATTTTCTATGATTTTTCCTGCTGCTAGGTTCCTTTGTAAACCGTTGTACAAGGGGCCAGATGTACAAACACATTTTCTTGTTAGAAACCCTGCGATTCTTCAACTAGAAATCCACAGAAAATGTGTTTTTCAAATGAATTAAACCCATTTAGCGATTTGATAACATATTACAAAATCGCTAAATGGGGTTGGGAAATAATAAGGAATCGCTATTTGAAAGGGGCGTATTTAAAGCGTAGCTTCCAAATAGAGATTCCTTAAGGTGTGTATTTATGTTTTGTAACAAAATCTGATCACAAAAGATATATATATTACTTAACTCTCAAAGGAGATGGCAATCCATACGCAAACAGGGAGAGGCGACAAAGGTACCACTTCCCCCTGTGAATGGTCCCAAAAACATTTTTAGATCCTACTCATTGTACAAACTGTTCTCTTGTTTTTGTAAATGCATCCTGTTTTCCTGTCGTTTCATCAGGAAGCGACATTACAAAAGCATTGCTACTATTGTTAACAGTAGCAAATGCATGACGAAATCTGGGGGCATATTAGCAAGGAGTAGCGATATTTATCGCTAAATGCGCTCAGCGTGTTCTTTTTTTATCGCTGCCTATCACCGGATATTATCGCAGAGAAAATGTGCTATTAGCAATTGTGATAAAATATCCGGCGAGAGCGGCTCAATGCGAGAATATCTCTGGAAATCCAGCGATATTCTCGCATTAACACCAATAGGGGCTTAATGTGATAATCCACCCCCCCATTGACTATACAGGTAAGTCAACTTTTTAGCAGGCGTTAGGTACTAGCGATAATCGCGCTTAGCGCGGTTTTTTTTATCGTTTAGCCTACCCTGCTAATAGGCAATAGCCGTGTTAGCGACTGTTTTCAGTCGCTAAAAGTTTGGGTACGCCCACTTTGCATGTCATTAGCGATAAATATCGCTGACATGCAAAGCGGGCCCCAAACCTGTAGCTTTTGCCTAAAAGCTGTTGCTAACTGGTGTTAGCGACAGCTTGCTAAGAGGGAGATAAAAATATCGCTGGGTTAGCGGGAAAAAGTCCAGCTAAAGCGGCGATATCGCCCTTGCTAATATGCCCCATAGTTTTGACGTGCAGGTTTATAGACATTTGACGTCACAGGATGCTCTTTTGCCAATTTATATCTGGTCGATATTTTGCAATCTTTCTAATTAACACAACCCCAAAAGTCGTGAGTCTGACGTGTTTTTTTTATCCAACCAGAAGCAAGGTTTCATCATGAAGTACACAAGTGTTAGGATGTGTTTGTAATATTGTAAATGTTACTGCAAGTGACTGAAAAATAATTAAGCTTTCCTAATAGGGCGTTAGAAAATGATCCTGGTAGACAAGATAACATTCATTAAATTCATTATGCCCTCAGATAGAACTGGGATACATTACAGGTGTTACTTTGTAGCTGTAGTTTACCACACGCTAAGCTGTGAAAACATGTCGCATATAATTGGACTTTAGGACTAACAGCCCAGAACCTGTTCAGAATCAGCCCAGATCAACCTATCAAAACAACTTGCACTTAGCAAAGGTCATATTCCTATTTATTCTTATTCCTATTTACATGATATCTTGCTTCATTCACCTTTCAAACCTCACCTTCTTTCATAAAAAGACCTTCAGGGTAAACTGGTTGCGCCAAAATTATGTGACAGAGTTATATTTCGGAATAAATAATACGTATAAATAACAGTAAATTGAAAGAGCATCCACCAGCATGGGAAATACATTTGCTATTGTCTCCATGATAGTTTGCAATGCTTCAGCGCCACCTTCTGGGTCATTAATTAAATACTGTTCAACATTGCAGTAGTCCAGTAGCCACCTATTGTCTGTTATATGGCGCAATGAAATGTTAAACTCTGTCTTTCTTTACAGAGTATTTACTGCTATTTGCCACCTGCATAATCAATTCATAAGTATCACAAGAACAGGTGTGAATTACTAGCAGGACACACTGAAGCAGGGCTGCCACACTTTAAATCAGACAGAACTGCTCATATCAGCTGAACTGCTAGTGGCCGAATGGGCCGTAGTTCCACTTCTTAGCTAGGCAGTCATATTTTACTTGGGATAATGGGGCATTTTCCCCAGTTTTGTGTCTGTAAGAGCACTTGTCAACATGGCTATCGTGTAATTAATGGGCTGATTCGGCACTTCTCGATAGGATCTCTGTACTTTCAGTGAGACAGCTGCAGGTCTTATAAGCAGGCAAAGTTATTCTATAATTAGACAGTTTTAAAACATCTAAGCATTGCTACTATTGGTTTAGTGGATCTTTTTTTTTATTTCAAAGTATTTTATTAGAAGGTTATTTTATATACAGTACAGTACCGATACATGAGGGAAATACAGGTATGTTACAAACGTCGTTGTGGTTACAGAGGGCGTGTCGACAAACATGCCTGGTCGGGAGTAATTCTCATCTGCGGTCGGCCGGTTGGCGCGTCCTGTTTCGGCTAGCCGCTGTATTACCCTCAAGAAAAGGGAAGAGAAAGCCTGAAGCAGGAGGAAGGAGAGAAGAGAAGAGACGGGGGGGGGGGGGGCAGACTATAAGTTCTGCTATAGTTTGAATAGGCCAGTAAGGGGACTTTCCAAAATGCATGCTAAATGTAAAAGACGGAACTTAGTCTGCCTCCAATCCACCAACTTTCTCAACCCACTCCAACCCACTCCACTCTACTCCACTGCACTCTGACACTGCACCCTGCGACACTCTCTGCCACTGAACTCTGCTCATCTCTACAACACTCTACTCCCCCCTACTCCACCGTACAACAAATTCAGTCTGACACTCTACTTCTCCCACTTCACTCTAGGACACTGGCAACTGCCACATAGCAACAATCCAAATAAATACACCGCATAGCATGCCACATAATTCCAATCGGAATAATTTCACTGAATGCCACACAGTTCCATGCAGCACAATTTCACTCCACACGTTTCCATTCCACACCACATTATTCGGCAACAAATCACATAATGCAACTCAACAACAAATTCCCCAACATACCAAACACATCAAATCCACACCACAAAATACCACATCATACCACATAAAATTACTATCCACATACTTCCACTACACACCATGCTACATAATTCCGCTCCGGCCACTGGACAGCCATTGGGTTACTGGACATATTCTTCCACATTGCGAGCTTGGAATGTTGTCATTTAACTCTCTCTCTGCAAGCGAGGCGAGAACCTGACAAGGAAAGGAGCCCCTTTTATCTTTTTAGGTCGAGCCTAGCGGCAGCGCGACTGCGCTGCTCACTCTGCAAGACTGCTGTAGTAGAGCATGGGAGAGAAGCTGCGCCCACTCTCCTCCCATATTTGTCATTGGCTTGTGTCACTGTCTTTCGTAAATGCTGCTATCGGATTCTTTAACAGGCTTGTTAGTCCCTCCTTAGTACAGCCTTGTCTTAATTTGTAACTTTCCATAGCTACTGGCCCCTTTACTTCAGTTGTAACATGGAACCTGTAATTTAGTCTGTAAGCACTTACTCCTTTATTCAGTTTCTCTTACTGCAGGCCGGACATGCGCTGCTTCAGCTCAAACCGCTTGTGTTTTTTAAAGCAGCACGGCTGCCCCTGTAACATGGGCGCTTGCTTTCAATCACTTTAACCCAGCATTATCTTGTGTCTCTTTCAACACCCCAAGTAAAAAGGATTTAGAAAGGATTAGCGAATTAAGTCATGTGAATTCCAGGTAGCACATAATCGTGTTACATGTCATCTGCACTAAGCCATCTGATGGGTTGTTTTCAAAAGCCTGTTTTATTAACAACAACACCACCAATACCACCACCTCCACCACCAACCAACATCACTAATACCACCACCAATACCGCCAATGCCACCACCAACACCACCACCAATACCACCAATACAAATACCACCACCACCAATACCAATACCAATACCCCAACCACCAATGCCACCACCACCAATGCCACCACCACCAATACCACACCACCAATACCACCAACACCAATACCACCACCACCAATACCACTACCAATAAGACCATCACCAATATCATCACCACCACCACCAATACCACCACATCCAATACCAACAATACCACCACCACCACTAATACCACCACCAATACCACCAATACCATAAACACCAATGCCACCACCACCAATACCACAACCGCCACCACGAAAAACCACCACCACCAATACCACCACTACCAATACTACCAATACCAAAGCCATCACCACGACCACCAATACCACAACCACCAATACCACCACCACAATCACCAATACCACCAACACCACCAATACCACCACTAATACCATCACCAATACCACCACCAATACCACCAATATGGCCATCACCAATCCCACCTCCAATACCACCATACAGGCAACGTTTACAGGTCCGAGCATGCCTATTTCAGAAGGTGTGCTAGCTGCTGTTGTGCTAACTCTTTCTTCCTTGCTTGAGGCTTTTACACCCATTGACTTACTGGAGTCTTTTAACATTTTTAAGACCTGGAAATCATGCTCTCCGTCTGATCCCTGCACAGCTAGTCTTTTGGCCTCTGTTGCAGTGATTGTCAACCCAGAGGTCAATGCGCTTATCAATCTCTCTTTTCAAGAGGCGCTTGTCCCAGCAGAGTGGAAACAGACAAAGATTTTGCCACTCCTAAAAAAACCTTCACTGGATCGGTGGGATCTGGGGAGTTATCGCCCTATTTCCCTGCTCCCCAGTGTAGCTAAAATCTGTGAGAAGGCTGCTAATAAACAGCCTACTGATTTCATTGAAGGCTCTAGCTCACTCCTTTCGGCACAATCTGGATTAAGAGCTGCCTATAGCACTGAGTACTCTCTGGTTGAAGTCTCCAAAACTATTCGAGACTGCTTGGACCTCTCGGCAGCATTTGATACTGTCCCCGATTTGCTGCTTTTGGCTCGTCTGGCCGATATAGGTATCTCACGTTTGGCCTGGAGTTGGCTGGAATCCTTCCTGGAAGGGCATACGCAACAGATCTGGCTCACATCATTTTCATCCCCGCCTCAATTAGTGACCACTGGAGTGCGCAGGGGTCCTCTTTGAGTCTCCTTCTCTTTAACATCTACGTCACTCCTCTGGTCCAGTTGGCGGAGGATCTGGGAGCTAAGATTGTGGCTTACGCTGACGACACTCAACTCCTCTAAGAGTTTTTTACTCTGGAGGCAAAAAACTGCTTGACAGCTGTTTTTCAGTGGCTCTCAGCAGCTCAGCTCAAATGCAACGAAGATAAGTAGGAAATCCTTCCTAATGGGAATTTTCCTCTCCGGTTTAGAGAATCTCTTTGGCCGTCCGACTATCCACTGCCATCCTCCTCTGGCCAAACAGTTAAGAACCTGGGTGTTTGGTTCGATGAGCAGTTATCCTTTTTGACCCAAATTAAAAAGCTGGCTGGTGGCTGTTTAGGGATTCTAAAGACCCTTAATAAATGTATTTCTCTGCTTCCTAGGGCAGCGAAGGAAATTGTGACCCAGGCGCAGATCCTGTCACCATTGTTTATGCCAATGCGCTGTACATTGGCCCCCCGGACTACACTCTTAATAAATTGCAGAGGATCCAGAAGGGGGAAGCTAGGCTTTTGTTTAATATTCCTATCAGAAACACCTGCCTATGCTGCACTGGCTGCCTGTTATTAAACATGCAAAGTTCAAGGCCTTGGTTGTCGCGCACCGTGCCTTACATGCGTCAGGCCTGCATATCTAAGGAAGCACTTCACGTTTTATACTCCTGTAAGACATTTGAGGTCTGCAACCCAGCTGCTAGCCCAGATACCCTGTGTTTGCCTCCAAAGAATGGGGGCATATCTCTCACCTTTAGGGCGGCCACAGCATGGAACTCCTTGCCTTATTCTTTGTGTAGCATTCAGGATCTGGGGCAAATTGAGAAACAGCTCAAAACATTCCTGTTTTAATTAGTTTATCACTGTCAGCACCTCATAGCTTGCGCCAGGACACTCTTTGGAGTATCTGTGCTCGTTACAAACTTCAGTAACATAACATAACACTACCACCACCATTACCACCACCATCAATACCACCACCACCACCAATACCACCACCATCAAACCCACCAATACTACCACCACCAATACCACCACCACCACCAATACCACCATCTCCAACACCACCACCACCACCAATACCACCACCAACACCACCAATACCAAAACCACCAACACCACCACGACCAATAACACCACCAATACTACCACCGCCAATACCATCACCAATACCACCAC
This sequence comes from Lissotriton vulgaris, assembly GCF_964263255.1. Lineage (NCBI taxonomy): Eukaryota > Metazoa > Chordata > Amphibia > Caudata > Salamandridae > Lissotriton > Lissotriton vulgaris. Next base: position 163,779,391 of record NC_141686.1, on the reverse strand, counting down.
CACCAATACCACCACCCTCAATACCACCACTACCACACCAAAACCACCACTATCAATACCACCACCGCCAATAACACCACCACCAATACCACCACCACCACCAACAATCCAATACCACAGTCAATACCAATACCACCACAAATACCACCAACACCACCACCACCAATATCACCACCACCAATACCAATACCACCACCAATACCATCACTACCACCACCACCACCAATACCACCACCACCAACACCAATACCACCACCACCATCAATACCACCACCAATACCACCACCACCACTACCACCACTACCACTACCACCACTGCCAATACCACCACCACCAATACCAAAACCACCACCAATACCATCACTACCACCAATACCACTACCACCAATACCACCACCAATACCACCACCACCAATACCACCCACCAATCAAATACCACCACCACCAAACCAATACTAACACCGCCGTCAATACCAATACCACCACCAATACCACCACCACCAATAGGGACCCCAAACCCCAGGGCCTTTTTTAAAGTGGAGGGTTCTGTATGCAACACCATACGGAGCCTCATTGGGCCCTGAGGACTCCAAGCTCCTATATATTTCTAAAGGGGAGGGGGCTGCGTGGCACAATCTGCTGACTAGGATCTAGCTTCCTGTCAAATTAGGTGTAATTCCGTTCAGCAGTTTTTTCTGTAGCCTTTTTTTAAGAAAGTCTATGATAAATGCATGGGTATTTTGTGTTTTAGGACCCTCTTGTTTTGCCGGCCCCTGTTTGAGGGATCAGCCAAAATCTTACCATGCACAAATCAGTCAAAAAGTAGCACTTTTTAGAAAGTTTCGTGGAGATTCGTCAAACGCAGCAAACGTTGTCAGCAACACAAAACACGTTTTTCCTATGAACAGGTGACCTAACTACAACTACCCAGTGGCGACGGGGTTTGTATAGAGTATAGTTAAAGTTAAAGAATATTTAAAATAGTTATTGAATATATAAAAACTGCTACGAAAACTAGGAGGAGACTGGGATTAACTTGCTCTTCTATTCGACCAAGGTGCCTCGCTGGTCAGATAGACTTTGGGGCTTCTCGCGCTATGTTCTTCCCTGCAGCAGCAAATTATTTTCAGTCGTCCTTTGTCAAAGGGTTATCCGACCTCGTTGGATAGTCTTCAGCTACAGTCTTCTGCCTCATCCAGATGGAGGCTTTTGACTTCTATTTTAGAAACTTGGGGGCAGATTTACAAGCCCCGTACGCCACATTTGCGCCGCCGTTGCGTCACTTTTCTGGCGCTTCGGCGGCGCAAAGCCAGCAACATGCTGTGGTGTATTTAAAACGTGATGCATCTAGGGAGAAGCGTCACGTTGTAAAGCCCTGCGCCAGATGTGGGAGTGCCGACGCAGGAACGCCTCCTAAAAGTGGCTGAGTGAAATCTACAAGATTTCACTCAGTCACTTTTATGTCCATGCTGCATCAAAACCCTGCGCCTGCTTGAAGCAGGCGTAAGGATTGATGCATCATGAAAGGCATAGGGGCACCCCGAGCCTTGCGGGAGCTGCGTCGCGCTTGCGACGCAACTCCAGCAGTGTACCACCTTTACTGCAGCATATGCGTCACGCATCTGTCTATTCTTGCCCCATGGTGCACCGCAAGAGGTGTCTGCCGTGACGCACAATAACTGGCGTATCCCTGCTGACATGCAGGTATGCATCAGTTATTGTAAATCTGCCCCAAAGTCTGAATGGAGAAATCTTTACTACGGCTTCGACCCAAGGTTATACAAAGACAATGCTTGCTCCTCAGAAACCTTCATCAGCCTTACCCGCTAAACTTTACCTTCTCAGAACATTTTTCACAAAACTTCTTCCAAGTCCAAAGGTTAGTGCTGACCAGCTTAAACCCCCTCATGGATCCGAACCACGCTCTATCACACGTGGCCATTTTTTTCAACTTAGATACAGTCTTACAAGACTAGATGTCCGCAGATGTTGCTTTGATCTTTTAGCCTCTATTTTTTACCAAAAACTTTAACAATCCATAACTCCAGTTCTACTGATAGGATTTTTGTAAATTTATTGTCAAATAATTTATAAAAATTTGCTCTATCTTTCTAAATTGGTGTGGGACTTTTCGTGTGTTGTATTTTCACTTGATTTCTGTTTGTGTACTACATAAATACTTTACACACTGCCTCTAAGTTATGTCTGACTGCATTTTTCCAAGGTACCCAGGGTTAAGCAAAGGTTAGTTTAGTGACTTTTTGTGATTCACCCTGCTTAGAATTGTGACTGTTGCATCACAATGGCTCACACCCCAGTCAAACAAAAACCCAATTTCTCACACCATATTACTCCTTTACAGAAAGATCTTCACTGACACCCACTTGAACAAAGGACTACCTTTAAAGCCTGCTACATTATTTTTAAGGCGTTCAGGGAGGAGGGTCCTCAATTCTTAAGGACTAAGATCATAAAATATTTACAGACTAGGGGGCAGATTTACAAACCTCTTGCTCCACTTTTGCGTTATTTTTAACATGGGAAAAATGACGCAAAAGTGGCGCAAGGGGCTTGTAAATCTGCCCCTAGGAAATTATGATCATCTTCCTACAATATCCTTTCTATTCCCAAATTCAAGAGGCAATGAATGAGTGTCATCAGGTTCTTCTTGCAAGCCTGTACAATACAGAACTCCCTGCCTCCACCGCTATGTCATCAGATGGATTACTTGAAATTTAGGAAGAAGTTAAAGACGTGGTTGTTAAGGCAGACCTCTAGCTCTTTTTTGTTCTTAGTGTGCATTAAGTTAGGTTGGACTCCTCATTGTACTTAGTGCCAAGAAACTGTTGGGTGAATGTGCGCTCTACAAGTTCATTATCTACAATTTTCATGACTTACTTTTGTCTGGCTTAGCTGTGGTTCCATATGCTGTCACCTTAAACCCAGAACTATTGGTTTTAGCACTTCTTGTTTATTTAGTTCACATCTGCAAAATGCAATGAGCTAATACCAAGGCTGATGGACAGCCAGAGATCCACTTGCTAAAGCCAGCCGAACAAGGCTAAAAGCCGGTGCCCAAAAAGCTTTGTGTGTGTGTTTGTTTGTGTGTATGTCAGTGAGTGTCTGTGTGTCTGTGCATTGACTGCCATGTTATGTGTGTTTTTGTGAAGACATGAGCTCTCTAAGCTAAAGCTGTCTGTAGGCAAAAACTAAAAATATATGAGCCAGGTTGTAACAAGGTATATGGCAACCCACATAGGGCTGATGTTCACTTTCTGCAGTTTTTCTGTGACAGATTAACAGTGTTAACATGTTAGGTAATGTGAATCCTTTCCACTCAACACATTTAGTGACTGTATGCGGCTGGATTTATTGGGAAATATTTAAAAAGCAGTTCACGCCCATGCATTACAGATCAGCGACAATCCACAATCTAACTGTAGGACACATAATTCAGTTGCAATATTTCATAAATGGAAGTCATCACAATAGCTTTGCCAACCTCACAGTGTAGATTTAGTCCAAGGATAATAGAGAAAGCAATGGGTGCAGCATGTAAACATGGAGATGAATTCCAGAGTGGAGATCCTCTAGAAAAATGGAGCTAGAGCCAGGTTTAACATGAATCGCCATATTATAGACTGACTAAACACTTCTTGGACTACATCAGTATGATTAAGACTGTTAATTCCATCAAGGTCGTTCTCAGAGGTTACATGGGGAACAACCTTGGAAATAACCGCAAGATTATTCCCAGAAGATGAGAATCCTCTACACTCAGGGAATACTAGAGAGAAGAATCCTATGAAAAACAGTCCTTTCCATGAAATATTATGCTGATCCTTTCCAGAAACAGGGAGCCTGAGCATACATTTTAGTGTAAAATAGTTGTCAGAAGGAGTTCATCTCTTACCTGGTTACAGACTGGTTTGTACTTGAGCCCTGGTTTGTTAAGGATCAGCTCCAGTTGTCTGCGGTTGAAATTGGACACTCCAATGGACTTCACAAGTCCAGCATCTTTGCAAGCCTCCATGGCCTGGATGGGACAAATACATGAACTTCATTGGCCAAAATTATCACATCCCACAGGTTACACAAATAGGATAATTTGATCAGAGTTATTTATGATTCTAAAACCAGCCCATGAAAGGGCAACAGAGACTCTAAATAGCAATAAGGATATAAGTCCCTTATTTTTAGATAAATACCTCTGTCTGTAGCACATACAGGACATGCCAACATCTGTGATCTGTGCTTAATACACAAAAGGCATGGCCTGGCCTGTATTTAACTCGCTTCACTGGTAATTGTGCTTACTATTCAATCTAGATGTTGGTGTTTTATCCACCTTTAACTTCCCTACCTAGTATGGCTGGAAACACAAACTGTATCATTGAGTATAATTGTATCACTTCCTTTCTTTGCACTGTCTCTAAAGATATTGAAGATATTGGTAGTAACTTTAGCAACCATAACCTGTTTTCTGCCTCTTCTAATTGGTGCATTAGTAAAGAGATTGCAGATCTATCGTATGCAAAAATAACAGTTGATGGACAGAATGCAGAACAATGTCATACATTCACCTCAGTACAGAGATCTGGGCCTAAATCCATCGTTTTTGTGCACTCCACACCACCCCAGTTCAGACATGGCCATATGCAAATCAGCCTTGACCCTGTGCCTCATGGGAACAGTCCAGCCCGAACTGCCAAGCCATGTCTTTCCTGGACTGGAATCAAGCATCCTAGGACCGGTTTCTGGCTATCAGCCATCTTCAGCCAAGATAGCTTGACTCCAGTGGTGTGGAGAGCATGGGACTCACGTCTGAGCATACCCATCCCACTCGGGGTGACAAATGCAAAAATAACAGTTGATGGACAGAATGCAGAACAATGTCATACATTCACTCCAGTACAAAGATCTGTGCCTAAATCCATCGTTTTTTTGCACTCCACACCACCCCAGTTCAGACATGGCCATATGCAAATCAGCGTTGACCCTGTGCCTCATGGGAACAGTCCAGCCCGAACTGCCAAGCCATGTCTTTCCTGGACCGGAATCAAGCAATGTTAAAAAGGTGGGCATTAGGGAGGAGGCATGGGATCATCTGGGACTGGTCTTCAAGCTGGAAGACAGTGGGCAGTTTGGGGGATAGTGAACTTTCATGTCTGTGAAAAAAGAAACTCCCCATTCCTTGGGTGATGCACACAGGCAAATGACTGTGTCTCTCACTTTTCGAAAATTGATGTCTCTTTTCTAACCTAGTTAATCAGTCACCTGGGATATCTTTCACTTGTGAAGACACTATCAAGGCTATAGCTAAGAACCAAAAGGAGAAGGCACCAAGCCCAGATGGAATCCCTATGGATGTAACCAAGCACAATCCGGACCTTAGGGCCACCTCAATAACTGGCCCCTGAAAATCAGCCATGCAAGCAAGGCTACCTCCTTACCCTTCATGGTCACAATTACTAACTGCTCCGGTATTTTAAAAGGGTAACAAACACCATCCTAACTAATATTTACCTATCTCATTGTTAGATGCATCATTACTATGAGTTAAGAAATTGCCTGAGCACGATTGAGCAATATCTGAACTTAAACCTCATTATTAAACAAACACACAGTTGCCAAACTAGGGTCTATACACATGGGTTTCATAGCTCTTAGCTCGGCATTTAATCATATCAACCACTCCAAACTATGGCCCACCATTTTAACTCTAGATGGTAGATGTAAACATTGTTTAAAAAAATATATATTTTTATTAACAAAACCAAAAGAAAAAGGCATCAGGAGACATATATTAATTCAACATTTTTCATATGAACATCTCCACACTACAAGATAATGCATACAGAATCACATTTAGGGATCATGGGGACTAATGTTTGCTGCTTCGTCTCAAACAACTGGAGGAGCACAGATATCACCCCGATAACTATTCCAGGCTCCCCAAATCTTCCCCGACTTTGCAGGACAGCCCCTAGTGATGCAGACCGATCATTCCCTGTACATACACCAGTCGAGGTCTTCCATCCACCTCCCGATCTGGGGCGGCTGGCAGGCGCCCCACAACTGTACAATGTTACGCTTGGCAATCATACACGCCAGGGTCACCCACTGTCTCTCGTAAGCACTCAAATCAGTAGGCTCCCAGACATTTAAGACACACCCTCGAGCCTCCAGCGGAATCTCCATCCCCAACACCTCTTGCATCTTTTCATGAATTTTGACCCAATATTCCTGTATGTCTACACACAGTGCCACAAAATATGCATTAAAGTTCCAAGCTCTCCGCACCCCCTCCAGCACCCCCACTCTCCGCCCGACCCATGTGTACCAGCCAGGGGCCCTGTGACATACGACCTATGAAGGATTTTTAGTTGCACAAGCCTAGTCTCATTTGAATGGCCACTACCTTTGGGGAAGAAACCACCTCCCTCCAGTCCTCATCATCACTTTCCAAGCCATCAGCCACCCATTGTGCCCTGGTTCCCGCCAGTGGGTCTCCCATTTTGTTAATAAGCTTTTTGTATATTAACGAAATAGTCATTTCCGGGAGGTGCCCATCCAACACTCGATCTTCCAGGGGAGAGGCATCCGGGAGTGCGATGCCTCTGGGGACATGCGCAAGCTGGGCATGCCTAACTTGGAGGTATCGGTAATGCTCACTCTCCCGTAGATTATATTTTTTCTGGAGGGCGCCGAATGTAAGTACTGTGTCCTTCCCCAGATATCCTTGATCTGGGAGATCCCAATGAGATCCCACTTGTCAAATCCCTTTGTTTTCCACAGGCAGCCCAGTCTCTCTGAATTCCATAATGGGGTTGCAAGGGTGAGCCTTCCGTCCCACTTAAGATGTCGAGTCGCTGCGTGCCACACCAGCACTGCGTGAGCCGACGGTCCGACGAGGGGAAATCGGCCGGCCCTGGCATATAACACCCTCGTAAAGTCACCTTCAGGCACCTGTCCATGATCCATCGCATATCCAGGGTCTCCAGGAGACCCATAAATTGATTGGTTCACCCTCGCCAATTGGGAGGCCCAATAGTATTTCCGTTGATCCGGCAAGCCGATCCCCCCATCATACCAGGGGAGTGTAAGCTTAGTGAAGGCAATGCGAGGCTTGCCCTCCCATAGTAGCTGACGTTGAAGGGTCTCGATCTCTCTAAAGTAGGATGATGGGACCTGGTCCATCGCATTCTGGAGAGCATACAGGAATCTGGGAAGGGTCATCATTTTGAAGAGCACCGCCCTACCCAAAAGGGAGAGCGGTAGCGCCCTCCACCTGGCCACATCTTTCCTAAGCCGGGTCAGCGGGGGATCCAAATTATTGGCATATCTCATATTGGCACATCTCAACTTCGGGTCTAGCGTCACGTAAATGCCGAGGTATCGGAATCCTATCGGTTCAATCTGCAGTGGGCAGGAATTTGGGACCACCAGAGGGTCTCCACTTAGGACAAAAAGCACTGACTTCGACCAGTTGATAGCGAACCTGGAATATCTCCCAAATATAGTAAGTACGTCTAAAAAACAGATCAAAGATTCCCTGGGAGTGGTGAGGTAAAGCACGATATCATCCGCGTATAGCGAGATCTTGTCCTCTTAGTCCGGCGTCCACCGCAGCCCTCTAATCAAACAGTCCCATCGGACCCACGACGCCATTGGCTCGAGAGCCAGGGCAAAAAGAAGTGGGGACAGGGGACATCCCTGCCTCGTGCCTCTGCCCAGGGAGAAGTCAGCGGATTTTCGGTTGTTCACTACAACCCTGGCGAGTGGATCTGCATATAGGAGACAGAACCAAGCGACAAACTCAGGGCCGATGCCCATCTTCCCCAAAACTGCGAACAAGTAGGGCCACTCAACCCTGTCAAATGCCATGGTGGCATCCAATGACACAAACACAGTTGGCTCGTTTATCTTCAGGGCACCGCCTAGTATCCCGTGCAGCCTTCATAGGTTAAGTGCCATATTTCGACATGGCATAAAACCGGATTGATCCGGATGTATCAGGGTGGTAATGACCTTAGCTAGTCTCATTGCCAGGAGCTTCGCCAGAATCGTAGGTTCAGCATTCAATAACAAGATGGGCCTATAGGAGGAGCAACGCTCCCTAGGCTTTCCGGCTTTGTGAATAACTACAATATTAGCTACACGCTGATCAAAGGGAAGCTGCCCCCTGTCTTTACTCTCTACAAACATGGCACAAAGAAACGGGGCCAGCCTGTTAGCACTTAAATTGTACAGCTCTATGGGGATCCCGTTTGGGCCCGTAGCCTTCCCGGAGTGTACGCTTCTAACGGCCTGTGCCACTTCATCAATTGTAAGAGGGGAATCTGAATAGTTCCGATTCTCTTCCGATAGTGTTGGCATACGAATGTTGTGTATCAAGGCCGCGTTGTCCTCCTCTGTATAGACACCTGCGGACGTATATACTGAACTATAATATTCTGCGAACTCAGTCACTATACTTTGCGTGTCAGTTATACTATCTGAGTCACTTTTCCGCAACTCTGGAACTAGCCTCGACACCCACTCTCCTCTCTCAAGCCATGCAATCAGTTTACCAGCTTTTTCGCCTTGTTCACATATCTTGCTCTGGGTATCTGCATGTTGTACTGTGGCCCTATCCATAGCTAATCCCCTATATTCATCTTGGAGGAGTTTCAACTGATGCATACTCTTGGGGGTCGCATCCCGGGACACATCAATTTCCACCTTGGTCACTTTCGCCTCCACCTGGTCTACCTCAGCCCGAATCTTCCTCTTTGTTCCCGCAACTAATGATAGGACCTCCCCTCGAATAACTGCCTTATAGGCCTCCCATAAAGTTGATGCCGAGTGGACTGATCCCGAGTTTTCATTAAAGTACCTTTCCGTACTCGTTATGACCTCCTTCTTAGCGGCGGGATCTCTAAGGTGCCATGGATTTATAGGGGCAGTTCTACTTACATCAAATTGGTCGACCTCTCTTCCGGAGCCACACCGCCAAATGATCAGAAATTCCCCTACCCAATGCCACACTACTCGGACCGACGCCGCCTGAGCCGCAGGTATCAGTACATAGTCTATTCTAGAGAGGGTGCGGTGTGCCGCGGATGCATGCATGTGGTGCACCCCACTCGGGTTCTTTAACCTCCAACCATCAGCAAGCCCTGTTGTTCCTAAGAAGTCAGGAAGCCACCTCTGAGACGGCTTCAGAGTTCGGGCTGGATGTCTATCGTATCGTAAGGGGTGCTTGTATAGCGCACTGACACCATGGGTTTCCTGGCGCTGGTTGGAAGTAGAGAGGACAGAAAGACTAACCAGATTGAGGGAAAAGCCACGTTTTAAGAGACTTACGAAAGAGGGTCAAAGAGTTAGAAGTTTTAAGAAAAAGGGGGAAAGAATTCCAGAGCTTGGGGGTCAGGTATGCGAATCTCCGGCCTCCAGATCTGCAGAGCTTGTAAGAGGGAACAGTCAAGAAATGGAGGTGAGAGGATCTCAAGTTGCGGGATGGGCAGTAGGGTCTAATGAGGGATTTCACGAAGATGGGACAGGGGCCAGCCAATGACTTGAAGATAAGGCAGCCGATCTTGAAGGCTGCCCTAGAGATGACAGGGAGCCAGTGGAATTTGACAAGGAGGGGCCTAGCAGATTGCCACTTCGGAATCCCTAAGGCCAGTCTCGCCGCCTGATTTTGGACCGCTTGCAGTCTAGCCATCGATGTTTTAGGCAGACCATGGTAGATCGAGTTGGAAAAATCAAGGTCTATCTACCTCGCCATCTATCACCGCATTGAAATGCCTACCCATCACCAGTAAACCCACAGGCAGAGTTAAGAAGATGGCACCAAAGTCTCTAATAGTGTCTGTCTGCAGGCCTGGTAGAACATAAACAGACATAAAAGTGACAGTTCTCCCCTCACACATTCCCGATATGCCGACATATCTCCCACCCTGATCAGCCCATGTAGCCTGGATGGCCAGGGGAAAGGAGTTTCTCACCAGGATACCCGTCCCTCTGGACCCCGTGGTAAAACCGGCATGAGCCACCAACTTATATCCCCTCCTGTGCAAGGCCATGCAACGATTACAGACTAAATGTGTCTTCTGTAGCAACACCCTTTCTGGGGCATGTCTCCTAAACAATTAGCTTACCATCCACCTTTTAATTTTATCCCCAAGACCATTCACATTCCACCTGAGTACATTTATCCCCGATCCCCGTCTAACAACCGACATTGTAGTGGTGAGGAATCAGATCAAATGTCACCAGATGCAAGAAAAAAAGAAAAACACATTGAAAATGCAATTGCACACAATACAATCCCAATTGCAAAAAAAACCCTCACTCTCTCACCCCTCCCTGCACCACTGCATATGGCTATCGTCCATCGCCAACTAGCATTGTGCCTGTCGCCCAACACTAATCTAAAGACTAACTAAAAGTAGAAAATGAGAAGGAAGACCAGGAGTCCCTCGCCCCCCGCTCCCCAGCCTCCCTAAACATGTAATGGCCGGATATGCACCCCACCCCCGCCTGTAAGATACGACACAGTAAATCCCACGGCCTTCTTTGCGCTATTCCAGTCATTCATCCGCACCAGCTCGGTCTCGATCCTCCGGTTCGATCGGATGCACACCGTCCAACCAGTCAGACACCACCTCAGGGTTATCAAAGAACCAGGCCCTCCCATTAAGTTCCACCCGAAGGCGGGCCGCGAACATCATGGCGTATTTCAAACCCTTGTCTCCAACTTTCCTCTTCACCGGCAGGAAGCTCTGTGGTTGTTTCTGTACCATTTGAGTAAAGTCAGGGAAGAAGGAGAGCGTTGTATTCTCAAACCGCAAGGGGGTCCCTGCTCGTGCCGCCTATAGGATAACATCTCTGTCTCGGTAATTCAGGACCCTCGTAATCATTGGGCGAGGGGGGGCTCCAGCCCTGGGCTTTCCCCCCAGCACCCTGTGTGCACGCTCAACCGTGAAGAAATTGCTCAGTCCTTTAGGTTTTAGGTGGTTGAGGACAATGTCTTCGATGAACAGATGCAGCGTTTGGCCCTCTGATTTTTCGGGCACCCCCAGGATGCAAATGTTATTGCGCCTGGCCCTCCCTTCATAATCATCAAGCTTGTGATCTGTAAGTGTTCTTGAGGTCTTCAAGTCTCTTACCTCCTGCTGCAGCAATGCCACGTCGTCAGTCAGACTGGCTGTCTTGATTTCAAGTTATTTGACTTTCTCACTTGCTTTAGTTAGATCCGCAGGAATCAGTCCTTTCGTTGCCAGTCCTTTGGTGCAGCGCAGATCAGGCACTGGGACCCTGGGGGGTCAGCTCCTCCAGGCAACCACCCACGGGGACATATTCGGGGCTCCCCACAATTGCTCCGGTCACTGCCTTATTTCTCGAGCCGCCGCCCCTGAGCTCGGCACTCTGCAGGTCTTCTGGACGCATCACTCTCACGCCTCACTGAGCTGCCGATACGGGTACCTCGGCGCTCTGGTCTACAGCCGCCTCTCCCCATCCACATGTACTCCGGAGGGCCCGCACACAGCCCCAGGGGAGTTTCAAGATCTTCGTGGGGCCGCACCGGTGACTTCCGTTTCGCGGCCCCAATGTTGACCACCTCGGCGTAGGCCCCCCTTGGTACTCGAGCCCCCGGCCTCCAGCAACAGAAGGCCGCGAATCGCCGGACGACACAGCTCCTTCGTCGGGTGCCGTAGGCGGACCAAAAAAACGGCCGGGGTCGTCGCTTCTGCTGCTTGTTCCGGGAGCGGGGTTTGGCAGAGGATTTTCAACAGGATACTAGGGCTGAGGAAGGAGGTCGGCTGAGCTGAGCTCTTACACGGCCATTTTGGTCTCGCACATGGCTCCTCCACCGATGTAAACATTATTAATTTTCTCTGTGACATACACGGTAATCTGACACAAAAGTCAGATTTGTGTCTGGTGGTGAGTGCACTGACTATTAATTTACACAGGAGAGTGTATCAATGCTACATACTTGCCTCTTTACCTAAAATACATTAATCAACTAGAGAACTTCCTGATATGCAATGGTCAGAATATGCTGCTTGTCCATTCCCGTCCCATACCTGCTCTTTTGTATAGACAATGCAGTATTACTCTCAAATATGTTCAATAGCTTGAAAACCTACTTGACTGTAAGCATGGGCGAATTTTGCGAATCTCGCGTTCGCGAATTTTGCGGATTTGCGAACTCGCAATCCGCAAAATCCGCGAATTCTCGCGAATTTGCGGATTTTTGTGTTTGCGCGGGTTTCTGCCAGTTCGCGAGGGTTTTTTACAATGTCGCAAATTGCGAACTTACCTGTCGGGTCGCAAGTTTCGCGAACTTGTTGTTTCTACGTGTCCAGCCTGTTTGGGACACTCTTCTTCATCACTGCCACTCTCTGTCACCACTGCCACTCTCTGACTACTCATGCCACCCTCTGGCCCACCCATGCCACCCTCTGTTTCATCACAGCACCCTCTGGTTGTCCAGTCAGTGTACATTATTGTGGCAACGCAAGCACACCTTCCCTGCCTCAAGTGACCTGAATTAATTTGGGGCTGATTAATGTGTCACAGAATATTTTTTTAGCTGGCACCTGCTTCCTTAGTGCTTCCTGATTAGTGATCTTTTGCACTTGCTAAGTGCTTTCATTGTTGCAAAATTAGTTACAACACCTGCCCTGCCCCAACTGACAATAATGCATTAGGGGCTGATTAATGGATTTGAACTTCCAGCCTGGCTCCTGCTTGTCTCCCTTAGCTGTAATTCAGGACCTTTGTGGCATATGTGTAACTATTCTGAGGTTCAGAGCAGGGTCACATAATAGTTTCAACTGGCAACTGAACTCTGGAGGGGCCCCTCAGGAAGCACTACAGGAAATGGCTACTAATGATGAGCCTGAACTTTTGAACCTGGTAAGTAGTTACTTTCAGTTTTGCTAAGATCGTATTTCTGCAATTTTGCACTTATTCGCGGGGCGCGAACTCACGCGAACAGTGCGAACAGTGCGAGCAAAATCCGCTGCTCGCGGATTTGCGGATTTTGCGGGAGATTCGCGAATCTCGCGGATTGCGAATTTACCGAAAATCCGCAAAATCCGCGAGCGAAACGGATTTTCCGCCCATGCTTACTTGACTGTTTTGTCACTTTTATGGACAGCTTGGATTTGAGTACCTGCTTCTCCAAAACACATATCCTAATAATGGGTCCTAAAACCACCAAGAGTAGGGATTTTAACATTAAGGATACTATCATCAGTAAGATAAAAGAAATTCTCTTATTTTGGGGTCTAATTTGATTCATTGAACAAATGGTGCCATCTACTGACTGGTGAGAGACAATCATTTTGTAGATCTATCTGCATTTTCTGATGTTGCTTTTAGCCTGGACACTAAATCTACCATAACTATGCTCCATATATATCAGGCTGAATGTGTCCCTTTTGCCTGTAATCATTTAGGTATTTGGGTTTACATCACCTCAATTTAGAGGAAGAGGGTCACAGGTTTTTAGATTACTTTTATTTTTGCCCAAAAGCAGCCCTTTGTTCACCTGTCACGAAGAGTTCAGCTAGTAATACTTTGGATCCTTGGGAGAAACCAGTAAGGAAAATTAATTGCCTTATATTTAAGGATTGTTTAAGATTATATAGGGAAATAAAATTCCAATTCTTTTGCGGACTTGGGTTGACCAAAACTGTTTTGTAAGCAAAATCTTATAAGCAAAGCTGACCTACAATAGACCAAAATCGTCTGTTTAAAATTTTGAAACGATGTGAGACAGAAAAAGGAATTAACTAAATCCTCAGTAAGATCTTATGTATTTTCTAAAACTATATACACACTCAGACCTTACCTGTGCTTTTTAACCAATGGCAGACACAGTTTTTTATGGACTTGCTTTGGCCTGAATATGATTCATCACCTTTGAGATATCTCCAAGGATCAGCAGTTGGCTAAGGTGCTGCATCCTTGCCCTTGAGATCCAATCCCCATGCAAAATACTATTCACTTAATTATGTTTGGTACTATTTTAAACAACCACGGAAGCAATATCTTGTTCCGCTTTTAAAGAAATTAAATTTTAAACAAGCAAATGCTAGGAAGTAGAAACCTGTTTTACCAATATTAGATATCTTACTGGAGATGTCCATGTAAGGTCTTCACTGTTTTCCTAATTTAAACTGTTTTCATTGCATTGACATGCATGTCAACAGATCTGTAATGTTCTAAAGGATTTTACTTATGTTTGATAAGGTTTATACTATTTATTGATGACTTGGATCTACTTTTGTATTTTTTGTGTTTTTTCACGCTGTATATTAGGGTTTTCTTGGGGATTTATGTTATCTTATTCGCTAGACATTGATTTCCATTTCTTTTTCTGTTAAGTTACCTGTTTTAATAGTACTGTGATAAATTGTATGTACCTGTATGAATAAAATAAAAACACAAAGATTAGAGCAGACCTGCTCCATTTGAGCAACCTTTTACACACTATGGGCCCGGTTCACAATGGTAGACTTACACTTCTCTGTAAGTTTATTACTTTTTTGTAGTCACAAAGGTAAACTTAGCCCAAAAGTCTAACTTTACTACTTTTGAATACCGAAAAGTGATATAGTATATAAAGAAAGAATTGACATTGAGAGCGAGAGAGAGCAGACGAGTGACAATAAGGGACCAGTGGACTGACAACAGAGGGCAGTTAACTGCCTTGTGGGGAAAGAAAGCAAAAGAGATCATAAGAGTGACAATGAGAAAGATGTGATGAGAGGATAAAAGAGTACAAGAGTGACAATAGCTGAGGTCAAAATGGTAATATATGAAAGACCAGAAATAAAGACCAGAGAGGAGACTCTTTCAGATCAACGCGCTGGGAATGAGATAGAGACAGTGTGTGTTAACTAAAGAGAGAAAATTGGTAAGAGGGACATGCGTGAATCATGCAGCACGCTTACTCTATAAAATGAACAGTGCTTTTATTTTTTCAAAGAAGGTGTAGTACCTCCCTGTGGTTAGGTGAGAATGGCCACAGGCAGTACATTACCGTGCCCTGTATGAACAATGCAAAGTATACAGGGGTCAATTCCTGCTAAGCAAAGATGTGCTGTGACTCCACGAGCAGTACACAAGGAAAGACAGAAACTGGAATGGTGGACATGGACACTTGGACAAGAGTGAGACCCAGAGTCTCACTCTTGTCCAAGCAAAGTTTGGGCACAGAGGCAATGGATAGGAAGATTTGGACAAGGACACTAGATTAGAGGGACAGACCAGTGGGATAGGAAATTGTAGGCTATGGAAAGGGAGACACAGAATTTGCACTGGGGCAAAGAGTTATGTGCTCTGGAACAAGGACGTAGATGGCAAACATGGAGACACAGTCAGTATAGGATGGAGAGACTGACTCTGAGACATGGTTAATCAATCAATCAGGGTTGATTAGGTGTGACTACTCACATGTGAGGGTCTCATGCACTGGGGAGGAGAGGGGGTGGCTCTTTTGAGTGCTGGGGTAACCCGAAAAGCCAGGTCTTGAGGTCCTTGCTGAACTGGGGAAAAGTGGGAGATTGCCGGAGGTGGAGAGGGAGGGTGTTCCAGGCTTTAAATGCGAGGTAGGAGAATTTTACTCCAGTTCTAGTCTTGCTGATACGTGTGACTGTGGCCAGTAAGAGTTGGGCTGATCGAGGTGTTCTGGACAGACTGGGTTTGGGAAGGAGTTCCTAGTTGGTTCCAGCGTAGGGAGTGTTCCCGTAGTCCAGTCTGCTGCTGATGAGTGCATGTGTGACAGTTTTTCAGGATTCAGTTGGGAATGGGATCCATCTGAAGGTCTTTAAAAGTATGCAGAGGGTGTACAAGCAGTTCGAGGAAAGGGCGGTGATCTGGCGTTTCATTTTGAGCGATGAGTCTAGTATGAAGCTGAGGTTTCGTGCATGGTGCGTCGGGTGGGGGCATTTCTGAGGGTGGGGGCCACCAGGACTCATTCCATGCAGAGGGCATGGAGCCAAGGATAAGGACTTCTTTCTTTTTTGAGTTGGCTTTCAGGCAGCTGTTCTTCATCCAGGTGGCAATGGCTTTCATCCCTTCTTGGAAGTTGTATCTAGTGATGTTGGGCTTATTGGTGAGGGAGAGGATCAGCTGGGTGTTGTCGATGTATGAGATGATGTTGAGCCCATGGTTCCTGAAGATGGTTGCGAGGGGGGCCATGTAGATGCAAAAGAGGGTGGGGCTGAGGGAGGGGCCCTCGGGCACTCCACAGTTAGTCTCTGTCAGTTCCGAGAGATAGGGAGGGAGTCTGACACTCTGCATTCTGTAGGTGAGGAAGGAGTGGATCCAGTCAAGGGTCTAGTCATTGATGCTGGCGTTATGGAGTCTGTGTGGCTAGGGTCCGGTGGGAGATGGTGTTGAATGCAGCCGAGAGGTCCAGGAGGATGAGGGCAGCCATTTCACCTTGATCGAGGAGGGAGCAGATGTTGTCGATGGTGGCAAGTAGAGCAGTCTTGATGCTGTGATTGCTTTGCAATCCGGATGGGAGATGTCCAGGATGTTGTTAGCTTCAATGAAGTTTGCTAGCAGGATATTTATGGCCTTTTCGATGACCTTGGCTGCAAAGGGAAGCAGGGAGATGGGCATGAAAATCTTGTGGTCCATCGTGTCAGGGTTTGACTTCATGAGCGCCTGCCTCACGAATACCGAGTACAGAACAAAAACTACAATACCCAGAAGCCCTTCTAGGAAATGACGACATCGCTTATAATCACGCACAGCGCATCGTAGCGCTGTACGTGATACTGAATTATGCCCGATTGCAGAGCGGTCGCTCTGCCTTTTTACCATGCCTTTGAACTCCGTTTGTGGCCGGACCCGGAGGTTCTTGTTTACGCGTCCCCCTCGGCGAGTGAGGACTCGCCCTTCCCAGGCACTGGATATTCCCAGCTCGTGGCTGCGGCTGGGTTTCTCTTCCTGCTCTGTGTTCCCCGCTCGCGGTTGCGGTGGGGTTTCCTCAATGTTTAGCTCAGCTGAGTGAGAACGCACAGCGGGAGGCTATCAGGAGAACGCTAGTGACTTCAGCCTCATTGGAAGCCCGATCCTGGTAGGAACCCCTTTTGCTTGTTGTTTATTCATGAGATAATACGAAGACCTTGGGAGTGCTTATAAACCTTGTTCTTGGACCAAGATAAGTTCATGGAATATTTGCTTTTTCATTTGTTCTGACCCCTGGTGGATTATCCTGGATGTGAGAACTATAACCTGGCTGGGAGAATTTGCCAAATTGAGATTGCCACGTGTTTGCTTCCAAATGTTTTTTTTCCTATGGATTACACATTTTAAAATATTTTTCTTGTTATACAAGGGTGTACGAAAGTGAGTATGGACGTGTGCATGTGTATTGATGCTATACAGCTATGAGACGGCTTTATGGTGGTTACTCATGATAGATATTTGTTTTCTAAGTGGATAGTGTTTCCTAACTGTAAGAGAAGTATCTTACGCGGTGTTTAGTAAGAATTCAGGGAGGAACTTATCAAAGTACTGCTTTGGCATCTAGTGAGATATTAAAGAGAGTAGTCAGGATATCTGTACCTTATTAATGTTATGCTTTTTATTGCAGGTTTTTCCCTTTCGACTGCTGCACCTACCCTATCCTATCCCTCGCTTGATGACCTTTATACTTTGTGTACTATTTAGTAAATTTGTGAGGAAGTCAGGAGGTGGACCCCTGTTGAGCATCGTCCTGATCCTGATGAGCAAGGTGGTCGTGACACATCATTTCGGTGGAGGGTTTCTTCAGGTCGGGGCTGACTTCAGCGTGTTTCCAGTCTTCAGGGACGTGGTGGTCTCGAAGAAGCAGTTGATCATCTGACGTAGTTTAGGTGTGATGGCAGAGGCGGGACTGTGGAAGATGGGATGTGGGCAGGGGCTTGAAGGTGATCTGGGGTGGATGCATTTTATGGTCTTCAAGGTGTTTTCTATCATGAGCAGGATCCATTTGAGCAGAGTCAGTTGGGTGGCATCGCATGGGGGAACTGAAGTGGTGAGGTGGTCTTGGTTGTCGAAGTTGTCGTAGACTATCTTGATCTTGTGGGGGAAGAAGGTGCTGAGGATGTTGCAGAGGTTTTGGGAGGGTGAGGCGTCTGTTGTTTCACTACAGGGTTTGGTGAATTCCTTGATGATGGAAGAGTTCTTTGGTGTTGTGTGTGTTGGTGAGAATTTTGTCTTGGAGGGATTTCTTTCTTGTGGATTTGATGAGTTGGTGGTGTGCGGTAGTGGCTACTTTGTAGGAGGTGCTTGTTTCCAGGGTTTTGTTATTCCTAAATGACTTTTCGAGTTGTCTGCAGGAGCATCTGGATTCTTGCAGTGCAGGGGTGAACCAGCCAGCTTTCTTGATGTGTCTTCCAGTTGCTTTCTTGAGTGGGGTGAGTGTATCGGCGCAGTTCGTGATCCAGCGGTGGAGGTTGCATGTTGTGGTGTTTGCGTCTGACGTGGTTGGTGGTGGGGTGCTGACGAGGGCGGCAGTGAGCTGATCTTCATTGAATTTGTTCCAGGTTCTGTGGGGGAGGCGGTGGGCGTGCTTGTGTGCTGTGAGTTTTTTGAAGGAGAAGTGGATGCAGTGGTGATCTGTCCAGAGGAGTTCCGGGGTGTGGCTGTAGGAGATGCTGTTTTCTCCAGTGAAGACAGGTTTGAGTGTGTGTCCTGCTGTTTGCTTGGGGGCGGTGACTATTTGTTTCAGTCCTATGTTGGCAAGGTTCTCTAGGAGGGAGGCGGTGTTTGAGTCGTCTTGGTTATCCAGGTGGAAGTTTAGGTCTCCGAGTAGTCTGTGGAAGCGAGGGCATGGGTGCGATGAGGTTGGTGATGGCATCTGTAAAGGGAGAGCAGGCCGGGAGGCCTGTAGATGAGGGTTTTATGGAGAGTTGTTGCAGATGGTTGCACACTCATGGAGACAATGAGATAAGAGCACACACTCAGGCATAGGCATGCTTGTGCACATACACAAACACACACAAAAACTTACTTTCACTAACAACTGAGCTTTTCATAGACATCCACTCCGTCCTATACACAATTATTTCAATGTTTTGTGGTATCATTCCATACCTCCCATGTGGCACGCAGATCGACATAATCGTAAATAAACTTTCCATTTTCATCCCTCGGAACTATGCTCTCTCCAGGCTATAAAAGAAGATTGAGAATATAAGGTAAAAACACGTGTATGTGTGTGTGTATATATATATATATACATATATATGCAGTGCAGTGCAGTGCGGACTCAAGCTTCTGGACGTTTTTGGTTATATATATATATATATATATATATATGTATATATGTATATATATATATATATACAGAAGAACTCGTTCTCGACCACCAGACCCCCTCGTGATCGGGGTTTACCAGGAGAAAAGAAGCGAGAGCCGATCCAGGATGCAGGTGAGTGAATTTTATTCGATAATCATACAGCCTGCCAGCATGATGTTTCGGCCTACCCAGAGGCCTTGATCACATATATATAAATTAGATCTATTTATCTATATATGCATATATATATATATATATCTCTCTCTCTATATATATATATATATAGAGAGAGAGAGATATATATATAGAGAGATAGATAGATAGATAGATAGATAGATAGATAGATAGATAGATAGATAGACATACAACCATTTGTTTTTCTTATGAGAGGTCAAATGGTGTATCTCTTAGACGTTCAAAAGTCCTATAGTCCAAGAGTCCAGGGGACAGCTAAGTTATGACCTCAAATGATCATGTGTTGCTAGACTGTTTCCACCGTTTCCACTGATCACAGATTCTGATGGTACTTTGCCATCTCTACTAATTCTGTCCCCTGAAAACCATGCTTTCTGATACGCCTACTGGCTTTATTCCAATAAGGGAGATTACATTGCTATTCTCACCTGAATTCTTCAAAGCATTTCCCCATCTCTATATGGTCTCGTTGTAGCCTTGTTCATAGAGTAATAGAAGGTTCAGTACTTGTACGAGATAATACTTTATTATAGGTGCTCTCTCTTTTATCTTGTTCTACATCTGGGGAGCTTCGTCTCCAACCTTGGAGTCTCTGTTCTGCCCCACCTGTGAATGCTCTGGTTCTCCACATACTTTCTGTCAAGATCCCATGATAGGAAGTGGTAGTCATTGTCCTCCTTGTGGACAAAGGAGTATTGCATGCTGCAGTGTGTTAGTATCCTCAAGGAAACCCGTGGCATGCCACTTCCTAATAGCGAGTCGCAAACCCTATTTTGCGAGCCGGTAATAGGGTTTGTACATGGGCCAAACCGATTTTTGGTCGAAAACTGTCCGCAAAGCGTTTTTTGCTTCCGCAAACTGGCTGATTCTGCGAATCGGAACCTTTGCGAACACAAATTTGATACATGTGGCCGTTAGACTTCCCAAACAGTAGAATAAATTCCAACATTTTAGGCATGGAGTTTTGTGACTTTTCCACAAAATGTAACCACATTTGTATTAATTTTAATCATATGAGCTGTGTTCTGGGTGTAGTTTGCCCTTCCTGAGATATTACTTGGAGAAGCCAATGGCAAACAGATCTGGGCATCAACACATTTTACCAGGTCTCCTTGTTGGAAACAAGCAGTAAACAAACTTGCAGAAGAGACTGTAGTCCATCAACTTCTTCCTGCATGCACCCTTGGACATACATGAATATATGATGCGGTCCATTTATTGCCTTAGACAGATTACTATAGTTACTATTGCTATACAATATGCATATATATTTACTGTGAATAATACTCCGGGTGAGTATCTTTCGTCATTGAGTTGGGCTTATGTGGTTTACCTTTAGGTTGAAAGGGCAGTGGATGAGAAACAGATCGATGTAGTCCAATTGCAGGGCTTTCAGAGATGCTTGCAGACCTTGCCTGACCAGTTCTGGAGGATGAAAAGTTGACCACAGCTATACAAAAGAACAAAACAAATGTAAAGGAATTCACATAAAATCTAAGATTGAGATAAACAGCTACAAATTATGGAAAACAGCTGTCTATGATTGTGAGCTATATTGCAAGTGTTTCCTGCTTGCATATATATGCAAACGCTCATTACATCTACTGGATTTCTGGTCCTCCAGCCCTGATTATGTTAGGCAGAGAGAAATTAAGGCATGTTTGTATGCGCTAGTTTCTATGCCTGATTATGACTTGTTAGGCTCTTCCACACCCAGTTTTACAAGGACTTGGCGACCAGGGTCTAATTTTTCTTGCTGATAGTTCCAGCCGGAATAATTGGATGAGGCTTTGGCTGAAGCAAGAGTCAAACATACTTCCACATTATTTTTTATAAACAGAAAATATCTTTCTCTTCCCCTCCACTCCTTCCATCCTCTTCCTTCCGCTCCCTTCTTTCCTCTCCTCTCCTCTCCCCTCCACTCCACCCACAGGTCCAGGCATACATTTACCACCAGTTCAGAACATTTGGTAAATGTATAGGGTAAAACCTCGTGGTCTCAGAATTCAATGTGGTTTTACAACCGGAAAAATCAGTACCAGGCAGTAATTCCCCATTCCAAGGGGGTCAGTGTGTAATTTCACGGTACTGGCTTGATTATACCGGACAGTAATGGTGAAATGCATCTAGGCACTACTACAGTGCCCGACAGTAGCATGCACTAGTAAACAGACCCTTAGACGTTGTTCAGTATTATAAGACCCACTCTTCCTAGAGCCCTCACTATATTTAGGATAACATATGTGAATAGCATGGAAAAATAGCTGTAAGAATAGCAACGACACATAAAAGGTGAATGAAACATCTTATATTAGTCCTTTGGCCTTAGTGTGTCCCCTGGGAGTCCCACCTGCACCCTCAGGATGTAGGTGACCAGAAGTACTTTCTGATCCCTGTGGGAATTGGGTGGGGCCTTCTTTAATTTTTAAGTTCAGCTTAAGCTGAATCGCCAGAATATTGGTTTTCCCAAAACATACATACGTATTAATTAGTGCTCATCTCCCATTGGCCTGTTCAACTGTCAGTCGCATTTTGCTTCCGCCCACCACTGCATCCAGCATGGAGCAATGGGACAGTCCGGTATGGCCTTTGGCTTTCTAAAGCTTGAGTGACTGCATATTGCTCGTGCACTTGTGTATTTTCTCTGCAAAACAAAGTTCACCTCAGTTTTGAGGCTGATGTGATTACTTCTTGCAATTAGACTGCGTTTTTGTCTCAGCAGCAGCGTCTTCCCCAGTTCTTAGAGTGTACAGTGGCAAGTAATGTAATGTGTTTTTCTCGTATGCTTTTTCTTTCTACCTCAGCATGTGGAGGGCACACAACTTAAATTGCCTTGGATACATAAAAAAGCACACCCAGTAATGCCCCCTCCGGGGCCCCCCAACCGAGCAAGGCAGCTCATACATCCTGCCCAGCAGTGATATGATTCTTTCCATGCACTAAAGCATGTTTTTAATGCTTGTATTTTGCGTTCTGTCGCTTCAAAATAGTGAAAGTAATGGTTTCATCACAGCCAAAAGTGTGAGAAGCTAGCGTATATCCAAGGCATCAGTCATTTGTCCTACTACAGGCATCAGTTCGATATTGGTGTTGTTCATTGTGTTTAAATGTTTTTATTTTATTCTGTGTTCATGTTTTTAACAGCAGTGGCAAACACCATGGGGCAGATTTACAAGCCCCTTGCGACACATTTACGCCGCCGTAGCGTCACTTTTGTGACGCAGCGGCGGCGTAAACAATGCGCCGCGTTGCGACTTATTTACAATGTGACGCATCTAGGCAGATGTGTCACGGTGTAAAGCCCTGCGCCACATGAAACCTGCGTCAGGTTTCATGTGGGCATTCTGTCGCAGGGTGGGCGTTCCCTCGCAGGAAAGCCCCGTCAAACTGACGCAGTGAAATCTACAAGATTTCACTGAGCTAGTTTTACGACACTGCTGTGTCAAATCCTTACGCCTGCTTGAAGCAGGCGTAAGGAGTGACGCACCACGTTGAGTATAGGTGGCCCCTGTGCATTGCAGGAGTTGTGTCTCGCTTTGGACGCGACTCCAGCAATGAGCCGCCCATACGCCGCAAGATGCGTCACACATCTTCCCTTCCTTGTACCATGGTGCGCCGCATTGTAAATGCGGCACATCTGTGGTGGCGTAAGGAGAGGATTGCATGACGCATCTGTTCTGGCGCATCCCTGCTGATTTGCAGAGATGCGCCAGAACATGTAAATATGCCCCCATGCGTGTTGCAGTCTTCCACACGCAGCATTAGCCCCATGACAATTGATTCTTTTCAGGTTCTGCGCTCTTGATTTGCAATGGAGACTTCAGGAGTGAACATAGCGTGGGCCGGGGAAGCAAAGCTGAATCAATAAGGGCCCACGGGGAACACCTCACGATGGCGGGAACGGGACCAAGGTTGCGATGTGAAGAGCCCGCGAAAGATGATGGCTGTGATTGAAGCGCATTATTCAAATGGGGTACGCCCAATAGGTGACCAGGGGGCGGACAAAAGTAAAAGGTTAAAAGGGGGCAGAGGAACCCCTGAAACACATGGACGAAAAACAACTGACATCGCCAGTGATGGAAATTGATGTTGCCATCGCAGGGGTTACCAGCGCAGAAAAACGGACTGGCAATCACCCAGGAGCAGAATGGGCGGAAGGCCCGGCGTGCTGTGCATCGAGCCATGGTCAAAAGTGGCACCCTACCTAAGGAGGCTTCAGTGGTTGCGGAAGCAGTGACCAAGAAAGAATCAGGACTCTTGGATTTCAAGAGGAATTTTATATCTTAAAGATGTATTTAATGGTAATACTTGTATTCCTTTTGAACAGCTACAGTTAAAGTTTGGTATCCCAGCTACTGACCTTTTAAAATATCAATTTTTGTGTAACTCTATTTTGGATTCCTTCCCCAATGGTATTCCCTCTTCCACCACAAATGACCTATTAATTTACCTTACAGCTGTAACATCGTCCCCTAAAGCTGTCTCTGTTTTTTATAAAAAACTTTCCACCTCACAGGGCTCCAATGTTCAGATTATTTCGTCGTTCTGGAACAATGAACTTTCCATCTCCCTGTCAGATGACTCATGGGCCTCTATATGGCTTGACAGTATCTCTGGCTGGCTCCCAGTGTCCCTTTATCAAACCAATGCTTATATTTTATTTAACACTTTGTGGACTCCATCACGTCTATTTCGTGCAAAACTGTTACTTTCTGATGTTTGTTGGCACTGCAACGCTAGCCCTGGTTCACTTCGCCATATGTTATTTGAGTGTCCAGTTATTATGAAATTTTGGTTGGAAGTATGGAGTGTAATTTTGAAAATTTTACCTTTACAAGATGATATTTCCTTTAATTTATTAATTTGCAAATCGATTGCCCTAACTTATCCCCTTTCTGAGTCAGGGGCAAAATTGTTTAATTTTCTAATTACAGCTGCCTTAAAATCCATTACTTTCTGTTGGAAAGAAGCTTCTTCTCTTTCAGTCCATGCTTGGTGGTCATGGATTACCTTTACGAGAAGAGGTGCGCATCTATCTCTTAAAGGCGTTACTCATAATCCACAATCATTTCAGTCTTTTTGGTCTCCTATTGATTCATATGTTTTGCAATGATATTGTTATATATTTTCTTATGTTCTATTTTTACATTACATTTTAACTGTAACTCTGTAGTTTAAGAATTTATGATCCTATGACATGTTATTTCCTTCCCCTCTCCCTCCCTTTCCTCCTTACCCTTCCTCTTTAATTGCGATTCTCTTTTATTATTATATGTTAATATTGCGTATTTTGGTTTAATGCATTTCATATTGATTATTTGATCGTTTACGCTTGTAAATTCCTTCCTCTTTTTTTTGTCTTAAAACTTAATAAAATCTTTCTGAACTTAAAACAAAAGAAAGAATCAGGACCACAAATGGGTGGAATGAGGGCTCCTGGGGGTGGCATTCGCAGAATGTACACCCCGGGCAGCTTCGGGCGAGTGGAAGATTCCACTGGGCATGTGTGCAGCCATTGGTAGTTTGTGGGTGATGGCGGGTTAGAAACAACGGTTTATGTCATGTAACGTTTTTTTCAGGTTCAGACGGTGAGGAAGTTGGACAATTTCATTTTGCGGTGGCCGTACGTGCACATGCATGTTTGTGTCAAATCGTTCTGCCTTTGCTAAGCTCCTTAAAGGAGCTAAAAGAATTAAAGAGGAGGCTCTGGTGAGACGCGAGAGCTCATCATTGCCCCTTAGTGTGGTAACAACACAGGAGAGCTCTTTAAACAAAATAAGTGATACTGCAACACATGTGTCCAATAAACCAGGCATTCCCATATTTAAAAAGATATTAGGTATTATGGGCAAATAGGCTTCTTCAAATATTGTGGAGAGAGCTTTATCTCCAATAGTTTGTAGAGTAGTAAGTGACAATTTGGTGCATTCAATGCAGTCTTCTGCTTTGATATAAAAGATTGGTGAGTGTGTCAAGTTTTCAGACCAGGTTAGGGTGATAAATAGTAAAAATAAAGTAGATAGCCAATTAAATGATAATGTTCAAGTCAGTAAAGAGTTGGGCAAGAAATATGCAGCTCCTGTAAAAGGTAATAACACGGCAGCAAAATTAGGGAAATGGATTTGGGTGCCTAGTAACGTAGCTAGAGAAACAGATTTAGTAAATATAAGGGAGATAAAAGTTCCATAGTCTGCATGTTTTGGCGGCTTGCAAAAATTCTGCACTAAGGAGCAAGATGCAGTAAGAATTTGGAGGACAGGTCCAAGGCATCCTGTTATTATCTGTATGAAGAGAAGGAAGATTTTGATACAATCCTTCCGACTTCGTGGGATCAGAAATGTGCTTCGCAGTTTTCATGAGCAATTGATTGGAGGTCATTTGATGGTGGTTTTGGGGATGGTGAATGCACAGGTGTGAGTGTGAGTAATAAGAATGTGCAGTTGGAAGGGGTGGTAGATTATGAGAATGAAGCTAAATGGGGAGAAAACAGAGATGTTGATATTTGGGGGTAGTCCGGATATCTGATCAAACGACTGGTGGCCTGCCATTCTTGGAGACTGCCCTCCTCCACGTCAGTTTGCTAAGAACCTAGGGGTGTTGATAGACACTACTCTTTCCTTCGACCGTCAGGTCAGTAGGACTGTCTCCACCTGCTGTGGTATTATCAGGGTTCTTAGAAAAAAATTGCCCATTATCTCTCCCCTAATGCCCGGAAACAGGCCACCGTGGCATTAGTTTCCTCAAGACTGGACTACTGCAATGCCCTTTATGTGGGCATTAACAAAAGCCTTATACCAGATGGTCCAGAATGTGGCTGCAAAGATGGTCCTAAATCCACCTAGACTGGGCTCAGCTAGAGCAGCCCGGAGAAACCTACGCTGGCTTCCCATTGAGCCCAGGATCTCTTTTAAGATTCTTTGTCTTGCCCATGGGGCTCTCCACGGTACAGGTGCTGAGGGTCTTAGGTCACTTATCCATCTCTATTCTCCTAGTCAATCCCTCCTTTCCTCTAATAAAAATCTTCTTGAGGTCCCTAGGTTTGTAAGAGCCAAGTGGGGAGGTAGAGCATTCTGTACGGTGGTAGCCAAGTTATGGAACTCCCTCTCCCCTGAACTGCGAGGGCAACCTTCACCCGCTCTGTTCCGTAAATCATTGAAAAACCTGGCTTTTTTCTGAGGTATATCTATAAATGCTCTCATTGGTGTTTATACATTACATGACCAGCTTAGGCGCCTTGATGCCCTTGGGCTAAGTTGCGCGATATAAGACTCCCTTCATTCATTCATTCATTCATCTAGAAGAATTGGAAGAAAGGGAAATTGTTGACGAGGTTGATGGTGTGCTTCTGTTGTTGGTAGGAGGGTGGAGCTGGGGGTCTCTAATTTTGTGTCCAAAAATTGTATTGTACAGAATAAGGAGAATGGTGAGTCTTGGTTCAGACACAATGGTGGGAAAAGATGTCAAGACGGGAAAGCATGGAAAAGGTCATCGCTGAATGTGGGCAACACATTAGGAACTGGTGAGAGGTATGGGTCAAAGAATTTGAATACTAGTAACATGTTGTAAGAGAAGCAAAACATCAGATCATAAATTGGTGGATAAAAATGTGGGGACGGAACGTATTTCAGAAGACGTTGAATTATCCAAGTTAAGTAAGGAGCGTTAATCAAAACAGGACAACAAAGTAGGTGGGTCAAGAGATGAACTAATCAGATCCAATCTACAGAGGGGTCGAGGGAAGAAGCATGGGAGCCTACAACATTTGATACTTGGACATCAGTCTTTTTAATATTTGCTAGTGTCTATTGTGAAAAATGTCCTGAAAGGGCAGTAACCATATTTACATATATTGACACTATTAGGAAAGCACACATGGAATTTGGGGGATTTGCTTGGCTGCATTATGATGAAGAATTTCGAGCTTGTTTGGTTCTTCTCCCAGAAAAACCTTGGGGGCAAGTTGATAACGAATTATGGGTACAGTAGATGTACCCACAAAGACGTCCAGCAGTACGGCATCAGCCTTTTCTTACTAAGCCCACCTCAGTGGGGATTTTTGAATAGACCTCAAACCTCAAATTCAGGCGCGTGCTGGAATTTCAATAGAGGATGTTGTCAAAAGAACCCTTGCAGCGTTAGCATCATGACATTTGCTTCTTTTCAGGTTCAGTGCGCTTGATTTGCAATGGAGACTTTAGTAGTGAACGTAGCGTGGGCCGGGGAAGCAAAGCTGGACCAATAAGGGCCCACAAAGCAGGTATCAACATGAGTGTTCGAAATGTGGAGGGAAGCATTCCATATTGAAATGTATCGGGGACAAAGTAAACAGGGCAGGTTTTGGTCAAGGCAAGGGGAGAGGTGGCACATTTCAGCCTTGTTACAAAGGCTTTTACTCCAATTGACATTGAAAGTTTATGTTTTTGGATACAGTTTTACCCTTACAGGGAAGAGGTGGCAAGGCTGGAGTCGGGGTTTCAGATTAGGCTACCAGGGTCCTAGCTTTCATAGATGTGCAAAGAGTCTTTAGTCAGCAAATGAACATCCACAATTGGTAAAACAAAAGATGATTGCAGACGTTTCAGAAGGAAGAATGGCGGGTCCTTTTTCTTAGTGGCCTTTACCTGATCTCATAGTATCCCCATTAGGAGTAATACCCAAGAAAACAGTGGGTGAGTTTCGAATGATTCAGCACCTTTCTTGGCTTCAAGGTTATTCTGTAAATGATTTTATATCAAAGGATGATACTATGGTACTATTTGCATCAATAGACATAGCCTTTGAATTGATCAGAAAGGTGGGCACAAAAGCGGAATTGGCTAAGTGTGATATCAAATCAGCTTTTAGATTGTTACCAGTTCACCCTTTGGATTTTGCGTTGCTAGGTATATATTTTGAGGATCAGTTTTTTGTAGACAAGGTACGGCCCATGGAATGTGCCATTTCTTGCAATCTCTTTGAGGTTTAAGTACTTTTTTGCAGTGGTGTTTTTCTTACAGGCCAGGTCATGTTAACGTCACACATTATGTACACAACTTTTTGTTTATTGGCGCAGACAGTACACAAGAGTGTTAGAGGGCTCTTTTTCAATTTGAGTCTATGGGTAAAGAGCTAGGTGTGACCTTGGCTGCTGAGAAGACAGAAGGTTTTAGTTTTTCAAGGCATTGAGTTAGATACTGTTAAAATGGAGGCAAGATTATAGGACAAGAAATTATTAAACTGTTAGAGCAGGCCAAATTGTGACCTAAATTAACTTTGAATCAAATTCAATGTCTATTTGGGCATTTGAATTTTGCTTGCACTGTGGTAAAAGCTGGAAGAGCTTTTTGTAGAAGGCTAGATTTTGCCATGTCTGGGGCCACCCTGCCACTTCACAGGCTTAGGATTTCAGCAGCAATGAGGGCTGATTTTAACGTTTGGTTAATGTTTTTGAGAGCATTCAATGGAGTCACTATGTGGTCTCTTGATGAGTATTTTGTATGGATGATACACATTTTTTCAGACGCAGCAGGAGCTAATGGCGTTGGACTCTTTTGTGAAGGCTGATGGTGCGCTGAGAAATGGCCAAAGAGATGAATTTCTGAACAAAAAAGTATAGCCTTTTTAAAATGTTTCCCTTTGTTAGTTGCTTTAGCTGTATGGGGTACTAAACTGGCAAACAAGACTGTCATTTTTAACGTTGATAACAAGACCATGGTGGATTTGATCAATGGCCAGAAAGCTAAGACAAACATTTACTGAAATTGTTACAGAGATTTATAGAAAGTTGTCTGATGTATAACTAAATTTTAAAGCTAAACATGTACCAGGAGCAGATAACAATATCGCAGATGCATTATCTTGTTCCCAGTGGCAGAAATTCTGTGGTTTGGCGCCCGGAGCAGATCTGCGAAAAACACATGTTCCTCAAGAGGTATGGGGGCTAGCAGAATGAGAATGCTTCAGCTACTTGAAAAGTTGCTTGCAGAGTGTACCAAGGTAGCCTATAGAAGAGCTTGGTTAGAATTTTTGGAGTAAGGTGCATCTTATAAGGCACATAGTTTAAAAGGTTTGGAAATGTGTAGAGATGATGCTCTACATTTCATTATGGCTAACATAGAAAGAAACATTTCAGCCACTACGATCACTGGTAAACTGGAGGGTCTGAATTTTTATGGAACATTTTTCTGGGGTTATGAGCCATCTGCAGGTGAAATAGGGAGGCAGCTTTTGCAAGGTTGGGCAAAGAGGAGAAGAAGGCCAACGTGTTAGAGAGCCTGACTCATTGAAGATGTTATTGCCATACGAAAGAGCTTCCCTGTTATTTGTTTTTCCCACTTTGAATATTCATTATTTAAACTATGCATGTGTTGGTTATTTCTTGGAGCTTTTAGAATTTCAGAACTTTTAGGTAAAGGTCTTGACGAAGATTTCAAAGTTAAAAATGTGGTTATTTCCAAGGAAGCAATACGAAAAACGGATCAGTTAGGTAAAGGGGCAAATGTTATTCTTAGAAGAATCCCGGTTCATTATGTCCAATGAAAGCTTGGCAGGATTTTAAGGCTGCTGGTGGTGCTTCTTTTGAATTTTTAGACATCAAGACAGCTCTCGTCTTAAGGCTTCTCAGATACTGGCGGTGATGAGAAAAGCCTTGTATCATTTGGGAGAAGATCCTTTTCGTTTTGATACATACTCTTTTTGAATTGGTGCTGCATCCAAAGCTTCTAGGTTGGGTTTCACCATTAAGAGACCTGGGGCCAGATGTAGGTAAATCTCATTTACCGATTCATAAATACCGAATTTTACCGATTCGGTATTTATGAATCTGTAAATGAGATGTAGGTAAAAATTCGGTATTTTTTACCGAATCGGTAAGATTCGGTATTTACCGATTCGGTAAATACCGAATCGGTATTTGCTATTGAATCCTATGGGCCTTGAAGCCCAGAGGATTCAATAGCAAATACTGATTCGGTATTTACCGAATCAGTAAAAATACGAATTGCTAAGGGGGACAGGGTGTCACTTTGACACCCTGTTGCACCCCTGTAACTGGCTTTTGCGCCATGTGGCACACATACATGCCCTTAAGGCATGTTTGTGTGCCACATGGCACAGGTGTACATGCACAGATGTGCATGTACATAGGAATTCATAATTTACCATGCAATTGTATTGCATGGTAAATACCAAATTCTAAAGGCCCTGTAGCACTGTTAGAAGTGCTACCTACATCCCAAAATACATTTTCGGTATTTTTACCGAATGGTAAATTTACCGAATCGGTAAAATGTACAGAGCCCCTACATCTCCATAGCCCTTTACCGGTCGGAAACGTCCGAAAATTGGTATTTTTGGCCGTTTCCGACCGGTAAAGGGCTTCCTACATCTGGCCCCAAGAGTTTAGGTCGATGGTCTCCAGATTGTTGTTTAAGATATATTACAAAAGTAGAAGTTCTTTAAAGTTTGTATAAGTGTTAACTTTGTGTTTCTTTTTCAGGTCATATTTTAGGTCTTCCTATGGCTCTTGTGACCATTTGGATAATTGGAAATTCTTTTATAAAAATGGGCTGCGAAACAAGCAGAAAAAAGGCATTTTGGGAAAAACCTCGGTTTTCGTTGTGATGATAGAAAAATTGAGAGGCGAGGGGGTATGAAATGAGGCCAGCTACTGCCATGGTTAAGTGAATTATTAACAATAAAAACATTTCCTGATGTTTTGGCACTATATGTGGGCAAAAATTATTAAGTTCAATTTCCAGGCTTAGGTTTAATAATAGAGATGAAATCTGATTTAGATTTAATTGCCAGATCTTGGGTCAAGACAAAATTGATTATGACAGCGCTTGTGCCCAGGAGGATATGGCGGGGCTGAGAAGTTTACAGCTGTTGAGAGGGCAAGGAGAAAAGTTAACAGAGAGATGCATCGTTTTTGCAGCATCAATGGAATAAGCTGGTTCGCTGATAATGACATAACTAAAGAAGATTTACATTTTCTTTAGGTAAGATGGTGTTCACCTTTCTTTTATAGCTAATGAACTATATCTATTGAACATAAAAGAAAAGTTAGCGGTTACTTTAGCTTTAAACACCTGGTGTTAGTATGGGGGCTGTTGAGGCAACAGTCCTTTGTTTTGTGGCTCTCCAGCTCGAGCAAAAATTTGGAGCTAGCTGTTTTGGCGGCAGTGCTTTGATAAGATCGTTTTTTTACTTTTCTACTGATTTTCTTTAGTTTCTCCTTGCCATCTTTGCACACAGTTCAAAAGTTTGTATTGAACATATTGACATTGGCTAAAATGTTATCATGTTGTTTTATTAGAGCCATAATATATATGTGGGATTTTGGGATGTGAACCATATTAAGTCATAGTATGGAGAAATGTTAGTGCTTTATATGTTTGGAAATGCTTAAATTGTAATTATATGGAGTTGCAAGATAAAATCATGAATTATTGTTTTAGGCTATTTAACAAACTATTGTGTAATTATGAAATGTGTGTATATTTCAATAAGATTTTAGTTCTTGGAAATAAAGTATTTGACTGACTACCTAGAATCCTGAGTATGCAGCAGACATTGTAATTTAATGATAATGGACTTGTTGAACAAGAGCATGTCCACGTTAAGGACAAATTAGGAGCCAGGAAGATTAATATTGTTCCGCAAAAATATTTAATGATTTTCAGAAGCACTTATTTTCGGAAAGATCCTGCAGGAGACAACTTGTTCATTTGTATTTTGAAAAGAAGATCAAGATTGTATATAGGTTGCTAAAAGTGCTGCTCGCCACGACCAGCTCTTCAGTGACTGTCTGAGAGGCTCGTCGCTTTTTCTCATCCTTCCCGGACGGAATTGTGGATGCCGCCATTTTGTCTCCTGTTTTCGATCTGACTCCATTGTCTTGTACTGTGTTGAATGCTTCGATCTCCTCCTGAAGACTCTGGACTGGGCGATGAGAACTCTCGGACAGACATGTACTGGTCAGGGTTGATTTTGGTTATGTCCTGCTTTCGGTTTGACCCCATTGTTTAGTACTGTATTGAACGCTTTGACTTCCTTATGCAGACTCCGGATTGGGCGACAAGGACTACCGTAAAGAACGTACTGGTCAGGGTTGATTTTGGCTCCTTGGGTTTGCTGCGTCTTGTGATTTGAATCGGGATTGTACCTTATATTGTAACGGGGGGCGGGTGGTTTGGTGGCTGTCCCCCCCCAGGTTCGGGGATAATTCTTGCTTTGTACAGTGGGTGGGATGTCCTCGGGGGTCGCCACTGGCGGGGGGCAAGGGAGACCGGGAGTGCATATGTTCTTCTCCTCCTCCGCTTTTCTTCCTTTCTTTAGGGCAGTTCCGGGGCGACAGGCACGCTGTTAGTGGGGTAGGCCGTAGCCATTACAGGGGTGCAGGGTGGCGGGTGTTAGGGGGGCTTTTGTTATTTTAGTTTGTTTTGTTCTATGGTCCTTTTCTTTCCTTTCTTCTTCCCAGTGGGTTAGCTGTTTCTCCTTTTGCTATGCTTTGATTCTTGGGGCGTCTACACCAGCTTCTATCTCATTGTATCTTGAAGGTGGATGTTCGGGAGGGTGCACGCACTTGCTCGCTTGCTAGTAGATACATTTTTATTCCCAGTCTGTTGCGTGATCAATACTGTATTAGTTTGATGCCTGTTCTTTGACTAAAGTGCGTAACACCCCCCCTCGTCTCTGACTGCTTTTCAAGTATGGTGTGACGCCTTTCATAGTAATGCCACTACTGACTCTTCAAAAAGATAAAATGAAACCTTTTAATATGTTTATTATATTGATGATGCATTTACTCGCCTGCTGAAAATCTTGTAGAGATCGCCAGGACTGCTTACAAATGCATGTACTTTGAATTGATTTGCCAATTTGCGGCCAGCCCCTGTGGTTGTGGGCCGACGCTTGTACTACTTTGATTACATTAATAAAGGTTTAAAAAAAAAAAAAAAAAGATTGTATGTAGGTGATTACCAGGATATATGCATGGAAGATCAGGTGGAATCTTACACCTTGACATGAGGCCCTCTGACAGAGTATCTGGTGCAGAGCATTTTTAGGTTTGACCTTCAAGAAAGCTTAATATATCTCAAGAAATGCATAATCTACATATAAAGAGTGCCTTTCAGTCTCCCCATCAAAAAAAACGGTACAGCAGCAAGGGGGCAGTAAAGTGAACCCAGACTCCCAGGGTACCACCCCTATCTCTGATATATTTCAAAAACTGAGTAAAAATAAATACTCTAAAGACCTCAATATTGAAGGTACTCAGACAATGGCAAAGACTGATGAGGTGAGCTCCGATATTACAGGAGAGGTATCCACGGCACAGCTCAATACTGCCGGAAATATAGAGAGGCGCGAGCAGGATGGGGCGGATCCTGCAGGGGATCCCGAGGTCAATGTATTGTCAATACCCTGAGTATTAGAAGAGATCTTGGAGGATGATACTGGGGGGAGCAGTAGTGATAAAAAAGAAGTCCCAAGCGAGGCATTCTTCTCAGTATCAGAGGGCGGTGAATGGTCGGAGGAAGAGGAGGACAGCCTGGATCAAGAAGCCAGTGGTCCAGATACTGACAGCGATTTGGAACAAGATGAAGTTAGCCCTCCGATTACAGCAGTGAAAGCCATGGTTGGAGCAAAAATACACTGCCAGAAAAGAGAACAACCGTTGACCAATCCAACCCCAATACAACCCCAGATAGCCCTGGCGGGGAATCAGCACAAATGTCCCTTCTGGAGGTCATTCACCAGGAGATTATAGGTGCACAGGGAGGAAGCTAGACAGGAGAGCCGTAAATCTCAGGCGGCAGTCAGAAAAATGCAAGGGGTGGTAAGGAAGCTAACTAAGGTATGTGTGAACCTGGGAGAGCGGGTTACTAATTTGGAAGACAGAGTTGTCTCGACAGAAGCCGAGTCAGCGGCAGCGTCCAGCAAGGTTGATATGCAAACAAAGCAGCTAACTGATATACAGTGGAAACTCGAGTCGTTGGAGAACAGATCGCGTCAGAATAATTTACGCATTCTGGGAATCCCTGAAGGTTCAGAGGATACAGACATGAAAGCCTTTGTTGTCAAACTTTTTGAGCATGCCTTTACCGACTTGAAAGATTGGGATTTCGCCAGGGAGGTTCAGAGGGCACACTGTATCCCTGCCAATATCAACAAGAATGCGAAAGAGGGAGACAAGCCCAGAGCGATCTTAATTTTTCTGGGCAACTTTAATCTGAGGCAAGCAATCTCTGAGAGGGCGAGACCAGATGGAAAAAAGACGGTTGATGGTTACTCTTTTTTTTGTTCGCCCTGACTTTTGCCATATTACGGTGGAGAGACGCTGGAGATTACGGCAGATGATCAAACCGTTTCAGGATAGGGGTATGCAGGCATACCTGATAAACCCCGCCCAGCTGAAGAAAATCAAAGACGGAAAAACATTATATTTCTCCTCCGAGGTTAAGGCCAAAGAATTCCTGATGTCTCAGGGGGTCTAGAAAAATGACTAGAATTGTTAAGCTTTGATTGATAATAGTGGTTGGTAATTATAATTGGGATCACTATATTGGCAGTATTGACAAAAATGGATACCCTGTCAACCTTATGTAAAATTATAAAGCAGGAATACAGAGTGTGGGGTGGAGTGCATTGTATATGGTGGGGGGTCACAGGAACTAAAAATGGGAAACAGGATTGAATCTCCTCAATCAGGGCTGCAAACCATCACGTGCACAGACCATCGGTCTGAGCGCCTCTGAACAAGGGGGGTGGGTGAGGGGGTGCTCCGTTTTGTAGCGGGGCAAGGGGAGGGAGAGGGAGCAGGGGGAGGGGTGGGGGGGGAGGGGGGTAAAGGGTGGACTAAAAAAATGAAAAATTATGAGATGGAAAGGAATATGATTTGGGCTGGTATCAGATACATGGTTAATAGTCAACGTAGGAAATGTAAAAGTGTCAACAATGTCAGACAATGTCAGACATTAGGATTTGTACCATTAATGCAGGTGGTCTAAACGACTGGAAGAAACGGCAAAGACTGAGTCACTTGGTTAAATCAAATAATATAGACATAGTCTGCATTCAGGAAACCCATATTCCCTGGGCTAAAAGGAAGCTGTTGGAGATGCATGGGTATACCTTGATTGGTTGTTCATCGCAATCATCTATGATCAGAGGTGTGGCTATTTTAGCAAAAAGTAATCTGGGCGGGGTGAAACGTAGTAAAACAGATGGGTCTGGTAGATGGGTATTAGTGGAACTGAACCTAGGATTCTCATTGTGCGTGATATATGGTCCAAATGAAGATGACCCAATGGTTTATGATAAACTGGAAGAAGAGTTGGCTAATTGGTGCACCCCGATGATAGTATGTGGTGATATGAATATTTCAGCAGACTGGCAACAGGGAAGTAACTATATAGGTTGTAAACGTAAAGTAAATAGAGCTCTAGGTTCCTTGATTCAGTCTCATGGTTTGGTGGAGGTATGGGGAGAAAAAGTGCCCGGAGATCGAGGGTATACATATTTTTCCCACCCGGCACAGAAATATTCCAAATTGGATTATTTTTTTGTCACAGTGGGGGAAATTGGCACGGTTAATATAGTCAAACTACCGAGAATAGTCTCCGATCACAACCCCTTGAATTTGACGTATAAGGTCTCCAATATACAGAGGAAAACATCAAGATGGACCTTTGAAAGGAAACTATTAAATGAAGAAAGGTTCGTAACCCATATTAAAAAGTGGGCGAAGGAATTTTTTGAGTGTAATAGATATAGTGCTTCCAGAAATGGAGTTTGGGAATCCTTTAAGGCTGTATTAAGGGGGGAGACGATTAGCTGTGCAGCAAAATTAAGGAAAGAGAATAAAAGTAAGGCGGAAAAACTCATATCAGACTTAGCAAAGGTAGAGAGATGTCAAATAGAGGAAATAGCTTCAGGTAAAGATAGTGGGGAAACTGTTAGAAATATGGCTCGGATCAAGGGCGAGATTCTGAAAATAATCACGCAGAAGGAGATATGTGAATACCAAACACATAGAGCAAGGAGGTATGAGACTGGTGAACAAGCTGGAAGAGCATTAGCGCTGCGCATCAGGCAAGAAACAAATCGTAACAAAATTGGTAAGATTAAGTATAACGGGGTAGAATATACAGATCCAAAATCAATAATGGATGTATTTCAGAAATTCTACCAGAAACTCTACGATCAAGAGCCAGGGGTGGCACCACCCGTGCAAGATCAGGGTCCCCCAATCCCAAGGGTGGAGGAGGAGGATAGGGTCCAATTGGAACTGGATATAACAGCAGAGGAGATAAAGATCGCTTTGAATGAACTGGCATCGGGTAAAGCGCCAGGCCCAGACGGTTTACCAATAGAGGTTTACAGGGTTTTAGGGGATGAAATCCTTCCTTTGCTTGAAGATCTATTTAATGGAATAATCTGCTCAGGTAATGTCCCGGATACATGGAAACAGACCAATATTGTAATATTCCATAAGAAGGGAAAACCGGAGGAGAACCCCGGCTCATATCGGCCGATTTCGCTGATAAACGCGGACGCCAAACTATGTTCCAAAGTATGGGCGAAAAGGTTAGGAAGGAATATTGGTCAACTTGTCTCACCCTGGCAGCATGGGTTTGTCCCAGGGAGAGGTACCACGGAACACACAGCGCGGGCAATCTCATTATTTGATGCTATGGCTGCTGCGGGTGGAGATATGGCCATGATCCTTTTAGACGCCGAGAAGGCTTTCGACCGAGTGGTCTGGGATTTTATGTGGGAGGTATTGGCCAGAAGGGGCTTTGGTGAGAAATGCAGGAAAGCAATTAAAGCAATGTATATGGATCCTGTAGCCAGAATCACCACAATGAGACTCCAATCAGACGAGGTGGTGATTTGAAGAGGCACTCGTCAAGGATGCCCCTGCTCTCCTATACTCTTTTCACTCTATATAGACCCGTTAATTAGGAAGATTCTCGCTTCTGATAAAATATCTCCTGTTATATCCCACGGGCATACCACCAAGTTATTGGCGTACGCGGATGACCTGGCAATTGTTACCACTAATCCGCAAACGGCAATACAGGAATTAGACCATTTGGCTCAGGAGTTCGGTAAGTATTCTGGTTATAAGCTCAACACGGAAAAAACGATAATAATCTGCACAAAGAACATTCATAAAAGGGATCAAAGGTATGTGGACTCCGCGGTTTATCTAGGAGTAAAAATTAATGCAAATGTAGGTAAAATCATTCAGGAAAATTATGTGCCCTTTCTTACATTGATAGACAAAGAACTGAGAAGAATTGATGTATTACATCTGTCCCTGATCGGAAGGGTGAATGTTTTGAAAATGTCAATGTTTCCAAAATTACTGTATTTATTCCGTGCTATACCGTTACTAGTTGATGAAGGTCTGATGAAAAAAATGGAAGCAGTGTTTTCACAATTTCTATGGCAATACGGTAAAATTCGGAGATCACTAGCCCGACTCTCTACACCATTAGAGGGAGGAGGATTATCTGCACCTAATTTAAGGCTTTATCACTGGGTCTGTTTATTGTTGCATATGAATCATCTATTGTATTATGATATTCATGAGATCCTGCCCGGTTCCTACAGAATCCCCACAATATATGAATTATTAATCGGTGAAAGGGCTATGGGGATTTTAACACGTGAAACCAATGTCTTGTATTTTAAAAGGAGCAAAAGCAAAGTGATGTTAAGTGCGTGGGGTACATGGAAGGCGATACTGAAATTTCTCAAGATCCCTAAGATCAATGGTACAATAGATCTTTAGAACTCAAGCCCATTCTTGCATCTAGGACAGAACAGGAATAGCGGCATATGGAAGAGTCTTGGCATTAGATGTTTGGGGGATGTTATGTGTAAGGATGATCTTTTAGGGTTTGAGGTTTTGCAACAAAAATATGGTATCCCTA
Source organism: Lissotriton vulgaris (assembly GCF_964263255.1). Taxonomy (NCBI): domain Eukaryota; kingdom Metazoa; phylum Chordata; class Amphibia; order Caudata; family Salamandridae; genus Lissotriton; species Lissotriton vulgaris. The sequence goes on along the minus strand of NC_141686.1, from coordinate 163,740,970 downwards.
CGAACCACTGGCTTTTATATAAACAACTAGAACAAACAGTGAATTCACTAAGACCCAGGATTTCTATTCAGGAGTTAAATCCGATTGTGAAATACATAATGAATGGGGGCAAGAAGATCAAAATAGGGTATAGACATCTTCTACAGGGCTTGGGAGAGGACATCGAACAAATAGAAACTGCCTGGGCTCAAAGAATTGGGGACCCAGACATAGATGTAGATTATGCTCTGGCATTGAATAGAAAAGTACTAAGAGCAACTAACTTAAAAGCGCAACATTATAAGATGGTGTTTAACCTTTACTATACCCCCGCTAAGTTGTTTCAATGGGGTAAAAGAGATACTGATAGATGTCCAAGGTGTAATCAAGGCCCGGCGGATTTATTGCATATGTTTTATTCTTGTCAGAATCTTAAGCCAGTTTTAACAGAAATGGAAAAGTTTTTATCGGGGCTGCTAGAGTGTCAAATTCCTCTATCCCCTACTACTGTTTTGATTGGCAGGGATGAAAGCCTTATAATCGAACAGGAAGCCGAAGCTTTTATTTTTCTGTGTGTTGCTGTTTTTAGAATTTTAATTGCGGCGGCCTGGAAAGATCCGATAGCTCCCACTTTTCAGATGTGGCTTACGAGATTGCTCGGGACTCATAACATCGAGGAATGTCTATATAGCTTTAAAGGTAAAAAGAGGAAAGAGTACGGTAAAAAGATATGGGCTCCTCTTAGTAATTGGAGGAAAATTAGATGAATAATTTGAATAAGCTCTGAGTCACCTCTACTGTTTTGTAATGTAACTTCTTCTTACAAGGCTAATCTCTTTTTAAGCTCTTTGGATGTTTGCTAAGAGCTGGAAGATGTAGAAGATGTATATATATATCTGCATATTTTTAATTCTAATGTCTGATTTTATCATGTTCTTATCCAGCTATATATGTAAATTTGTATGTTTTCTTTTTATATTCTGATCCATCTCAAAAAAAAAAATAAATAAATAAAGAGGGCCTTTCAGTCAGTGGGCTTTATCCATTAGTCTATTCAGTTTACCTCAGCTCACTAAACATACAGCATGGAACAATTTTATGTATAGGCTCTCTTCACTTTAAGTACTTGCACAAAGCATGTGCACATTGTACACAACAGCCTAAAATAGTTCATTTTTCTTCAGTTACAAATCAGGTTTAATGTATGATTTTTAAAATATTTTTTATGTTGACTTTAAGTAGCATTGGTTTTTTTGCCTGTACTTGAGGTGCCCATTTAGATGGGTATTTATTTCATCTCCTTTTATAGTTGTTGTTATAGCTTGTTAAAGTGGCATTGTACCATTGTAACTGCCTACATTTTGAGTGCTGGGTGAGGTCGTAATTTAATCTGGTCTTCTTCACAATTAACAATTATAATAACATACACGGCCCCTATAAAAGGATTTTTAGTCACAAATATTACTAGTAAAACAGCTGCATCAATGAATGTTTTTAAATGTAAAATGTTTATTGCACGTATATAGCAACCACTTTTGGGTGGTTGCATATTTTATTTTTCCTTATCATCTTTGTGGCGCATGCTTGCAATGAAATTAATAAAAAAATATATAAACATAGCACCAGCTGGCCAAGACCAGACCTATTGGCTTTACCAATGCTTGTTTAAGGCTGTTTTCATTGCTGTCTCCCCAGACCTCTTTACAGCCACATCCAGAATGAACACAACATCCATATCCCTGTCAAAGAACTTGTGTTTCTCTTCCACACAGTCTATCTGCCTGTGGAAGCCGGGAGTCCAATAGACTGTGAACTAAGTATGGCTGCAATCACCAAGCAAACACCTATCTAAAAGCTACTGCCCAAATATTTTCATGGGTTAAGGGCTACAAGAATAAAAATTGTAAATTGTGAATACCTAATTGCCAATTTCTGAGAATCGCAATTAGGCAATCGCAATTTACAATGTATGAAACTCAAAGAGTTTTATGTAGCGATTCCTAGGGGGCGCAAATCAACCTACCTCATTAATATTAATGAGTTAGATAACAACTTGCGTTCCATTAGAATCAGTAAAATCACAGGGATGGTGGCCTGCTGGGGTCAGCAGACCACCAGGTCCGTGACTGCTTCTGAATTATTATTATTTTTTTTTAAATGCAGCCCGTTTTCCGTAAAGGAAAACGGGATGCGTTTCAAAAACAAAAATGAAAAGTTTTTATTTCAGTTTTATAAGAGCAGGCAGTGGTCCCTGGGACCACTGCCTGGTCTTAAAAACGCTGTAACAAACATTCACAAAGGTAAGTGGTCCCTTGGGGACCCTTCCCATGTGCGAATGGGGTGGTAAAATGGGGAATGTTTTGCAACTGCATTACGGTCACAAAACATTCCTACATACCAATGCAATTCGGTATTAGGAAGGGACGCCCTAAACACGCCTCTTCCTAATAGGGAACCTCAAACCCATATTGCGATTCGGTAACAAGTTACTGAATCGCAAAGTAGGGTTTGCTGCAGCTGAAAAGTATTTATTTGCGCTGCGAAGATAAAAATGCATGTTGCATGTGCGCTTAAGTGTCCTAAAAATCTAATCTAGAAAAATTGTTAGGTCGTCAATAACTATAAGCAAAAGAGGAATGTTCACTCGTAACTCTTAGGCAGTTGGAGACTGTCCTCTCCCTGAGACAAGTGCAAAATGACATGTGTGGTCAGCTGAAAAAGTGAGCCAAAGGCCCCCAAAACCTCAAAAGTGGGAATAAATTGGGAATATTCAATTTATAGTCATATATAAATAGTGAAAGTAAAAAGGACTCTGTCGTTTTTGTACTTTCACTAATAGCAATTTTGGGCATTTTTGGGGTCAGGTCACAAAGGCATGTAAGAATATGTAAAAGAGGACTCCTGTAGTACTACTTCCTGTACTCATAAATGCCTTTGTAAATCGCCTCACTATGTAGAAATGTGAGGGAGGAGGGAAGGGAAGTAATAGAACAGACCAATCCCTTTAAAGGAATGAAAAGAACAGTGAATTCCTGGCCATCATAGCAAAAGAATGTTTAAATGCCTTGTGCAAAGCAAACATCACTTGTATAGTACCAAATATTTGCCAAGATATTTACAGATAGGAAGGATTATTTGTATCCTCCGAAGGATAGTGGCAATAAGATTGAACATCATACCAAGGTTTGTATGTATTCTACCCCTTACCAGTGGTATTGCTGACCAACTTAAATCAATCTGGAAAGCACACAATGTAGACTATCAGCAGAAAACTTAGTACCATCAAAGACTTGCTTTTCCAGAGACAGAGAAATACTCCTGAGTAACCCATCGCATAGTAAGAGAAAATGGAATGCGGGAAGCACTGGCCTCATATGGATCAAACAGTAGCGTGAAGGGTATAGTGGGACGTCATTTGGATGAGTCCTAGGAACATTAACTTTTAGATGTATAATTGCACACCTTTTGATATATGGGACTGAGATCTCTTCTCCTTCCTGACATCATACATTTAAATTCAGATTCCACCCCAGCGAGGTCAGATCAGTGTTTGATAATTGGAGGAAAGCTGACCACAAGTATAGTAAATTTTCTCAATCTTGTAAAGAACACATTGGCCACCAGAAAAATGACACAAAAAGACACTTGTGAACTAAAATATATACAAGCCAGTTTCCTCTAACGTTACCTTTCCAGTGTAGAATATCTCTTCTCTATTCACCGTGCCATCTGCGATCTTCTCCCGAATGGCTTCACCAACTTCATCCTCATTTCGGTACAAGTAGGCTCCATCAAGGTGGCGGAAGCCCGCCTCAATCGCTGCCCTTACACCCACCTTGGTTTGGCCTTTGGGCACCTAGGGCATCAATTAAAGCAGAACTGTGAGGATGGGAGTCGTCTGCAGTTTATCAGAAGACTAGGAGCCCAGGGTGGGCATACATTCTGCTTTGCCTTGTGTAAGATCTCTCCCTATTTGCTTACATAAAGAATGACTGACACTCGAACTACATCATTAATATATTACCCATGAAGTAAATGCATGTTTATTAAAACCTTTACTTATACATTCACACTACGAAAGGTTTGAAATTAACCCTAGCCCGTTTCATTGCATTGGAGAGTCCAGCAGGCTATTAGCATACGGTTGTTCTGGGTTGACAATATTGACTGTAGTCCAGGACAATGCAGGATACAACTAAGGCGGGTCCACCGGTGGCAGCTTATATCTCGCCAAAATTTGCGGTGCTACTTTTCTCCTTGCTATGTGCAGAAGGAGATTTTATAGGTGAATTAGTTACTATTGGGAAACATCCTTTACAACGCAACCATTACATCGCACTACACTCATGACGCAGCCATTACATCGCAACATCCTTTGCAACGCATGTCACTACAATGCACGTATTACAACGCATGACACTCCATCGCATGATACTACATTGTATGTCACTACAATGCAGGCATTACAACGCATACCATTACAACGCATACCATTACAATGTATAGTACCCCTACACCATCCAAAACTTACCCTACGGTTGCACCCCCTGGCATTAGAAAAGTAATTTTTACCCCTACACTATCCAACACTTACCCTACTGTTGCACCCCCTGGAGTTAGAGTAGTAATTTTTACCGCTACACAATCCAACACTTAGCCTACTGTTGCACCCCCTGGAATTAGAATAGTAATTTTTAACCCTATACTTTCCAATACTTACCTTAAATGCAATGTAATGTAATGGAATGCTTTATAAAGGTAGTTTCTCAAAATGCTATGTACTGTCATGCGATGTAATGGAGTGTGTTGTAAAGGATGTTGCAATTTAAAAACTGCGTTTTAAAGGCATGCGTTGTAAATGTATGTGTTGTAACATCATACATTCGTTACTATCTACTCATGGTTCACTGATAGAATATCGATTACCAAAATTTCCCCATACACAAATAGTGTGGCCAAAATATTGATGTAAAAAATATCGACATCCTAGATTTAAAATTGTAAGTATAAAAATATTAAAACAAAAATATTGATGTAATATAGATGTACAAAATATCGATTTTTTTATTTAAATAATAATTATTGTTAAATATATTAAATAATTAAATTAACTTTACACAATTATTTTAATTTAATATACATTTTAACAAAAAGAATGAAATAAATATAATTTAAAAAATATTTAAACATACATATATAAAATTTTATATATATATATATATATATATATATATATATATATATATATATATATATTCACCATAGGTTTCAGCCACATTATAGTTAGAAATTAGCATTTCAAAAAACCTTTGAAATTCACTGAAAAAACCATAGGTTTCAGGCAAGTTATAGTTAGAAATTAGCATTTAAAAAACCTTAGAAATTCACTGAAAAAACCATAGGTTTCAGGGGCGTTATAGTTAGTTGGACATTTCACTCGTACGAAACCATAGAAATTCCCCCGTTATAGCTAGTTCAGCTAACTATAACTCGTGCGCCCGCAATGAACTGCTGATGATGTCACATATTACATCACTCAGTCATGCTGCGGGGGCGTGGCTTGGACGCCGATCGGGATGGCGGCGTGAGCTTGCAGCTCCGTGCCTGATCTCGCTATTTCTCCTGAAAACCACACCATCGGCGCTCCCTGAGGGGCGGTTTCCCAACTATGCTTCCTTGATATAGAGATTTATGTACATGAAGGCAAACTAGCAACACGACTATATAGAAAGCCAACTGCAGGCAACTCTATTTTGCACGCAGGAAGTCAGCACCCGCATCACTTGATACAAAGCATCCCCTTTGGGGAGATGCTTCGCATCAAAAGAATTTGCAGTGATGAGAGGGAGTGCACTAGAGCTATGGATGAAAGCCGTTTGCGCTTTTTGGCACGTGGTTATTCAGCTAATACGGTCACTAGGGCCATGGAACGAGCCAATAATCTGATCAGGGCAGAGATTCTAGTGCCCAAATCTAAGAATGATGTTGAGTCAGATACAGTACCCAAGGATAGCTCTAGAGTCGTGGTTACTTACAACCAGCAACATAGGGAAATCAGGCGGATTTTCAGCCGCAACTGGAACCTAGTGACGGGGGACCCCGTCATTGGGGGTTCAGTGGGCAGAAGGCCAGAGTTTTCCTTTAGGAAATCTACCTCCATGTCAGACAGGCTAGTGAAAAATCATTTGGAACCCCCAACATCTAAGACCTTTATGAATTTGAGGAAAGGGTTTCTGAAATGTTCCAGCTGCAAAGCCTGTAAAAATGGATGCAATACAACACGATATCTCATTCCTTTTAAGGAAGATCCAGTTCCGATAACTAAACAGTTATCTTGTAAAACGGAGTTTGCCGTTTATGTGCTGCAGTGCCCCTGTGAACTCAGGTATGTAGGGAGTACCCGGCTGCCGGTTCACAGGAGAATACTGCAGCACTTGAGGGCAATCACCAATAAAGATCAAGCCTACCCTGTGGCACGCCATTTTCAGGCGGTACACGGGAGTGATCCCAAACATCTTGTCTATTTTGTTATAGATTGTGTGCCACCCCTGAAGAGAGGGGGTAACAGGGATGGGTTGCTCAGGGTACTTGAAACTAGGTACATCTTAGAACTCAACAGTCGTGCCCCTGGAGGTCTTAACGCCAGTGAGGACCTATACACTTGTTTGTAGTTCATTTCAAGAAAAGAAGGTGTGCCTATACGATATCTGGACTTATTCATACTGTTTAGTTACCAGAGTAGACTGTTCCAAATTCATAAATTGCAAAAATTTACAGTCAATGGTATTGTTTTGCATTTTTTGGTTGCTGCCGTGTATTTACATCTGTCAGGTTGATAAATATGAAATAGGGAGGGGCTCTTCCCTTTTTAAAAAAACTGAGATACTTGCACTCAATCACTTTTAATACATTCTTTATTTGCAATTTTTGCGATGATGGCTGCTCCTTGTTACAAGTTGGGATTTAGATATTTTCAAATTTGTGTGTTTACATATGGTCTTTTGTTTACATACAGCACATGACACTTTACTGGAAATTCCCACTTGGGATATATTCTTTGAACGTTTTTTCAAAAAGGGTTAGTGAAACATTGTCCTCTTGTATATCATGAAATTAGCATTTAAAAAACCTTAGAAATTCACTGAAAAAACCATAGGTTTCAGGGGCGTTATAGTTAGTTGGACATTTCACTCGTACGAAACCATAGAAATTCCCCCGTTATAGCTAGTTCAGCTAACTATAACTCGTGCGCCCGCAATGAACTGCTGATGATGTCACATATTACATCACTCAGTCATGCTGCGGGGGCGTGGCTTGGACGCCGATCGGGATGGCGGCGTGAGCTTGCAGCTCCGTGCCTGATCTCGCTATTTCTCCTGAAAACCACACCATCGGCGCTCCCTGAGGGGCGGTTTCCCCGTACGAAGTAATGGAGAAGCATTGGAGAGCAGCTGGGAGCCAGCAGGAGACCGAACATAGAGCTGAGACCCGACTCCGGGGGGCGGAGGTGCCGAGCCGAGAGTGGAGAAAATGGCGGCGCAAGGGAGCAGCAGAGGCTGCTCGCGGGCGAGGCGTATCAGAACTGAACAGGATAGCAATCATCTGCCAACGGGGTGCGAAGAGCTGGGGCCCAACTGAGCGGGACCTCAGAGAGGAACTAGAGGTGTGTGGGGCTCCCATCGGCCTGGTACACGGCAGACGCAGCACCCATCCCCCCCGCTCCCGGACATGGCGACCGTGTGAGGGGCGGCCCTCGGCCTACGACCCCGGTCTCCGGTGGCTGCCGGGACCATCGTGGGAGCTTGCTGCTAAGTGGAACCTTTGAGACGTTCGAGCGAGGTCGGTGAGCAGAGGGCGAAGCTCCCGTGACGGAGGGCGCGAGGCCTGGTGAAGTACCTAAGGTGACCTTATGACGACCTACGAGGCAGCCAAGATGGCCGCTGCTGGCGGAGCTCCCACCGTGGAACACGGTCGAGAAGACACGACCGCGCTAGCCCGGGATGGCGGGGCTCATGCTCCCCCGGAAGTAACGGAGCAGGAGCGGAGGCTGAACCAGCGACTGGACAACATATTGGAAGCAATAACGGCGACTAAGGAGTCTTTGCACCAGGACATAGCACAGGTCGCCACGGGGCTGGGTCTCTTGAGGGCGGACCATGCTAAGCTCTCGGACAGAGTAAAAGAAAATGAACAACTACTTCAGGAGCTGAAACCGGCGGTAGTGACCGCGGAACACAAATTGACTGATATCCTCAACCGCCTAACCACACTGGATAGACGAGCAGAGGATGCTGAAAGTCGTAATCGGAGGAACAACCTGAGGGTGGCAGGCCTTCCGGAGAAAATTGAAGGGGATGATGCGGTGGCCTATATGGAGAACTGGTTCAAAACGGTAGTAGCGCCGGATGGCCTCTCTCCTTTCTTTTCCCTGGAGCGGGCACACAGGGTACCAGCTCGCCCACCTATGCAAGGCAGGCCGCCCAGGCCGATGGTGGTGAAACTCCTACATTACAAAGATCGGGACCTGTTGATACAGAGGGCGCGCTCAGTGGGCCCCTTTCAGGTGGACAATAGCCGGGTCACGGTCTTCCCGGATTACACACAGGAGGTCCAAAAGAACAGAGCGTCCTTCCAGACTGTGAAAAAAGAACGGAGGGAGGAAGGGATCCAATACTCCTTGCTTTTTCCGGCCAAATTATGAGTGTTCCTAGATGGGAACACTCAATTCTTTCAGACCCCGGATGAAGCATGGTCGTGGCTTGAGTTATATCGCGCCGGAACGGACCGCAATGGTAAAAGTCAGCGGGAGAGACATAAACCAATCCAGATCCGAAAATCACAGCGTATCCGCAATTGAAACAAACTCAAGAGAGCGATGCGGGATGTTCAGATGGTGGCGGACAGGAAAGGGGTGTTAGCGACAACAGCGAGTATTACGAGGTCGCAACAGGAGAAGACCGCGGAGGGGTCGGACTCTGACGAAGATGGAGGAAAATCGGGAGAAGAAGTATCGGAGGCTGAGAGCTCGAAGGGTCCAGCGGTCACCCCGCAGACATCAGATGGACTCTTTAAAGAGTGACAATTGAGAGGGCTGAACAATTCCGTTCCCTCTACTGGGGCATGCTCTCCTGGTGTTTGGCGGGCTGGCAGGTATGGTGCTGCAAATGCAGTGTGGGATCGAGGGCGCGGGGTGGGGGCTCTGCCTGCCCTGGGTCGGCGCTGCCTCACCCTCTTGCAGCCCTTAAGGCCTTCTGTGGTGGCGACCACAGATTAGTCTAATGTGTGCTGTGTTACAGGTTTAGAACAGGGCTGAAGCTGGGTTATTAGGTCCTGTCCTGGGGAGTGGGGTTTGGGGTGTTTTTTCGGTAGTTTTGATGGGGGGATGCAACTGCAATGATGTGGGCAACAACGGGTTGCCATTGAAACGGTACATAGATGACTACTATGGGGACGTTACCTAATTTGAAATGCCTTACATGGAATGTCCGGGGACTTCGAACAATGGTGAGACGCCACAAGGTACATGCTTATCTGGTGAGGCGTGGCGTCCAGATTGCAATGTTACAAGAAACTCATCTAACTAAGCAAGAATGCACTGCACTGCAGAAGAGATGGCGTGGTCAGGTGTTTGACACCACGTATTCGGCGTTTGCTAGAGGGGTGCTGATATGGATAAGGGCGGAGATACCGTTCCAGGCTACGAACCAGCTGATGGACCCTGAGGGTCGATATGTGGTGGTGGAGGGGAGGTTATATGGTAGGGATGTGGTTTTCTGTAGTGTATACACCCCTAATGTCGATCAGGCCCATTTTTTCGATGGTCTGACGAGTTCACTGGCCTATTTCCTGGCGGGCCCCATCATCCTAGGCGGTGACTTCAATTCAATCACTAATGTGACACTTGATTGGTCGCACCCACCGTTGGCCGATTCCCCAGTGCGCAGGTTGGCCACACATAGGAAGGAATGGCAAGAGAGGTGGGGATTGATAGATGTGTGGAGGGAGCAGTACCCTGACACTAGGGACTATTCTTTTTTTTCGGCCCTACATGCGTTACACGTCAGAATAGACTCTGTCCTGTGTAGTGGCCTCCTGGCTGCCGTGGTAACTCACACAGAATAATTGACTAGGACTATCTCGGATCACAATCCCTTGTTAGTGTTAGTGCAGTGGCAGCGGGCGAGATCAGCGGTTCCAACATGGCGGCTGCGGCCTGACACATTGGAGGATCTGGTGTTTAGTGACACGGTCCAACACGGCATTGAACGCTATTTTGAGGAGAACGAGGGTTCAGCTACTGCGAGATCAGTAGAATGGGATGCGATGAAGGTGGTGGTGAGAGGCGTATGCATGGGCAGGTTCTCGAATGCAAGGACATCAGTTTTGACTGCTCTAGTGAAAGCAGAGGATGCGTTGAGGGAATTGGAAAAGCGTAGGCCTGAGCGACCGGAATTACAAGAGCGGTTACTTGAGGCTAAGGAAGTAGTGGCGACTGAAACGGAACGGCTGCGGTGCTATGATTACAAGCAATACACCATTAAAGCACATGCAGAGAGAGATAAAGTGGGTACGCTCCTTGCTAGGCTTGCCAACACAGACACTAGAGGTTGCCCAGTCATGAGCATAAGAACAGAGTCAGGGGAAATAGTCTACTCACAGGCGGCGGTGCTGGCGCGCTTCCAGTGTCACTACACGAAGTTGTATGCATGCCAACTGGGGGCGGAGGTCTCAGAAATAAGTGAATACTTGGACTCTGTCCCACTACCAGTGCTGGATGACGAGGAAGCGAAGGAACGGGGAGGGCCTATAACGCTCTCGGAGATTAGAGTGGCCATTAAACAGATGGCAAGAAATTAAACGCCGGGGGTAGATGGCCTGCCAATTGAATTCTACCTGAAATATATTGATATTTTAGCGCCTAGACGATTGGTGATGTACTCTGAAGCCAGAATGTTGGGGTACTTGCCCAAATCGATGAGGGAGGTGCTAGTGGTGCCACTACTGAAACCCGGCAGAGAGGCATCCGATGTGACGTCTTATCGGCCTTTGTCTATGCTAACCGTGGACTATAAGATCTTGAGCCATATTCTAGCCACCAGACTGCTACCACACATGACCGGACTAGTGCATGGGGACCAAGCAGGGTTTATTCCTACTAGGAACACGTCAATGAACATACGCCGACTGATCCGGATATTAGACAGTGCTGGGGACACAGATCAAGAACCTGCAGTTTTATCGGTCGATATTGAGAAAGCTTTTGATAGCCTTGAGTGGACATACCTGGACGAGGTGTTGGTGAAGTTTGGGATAGGAGAGGGGTTTGGGAGATGGACAAGAGTGCTGTATTCATTGGCCACAGCGAGGGTACTAGTTCTCATGGCAATATTCATTTGCTGGACTGTAAACATTCATGGTCGAAATTCGTTACCCACGGGATCTCTTAAGTCTAAAGAAAATCCTAAGATGTTTCAATCTATTGCCCTTTTAAAATAACAACCACTCTGATTAATACAAACAGGACAGCACAGACAGAAAATGTGTGAGAAAGCGAGATGGCACCTCACGGGCGCACCACCAATGGGGCCCCTGGTTGGTACTCACCAGGACGGCCCTGTTCTCATCATCGGTGCCATCAAGCTAAAATCAAAAAACGTGTCTCGAACCTCAAAATTAAAAAGACAGTGAATGGTGCAGTGGACACAACTTATATGTGACAAAACTAACAACATATAACATTTAACATATAAGTCACTGAGCAACTGTGGCCATAAACTTTATTCTCATTCCCTTCTCTGTTGCAAAACAGTGAACACACATATACTAAAAAAGAAGAGAGTAAATACTGCCTATCGATTCACTCTCTACTTACAGCCGACATGTTTCATTGCCTTGGTTTCTATCAGGCAATTTCTTCAGGGCAATACATTTTAAATGCCACTGCAAGAGACACTGAGGCTTGGGTGCTGTAACATAAAAAACAAACAAAAGTATGGTCACCTGGTATCCCTCTCTATGTTCTGCATATCAAATTGTATATCAAACCACCATGCTGTAATGGAAAATAAAGGTAAGTATTCCATTATTACCCTGCATGCAGGTATGCCTCTCATACCAGTGAAGAAGTAGTGCTAAAAACGGAATCCAGCTCCCTTAGGTGAGCATGGTCCTTACTCCCCGTTTCGAGAAAGTTACTAGAATGAAAAAACACACAGCGCGTTCAAGTATTTCAGTGTTAGAGCCCATTTCTACCTGGCGCTTTGTCTACAGCCTAAATACAATTAAGGTGGAAGTTACCGGTGTCAGAGTAGCGGTCGGCGTCCTCTCAACCCTCGAGCGCCGACCGAATGACACGATGTTTATTTACCGGCTTAGTGGGCGGGACTTTGCGCGCTGCGATTGGTCCATGATGTTCTATCACGTGGGCCAATACTGCCGGTTTCCCAGGACTCGGATTGGTTCCTAGGGTCGACTAACGCGTGTTTCCATTGGTCCCCAGTGTCAGGTGACACGGGGCACCGGCTGCCGGTTTTCGGCAACTGTGATTGGACCTGGGTTCTATTGATACTCACTGTCGGTCTTCGAAGGAATGGCACGGCCATTTGTAAATGGGTAAATAAGCCTGGAATGGGCTGCTATATGGCAATTGAATCGGTGTGTATTATTCAATCTGCCAATATTTATAGTTAATGCTGTTGAAATGGCTCGACTTTCGAAAAACCGGTACAGTTAGAAGTGTCCCATGTTTACCTAAAACAAAATGTAAATGTTGACAATTTACACAGAGTTGTAATGTATAGGGGCGTCTTGCACCCTGTAGTGGGAGTGTGACGGTCCATGGGCGAGTCAGATAGTTGTAGGCTGATAAGGGCTTATTATATAATTAGCCTAGTCAGGTGAGATATAATGTGGATCTCAATTCTATTGCAAAGAATATATCCAGTCATAACAAGGTTAACTACTAATGGGGCCTATCACATATTAAGCCTAGTTAAATGCAATATGCTGAGAATCACGGTTCTGATGGGATGTGAATATTCAATCATCATAGGGTCTAAAATATAGATGTTTTATTTTAAGGTGTTAACTCCTAATGGTTTTTACAATTTAGGATTGAGGAGTGCCACCAGTCAAGGAGACAGTAGACCACTACGCTGGAAGACTGCTCTTCAGATGGTTAACGCAACTTATTCCATTCCAGTAGTTCGTTCAGCCCTCTCTGTTCACTTTGCTCTTGATATATCCAACGAGCTTCCTTGTTGATTAATCGTCTTTCCACTGACTGCGCATCGCCCATCACTCTTTCCAACACTACCCAGGTAAAGGAGTGTTTATTTCGGTGACAGTGTTGCACTAACTTTGTGGTCAGTTTTCCAAGCCTTATTGTACTGACATGCTCCTGGATGCGGAGTTTGATCTTACGCGTGGTGAGTCCGATGTATTCCAAACCACACTCACATTTCAGTCTGTACACCACGTTGGTTGTGTTACAGTTACTGAAGTGGTTCAGTGACCAAGTATTACCAGATTGAAGAGTCACAGTGGTGGTTTTCTTTGTCATGGGGCATACAGAGCAGCTCCCGCATGGGAAGTGTCCTTTAGGGATGGTGGTGTTCTCAGCTTCTGGTCTCCCAACAATCCTGGTATGAACCAGTTTGTCTTTCAAGTTACTCGCTCTTCGGAAGGCAAATCGTGGAGGTGGCATCTTGAAATCCGTTGTCGAGAGGAGAGACCAGTGTTTCCTGATCGACTGGCGGATCTTAGTAGCCATGGGATCATAGGTCATGACTACCGGTAGACAGTCTGACTTTTCCTTGACCTGTGTCTCCAACAAGGCTGCTCTCGGTGTATTCAAGGCTCTTTTCTGGGCTTGCTTGACTACTTTCAGTGGGTAGTCACGGGCCTCCAGTTTCGAACTCAGGACTCCTGCTTGTTCCTTGTATCGTTCAGTTGACGAGCAGTTTCGCCTATACCTGAGAAATTGTCCTACAGGGAGATTGTCCCTGAGTGCTCTTGGATGGTATGACCGGTATGACAGTAATGAATTTCTATCGGTCGGTTTTTGATGCACACTTGTATGAAAACCTCCACCAGAAGCCTCAATGTCCAGATCAAGATAGACTGCCTTTGTTTGGTGGTAGTTCCAGGTGAAACGTAGACTCCTGTCTTGAGTGTTTAGCCAATTCAAAAATTGGACCAAGAGGTTTTCTTCCCCTGTCCAGAGGAGGAGCACATCATCAATGTATCGCCTCCAGAGGCGTATGTGGTCTCTGAAGGGATTGATGTCTGATTCGATGATGTGCTCCTCAAATTGGCCCACGTAAATGCAGGCAAGGCTAGGTGCCATCGTAGCCCCCATAGACGTTCCCGTCACTTGTAGAAAGAGGTCATCTTTATAGCAGAAAAAGTTCCTTGTTAGGGCGATTTCCACACACTGTAACACGAAGCTTTGTGGGGCGTCATAGAACCATTCCTGTGTGGCCAAGGCTCTAGGCGCGGCCACCAGTGCGGCATCCTGAGGGATACATGAGTACAAGGACTCTATGTCTATAGTCACGATGTATTCGTTGGCAGGGTCAAATGTTATTTGGTCCAGGGCTTTTAGGATGTCCATGGTGTCCTTGACGTACGATTTCTGGGTTATCACTGATTCGCGAAGAAAGTAATCAGCGAACTGTGATAAGGGCTCCAGAATGGATTGAATTCCGGATACAATTGGCCGACCCGGCGGAGGCCGGGCCGGCTTGTGTATCTTCGGCAGGATATAGAAGGCCGGGATCCTGGGATTGGTATTGACGAGGAACTCAGCTTCCTTTGCACTTATCCACTTTTTCTCCTTCGCATTCCCCACTATGGCAGTTATCATTTTCATCAGATCTGGAGTGGGATCTTTGGTGAGAGGTTGGTAATTAGTCCTCACATTCAGTAGACGGCGGACTTCAGCCTCGTAATCACTGGTGTTTAGTATAACGATAGCTCCGCCTTTATCGGCGCTTTTTATAGTGATATTGTCATTCCTCTGGAGAGACTTCATTGCCTCCCAATCACTTTTCGTCATGTTTTTGAATCCACCTGCTTTGTTGTTATTTTCTATTCTTCCAATTTCCTCTAGAACTTTAGCCTCGAATACTGCCACTTCAGGGCCTAATGACCCGGTGGGGGGGCAAAAAGTTGAGGGTTTCTTTAGGTTGGTATTGAAGCCCTTACTCTCTTCAGATGGTTGTTTCGCGAAGAATTCTTTTAGTTTAATCTTTCTCATGGTCTCATGAAACTCAGTCCGGCATTTGAAAGCATCGTGGATTGGTGTGGGGACGAATCCCAGCCCTTTGTTAAGGACACGCTCTTCCTCCATTGTTAGTTGATGGTCGGACAAGTTGACTACAATGCTTGTCACAGTGGCTTCTTTCCCCTGCTCCGTGTCAGTCGTGGGGAGAATGTTTGCCATTGTTGTGGTAGCCGATTGCCGCGTCCTTTTCCTTTCCCTTGTTGTCCCGGTCCTTTGTTGGACGCTTGTCCCTGTTCTAAAAAACTCCGTAGTAAGGTACTCAGGTCAGTGTTGGAAGCTTCCGATTGGTTGAATCTTACTCTGCTTGTGCTGGGTCCTGGCTCAGGCTCATCCTCACTGGATGTATTGTCGAAGGTCCAGTTTGCAGGTGTTCGCCTTTGCTGTTGTTGGAATCTGGCTCCTCTGCCTCTTCTCCCTCCTCCGAATTGTTGTGGCTGTTGTTGTTCTTGTGCCGGCACACCGGCACAAGAACAACAACAGCCACAACAATTCGGAGGAGGGAGAAGAGGCAGAGGAGCCAGATTCCAACAACAGCAAAGGCGAACACCTGCAAACTGGACCTTCGACAATACATCCAGTGAGGATGAGCCTGAGCCAGGACCCAGCACAAGCAGAGTAAGATTCAACCAATCGGAAGCTTCCAACACTGACCTGAGTACCTTACTACGGAGTTTTTTAGAACAGGGACAAGCGTCCAACAAAGGACCGGGACAACAAGGGAAAGGAAAAGGACGCGGCAATCGGCTACCACAACAATGGCAAACATTCTCCCCACGACTGACACGGAGCAGGGGAAAGAAGCCACTGTGACAAGCATTGTAGTCAACTTGTCCGACCATCAACTAACAATGGAGGAAGAGCGTGTCCTTAACAAAGGGCTGGGATTCGTCCCCACACCAATCCACGATGCTTTCAAATGCCGGACTGAGTTTCATGAGACCATGAGAAAGATTAAACTAAAAAAATTCTTCGCGAAACAACCATCTGAAGAGAGTAAGGGCTTCAATACCAACCTAAAGAAACCCTCAACTTTTTGCCCCCCCACCGGGTCATTAGGCCCTGAAGTGGCAGTATTCGAGGCTAAAGTTCTAGAGGAAATTGGAAGAATAGAAAATAACAACAAAGCAGGTGGATTCAAAAACATGACGAAAAGTGATTGGGAGGCAATGAAGTCTCTCCAGAGGAATGACAATATCACTATAAAAAGCGCCGATAAAGGCGGAGCTATCGTTATACTAAACACCAGTGATTACGAGGCTGAAGTCCGCCGTCTACTAAATGTGAGGACTAATTACCAACCTCTCACCAAAGATCCCACTCCAGATCTGATGAAAATGATAACTGCCATAGTGGGGAATGCGAAGGAGAAAAAGTGGATAAGTGCAAAGGAAGCTGAGTTCCTCGTCAATACCAATCCCAGGATCCCGGCCTTCTATATCCTGCCGAAGATACACAAGCCGGCCCGGCCTCCGCCGGGTCGGCCAATTGTATCCGGAATTCAATCCATTCTGGAGCCCTTATCACAGTTCGCTGATTACTTTCTTCGCGAATCAGTGATAACCCAGAAATCGTACGTCAAGGACACCATGGACATCCTAAAAGCCCTGGACCAAATAACATTTGACCCTGCCAACGAATACATCGTGACTATAGACATAGAGTCCTTGTACTCATGTATCCCTCAGGATGCCGCACTGGTGGCCGCGCCTAGAGCCTTGGCCACACAGGAATGGTTCTATGACGCCCCACAAAGCTTCGTGTTACAGTGTGTGGAAATCGCCCTAACAAGGAACTTTTTCTGCTATAAAGATGACCTCTTTCTACAAGTGACGGGAACGTCTATGGGGGCTACGATGGCACCTAGCCTTGCCTGCATTTACGTGGGCCAATTTGAGGAGCACATCATCGAATCAGACATCAATCCCTTCAGAGACCACATACGCCTCTGGAGGCGATACATTGATGATGTGCTCCTCCTCTGGACAGGGGAAGAAAACCTCTTGGTCCAATTTTTGAATTGGCTAAACACTCAAGACAGGAGTCTACGTTTCACCTGGAACTACCACCAAACAAAGGCAGTCTATCTTGATCTGGACATTGAGGCTTCTGGTGGAGGTTTTCATACAAGTGTGCATCAAAAACCGACCGATAGAAATTCATTACTGTCATACCGATCATACCATCCAAGAGCACTCAGGGACAATCTCCCTGTAGGACAATTTCTCAGGTATAGGCGAAACTGCTCGTCAACTGAACGATACAAGGAACAAGCAGGAGTCCTGAGTTCGAAACTGGAGGCCCGTGACTACCCCCTGAAAGTAGTCAAGCAAGCCCAGAAAAGAGCCTTGAATACACCGAGAGCAGCCTTGTTGGAGACACAGGTCAAGGAAAAGTCAGACTGTCTACCGGTAGTCATGACCTATGATCCCATGGCTACTAAGATCCGCCAGTCGATCAGGAAACACTGGTCTCTCCTCTCGACAACGGATTTCAAGATGCCACCTCCACGATTTGCCTTCCGAAGAGCGAGTAACTTGAAAGACAAACTGGTTCATACCAGGATTGTTGGGAGACCAGAAGCTGAGAACACCACCATCCCTAAAGGACACTTCCCATGCGGGAGCTGCTCTGTATGCCCCATGACAAAGAAAACCACCACTGTGACTCTTCAATCTGGTAATACTTGGTCACTGAACCACTTCAGTAACTGTAACACAACCAACGTGGTGTACAGACTGAAATGTGAGTGTGGTTTGGAATACATCGGACTCACCACGCGTAAGATCAAACTCCGCATCCAGGAGCATGTCAGTACAATAAGGCTTGGAAAACTGACCACAAAGTTAGTGCAACACTGTCACCGAAATAAACACTCCTTTACCTGGGTAGTGTTGGAAAGAGTGATGGGCGATGCGCAGTCAGTGGAAAGACGATTAATCAACAAGGAAGCTCGTTGGATATATCAAGAGCAAAGTGAACAGAGAGGGCTGAACGAACTACTGGAATGGAATAAGTTGCGTTAACCATCTGAAGAGCAGTCTTCCAGCGTAGTGGTCTACTGTCTCCTTGACTGGTGGCACTCCTCAATCCTAAATTGTAAAAACCATTAGGAGTTAACACCTTAAAATAAAACATCTATATTTTAGACCCTATGATGATTGAATATTCACATCCCATCAGAACCGTGATTCTCAGCATATTGCATTTAACTAGGCTTAATATGTGATAGGCCCCATTAGTAGTTATGACTGGATATATTCTTTGCAATAGAATTGAGATCCACATTATATCTCACCTGACTAGGCTAATTATATAATAAGCCCTTATCAGCCTACAACTATCTGACTCGCCCATGGACCGTCACACTCCCACTACAGGGTGCAAGACGCCCCTATACATTACAACTCTGTGTAAATTGTCAACATTTACATTTTGTTTTAGGTAAACATGGGACACTTCTAACTGTACCGGTTTTTCGAAAGTCGAGCCATTTCAACAGCATTAACTATAAATATTGGCAGATTGAATAATACACACCGATTCAATTGCCATATAGCAGCCCATTCCAGGCTTATTTACCCATTTACAAATGGCCGTGCCATTCCTTCGAAGACCGACAGTGAGTATCAATAGAACCCAGGTCCAATCACAGTTGCCGAAAACCGGCAGCCGGTGCCCCGTGTCACCTGACACTGGGGACCAATGGAAACACGCGTTAGTCGACCCTAGGAACCAATCCGAGTCCTGGGAAACCGGCAGTATTGGCCCACGTGATAGAACATCATGGACCAATCGCAGCGCGCAAAGTCCCGCCCACTAAGCCGGTAAATAAACATCGTGTCATTCGGTCGGCGCTCGAGGGTTGAGAGGACGCCGACCGCTACTCTGACACCGGTAACTTCCACCTTAATTGTATTTAGGCTGTAGACAAAGCGCCAGGTAGAAATGGGCTCTAACACTGAAATACTTGAACGCGCTGTGTGTTTTTTCATTCTAGTAACTTTCTCGAAACGGGGAGTAAGGACCATGCTCACCTAAGGGAGCTGGATTCCGTTTTTAGCACTACTTCTTCACTGGTATGAGAGGCATACCTGCATGCAGGGTAATAATGGAATACTTACCTTTATTTTCCATTACAGCATGGTGGTTTGATATACAATTTGATATGCAGAACATAGAGAGGGATACCAGGTGACCATACTTTTGTTTGTTTTTTATGTTACAGCACCCAAGCCTCAGTGTCTCTTGCAGTGGCATTTAAAATGTATTGCCCTGAAGAAATTGCCTGATAGAAACCAAGGCAATGAAACATGTCGGCTGTAAGTAGAGAGTGAATCGATAGGCAGTATTTACTCTCTTCTTTTTTAGTATATGTGTGTTCACTGTTTTGCAACAGAGAAGGGAATGAGAATAAAGTTTATGGCCCCAGTTGCTCAGTGACTTATATGTTAAATGTTATATGTTGTTAGTTTTGTCACATATAAGTTGTGTCCACTGCACCATTCACTGTCTTTTTAATTTTGAGGTTCGAGACACGTTTTTTGATTTTAGCTTGATGGCACCGATGATGAGAACAGGGCCGTCCTGGTGAGTACCAACCAGGGGCCCCATTGGTGGTGCGCCCGTGAGGTGCCATCTCGCTTTCTCACACATTTTCTGTCTGTGCTGTCCTGTTTGTATTAATCAGAGTGGTTGTTATTTTAAAAGGGCAATAGATTGAAACATCTTAGGATTTTCTTTAGACTTAAGAGATCCCGTGGGTAACGAATTTCGACCATGAATGTTTACAGTCCAGCAAATGAATATTGCCATGAGAACTAGGACCATTGTTGTGCATAAGCTTTCAGAGTGGAGGGCGTCCTAGTTCTGTTTGTCTTTCCCTCTAGACTCCTATTTGTGTAGTGCACAGCGAGGGTACGCCTAGGATCGATTATATCCTCAGATTATCCAGTGCGTAGAGGGATGAGGCAGGGGTGCTCGTTGTCCCCTCTGCTGTTTGCACTGGCGATGGAACCACTGGCGGTGCAGGCAAGGTCGGGGGCCATGTACCAGGGGATCAAGCAGGGTGAGGAGTTGCATTACATATCACTGTATGCGGACGATCTGTTATTGTACTTAGCGGATGCAGAGCGGGCCCTGGAGGGAGCAGTGGGCATGTTATCCAGATTTGGCCAGTTGTCAGGTCTTAAGGTGAACTGGACTAAGACTTGTATTTTTCCGCTGCGGGCAGGTGCGCCGTGTCCCCCTCACGCGCTGGGGGTGGTATGGGAGCCATCTTGCTTCTCTTATCTAGGTGTCCGCATCTACCATGAGGCCGCGAGTCTGTTGGAGGGTAATATAGGTCGTTGCATGCGCGCGTTGAGAGGTTGCATATCTTTTTGGGCCTCCCTCCCTCTCTCGGTGTTGGGTCGAGTGGCACTATTGAAAATGGTGGTGCTCCCAAGGTTGCTCTATTACTTCCGCACCCTGCCGATATGGATCCCTCAGCGGGTCTTTAAAGAACTGAGGATGATGGTAACTGACTTCCTTTGGGGTCACGGACGACGCAGGGTAGCATTGAACACTTTGATTAGACCCAGGCTTGAGGGGGGGATGGCAGTCCCCGACTTTGAATTAAACTATTTAGCAGCACAACTTCAACTACTCACGCAGCACATCGCCAGAGAGTTTAGAGGACCAGATCACGAACGAGGGACTGGTATTCAACGCCATATCTTGTCCTACATAGTTATGCAACAGAAACTAGATATGAGGGACCTTACAATGGAGGAAAAGACTATCAGGCTGTGTTGGCAAAGAATTCTGAAGAGAGCGAAGAGAGCCCGGCCGTATGCACCAGAGATACCATTGGGACTGCTGACCGCTCTGCCGCATGGGGGTGACTGGTCCCCGCTATCAGAATGGGAGGAGTTATGCTTACAGATGGTGGGGGACTTATACATGGATGGAATGTTGGTCCCCTTTCAGACGTTGCAGGAACAGTTTGGCCTGCCAGACGGGAATTTTCTTCTGCATGCGGCAGTGGTTGCGGCGATGCAAAAGCACTGGAAGGGAGGGCTAGTTGAGCCGGAAACGACCATGGCCTGCCAGTATGTGGTGATGGCCGCGGGTACTTTTAAAGCGGTGACCTGCCTCCATAATAGGATGTTAAATGAGGGACTGGAACCACTACTGGTGCTAAAGGCGAAATGGGAGGACAGTATAGGTAAGCCCATCCTGGACACAGTGTGGGGCCATATTTTGAAACGGACATGGAGGGGGACCAGGAATGCACGTTTCCAACAGGTACACTTTTTTGTCCTACACAGGGCCTACCTGACCCCGGAAAGGATTAAACGGTACTTTCGGGTACACAACGCAATGTGCCCGAGGTGCCTGGCGCCCGAGGTTGACCTGGATCACCTGCTGTGGGGCTGTCCGAACTTGGGGACGTATTGGCCGGAAGTGGGGGAAATCCTGAACGTGGTTACTGACAGGGAGGTGGACTTTGACATGGCGGCGTGCTTACTGCTTTGGTTCCCTCACACAAAGAACACAAAAATCACAAGCAAATTCATTGATCTAGGGCTCATGCTGGCTCAAAGAGAGATTACCTGGCATTGGAAGTCCAAGGAGGGTCCGTCCGTGAGGGGATGGATGAATGAGCTGCTGAAATGGTCCGGGTGTGAAAGTGTGCTCAGAATGAGACAGGCTGCCAGGACTGACAATGATAAAAGCTTGGAGATGGCGAGAGCATGGGAGATGATAGTTCAAGCGTTGCGTGACTACATGGTAGAAGATGAAGAGTAGATACATTGAACACTTAGGGCTCCATGAGGCTTGAAAGAACAAAGGCAATACCCGATTTGTAGCGTGCTCCATTGTCAATATAGAATAACTATGCCCACACCAGCAGCAGTTGGGGGGGAGGAGGGAGGTAGGGATGGTTCGGGAAGGGTTGTTAGGCACCGAGGCGATGGTATGGAAGATACCCGTAGTTGAAACCTAGGGCTGGGTACACGGCAGTGGGTCCCCGAGAGGGGCTAAGCAGGTTGCCGGGGGCAACAATAGAAATACCCTGGACCGACACCATAGGCGTCCAGTGACAGGAATGAGCAGGACCAGGTGTTCCAACTCCGATGTCACCCACATAGGACGCCGGAGCATGCTGGCTGGTGTAGAGGGGGTGGGGGGTGGCAGTTTAGGGGGGTAAAATGCAGATACTAAATGATGTTATTAACCAGACACCCCTATGGGGTGACCACTGTGACACCTTTGCTGTGCATACGACTCGATGCGCCGCCCGGCCTCCGGGTTGTGGGCTAATTGGCTGTGTACGAATTCACTATTATTTTATCTATGCTTTGTGATATCATAAGTGTACTGGTTGACCTATTTTGTGAACTGGTTTCTAATTCTGCAATAAAAAAAAAAAAATTTAAAAAAAAATCACTCAGTCATGCTGCCTTTGGCCATAACTGTGGTGCATCTTTTTACCGATAGTACCATTAGGCCTTACCTCACTTACTCAGATACATCCTTACCTCTTTCTCCCCACATTTTAGACTGCACAAAAGTCCCGACCCTTCGGTGGAGAGCCATGGAGTGTGTCCTCTGTAGATTGGAGTAAGCACCACAATTGTATATAATGTGCATATTTCTCGCCGCCACTTCACAGCAATGAATTACCGCATTTAGGTACTAGCACCTATACCGCATAAATCACAAAACCTGCAATTTGCCACGTTTCGCCACGAGCACCTAACACCCCGCCTTATCTGTTCGCATGTTTAGGCACCAGGCCCAGACCCACTGATCTATGTGGCTGATAATTGTGTGTTTTTAAACAAAAAGTGTCTTTTGTTTGTCCTGTCTTGTCTTCCTTTTATTTCCCTACAGGTACAAACTGAGAGGAAACACCTCTCACATATACAAGCACCTTAGCGCGTGCTACACATACAGGGCACTGACAAACACATATATCCCTGTAAACACCCCCACACATAAAAGGTCCTGATAAAAGCCAGTTTAGTAAGAAGGTCTGGCTGAAACAAGTCAACCACACTGGACATGGGAGACCATAAGTCTACCCCCACACGTCCTAAGCCTTTGTTTTTATCCTCTGCCTGGGGCCCACCAATAAAGTAATCTTTTGGGACCCCAAGGATAGTATTTTAAACCTCACGAAACACACCAGCACAGCAAACTCACCTTTAAAAAAAAAAAACGCTCCGCAGTAGCCTGGCATCGCAGCACACCTGAGGCACACTCGGTGCCTCGGGTGGGGCCCAATGATGAAGCATGCTAGCAAGTAGGTTGGTGGCTGAGGGCCTTCATACAAAACCAAATGGTTTCCCATGCAGACACATAGGGGTCCATTAGGATGTTGGGTGGTGGCACCACCGCAGTGCTGGCGGGGCGGAAAAACACCTTTTTCTGCAAGCGAGCAGCGGTACTCACGTCCGCCATATTAGTATAGCAAAACATAGGTCATTTCCTGTCTGCCGCGGAGCGACGTGTACCGCCATCAAAGTGCGCCCGCCAGTGCAGAGGTGGGAGCCAATCAAGACTCACCGCCGTGCCGAATGACGTCCGCCCCGATCCACAAATTAGGATAGCCCAAACAGGCAGGCGCACCACAGCGGAGACACCGCCCAACCAGAGACAGCGAAAACTCGACAGCGGAGCGCGAGAGCAGAGACCCGGTCCTCTCCACCCGGTCATAAACATCATGGACCCAGCCCTACATTTGCATCTGGTGATTTACCTGCTACAGCACTATAATCAAATGGGCTGCCGCGGACGACGCTGCAGGTACGCAAATACACAAATGCAACACACAACACACAGGCGGATACAGGGTCCAAAACCATAACAGACACCTTGCTGCTGGCCACCAAGTCACCCCTCTGCATCCGGGACATACATCGACGGCGAACTAGCAGCAACGTCCCGTTCCCGGTCATGTCACCGCCGCGGTCAAAACATGCGCACAATGCAGAAGGGAGCCCACTCCAAGGCATGGGCAGGGCACAAAGACCACAGGACACACCACCCCCAACCACACATCCACACACCCCATCAAGTCACAGGCCAGGTGCCCATCCTGTGCACCCCCATGCACACCAACAAGCAACAAGCAAGCACAAGACACACCCTGCACCACACAAAAAACAACCAGGGAGACAGCCACTGCAGGAGGGGCTGACTAGGAACACACAACACCAGTGCCTCACACACTGTAGGATGCCAATACTTCCCAGCACATATACACACAAACAAACACACGCCCTGGGTGTAGCCACAAACAGAACACACACACAGGGAAGCCTGAACAGATGCCTGAACAAAAACAACACACAAACACCACAGGAACACACACAGAACCCCCAACAGAAACAGACATACCCTGTCAGCCAAACTGTGGAAAGGCAATGGGAGCACAAACACAACATGAGTGACCAACATCATCACTAAAGAACAACATACCACAAATCACACAAGAAGTGCACCTGCACAGAACCACACTGCCACATCAAACCAACTACACATGCACATGAAAGCAAAAATCAACAAACACCGCAGGACATCAGGGGATGCACATCAGTCAATTCCAAGCCCACATACACACAGCACTGTATGCACAAGCAGTCTGTGAACACCAAGCACAACAGCTACACACAGATATGACTGATACAACCTCAACACACACACCACAAATCAGCACAGCACAAATACAACAGCACACACAGGAAGTGAAGCAATTCCACATCCAATGCACATACATTCAACACAACAACAATAGGATGCCCCACTAAGGGATACAAGAGCAGAACCATCTTCACCAGAGCACTGGGCACCACACACAGCTGAAGTGCACATGAGCAATCCTCACTGATAAATAGCTTAAGAATATCACACATAAACCATTGGGGCAATGTCCAGAGTGGGACATCACTCTTGGCCCAAGAACTGCACCACAAGGCACAGTCTCACAAATGAAGTGATGAGGAGGCACACACACCTGTAAACCAAGGGGACAGCTGACATCAAAGTCAACTGACTTACATGTCAGTAGTAGGCATGTAAGGGGTGTACCATACACAAATAGAGAAAGTGCAGACCCAGAATGGCTAGGCACAAGTGGCACACATAGGGATGGCATTACACCACACACACCATGCCATACAGGAGGAAAAAAGGCACCATGTGGCCGCAATGCATGAGAAACACAAACGCAATGCCAGTGAGGAGCAGCAGGGCCTCACAGTCTACACAAACACTCTCAAGACACATTGATGATCAAACAAATACAAAACTGATGTGCACGCCACACACATTGCACACTCATAAGTGACCAAAAAACAGGGAAGAGCCATACAGAACTGCATGGACACACCAACACACTGCACAACAGACAACTCACATAAGTGCATACAATCATTTACACAGGGCAGGATAATCCAAACAAGAGTCACACTCTTCACACTGCACACCTCTTCACCACCCAAGAGCACACATCTCATGTAGGCCAGGGGACCAGGACTAAGGGCCAACACAAAATGACCATACACATACACAGCTGGGCACATGTACAGGAATAACACACATACATCATGACATTGCCCAGCCTGCATGCAAACCTGTGCACAGCATCACACCCCGTGGTGGCAGTGCACCCCAAGATAACAAGGCAACAACGTAGCCAACAATAGCAAACAACTAAAAAGAGAACTGCATGACAGGCAAAAGAGGCAACACAGATAACACAAGTATCAGTATCTGAATGGACTGAAGACCCTGTCACCCCTGTTTAATAATGTGATGCGGGCAAAGAGCTTGGTAATGTTGAAGTCACACATACAGCATGGGGCACTGGCAACCAAATGCACACACCAAAATAACTTTAATCAGCAAGGACACTGACAAAACAGACAACAGGAGTAACTGTATTTAATCACATATTGCACAGATGTGACAGTAGAACAACAGTAGACAAGGGCATGGCACACAATGCTGATCATATGCAATATAATCTGCAAGGCAAACTCCAAACAGGAAGGCCAGTGTCCATGGCAGGTGGCACAGCAAGTACATGAGAGGCTGCACAGGGAAGACTCCAACACAGCAGAGCAACAGGGCCAGTGTCCATGGCACAGGTGAGAGTACAACATAGCAGAGCAACAAGGTCAGTGTCCATGGCACAGGTGAGAGTACAACACAGCAGAGCAACAGGGCCAGTGTCCATGGCACAGGTGAGAGTACAACACAGCAGAGCAACAGGGCCCGTGTCCATGGCACAGGTGAGAGTACAACACTGCAGAGCAACAGGGCCAGTGTCCATGGCAAAGGTGAGAGTACAACAAAGCAGTGAATGACAATTTAAGTTGCCAGGGAGAAATGTGGAGTCAGGGCATGATAAGTTGCAGAGTGAGTGTGTTTGACTCTATCCTTTTATGACCAGCAACACACCCATGTGGCAAACAATGGCCACGACTAGCACACCTGTATGAGAGACAGGTGTTTGATGGAGACTGCCACTCACATTTGGCTGTCAGGTAGACTTGGAGCTGGCTGTGTGTCGATGACAGTAGGAACACTTGACTGGGGAGACAGAGACCCAGGTGATGTAGGGCTAGCAGTGGTTTGGCAAGCTGGAGGGCTGTTTGGACCAGGTGGTATAGTGGCACATGGAGGTGGAGTCATGCAGATCTGTGACACAGTGTGGGTGGGAGAGGTTGGAGTGGTGCCCTTCCACTTCTTGGGAATACAAAATGGCTTCCCTGTCTTGGGGTTAATGGGAACTGGGGATGAGACAACAGGCACACACATCAACTGTCCCGCATCAGGTGCAGACACTGGCACTCCCTCTGGTGACATGCTGGATCCTGAGGAACGCTTTGTCTGGCTACGCCTCTGGACCACCTTCCCCTGCTTGCCAGGTATCCCACTTACAGTGCCCTTTTTTGCCTCTTTGCCAGGGAAGGCCACAACAGTGCCCTTCTCCATCTGCTTCATTGGGCTTGGAATTGGAGTGATGTGGTTGGGGGATGTGGCCCTGTGCCCTTTCTAGGTGTACCCTTGCAATACAACACCTCCTTAATGGGCACAGACACTGCACGCCTAGCTCTGCGTGAAGTTTTTGGGACAGTAGAGTCCTTTGTTGGGGATCCTCTGAGGCATGTGAACCTGATGTCAGCCTCATTGCTTTTTTGCCCTTGCTCTTCCCTGACGGGCTCTTGTCTTTGCATTCTGGGCTCTGCTCTTCTGTGGGGATGGTGTCTGTGGGCTGGACCACTTGAGATGTGTCTGCTGTGTGCTCCTTGTGCTGTATCGTGTCTGTGACACAAGCAAACCGTGGTCACTGTCATCTGATCTGGCCACTGACTGGGGGGTGGACAAAGGCACCTGAGCAGGAATGGGAGCATGTGTCTGTTGAAGGGCAGACGTCACCGCGGATGACAAAGCCTTGACTGTACTGTGTAGCCCACCCACAACAGAGTGTTTGCCCTCCATGTAGGCAACCACCTGGCCTAATTTCTTGTCATGGTCACTGAAGGCATTGAGCAGGGCGGTCTGGCCCAAACAAAGCTGGCACAGGAGCTCTGCAGACACTGCATTGAGGGTAGCAGGGGGGACAGGCGCAGGCTCAGCAGTGCCAGGTGTGAATGTAACTTGTCCCCTCTTACTGACACAGACGCGGGCAGCACCAGATGAAGTGGATGGGAGGCTGGGCACTGGCCGCTATGTGGTAGATGATGTTGCAGACTCCCCATCCCCTGTGCCTGCCAACATAGAAGCATCACCATTGGCATCAGATGAAGTAGTACTCTGTGTCTCAGCCATAGATTCCTCCTGCATACTCCGGTCCCCTTCAGATGCGCTGGTGAGCTCTGTGTCACTGGCCTCTGGTGCAACTGTGGTGCTACTCTAGCCACCACTGGTTTCCGGCTCCCGTGTCCACTGGCGATTCTGCATGAGAGACAGGTGCAGAGTTGTGTTAGTGTCATCATCAGGACAAAGCAATCCAATCAATGCAGTACAGGAGATGCCCAAATCAACATGGTGACCACCACACCCTGCAGTCACATTGCAGCAACACACTACATAGACCACAAAAGTGCCTGTAACACTGAATCTCTGCCATGACTGATTCATGTTGAGGCCACACAGCACAACACCCTGCCTGTGGATGAACTGCACCAGACACACAACTTGCCCTGCCCACACCTAGGGACATGATGTGGGGACAACACTCATTGCCACTGACAGACCTTCGGGGACAGGAGGGGACAACACACACCTATTAGGACCTGACAGTCCACAGTGCCAACTAGGCCATACCAAGCACCATGTGGTACTCTGGGGCATTTTGTTGTCAGATGTGTGGGCCTCACCGATCATGGTGCATGCAAAGTAGGCATACATGATGTCACACTCAGATAGTGGACCCTGCTGTTCCTCCCCTAATAGATTCCCCGCACTATCCCAATGCTGAATGACCATGTAGATCCTAACACATCTGGCTATGAGAAAGCACAGCAGGGAGGATCAGCTTTGTAAGGCCAGTTTGGCCCATTGCCTGACACTGGCAGACATCCCAGCAGCCACTCACATGACACAGCACAGCACCACCACACGAACATCACATGGGCCACCGCTGCCACAGGCCCTGTACACATGCATCCGCTCCCAGCCAAAGTCACCCTCCCCAAATACTCACCCCTGCCTTGCTGGCGATGCTCCTTCAGATGTGAATCCAGCCCCAGATGAGTCACTGCCAATGTGCGGACCATGGGCCAGATACACAGAATGAACTTAAGACTCAATCGTAAACTTACTACTGTTTTGGTATTCACAGATTGCACTTACTACTTTTGGTATTCACAGAATGAACTTACTACTTTTGGCATTCACAGAATGCACTTACTACTTTTGGTATTCACAGAATCAACTTACTCATTTCGGTATTCACAGAAGTTAGGGCTCCTAACTTTAGGACTCCTAAATGCCTTCTGTGAATACCGAAAGTCTTAAAATTAGGATTTTTCTCAATTTAGGAGTCCTAACTTTACTACTACTAAATTAAGAAAATCCTAATTTTAAGACTTTCGGTATTCACAGAAGGCATTTAGGAGTCCTAAAGTTAGTAGTCCTAACTTTACTACTACTAAATTGAGAAAAATCATAATTTTAGGACTTTTGGTATGCACAGAAGGCATTTAGGAGTCCTAAAGTTAGGAGTCCTAACTTTACTACTACTAAATTGAGAAAAATCCTAATTTTAAGGCTTTCGGTATTCACAGAAGGCATTTAGGAGTCCTAAAGTTAGTAGTCCTAACTTTACTACAACTAAATTGAGAAAAATCCTAATTTTAAGACTTTCGGTATTCACAGAAGGCATTTAGGAGTCCTAAAGTTAGGAGTCCTAACTTCTGTGAATACAGAAATTAGTAAATTCATTCTGTGAATACCAAAAGTAGTAAGTGCATTCTGTGAATGCCAAAAGTAGTAAGTTCATTCTGTGAATACCAAAAGTAGTAAGTGCAATCCGTGAATACCAAAACAGTAGTATGTTTAGGATTGAGTCTTAAGTTTATTCTGTGAATCGGGCCCCACGAGTGGTGTTATGTTGCACCGTGCCAAACGCCCAGTACGCGGTAGCATCCCCAATGTCATCTCTGCCACGTTCTTTGCCAGCCGGCTGATGTCGTCCCACCTCTTGTGACAGTGGGTGCTCCATCGGTTGGATACCCCCAGGGCTCGCACCTTTGCTGCAATGGCCCTCCACGCGGCCTTACGCTGGTGTACCTTGAGCTGCAGGTATGAGAGAAAAGAAGGGTAAATGTCCAGTTGCACAGTGTCATGTACCAACATCTATCAGTACAGTAGCAAGGCACAGACTCAGGACCTAATGTAATCTCCCTCCATTCCAAACTGGGGGACACCTCACAAGGGCCCTCTGCATTGGCCAAACAGATGTGATAGCATACATGAGGGCGTGGAGGGTCCATGATAATCTCACACACATGCAGGATGCCTGCACTGAACCCCCTCAGTGGCTTGCAGACATCACCAGTCCCATGCATGTCTGCCTACTACATACATCACATATCTACCT
This sequence comes from Lissotriton vulgaris, assembly GCF_964263255.1. Taxonomy (NCBI): domain Eukaryota; kingdom Metazoa; phylum Chordata; class Amphibia; order Caudata; family Salamandridae; genus Lissotriton; species Lissotriton vulgaris. The sequence continues at coordinate 163,710,605 of NC_141686.1, read as the reverse complement.
GTGTCTGTGTGTAGAAGCACTGTGTGCTTGACTGTGCAGCATTTGATGAGCATCATGTCCTGTGAACATATGTGTTTGTAATGTGTATGGCCTCGAGGCACATGGACTCACCAACAACATAGCCATCTACAGAAGTGTGTCTGTGTGCAAATATACAGGGCTGAGATGGTGCATATCTACTATTCAGTGTGAATGAACAGGAGCAGGGACCATGTAAGTTCGGTAATGTGTTCTCGTTTGGGTGGGCAGGCACTGGGCCTAGTCTCTGGGTTCCCACTGAGTCGGTCAACAGTGGCACACAGAAACATTCAGCCGAGCAATTACTGTCCTGGCACCTACATGTCCAAAATCCTGTGGCTCTTGATGGCTGATAATGTAACACACTCCACTCACATATACAACTGCAGGCAGGGAAAACAGTGACATTGGGACACACACACTCCCTCGCCCTGGAGATAACTTGTTTGTCAGTGTATGACACATCCCACACCCTCAGGCATATACTGCAGCAGCACAACTACATGTCTGACACCCCCCTGCCCTACAGCTCCCTTAATGATGACTTACCACTACATTAGGGCCACCATACAGCCTTGGGTACTGTGCCAGCACCTCATCCACTATGACCTCCAGCTCCTCGCTTGTGAATGGACTGGCAAGGATCTTCTCTGTCCTTGCCATCCCTGTAGACATGGAACACCTGTGGTGGAAGTGAGTGGTGAGGGGTCCCAGGAAGCAGGCACTTGAGGCAGCAGCAGGAGAGGGTCCCAGGCAGCAGGCACTTGAGGTAGCAGCAGGAGAGGGTCCCAGGCAGCAGGCACTTGAGGCAGCAGCAGGAGAGGGTCCCCGGCAGCCCGCTCTGTGAGCAGTGGAAATGACAGGCTCACTCCCACAGATTTATAGGCCCCTGGGGTCGTTTGTAAGGTGCAAAGCTGCAACAATTGGTGGTCCAGGTCTGCCTCATTCAAAAGCATCCAATGACCGCCACCGCTGTGGCGGAGCACGCCTTCCATGATTTTCAAAACTGCATCATGCCACCGCAATCATCGCTCCCATTGGCTGTAGGCAATGCCCCGTGGTTGGGCGGTAGCTTCCTCGATGTGGGTGGCGGAGCTTGCCCACCACCCATGCCTCCATGCCAATGGCTACCACACTTGTAAAGGGGGTGGTGCTGGTGTCACACCGCCGTGACCAGGCGGTGGCTTCCACGATTTGGGTAGCGGAGCATGCACACCGCCATCTACCCATATCTCTATGCCAATGGCTACCGCACTTGTGAAGGGGGTGGTGCTGGGTTCACACCGCCGTGGCCAGGCGGTAGCTTCCGCGATGTGGGTGGCAGAGCATGCCCACCGCCATCTACCCATGTCTCCATGCCAATGGCTACCGCACTTGTGAAGGGGGTGGTGCTGGTGTCACACTGCCGGGGCCAGGCGGTAGCTACCGCGATTTGGGACACATGCAATGGCAATGTCCATCGTGAACACTACATCAGTACACAGAAGCAACATGGTTAATTGCACATCATTGGGTACACAATGCCATTTTTCCATATAATCCACAGGTGGACACATGTTATGTGTGACGCACATTGGTCTATGGTCCCTGCCATGTCACTTATGCATTTGATGGTTGATGATGCTTCACAGTGTTAAGCTGGTGTCAATAATGTGTAAGAAATCAATGTGTTATGGGTTAGTGCTGACCTTGCCAAGGCTTGTCTCACTGTATGGTGTTGTTACTTACTTGTCCTTTCATATCAGCTCAGGCACACACATGACAGTTTCCAGCTACTGTGATGATTGGGTTGTGGATGTGTGCCAAGTTCACATGATGCATTAGGTGTGGCAGGTACAGCAGATGGGTATGTGACAGTCATAGTCATTTTGTACACATTGGTGATGGTACGGTACAAGGCGTGCACATGTGAATTGTGGGGTTCAGTATGTGTGCATTCACATTGACCTATGTGTTGTTTGCGGTACTTGTGTATTGTAAATGGAGAGGTGTGCCCTTTGTGTGTCTCAAATGCCCACCCATGTAACCTGGTGTGCCACGCATCTCTCATGGCAATCTTTGCTTTTCCGTGGCATCCTTAACGGTATGTGCTGTGGCCATCTCATGATGGTTGTCAGTGACATTTGACTATTTACATCTCAACTAGGAGGAGGCCTAATCTCATACATCACCTGACAGTGCTGGAGGACATGGAGGATATAGCGATAATTCGCAAATTCCGCCTCAACAGACCGACACTGACGACCCTTTGTTATCTGTTGGAGCCCCACCTGCAGCCTCATCGCAACTACCCAACTGCATTCACACTCACATAAAAAGTGATGGCAGCCCTCCACTTTTTTTTTGCAACTGGTTCCTTCCAGGAGACCGTGGCCAGCGCTGCAGGGATATCGCAACAAATGTTCAGCCTGGTGCTGAGGGATGTTCTTGCTGCCTTGATGTTATATTAGGATCGATACATACATTTCCCTAGGGAAGCAGAATTGGCCGTTGTGAAGGGTGACTTCTATCCCCTTGGGCACATCCCCCATGTTGTTGGTGCCATTGATTGCACCCATGTAGGTCTGGTGGCACCACAGGCAAGTGAGCACATTTTTTGAAATCGTAAACATTATCATTCAATGTGCAGGTGGTGTACCTTGCGGACATGACCATATCACATGTGTTTGCAAGATTCCCCGGCTCAGCCCATGATTCGTACATCCTGAGGAACAGCATGGTGCCCCGGATGATGGCAAATCTGTTTCCCGATCGTGCTTGGATTGTGGGTGAGTATGCCTAGTGCTATGGTGTGCTGTGTGTGTGACCTGCTGCCCTATGCCTGTGCAACATTGCAATGTGTGTTTGTCATTCACAGGTGACTCTGCATATCCCAGCTGTCCATGGCTACTGAGCCTACTACGGAATCCCAGGACCCCGGCTGACGTCAGGTACAATGAGGCCCATGGCAGGACCCGACGAGTCATTGAGAGGACTTTTGGCCTGCTCAAATCAAGATTCCGCTGCCTTGACAGCACTGGGTGCAAGGTCATACTCGCCTGGGAAGGTCTGCAAGATCATTGTGGCATGCTGTATGCTGCACAACATGGCCATTCACAAGGGGATTCCCCTGCTCCTGAATGATGGTGAGGACCCAAGGCTCCCGCCTGTTCAGGGCCCTGAGTCTAGTGAAGAGGACAGTGGAGAGGAGGAAGGAGTTGACATGCGTCAACAGCTCATCATCTGCTACTTCACTTGAAGTTGGGTGACGAGGTACGACTTGTACGCGGTCTGGTATAATTGCTGTTGTTGTGAAGGGCTATGCGTGGATGTTACAGACAGGCACATGTTGAGTCACCTGTGTGTGGAAATGTGGCAGTGACATTACCATGTGAACGTATACAGAACTCTGGTGACACTTGCTGCACATTGTGTTGTCTGCCTTTAGACTTATGTGGATGTTTTGTTTAGTGTTATGTCTATGATGCCACACTAATGGCAGTTACTGTTGTTCTATTGTGTCTGCCTAGGTGCCTCGAAAATCTCCAGGCCTACCTACTGTACATCTTTTGGATACATCATGGACCTTTTCAAAACTGAAGATATTGCAGTAAAAACCAAACTGCACAAATTCAAGTGTGTAAGGTATTTTATTTACAAAGGTGACATGTGAGGGGTGGTGGGCATATTTACATGAAGGTGGTGATGGAGCAGTGAGTTGACAGTCATGGTAGATGAGATGCAAGAGTAGACACCACATGGATGTGGTGACCCAGTCCAACAGACAGGTGCCATTCACAAGGCAGAGTGGGAAAGGACAGTCCAAACAGTCAACGCAGTGGGGAAGAGGGTTGCCATCAGGGCTGGCTCCGTGACTGGCCTGTGGCAGGTGCTTTGCCTCCAGAGACTCCCAGGCTCTTCTTTGGATGCCCCCTTGATCACTTTGGCGGTGGGGCCTGCTGCATGGCCAGCGGCGTCTGAGGACTCACCCCTCTCTGTGGCCGTAGGGGAGGATCCTGCAGCACAACAGAGGGGGGCGGAGGTTTTGTTTGGAACGCCTGTCCCTCAGTAACACCACTTTCTGGGCTGTGAGGTCCACCATTTGTCAAATGCGTGTGTCGATGGACCTCATCAGCAGGATGAGCTCACACAATAGTTCGTCAGACTGGCCACTTTGTCCCTGGGCCTGTTCATCGATGACTCTGGTGAAGTGGTCCAGGGATGGTGTGCCAACCTCCTTAGGTCTGGGCGTGACCTTTTCCCTCCCACCAGCCCTGCTCCCATGGACCTGTTGCCTCGTCACTGTGGGTCCACGCACACTCTCCCTTCCCTCCACAGTTGTTGTTGTGTCCTGGCCATCCCCCGGGACAGGGAGGGTGCTGCAGGTGGTACTGTTGGTGGTGGTTGTGGTGGCGGAGGTGGCAGCGGTAGAGGCACAGGCTGTAACTGCAGGGGTCTGCTGTGCTGTTGGGGGGAGGAGGATGGGGGCTTGGGACCTGTTGGTCTCTGGCACACCAGATGGGCCGGCCTGGAGCCGGCCCATCTGGGAGTCCTGGGAGTCAACACCTGAGAGTCCATGTACTGGGGTGGAGACTGGCTCTGCTGGTCGTTGTTGTCCTCAGCAGCGAGTTCTTCATCACCTCTGGATTAGATAGGGAATGTTCAGTTTTGGGCACTGTGCAAGTATTCTGTTAGCTGCATGTCATCGACTGTCTGTACACTACACAATTGAGAGATCTTCACTATTAATATTAAGTGCAATACTGGGCGTAATGACATGGTGCAGAGGAACATCAATTACTCATACATGTCATGTATCGATGCATTGCATGCAATTGGTGCTGTGTGTAGTGATGCAGGTCTCCCACCCCCAAACAGCCAGCCCACTGAAGATGTCTACCTACCTGTAAGTTTGTTTGGTGAACAGTGCAATGGCTGACACATGTTCCGGGGTAGGGGAGGGCTCCATCTTGGTAGGCTGTGGGAAAGGGGGCATGGTGGGAGTCGTGGTACAGGCCTCCCTCCCCCAAACAGGCCTCTCAAGCAAGATGGCTACCTACCTGTTAGGTGAGGGTAAACAGTGCAATGGCTGACACATGCACTGGGGTGGGGGAGGGCTCCATCTTGGTAGGCTGTGGAACAGAGGGCATGGTGGGAGTCGTGGTACAGGCCTCCCACACCCAAACAGGCCTCCCACGAAAGATGGCTATCTACCTGTAAGTTTGTTTGGTGAACAGTTCAATGGCTTCCAGGTGCTTCTGGGTGGGACGGAGTGCTCCATGCTGCTGGGGTGTGGGGCAGGGGGTATGATGGAAGTCGTGGTACAGGCCTCCCTTCCCCAAACAGACCTCCCAAGCAAGATGGATGCCTACCTGTTAGGTGAGGGTGAACAGTGCAATGGCTGACACATGTTTCTGGGTGGGGAAGGGCTGTATCCTTGCTCAGCTGTGGGACAGGGTGTATGGTGGGAGTTGTGGTACAGGCCTCCCACCCCCAAAGAGGCCTCCAAGCAAGATGGCTACCTACCTGTTAGGTGAGGGTGAATAGTGCAATGCTGACACATGCTTCTGGGTGGTGTTGGGGGAGGGCTCCATCTTGGTAGGCTGTGGGACAGGGGGCATGGTGGGAGTCGTGGTACAGGCCTCCCTCCCCCAAACAGGCATCCCAAGCAAGATGGCTACCTACCTGTTAGGTGAAGGTGAACAGTGCAATGGCTGACACATGCTCTGGGGTGAGGGAGGGCTCTATCCTGCTCAACTGTGGGACAGGGGGCATGGTGGGAGTCCTGGTACAGGCCTCCCACCCCCAAACAGGCCTCCCAAGCAAGATGGCTACCTACCTGTTAGGTGAGGGTGAACAGTGCAATGGCTGACACATGCTTCTGATTGGTGTTGGGAGAGGGCTCCATCTTGGTAGGCTGTGGGACAGGGAGCATGGTGGAAGTTGTGGTATAGGCGACCACTGTGCCTGTGCCTAGGCCTGGTCGCCCCCACGCTCCTCCTGCTGCCTGCCTGCTTGCTGTCCTGCCCGGGTGACCCAGCCTCCGCTGAGCCGCCCGCCCGCACCAGACTTTCCCGCCGCTGCCTCCCTGTGGCCCCGCCCCCCACCAGCCCATTCGCAGCCCCGTCGCTGACCCTCCCTCCTGGCTCCCTACTTAAGGGAGCCGCGTCCACCACTCGGGAGCGACCACTGTGCCTGTGCCTAGGCCTGGTCGCCCCCACGCTCCTCCTGCTGCCTTCCTGCTTGCTGTCCTGCCCGGGCGACCCAGCCGCCGCTGAGCCGCCCGCCCGCACCAGACTTTCCCGCCGCTGCCTCCTTGCGGCCCCGCCCCCCGCCAGCCCATTTGCTGCCCCGTCGCTGACCCTCCCTCCCGGCTCCCTTCTTATGACGCCCCCACGCTCGTGCAGCGGGCGCCGATTGCGCGTCCGTGCCTGGACCGCGCCCAGCGCCAGACCCCCTGGACCCCGCAGACACCAACCCACCAACCGGACTTACGACGCCACCACACTCAACGCACTCAACACCGGCCGGATCCCCAGATGCCACTGTGCCACCCCAAGACGCACCTACGGACCCTTCACCTGTGATTCCTGCAAGTTCTCCTGCATCCGGACCTGCACCACACCCGCCAAGCCGAGCACCAGCAACAACCACCTGAAGTGCATCCTACTCAACACCCGCTCCGTACACAGACACGCCGTGGAACTCTGGAACCTGCTCGACACCACATCACCAGACGTCGCCTTCCTCAAGGAAACCTGGATGACCGCCTCATCAGCGCCCGACATCGCCATCGCCATCCCGGACGGATACAAGATCACCCGGAGGGACCGGGTTAACCAGACAGGAGGAGGCATCGCCATCGTCCACAAGAACACCATCCGCATCACGACCAACTCCGACGACACCCTCACAGCCGCCGAACATCTTCACTTCCAGATTCACACCGACCCCTAGACCACCCTCAGAGGCACCCTCATCTACAGACCCCCAGGACCTCGCACACAATTCAACGAAGACATCGCAGACTTCATCAGCCCGCACGCCCTCTCCTCCGCTGACTACATCCTCCTAGGGGACCTCAACTTCCACCTGGAGAACAATGACAGCAACACCACCACCCTGCTGGACAACCTCGCCAACCTCGGACTCAAGCAACTGGTGAACACCCCCACCCACTACGCCGGACACACGCTTGACCCCGTCTTCTCCTCCAGCAAGGACATTGCCTTCAGTCACTTCACCGGACTCCACTGGACAGACCACAGCTGCGTCCACTTCAGCTTCAAAAGGACCACGACACACCGCCACCCGCAACAGGTTCCCCGTAGGAGATGGAACAAGATCTCCTCTGACCAGCTCTCCACATCCCTGAACCTGAATCCTCCCGCCAAATCAACGGACCCCAACCAAGCAGCCAACAGCCTCAACCAGTGGATCACCACCTGCGCTGACGACCTCGCACCCCTGAAAAACCATCCCAGCAGGCCCGGCAGCAAGAAGGCTTCCTGGTTCAACTACGATCTCAAGAACTCCGAGAAGAACTGCCGCACCCTCAAGAAAGCCTGGCGCAAAGACTCGACTACAGACAACATGACTGCCCTCAAGCACTCCACCCGCAAACACCACCAGCTGATCCACACCACCAAGAAGACAGCATTCAAGGAACAACTAGACAACAACTCACACAACAGCAAGGAACTCTTCAGCATCGTCAAAGAGCTCTCCAACCCCAGCGCCGGAACCAACGACATCACCCCCTCGCAAGAACTCTGCGACTCACTCGCCTCGTTCTTCCACAGCAAGATCGCCGACATACACAACAGCTTCGGCACACAGCCCACGCACCCAACCACCGAACCGACGCCCCCCACCACCACCCTCCGCGCCTGGACCCCGGTCAGCACTGAAGACACCATCCACACAATGAACACCATCCACTCCGTATCACCAACCGACCCATGCCCCCACCACGTCTTCAACAAGGCCGCCTCCATCATCGCACCCCAACTCCGAGACGTCATCAACTGCTCCTTCAACACCGCCACCTTCCCGGAGAGCTGTAAGCATGCTGAACTCAGCGCCCTCCTGAAGAAACCATCAGCAGACCCCACCGACCTCAAGAACTACCGCCCCATCTTGCTCCTCCCTTTCTCTGCCAAAGTAATCGAGAAGACCGTCAACCGACAGCTTGCCGCCTTCCTCGAGATGAACAGATCCCTCGACCCGTCGCAGTCTTGCTTTCGAGCCAACCACAGCACCGAGACCGCCCTCATCGCAGCCACTGACGACATCCGAGCCCTGCTCGACAACGGGGAAACAGCTGCCCTCATCCTCCTGGACCTCTCCGTAGCGTTCAACACTGTCTGCCACCGCACCCTAGTACAACGCCTCAGCAACATCGGAATCCAAGAGAAGGCTCTGGAGTGGATCATCTCGTTCCTCGCCGGAAGAACTCAGAGAATCTGCCTCCCCCGTTCAGATCCGAGGCCACCGAAGTCATCTGCGGCATACCACAAGGATCGTCGCTCAGCCCCACCCTCTTCAACATCTACATGAGCCTCCTCGCGGCCATCGCACGCCAACACAACCTCAACATCATCTCCTATGCCGACGACACTCAGCTGATCCTCTCCCTCACCAACAACCCAGCCACCGCCAGAACCAACTTTCACGAAGGGATGAAAAATGTAGCCGAGTGGATGAAGAACAGCCGCCTGAAACTGAACTCAGACAAGACGGAAGTCCTCATCCTGGGACCATCTGCCTCTGCCTGGGACGACTCCTGGTGTCCCCCGGCCCTGGGCAGCACACCCAAACCAACGGACAACGCACGCAACCTGGGCTTCATCCTGGACTCCTCCCTCTCGATGACCAGACAAGTCAACGCTGTCTCATATTCATGCTTCAACATCCTACGCATGCTCCGTAAGATCTTCCGAAGGATCCCCACCGAAACCAGAAAGACGGTCACCCAGGCACTCGTCACCAGCCGACTGGACTACAGAAACACCCTCTATACCGGAACCACAGCCAAACTACAGAAGAGACTCCAACGCATCCAGAACGCCTCCGCACGACTCATCCTGGACATCCCCCGTCACCGCCACATCTCTGGACACCTGAGAGACCTGCACTGGCTCCCCGTCAACAAGAGAATCACGTTCCGACTCCTCACCCACGCACACAAGGCTCTCCACGACCTGATCCCCAGGTACCTCAACAATCGCCTGACCTTCTACACTCCCACCCGCCAGCTTCGATCGACTAGCCACGCCCTCGCCACGGTTCCACGCATCCGTGGGAGGAAGATCCTTCTCCTACCTGGCAACCAAGACATGGAGCTCCCTCCCCATCCACCTCCGTCAGACCCAAGACCACCTCTCCTTCAGGAAGCAACTCAAGACCTGGCTGTTCGAGCAGTAGCAGACCCCCCTCCCCCAAGCGCCTTGAGACCCTCCGGGTGAGTAGTGCGCTATAAAAATTTCTTGATTGATTGATTGATTGATTGAGGCCTCCCACCCCCAAACAGGCCTCCCAAGCAAGATGGCTACCTACCTGTTAGGTGAGGGTGGAAAAAGCAATGGTGTTTGGATTGTGCAAGGAAGTACTCATCAGTGTGTTGGTTAACATTCGTTTGTACTTACCAGCCTCCACTCCCCCGGATACTCCTGTAAGACTCTCAGGATGCAGTATGGCAAGCACCTTCTCCTCCCATGGTGTGAATGATTTCGGTGGGATGGGAGGGCCACCACCAGTCTTGTCAGCCAGCTTCCGGTTCTTGCTTCTCCTCTCTTTGACAACCCTCTTGAGATCATGCCACCGCTTCATGATCTCCTTCTTGGATCGCAGGGTGGTCCCTACTGCATTGACTCTTTGTACTATCCTTTCCCACATTTGGGACCTTGTGGCTAATGGTGTCTGTGGGATCAGGCTACCAAACAGTTGTGGTTCCACTCTGACTATCTCATTGACCATGACTGTCAACTCACTCTCTGTGAATTAGGGAATTTGCTGCCATGGTGCATGGTGTTTGAAGTGTTTGTGGGTGCAGGGGTGGGTGTGGTGTTGATGTGTGAGGTGTGTTGTATGCTAGGGGATAGTTGGTGCTGATGTGATGGTGGTAGTGATGGCGGTAGTTGTGGTGGTGGTGGTGTGTGTGCTGTGTTCTTTTGCCTCTGCTGTCAGATCTGGTGTATGCCCTTTTATTCTGGAGTGTTGCAAAGGATTGTGGTCAGTAAAGGGGCTGGTTTTATACTCAGCTGTGTGGTTGTGTCCAAATGGGATTTTGTGTGTTGTGGGTGTTGTCCATGGAATTGTATTTTTTTGGGGCATTTGTTTTTTCATTAGTATGTGTTTTGTGTATTTGGAGGGCATGGCTACTTTGATTTGTGCAAAGTTTGGCATTGTTGCAGTGTTTTGGCATCGTCCGCCATGTTTTTCATTTACTGTCCGCTGTGGTGGCTATGCTGCAGCTCTTTCGCTGTCTCTCCCATTCACTCCTGTGTGTGACCGCCGCGGTCAGTAACAGCGGATCGTACCGCGGGACCATCGGGGATATCCTACTTTGCCGTGCGGTGTCTCCGCTTTGCTTGCGGCGGGTTGTAGCTTTACCGCAGCATTTCCGTCTGCCGCGGACGGTTTTTGGACGTCACCGCCCGTGTCGGGCGGTTTTAGTTTGCCTGCTACCGCCGCGGTCGGTCTTTTTAGTCGGTTGATCCTAATTTGATCGCCAGTTTATCCGCGGTACCAGCGGGCGGTTGGTTCCCGCCTCCATGGCGGTCGGGCTGGTTTTCCGCCCGCTGTCCTAATGGGGCTCATAGTACGCAAACACTATCCCAATAGCTAGTTCTCTTTGTTTATTTATCACTAATGATATCACTGATGACAACTCAAATGACATCACTGATGACATCATCCAGTGAATGTGTGCTTTTCTGGAAATCAAATATATTTTATATATGTATATCTCAAGGTCGTTGGAAGGATAAATGGGTATATAATTGTCTAAATGGTTATTTTTTTGTTGTAAAATTGATTGTATAACTGACTGATTAGGTGTATCTTAGTGAGTAAAGTTTAAATATGTAAATACCTGTATCAGTCTCTCACTTTGTGTATAAGTGACTGCATGGGTTGGTGAGTAGCTACATGAGTTTCTATATGGGTTATTAGTTGTTTTTTTGGTATCAGTGTGAGTGTCTGTGTGGTTCACTGAGGGTGTTACTTAGTGTATAGATGCATGAATGAGTGAGCCACTGTTTGTATGTGTTGAAGACAGTATGTGTGCAGGACTGTATGGGCGGATGAGTGTGTGTATGGGTGTGTTAGAGTGAATGACTGTCTCAATAGTGTCTTTATGAGTAACTACATATGTTTTAAACTAGTATATGTCAGTACTTGTGTTTATAAGTGAGTATATGTGAGAGTGAGAGTTTGGAAGAGTTCCTGTATAAATAAGTTTGTGTTTTTATAAGTGATGGTTTAAGAGAGTAAGTATGTGTACGTTTCTGTAGAAGTAAGTGTGGTGGTATGTGTATAACTGTATACGCAAATAAATGGATGTTTGATACTTTGTTTGCATGTGTGACTATGTGTATAAGTAACTCTATGGATGAGTGGTGGTGTGTAACAAGATGTATGGGTGTATGAGTAGATATGATGAGTGAGTACATGTATGAGTGACTGTATAGGACTGTTGGTGAATGAGTGGATGTGTATGTAGATCTTGGAATGACTGAATAGGTGTGTTTTAACTGGTATTGGTATGTACATTGTTTTGAAAATGTTGGTTTGTATTTTTGAGTGTGTATTTCAAAGGTTATATTAGGGTGAGAGGAGGTTTGTCACTCTGTCACAAGGATGATGTCATTTGAGATGTCATCAGTGATGTCATGAGTGATGTCATGAGTGATGAACTAACTATAACGGGGGAATTTCTATGTTTTTGTTTGAAATGTCCAACTAACTATATTGTCCCTGAAACCTATGGTTTTTCAGTGAACTTCTAAGGTTTTTTAAAGGCTAATTTCTAACTATAACATGCCAACAGAGGAGCAGAAAAAGGCCTTGTTGCAAAATCATCCTGTACCCACAACTTTTTCAGAAGTGTAATGGTGGTAACTGACTCTGACTAACCAGGACTAGAGCCAGTGCTATGCTAAAAGACACTTAGAATACAGTGAAAACACCTACATACACTAGAAAACACTATGGGCCCCATTAGGATGGTGGGCGGATCGCCCCCACCAGGCCGGCGGTGGCCACCGCTGGCCTGGCGAGGGTTATCCGCCCGCCATCTATGCCGGAATGACCCCACGCCATAATATCATGGCTGGGGGGTCCGCGGTTTACGGAAAGACCATCCGCCGCTTTTCTGCTCGGTCGCCATGCGATCGGGCGGAAAAGGGTTCTATATGGTGGCGGTGTCTATCAGACACCGCCAGCCATATTTCAATCAGCATTTTCCAATGCCTTTCTGGGGTGGCATTGCCACCACGGAAAGGCATGCAGAATCTGCATTGGGGGCCCGTTGTGGGCCCCCAAGGACTCCGGTGGGGTGGGAGGTGCATCAGCAGTTCCATGCACAACATGCCAGGCACCGTGCGGTTCCTGCCATGTTGTGCATGGAAGCGTACAGCATGCCTTGCTGGCGTTGTGGCGGGCGGTGCTGAGTGCCTTTAGTAGGCAATCTCTCCTGGTGCTTCTTTGTCAAAATGTCTTTTAAGTTGGCACTACGGGTATAAGCAAATAAAGGTGGTTCCTTAAAGGTGGTTCCAAAATCCGGTTCAATGCTCATAATCGACCAGTGTTTTAAAATTATTCGTTTGTATGATGGACTCATATTAGAAAATTTAGAAACTAGTACCATTCTATTGGTTTGTTCACGTGGAGTTTTAGAGAACAATGTCTCCCTTGGGGTATCAATGGCTTTCTTCTTCACGCTTTCTATGAGTGTTGGTGGATATCCTCTAGCTTGGAACCTTTCTCCCATTTCCTGTAGTCTGAGGTGATTTGTTGTTGATCTCCCAGGTAAATTGGATGCATTCATCAGCTTGGTTCAGTGAGGTCAAGGCTTGTAATAGTGATTCTTTTGTATTTTTCCACACAATGAATACATCATCTATATTCCTCGCGTACATTTTCATGTTATTTGTCCAGTTGGGGTTCTCGTAGATGTGTGCCTGTTCAAAATGTTTCATATAGATGTTAGCATAAGTGGGCGTCGCACAATTTCCCATTGAGGTTCCGGACAGCTATAGATACCAATCGTTGTCTAGTTGGAAGTAGCTTTGGTATAGAGTAAACATAGTTAACTCCATAAGGAACTGTTGCATATCAGGTTCAAGATTGCATTCTAGGATTGATTTTTCCATGGCTTCAATGCCCCCAGCATGGGGGATGGAAGTATAAAGTGAGCGGACGTCCGCTGTGCACAATATTATACATTCTTCTTCTGAAATCTTCACACAGGCCAATTTTTGGAGAAAGGCTGTTGTGGCTTGAATGTAGCTGTTCATTTGTTTGACAGTGGGTTGTGAGTACCGGTCTATAAATTTGCCAACGGGTTCATGTAGTGAACCCCTGGTAGAAACTATAGGCCTAAAAGGAGGGTCCTCTAGGCACTTGTGGATTTTTGGTATTAGATAGATGATTGGACTTTTAGGAAAAGGTTTAAGTAAGTATTTCTTTGTCCTGTCATCGATAGTTCCGCATTCATGAGCTTTTTGTACTATGTTAGTCAAGATTTCTTTACTTCTTACTTTATTTAGACCACATGATGGAAACCCATTCTTAGCGCTATGTCTCGTTTTGTTACAGAAGCTCCCCGATGAAGGGCATGTCCTGCCTGAAATGCATTGGAGCATTTGGATGTATTTACATTGTGAAAATCCTATTGATATGATTTGAACTGTTCTATATGAAATACCATGAAAACACAGATGAATGAATAAACAATTCGTCATAACAATATTTGGAGTCTCACTTTCATGAGAACCAAAGGACTGCCTAAAGTACAGGGATGACACCATGGTCTCATGGTGACACATGATTTATTTGCTATATAGACGTGCCTAGGACGGACACGTTACCTGGTGGAGCACCCAACTGACTTTAAAATTTTAAAATTTATAAGTGCATAAGAACTTAGAACTTAAAACGTAGCTGTGCGCCACCTACCTTGAACAACATTATATCATCTGCTATTACAGCAAAGTCATTATTTGGATGAAGTAACACTTTCACTAGTGTGGCCATGGAGCCTTCTTCTTTAATGACAATGTAAATTCCGCCCACATTGCCCACAACATCTTCATTTTGGAAGCTTTTATCTGTTGGCCTATGCATGTCTGTTTCCTTATTAGCTGCCATTCAAATGCTTCTCCCTATCTTTTCGTGGCTTTGATCATAGTTCCTTCCTTTGCCACTCCAGTTAAGACTTGGCACTCAAATGGCATGCAGAACCTCCCACCGGAGTGCCACTCTTGGGACAGTACCATATTTCCCACGTCAACGATGGGTTGATGGGCCCTTCATTATTTTGGAGTCTTCTCTTCTCGCTTTCCTCAGTAGTTGTGGTGGTTGGGATCCACTGAGGAACAGAGGCAATGGGGAAGTACATGTAGATACATTTGGAGAAAGCTTTAGATGGCCAGTGTGAACGTTCTGCTCCACTCAATCCCCAGAGTATTCTTGAGTGTCCTTTTAAACTCTGCCCCTTGGAAAGTAGCCCATTGTCCATTTTGATCATTTCAAGGTTGATATTTGGGGCTAGGAATTTTTCAAGTTTGGGTAAATGAGTTCCCAGATGAGGTCAGTCACAATTACAACTACTTGAGGTGCCTGTATCAACAAATAACAGTAGTTGTCGACCTTAGGTTGTGGTGCTGAACTCAGGGCTCTGTTTTGTCCAGGTATATTGACATTTCTCCTCAGTAATAATGGATGCTTGAGATGTTCTGTGTTGCAAGATACTAGGCAGAGACTAGCCCTGGGTTAGGCAGATACTCTACCAGGGAGTTAAGATGGGCAAACTAGATATTCTCCAGCCGGCCCACTTTGATTTCAACATACCTTGATGACTATTGCTTGACAGCAGTAGTGTTTTGTTGTTCAATGGCGTAGCTATGACAATGCACTCATCTATTAGGACTACCTCATTCTTACTTTGTTTGATTCTCACACCCCACACAGCTTGAAGTCCATTTTGTGTTGACAAATTCCAGTCAGTGGCCTATTTGGATAGCAATGATTGTTTCCTGCAGATACTCATATACACTGGTGCAAACTTGATTTGCTTCCATCGATATTGCTTTGTGTCAAGCTCCTTTCAGTTGTAGGATCTATTGCACATGATCTTTAACGCTTTCTGCTTGGCATTGATCTGACATTGAGCAGAGGCAGATAGCTTGCTAGCTTTTTGAAAATCGGGTGGTACTGTATGTCCACATCATACTCTTGGAGTTGCAAAGCCCATGTTTCTATTCTAGAAAATGGTTACCAATGAGTAGTCCATGACTACTCTGCAGTGGGGCAATATAGGTATAATTGAACATGCTGCCTGACCCATTGGATGGCTATGGTCACCTATGTAATCTATGAGTTGAAAGATTCAATGGCTGACATAAAACAGGTAGCAAAGCAGATAGGTGCTTGTTTCCTTCCACTGATGCCCTACTGTACTACTGCCCTTAATCCACAGGGGTTGACATCAACCATCAGCTGGGTGGCTTTCAGGGGGGGGGATCTATTTATTGGTGGAGTAATATAAAAGGACATCTTTGATGGCTTAGAGTGTTTCCTTCTCTTGGTTCGACCTTGATAACTTGTTTCTGGTCAGTTTCATCAGTAGTTCGGTCAAAGTGGCCAGATTAGGAATGAATATTCTGCCGTATGTGGACATTGTGAGGAAACTATAGCAGTTAAGTTTTGAAGTGAGCGAGCAATACAAATGCCCTTCTTTGGTATGAATCCACAAATTCACTGGACCAAACCTCCAGCAAGCTTTGTAACTGGATCAGCAGGGTTAGCCACCATTCTGATAATCTGTGTAAATCAAGCCTCAGTCCCTTGAATAAGCATTGCAGCATGGAAGAGAATGTCATGTTCATGACTTCCGTCAGTCCAGCCTAGGCTTTCCTGACTGCATTCTAGTCCTGTAAATAGATGCTAAAATTTGCTCGGTGTATCCTTAATTTCACACTTTCATCCGCTCACAGCAAGCTGTATCGGGTGCAAGGTTTTTGTGGTGCTGCAATGTATCAGAGTTGCAGCACCTGCTTGTCACATACAACTTGAACTTCACTGATTTCAGTTCATGTCAAATGTTCGTTCCGTAGATCCTAGCTATGAGAAGCAGCGCAAGGTCTCCCTAGGACTTGATGCTGGTGTCTCTCTTTGGCCGTTGGGAGTGAGGTCTTCACGGCAGAACCCGTTGGAAGGCCTCGATATTCATGGAATCCACCTGTGTTGATGACTTTTCTCACTTAGCCACTGGATTCAAGCTAGCCTGGCTGATGAGGGGTGTTACCCCGAAACTGGTCCCAGGATGCTTGTTTCCGGTCCGGGGAAGACCTGGCTTGGCAGTTCGGGCTAGACTGTTCCCATGAGGATAAGGGTCAAGACTGATTTGCATATGGCTGGGTCTGAACTGGGGTGGCTACGTGAGCTAATGAACGATGATGGATTCAACCTAGATCTAATAATGACTGGGGGTGACTATCTAGAAAAGTTTCAGCGCTGTGTCCATCATCTCCTTGTGTTTGCTTTGAGGAGAGAGGAGGCATTTAGTCCTTGCACTATCACACAAAACAGAACCTAGTATCTCTTGACTTTGATGGTTAGCAGCCATTTTCCTGTTGGTTGATACACACTATCGGCCGCTCTGTTTCTGTGCCCGACTGCAGCACTCCACCGGACCGCCCACCTCGGAACTCCTCGGCGCTCGACGCTCGGCTTCCGGTTGACCGAGTAAGCGCATTGCCAGGAACGCCTCGAACGCCTGCTGAATCACCGGCCGCCGCAACCGCCGCCTGTCACACCCTCCGCCGCAGCTACGAATCGGTAACCAAACCCTCATTAGTACCAAGCGGCAAATACTGAATTGTGCAGTAGGGTACAGAGGGGGCGCGGCGCCCGCACCCCCCACCAGGGGGCCCACAGACCCTGGTCCCGGCGCGCCGACTGAGACTAAGCACAGCAAGCGCCAAGGAAAGTGTTATGAACGTAGGGAAGAGAGTGGACAAATTAATTAATTCCGAATCAGCCCGTTAAGAGCACACAATCAAGAGGCGGTTGGTGGCTGAAGAAAAGACTGAAGAAATTACTCAAATGACCAGGAGAGGAGAATTCTGATATTGAAGTTGCTGAGGTGCCTGGATTTCGTATGGTGAGGTGAGGAAGGAGTGCGGGCTCACAGAAACAGAGGTAAGTGAAAGAGGCAACTCTTCTTAAAACCTGAATATTTTGCCCTAAATTAAATAATTAAGGGAAGCTATCCGGGGGAGAGGGTAGTTGCTTATACATAAGCGACAGAAGCCTTCCAGTGCAATAAAGTTCCCTTGTACCCTCGGTTACGCAGTAAAGAAGAATTTGGAGAACAAATGGCCTTAGGGAAGACAAAAACACGTAAGGCCCTGAAAAACCCCAAAAAAGCAGGAAACAAATCCGGAATGGTGGATGTGACCAATGTATCAAAAAGTCTGGAGAACGCAAACAAAGACATGGCAACACCAACCGGCAGCAGAGTAATGACTAATGGAGTAACTTCACCCCCGAGTTCAACTCCCTTGCCAGCACCCGCATCTTCTAAGTCAGCTGGCGCAAATGGGGGGTCGGCGGTATCAAAAACCATTAAGGATTTTATCGGGAAACATTTTAAAGGGAAAGAGTCAGTATGTAAGGAGACAAGTGTATTAGAGACCCCGCAAACCATCGAAGACTCGGCAGAATCTAGCTTGGAACCCCTGAACCAGTCAGACTTCAACATTGCTGAGATCCCATTGGAACCTCGACTGTCTTCCTCACCAAGGATGTGGCAGTCTCCATTCACCCAGGTCACAGGAGCAGAGGTGGTGAACGAGGATAAAATAGACAGGAGTAACCACTTGGGTGAAGAGAATTCTGCTGAGCGGGAAAATAGTTTCAAGGGACAACAAAGACTAAAGAGCCCAACTGCTATTGGTCTAATTGCTACAGATGTGCCCTTATGTAATTTGGAGGTGACTGGATCTACCAGCTTATCCATGCTTGAGGTTATGTTAATGCTCCAAAAGACCTTGCAGGGCATTTTAGAAGTTTCAGTCCTAAATACCGACATTATAAAAAGACAAGGAGACCAATACAAGGTTATAATCAGTGAATTGGTACAGATCAAAAACTTGATGCCAACCTTAGTAAGACCAGTAGAAGACCAGGAAGAGATTATAGTGGATAGTGGGGATGTAGCGAGAAGGGAGAGTAGTCATTCAGAGGATGCACCCACAGAATATATATCCTATCGCCCAATGATAAGAAAAAGGTATGGGGGAAGGAGCTATAGAAAGCAAATAACAACAAAGCAAAGGAGGGGAAAAAAGGCCCCAGATAACTGCAACCCCGGAAAGCATCAGGAGCTCGGGAGGGGGGCCTCTCCAGTCCAGAAGATAAAGGATAAGAAACTAAGGCAAGGAATTAAGAAACTAAACTTTGCTGAAACAGGAGCAAGTAGCACTAGTTCAGACGATCCAAGCAGGAGGATAATAAGGAATAGATTGGGAAAGGGTAAAAAGGCTACCAGGAGGACCCAACCTGGGGTAAAGGAGAGTGTAGCAGTAGGTTGGGGGATGGACACGCCAGTAGATGGGGGACCTACAAACCTAAGCCAGATGAAGGGGGTTAGAGCCAGAGACAAAGAAGAAGTAAGCAGGCATAACAGGGGAGAGATGCCGGCTGGAATATAACAACACCGACAGCCAGAACTCCCTACAGATAACTGGGTGTTTGTAGAGCCATTAGGACAGGAAAAGGGGGGGGGAGAAAAAGGAAATTAAACCCTTTAAGTCGTTCACAGCTCCTAACATCTTTTGCAATGTGTCCCAGCCTAAGATATGTCAGTACTGCAGATTTAAAAGAAGTTGGGTTTATGGCGAATAGTAAGGGGGAGGAAATAACCAAGGTTCTACTCCACTCAGCCCTAATAAAAGATGCAATAGAAAAGGCAGAGTCTGAGATGCTCTGGGAAGGAATCAGAATAGTAAAAAGGGAAGAGGTGTTACTGAATAAGACAGGGAACTCCTTCCTTAGGAACCATGCAGCACTAGATGAAAGACAAATAAAGATGATTAGCCTGGGGAGAGGCTATAAAGATGCCCTTGAAGTTACGATAAAACCAAAAGATCAGAGGTGGGACGTGGAAGATGTCCTTGCTGGGAATAGATATAGAGATCTGGCCTACATGAATGGTGAGGAAGACAGCTATATGAGTAACATTGATTAGGAAGAAGGGTCGTTGCACAGCCTTGCCATTCTGTCCTGGAATGTAAATGGATACAACAGAATAAAGTCACAGGAAGATTTTAAAAACATCTTGAAGAAAAATGATATTGTATGCCTCCAGGAAACTTGGCTGTGCGACAAAACCCCTGTTATGGAAGGCTTCACTCACCACATAAAACCAGCAAAAAAGAACCAATCAGGTAGACCCTCCGGTGGCCAGATGACGCTGATCTCAACAAGGATAGCCAAAGATTTGGAACCCCTCGAACTCAAGTGCAAATGGGCGTTGGGTAGTAGAGTGTGTACCGTAAACAATATGCTGGGGGGTGAAAATGTATGCATTATAAATGTGTACATTCAGAAAGGGAAATCAAACGAATATAAGACTGATTTAGAATGTTTAAAATCAGACCTGGAGTACCTATGTGATTGCTATCCAAGAGATGTGCTAATGATATTGGGGGACTTCAATCATAGATTAAATCCTATTAAAACGGACCCCTGGTTGAGGGATATGTTGGGAGTATACAAAATAGAGCTCACACTTTTTCCCCGTTGTGAGATTTCAAATCAAGACGATGAGCTTGGGCAATTGCTGGGGGCCATAGGGATGGTCTGCGTAAATGGAAGGAAGGATGCAGACCGACCCGCGAATCGTACCTTTAAGATAGGACAACAAATGTGCCCAATAGATTATGCATTCATTCAGGCGTGGAACTTCTATCTAATTAAACAATTTGAAATCCTTAGGCTTGAGGGTAGTGATCACTACCCTCTACAGGTAGAACTCCAGGTACGCAGTTCCCCTCATAGACAAAAAGTGCTTCCAGTAGAGGTGGAATACCCTAAACGACTAACCATGAGAATTACCGATGAATATATAAAAAAACTGAGTGCACACCAGCTGTCCGTGAATTTAGATAGCCTAGCACCAGTGGAGGGCATAATATGGTATGAGGACACAATAAGGGATATGGTGGAATGCCTCAGGATAAAATTAAAACACGGTAATCGTAAAGTAGTAAATAATGTGAAACCATACCCCAGTAGCAGCTCTCATTGGTTCGATGATGAATGTCGGAAGGTCAAGGCCAGCATCAGAAAACAAGAGAGACACCTAAGAGCATATTATAGTGATGAAGCGGTAATAGAACTTAAGAAACTAAAAATAAAATATAAGGTCACAATTAGAGATAAAAAAAGGACATTTAAGGACAAATGTTGGGGGAATTTACTTGAGACAATTGAAGAAAAGAATGTGGGAGGCTTTTGGAAGTTAATTCAGGAATGTACGGGGAAAGCCTCAGGAACCCTACACTGCTCGGTGCCAGAGGTCAAGTGGGTGACATATCTGAAAGAAATCTATGGTGCATTGCCAGATAGGGAGGGGACAACGACCAAGGATTGGCCTAGAATAAAGGAAGAAATTAAAGCACACTTCTCCCCAGATGCCATTAGAGGTATAATAAAAAGACTAAATCTAACACGGGCTGCTGGACCTGATAATCTACCTGCAATTATAATAAAAACGAATATAGATTGGTGGGCGGAGTTTTTTTCTAATATGTTTCATGAGATCCTAAATTCAGGCAAGTTCCCAGATAATTGGAAAGGGGCAATTGTCAGGCCAATACATAAGAAAGGTGATATAAACTCCCCAAAAAATTATCGACTAATAAACCTATTGGATATAGGCGAAAAGGTCTTTTCAAAAGTAATTTTGGGTATACTAAAGGACTGGGCGGACAATAAACAAATAGTACCGCCAGAACAAGGAGGGTTTAAAGAAGGCCACTCAACTGTTGACCACTGTTTTGCCCTTTGGTCCATTGCACGGAAGTCGATCGATCAGGGGGGAAAATTATTCGCCTGTTTCGTGGATTTCCGTGCAGCTTTCGACCTGGTGGACCGGGAACAGCTGTGGTCATCATTGGTTGGTTATGAAATACAGGGTGACCTGCTAGCACTAATCCAAGAACTGCATACAGAAAACTGGGCACAGATAATCCTGGATAAGGAGGGAGGATTGACGAAGAGAATCCCAATTGGGAACGGATTAAGGCAGGGTTGTGTACTTGCCCCCTATTATTCTCCCTGTTCTTAGCAGACCTGCCTCAAAATTTGAGAGAGGTTAGAGGGGCTAACCCAAAACTGGGAGGAAACCAGATATCATGCCTTCTCTATGCTGATGATCTGGTAATCATGGATCAGACGGAGATTGGGCTCCAAAGAAAATTAAATCGATTCAAAGAATACTGTACTACCAAAAAACTAGTAGTAAATATGGAGAAAACAAAAATTGTCTGTTTTGGCAGGAAGAAAACAAAGTTCTCTTGATACCTGGGCACAGTATTACTCGAGAGGGTAGCGGACTATAGATATCTGGGAATGTGGTTCTCTGGTACCCTGAAATGGCATACTCATGTACAAGCACTAAAAATGAGGGCATTGGCTTCCGTGAACGGTTTAAAAAGATTTAACAATACATACGGAGAAATGTCAGACAGACCGGTCCTGAAAGCCTATCAAGCAATGGTGCCCCCTCAATTCTTGTATGGAGCCGAAGTTATTTACTTAAGCTGTAAGACCTCCTGGGATAGAGAGGAGGGAAATATATTAAAAAGCCTATTTGGACTGCCCAAATCTTCTATGGTACAGGCGGCCAGACTTGAGTTGGGAATTACCTTGTGGGCGATAACCGCCTGTATGGCCCTTGTACGATTCTGGAAGCGATTGGGAACTGATGAGCTCCTCAAAATCTCTCAGTGGGCCAAAGAGGAAATTACAAAGAGCGACCTACCCTGGGCAAAAGAGGCTAGAGCATCATTAAGGAATGCATACAGGGTGCTCGATCTGAAGGTCTGCCCGCTACAAGATCATATAATAATAGGTAAGAGAGAACTAAGGCTTCAAGGCACCGATATGTCCCGCACTTATGACCGGGAGTACCTCTCACAAAAAAGCTCGGTAGCCCGCATGACATCTGCCTGGGAGCTTGACCAGCACTTTCCATATGTGGACCGGCTACCAAGTCATAACTTAAGGCGGGAAGTCCTAAAAATGAGAATCGGAATAAACCCATGCTACGCGAATAATGGAGCCCGAAATCAAATGATAAGTTGTAACGGGTTCTGCACTTGCACTTTAGGCACTACCTGTAATATTATACACATTTTATTAGATTGTATGTGGTTTTTAGATTTGCGGAAGGAGATTTTATGTCTGATTTTTAAAAATTATAATATTACAAATAGGATGCAAGCCCTAAAATTGTTGATGGAAATGGAGAACTTAGACATAGCCTGTGCTTTGGGGAAATATATGAAAAAAGTTAAGGTATTCCTCAGTTGCACAGAGTAAGATCTAATAATATAGGTCCCTGACATCAAATAATGTGAAACAATTAGTGTTTAAAATAGCTCTGTATGATTAAGAAGATGATGTATAGATGAGAATTAAGTGTTTTATTTAAATTAATTGTGATAACATCTCGATTTTAAAAATGATAGTCTATGTATATGTATATTAAGATGTAATATGTTTATCGATACCGCTGTGATATGCATTTTCTGTTGCTTTTATTTCCCCTGTTTTAGTAAGATAAGATGCAAGTTGTACTTTTATGGTTGTAACAAACCAAATAAAGTTTGTTTTGACTGACTGACTGACTGACTTTGATGGTTCTGTCTGCAGAGGATTTTAGGAACCTCCTATTCATCTTCAGTTTGATTTGGGTTGGTGGTTTCCACACCGCTTCATTATTTTTCCAATATTTTGGTATTTATTCTTCATGGAAGGATAATTTGGCAATATTGTGTTCAGTCAGACCATGATATGCCTTTATAGAATGTTCTCACTTTTGATGATTATGTATTAAGCTAGTGTTTATCATTACCATATTTTCTACATGCTTGCACTCTATTGGCCACTCTAGGTGTCTCCGGCTTCTTGTATGCTATCCAGTCTTCTCTTGTCTATGAATTCTCAAGTTTTGATTGGGTGGGGGGGCTCCTTGATTTGATGGACCTCTGGAATAGAGCAGTCTCGATGTTCGAGGGATATGTGTGGATTGTATGACCTACCAAGCATGAGGATTGATTTTTGCTTCCTTCCAGATCATACTCAAGAGTTTAGATGCTTTGCAGCCCTAGATGATTTGTGCTTGTCAGTAAATGTATTTGCGGGTTCCCTTCAGTGTGCTTTGAAATTGCGTAGTCTCCCCCTTATGCAGCTGTGCTTACTACATCACACAGAGCATTTATAAACTGGTCTAGTTTGAGAGTTAAGTGCACTTGGAGCACAGTAACTGCCTTTTCATAATCCGGCATTTGGCAATGCAACAGGGCTATCTTCATTTGGCATTACAGCGGGGCTCTCTTCACACCAGTCTTTATTCTAGCAATAAAGCACCAGAATACCCTTGCGGGTGATAGTGAGCTTTACAAAATACCATCACATCACACAGCTTCTGTTGAATATAGGCTGTGGCAGGGGGTTCCCATTGGCCATAGCTGACCCTTTCTGAACGCTACCATTGCAGGTGAGGCTGTCCTCTCCGCTCACTTAGCAGGAAGAGTAGGCACCATTGATGGACCCAGTGCTAATGGCCCTGTTTTTCAATGCACAACCACTGAAATGAGAACAAACATCCATAAATGCTCTCTCTGCACATCTCTCTGTGGGCAGATAACCCTGTTATCCTCCCGTGCAGCCTCAGTGGCGAGTATCAGAGTAGTCGACAACGCTGCACCTTCCGTCAGACATATATACACCACCAATCAAAAGTCAAGTCAAGTCAAGTCATATAATTTATATAGCGCACTACATACCCAGAGGGTTTCAAGGCGCTTAGGAAGGGGAGGAAGATTACTTGTCAAATATCCACGTTTTAAGTTGCTTTCTGAATGCTAGGTGGTTCTGGGTAAGGCGAAGGTAAGCGGGGAGTGAGTTCCAAGTTTTAGCAGCCAGGTATGAGAAGGATCTGCCTCCCATGGTGGTCTTGTTGATGCGAGGTATAGTGGCGAGGGCTTGGCTGGAAGAACGTAGTTGGCGGGAGGGGGTGTAGAAGGACAGTCGTGAGTTGAGGCATTCTGGTCCGATGTCGTAGAGTGATTTGTGTGCGTGGGTAAGCAGTCGGAAAGTGATCCTCTTATTGACGGGTAGCCAGTGGAGGTCTTTAAGGTGACCAGAGATGTGTTCGATGCGTGGGATGTCTAATATGAGCCTGGCTGAGGCGTTTTGGATTCGTTGGAGTTTCTTCTGGAGTTTTGCGGTAGTGCCTGCGTAGAGGGTGTTTCCGTAGTCCAGTCGGCTCGTGACCAGAGCGTGGGTGACTGTTTTCCTTGTTTCGGAGGGGATCCAGCGAAATGTTTTTCTGAGCATGCGAAGAATGTTGAAGCAGGAAGAGGATACGGCGCTGACTTGTCTGTACATTGAGAGTGAGGAATCCAGGATGACGCCTAGGTTCCGTGCGTGGTCTGTCGGGATGGGTGCTTTTCCGAGGGCTTCCGGCCACCAGGAGTCGTCCCATGCAGAGGGGGATGTACCTAAGATGAGGACTTCTGTTTTGTCTGAGTTCAGTTTCAGACGGCTTTGTTTCATCCATTCGGCAACTTCTTTCATTCCTTCGTGTAGGTTAGTTTTGGCGGTGCTGGGGTCATTGGTGAGGGAAAGGATCAGTTGAGTGTCATCCGCGTAGGAGATGATGTTGAGGTTGTGTTGGCGTGCGATGGCTGCGAGGGGGCTCATGTATACGTTGAAGAGGGTGGGACTGAGTGAGGATCCTTGTGGTACGCCGCAGATGACTTCAGAGGCCTCGGACTTGAATGGTGGAAGGCGGACTCTCTGGGCTCTTCCGGAGAGGAACGAGGTGATCCATTCAAGTGCTTTTCCTTGGATTCCGATGTTATTGAGGCGTTGTAAAAGGGTGCTGTGGCAGACTGTGTCGAATGCTGCAGAGAGGTCAAGGAGGATGAGGGCGACTGTGTCTCCATTGTCCAGTAGAGTTCGAATGTCGTCTGTTGCTGCGATGAGGGCGGTCTCAGTGCTGTGTTTTGCTCGGAAGCCGGACTGTGAGGAGTCGAGGGATTTGTTGGCTTCGAGGAAGGCGGCGAGCTGGTTGTTGACAGCTTTCTCGATGACTTTGGCCGGGAATGGAAGAAGCGAGATGGGGCGGTAATTTTTGAGTTCGGTGGGGTCCGCTGTGGGTTTTTTCAGAAGGGCGGTGAGTTCAGCGTGTTTCCAGTCTTCCGGGAAGGTGGCGGAGTTGAAGGAGCAGTTGATGACGTCTCGGAGGTGCGGTGCTATGACGGAGTCTGCTTTGTTGAATATGTGGTGAGGACATGGGTCTGTGGGGGATCCTGAGTGGATGGAATTCATCAGGCGGATGGTGTCTTCAGTGGAGATTGGGTTCCAGTCGTTAAGGGTGTTCACGGGGGGAAGATGATCAGCAAATGGTAGGGTGGGTTGGTTTCCGGGTTGATTGTCAAAGCTGTTGTGGATGTCTGCAATCTTGTTGTGGAAAAATGAGGCTAGGGAGTCGCAGAGGGTTTGAGAGGGGGTGATGTCGTTGGAGTTGGCCGAGGGATTGGAAAATTCCTTGATGATGTTGAAAAGTTCCTTGCTGTTGTGGGCGTTGTTGTCAAGTCGATCCTTAAATGCTGTTTTCTTGGCTTTTCGGATTAGTTGGTGGTGAGTGCGGGTGGCGTTTTTGAAGGCGTCCTTGGTGCTAGTGGTTGGGTCTTTTTTCCAGGCTTTTTCAAGGGAGCGGCAGAGTTTCTTGGACTTCTTGAGATCATCGTTGAACCATGAGGCTTTCTTGCTGCCAGGTTTGTTTTGACGTTTTTTCAGTGGTGCTAAGGTGTCAGCGGTGTTGGATAACCATAGGGTGAGGTTGGCGGCGGCTTCGTTAGCGTTAGAAGAGAGGGCTGGGGTGTTTCGAAGGAGCGATGCGGAGATTTGGTCCGTGGTGATTTTGTTCCAGTTTCTTTGCAGGGTAGGTTGGAGGTGGATGCTGGGTTTTGGTTTGTTGTAGGTGAAGTGAACACAGCTGTGGTCAGTCCAGAGGAGGTCCGTGGTGTGGCTGAAGGAGACATGTTTGCTGGATGTGAAGATGGGGTCGAGTGTGTGACCTGCGATGTGGGTGGGGGAGGTGACTAGTTGTTTAAGTCCGAGGTTGGCGAGGTTGTCTAAGAGGGTGGCTGTGTTGCGGTCGTTGATCTTTTCAAGGTGAAAGTTGAGGTCTCCCAGAAGGATGTAGTCCTTGGAGGGGAGCGCGTGTGGGGTGATGAAGTCCGTGATGTCTTCACTGAATTTTGCGCGGGGTCCTGGTGGTCTGTAGAGGAGGGTGCCTCTGAGTGTGGTTTTGGGGTCGATGTGGATCTGGAAGTGAAGGTGTTCGGAGTTAGCGAGGTTGGCGTCAGAGCTGGTAGAGATGCGGATTGATTTCTTATGGACGATAGCGATTCCTCCTCCTGTGTGGCTGGTACGGTCTTTGCGAGTGATCTTATAGTCTTCAGGGATGGCAATGGTGATGTCTGGGGCGGAGGAAGCGTTCATCCATGTTTCCGTAAGGAAGGCGATGTCCGGAGAAATGGTGTCTAGTAGATTCCATAGGTCAATGGCGTGCCTGTGGACTGATCGGGTGTTGAGAAGGATGCATTGTAGGTGGTTGGGGTCGGGAATCTGTGGTGTGGTCGTAGCGGAGATGTTGTCGGTGCCGCTGAATTTGCAGGAGTAGCAGGAGAAAGGTCCATGGGTTTGTCCAGGGGCGGCTTGGACGCAGTTGGGGGCGCGACCGGGGTTAAGGGCTAGGAGGGTGGCGGCATCGTAGGTAATGCGGGGGGGCTGGGAGGGACGGGGGCCAGGGGGTCTGGCACTGGGCGCGGTCCAGGCGCGGACGGGCGTAGACGGGCTTACCAAAAGAAAACATCAGATTCCGGTCAGGCACCCACAACCTTTTTTCACCCTCCGTTCTCACGGCTAAGTCCTGTGTTGTGGGTCAAGATTTCCTGAGAAGGCACAAACAAGGCTTACAGCAATGGCTGAGGTCAGTCGGTGGTGTACAGAAGATTCTAGAGGGGTGCGGAGAGTTATCAGGGGTACACAAAGGGCAGGCAGGCAGTGGAGAGCGTAGTGAGGTCTGCACAGTATGGCTGCGGGTGTTCAAAGCATAATTTAGCATTCAACAAAGGACAGAATGGTGGTGTGCAAGGTCAGACAGAGTGAATGCAGGACATAGTTGAAGGTGTGCACATCATATAGTAGGAGAGAAGTGCAGAATGGCTCTTGTACATGGTATGCAGGACATGGTTTGTCATAATACTGCAGACCCTTTGATGTTGATGCTGGGTGAAGGAGAAAGACAAACTTAAGACAAAATCCTAACTTCTGTGAATACCAAAAGTAGTAAGTTCATTCTGTGAATGACAAAAGTAGTAAGTGCATTCTGTGAATACCAAAATAGTAGTAAGTTTAGTTTTGAGTCTCAAGTTCATTCTGTGAATCGGGCCCACAGAGGTTAAGCTGAATGACTGTGTTGTAATGTGTACTCTTATGCTAAAATCACATTGCATGGTAGTCTGATCACAGAAGTACAGGGGAGATTCAACAGGTAGTGAAGATCGATATGATAGGACACCAGGAGTTAACCTGGTACAGGGGTGATTGAGCAGGTAGTGAAGATCGATATGATAGGATACCAGGAGTTAACCTGAGGGGAAAGCATATAGATGTAGCCGTGAGATCGGTAAGGGTCTCTTAGTAGGTCACCACCAGACTCCTTCTTTTGGTGGGCTAAAGCCTAGCAAATCCATAATTCAGTGGGAGAAAAATGTCTTGAAGAAGCGGATGTACACAAGTAAACAAAAAATTAAGGGGCATATTTACAAGCCCTCAGTGCCACCGAAGCCTCACTTTTTTGGACTCTACATTGGTGCAGCGCCATTTCCATATTTACACGGTGGCACTAAACCACTTGCGAGGCTATCCCATTTATTTATTTATTTTATTTATTTTATTTTATGTAGCTTATAAAGCGCACAGCTACCCCCGAAGGGGTGTCCCGGCGCTGGAACCTGAGTCTCAGAGGGGAAAAAGGGAACAGACAGGGGAAATGACATGATGGATCAGAGTCTAGAAAAGAGCCAGGTTTTGAGTCTGGCCCGGAAGACAGATTCAGAGGAGCAGAATCTGAGGTCGACTGGCAGGGAGTTCCAAAGTTTTGCAGCAATGACGCTGAATCCTCTGCCACCCATTCTGGAAAGTCTAAAGCGGGGGGAGATCAGGAGGCATAGGTCATTGGATCTTAGAGATCTGATGGACCGGGATATTAATACTCGTTTTTTTAGATAGTTTGGTCCGCGATCATTAATGGCTCGATGAGTCAGAGTGAGGATCTTAAACTGAATTCGGCTAGCCACAGGAAGCCAGTGCAGTTCCCTACGATATGCGGCAACTGACTGACGATAAGAAATGTTACCAATCAGCCTCGCTGCCGCATTCTGGACAATCTGAAGCCGGTCAGTCAGGTATTGGGGGGCTCCGGCATAGAGACTATTAGCATAGTCCAGGTGGGACGTGATGAGAGCGTGGGTGACTGTCCGGCGGGAATCCAAAGGGAGATAGGGAAGGATTTTCCGGATCATGCGTAGCTTTAGGAAGCAAGCCGAGGTCACTTTTTGAATCTGGGTCTTACAAGATAGAGAGTCATTGAAATGGAAGCCCAGGTTGCGGGCCGAATGGACGGGAGAGGGAGCGGGATCCAATGCCGTGGGCCACCACCAGGAGGAGGGGATGGGATTTTTCTGGTTAAAAAACAACACCTCTGTTTTGTCAGCGTTGAGTCTAAGATGGTTTTCAGACATCCAATCACTGATGTTGTTAAGACACCGGCGGAAGTTGGAGAACGCGGAGTCAGAGTGGCCCCTAAAGGAGAACACTAGCTGAGTGTCATCAGCATAGGAGACCACCCTGACTCCATAGGACTCCACCACGCCGGCCAGAGGGGCAAGATATATGTTAAAAAACAGAGGGCTGAGGGCCGAGCCCTGTGGCACACCGCAAGATAAGGGTTTTTCCTCCGATCTGAAGGGCCGCAACAGCACCCTTTGACTTCTTCCAGAGAGGAAGGACTCGATCCAACAGATGGCAGTGCCGCCAATGCCCATCTGCCGTAGTCGGTCAAGGAGGATGGAGTGGGATACCGTATCGAATGCCGCGGACAGGTCGAGGAGGACCAGCATGGCCTCCTCGCCTCTGTCCACGCACTCTCGAATGGTCTCCGAGACCTCCAGCAGAGCCGTCTCCGTACTGTATCCTGCCCGAAATCCAGATTGCGAGTCGTGCAGTAGTAAGTTGTTCTCCAGGTACTCCGTGAGTTGCAGCTGCACGGCTTTTTCCAGAACCTTAGCAGGTTTGGGGAGGAGGGATATAGGGCGGTAGTTGGAGAATACAGTGGGATCGGCATCTGCCTTTTTTAGGATTGGGATCACCAAGGCTTCCTTCCAGGTGGTAGGGAAAAAGCCATGGTGCAGAGAGGCATTCCAGATGGAGAGGAACGGGTCGGCTAGCAGGGGGGCCATTTCTGGTTAAATCAGCTAAAAACCCGGGGAGTATTTTTGATAATCTCAACTTTGACTCTCAGGTCAGTCAGACTACCAGCTCCTGTTTCTTCATCATCACGACCTTGAAGAAAACTTATTCTTTAATCCCTTCTGAAATTAAAGCTACACTAATCATTGCTTGAAAAAATCTTGCTTAGACAACTGCAATGCTGAACATCAACAAGTCCTCACTGATTAGACATCGTGTTATTCAGAATGGGGTAGCCTACCTTGTTTTAAATGTGCCTAAATATCTATTGGTGAGGGATGGCATTCGCTGTCTACACTGGCTGCCAATAAGAAGGCGGATAGCATACATAGCCCTTTGCATGGTCTTCCTGGCTCTCCACCATCAAGGCCATGTGCTCTGTAGGAGATCCTTCCAGTGGTACATGCCTTAAAGACTGCTCATATCATCCTCTCACCAGAAGGTAATTGTCCCCAGAACACACAAAAACATATGGGGTTGCGGTGGCTAAATTGTGGAATACTTTATCTGTGCACATTGTTTCCCTGGAGTCCTTTTCCGTGTTTCACAAGCATTTTAAAGCATGCCTCTTCTCTCTCCTGTGAGTGTGCTTTCTTGGTCTCTTTTGTTGTTTTCCCAGAACGCACAAGTGCTTTGAGACCCTTAGGTTTAGTGCACGTTAGAAATCTCTTTCCATTCCATTGTGCAAGCATAAACATTACACTGGAGTGGTCTAAAACATGACAATAATGCCCCTTTTATGTTACGAATTACAACCATTGTGCATGTTTAGCGTTGCCACATCACTCAGTAATTGTTAGCAAATGTTCAGATTTCTCTGTAATTCTTACTGAATGTTCAGAGTTACATAATCACCCACCAGTCAGTAGGGCATACTGACTGGTGAGTGATTATGTAACTCCATCATCACTTTGCCTTAAACTACTTCACTATTGCTTATATTCCAAGTAGATCCCCAGAATATGAGGAGGTCAATACTACCCTAATGTATATGTATTTAAGTTCCATGAGCCTGCCTTGAGTCAGAGCTGGTAGTTTACGGCGATAAACTTAAAAATACTTCAGGCCTGATTCACATAGGGAAACTGACATTCTTGTGTAAGTTTTCACTTCGCGTAGTTCCTTTCTACTTTTTGGATTTCACAAACTATGAGTGTAATTTGACTACTGGTAAGGTTACTAGTAGTAAAAGTACTCTCTAAAGCTACTAGTAATAAAATTAGACCCGCAGTTTGTGAATACCAAAACAGTAGTAAAGCTAGCTAAATGTTCACTTTTGTATAAGTTTACACTTGGTGTAGTAACTGTACTACTGTTTGGAATTCACAAACTATGAGTGTAATTGTACTATTAGTAATCTTACTAGTAGTACAATTACACTTATAAAATAACTCGTGGTAAAATTACACTTGTAGCACAAAGTTAATGGAATCACTGGTAAATAGTCACAGCTGTCACGCTATGTCTGGGCAATTGTATTTATCCCACTTTTACTGAGATGTCCAAGCCACATTCATGTAAAGAAAACACTAAACTCTTCCATACCCACACATTTCTTACTTAATATGCAGAGACCATTTGCTCAGCTCTGTTTCACAATACAGATATCATATGCATTATTGTAACCAAATTCCAGAAATTGAGAAATGAGCCTTAGTCTGCATTAGGCTTTTTAGTACAAAGACTAACTTTGTACTTTAATTGCTTATTTTGTGTTAGGCGGTTGGATGTTTTTTGTATTGTCTTTGGCTTCCTATTTGCCTTTACCTACTGCATTGATGTAAACAGAAAGATTTTGAATGTTTATGAATATTGTTGTTATGGTTCTTGAGATCAGTATGAAAACTGTTAATAATATATAGAGTGACTCACAAAGTAGTATGGATCATGTAAGCTCTGAAGGGTGATACCATTGTCAAACAGCCCGCTCTGAAATCTCCTGTGAAATATGAATGAATTATGTCTGTTGCACAATTCTAGACAGCGAATATGTATGTTTTTGGATGGATCATAATGTATTGTACTTTATGAAAGATACACTACAATGATAATAGTATTGCTGTTAGTGCTACTTGGCTTGATTTCAGTGGCACAAAGTGCACAAGATCAACAGTGGTGCATACCCATTGTATGTGCGGTGTCAAGTGCATCAACAACAACGTGGGTACCGCGTTCACCATAATGACAGTGAAACCGGTCCTAGGATGCTTGTTTTCCAGTTCAGGGAGGATCTAGCCTGGCTGTTCGGGCTGGACTGTTCCCATTAGAGCAGGGTGAGGCTAATTTACAAATGGCTGGGTCCAAACTGAGGCTGCATGGTAGGCAAAAAATGATGGATTGGGGTGCGGGCCTGAGCTAATGCCAGTGGCTGAGAATAATTCAAGTGTTCCATCCATCACCTTTTGTTGTTGCAGTACCTGCCCGAGGTGCAACAGAGCGGGTATTCCCGCCCCCACCCAAAAAAATAAATAATGAATGCGTTTTACTGGAACGCTTGCAAGGGGTTGATGAGCAACAAAGGTGTTTAAAGGGGTAGAAACAGAAGTGGTTATTTGAGGGGGAGAGCAGCACGAGAGAGCAAGGAAAAAGCACACACAATAATTGAGTGCTTAATAACAAAAGAAGTTGGTCCCTCAATGTGGGCAGTACTAGGATTCAAGTCAGCCAATCAAAAGGATGGTGAAGAGGACATGCTCCAGGTGAGGGATAGGCAGAGAAGAGGAAGGGAAGCCATTGAATAAAGCACCAGCATGAGAGTGACAATAAAGCCAGCCAACAGGAAGCAAAGAGCTGGCTCTAAATCCACTGAACGTGTTTGGCTTTTACATAGGAGACCTTCAACAAAGAAGCAGATAATAGGTCTCCGTAGCTGACACCTAAAAAGGTAGTTCCCTATGTCAGGAAGAATACAGCTCACTGAATCATAAACATGGCAAAGCCATTGTACTCAATGGTGGGCTAAAACAGAAGACTAAGAAGAAAGCCATCCAATCAGAAGCCTAAAACCGAGATGGACAAGACAGCAATCCAATCATGAGCAAGGGGTTGATCCAAAGCCCATTCTCCCTGTTGTATTCTACACAATAGCCTTTGTCAGCAGACAGTAAAGCTGCATTAGGCCAGACCTAAAAACTACTAATGAAATAGAAGGACCTGCAGAGTAATTCAGACCTGTCAGCATGCCAAAAACTATAAAAGATATGCAGTTATCACTCACACTTTCTCATCTATCACACCACCAATCGCTGCATCCTAAAACACCATAACTGGTGATCACAACGCACAACACGGAAACACTGCACAAATAGGCACAAAACAAACAAAAAATGCACGTCCAACCACAAACAGAATGGTGTAGCGTGCTATACATGTGGTTGCATGCTTAGACAGCACTCCATATAGGCGTACAAAGCGCTATACAAATGCTATAATACAACGCAATACAATGCATCCTAAAGGCACACCCGGGAGCAGTGGTTCATTTTACAGTAATGAAGACCGAATTCCCACACTAGCAATCAAAAGGCAACAGGGAAACAGGAGAAGGCCACCATCTTGTCCCTTCCACCTGCCAGAGCGCAGCTTTGTTGATAATAAACCGGATGGACCTGCTTGGCTCAGCAATGGAAGACATCTGAGAACATGTTCACTTGGCAGCAGGAGGTGAGGACACCGCCAGGAACGATGCAGAAGAGAGTCAGTCAAGGGAGAGAGGAGTGTAAATACTCCGAGGCATAGAGAGCTTAAAGTGGGGTAAGGCAGGACCGCTAAATGAGTAAAATACTAGCCCAAAGTTGTGTATGATCGAAGTTTGACTACACAAAACCTAGATTCCATGCGATTTTGCAGAGGTGCCATGGCTGTTGCAGGGCAACATGTGCACCGTGGTGTGGATAACAACCGCCACAAAACCATATGGCAAAATGTAGGATGATTATGGCCTTTGATATTTAAAACAATATTTAAAACTATTATGAGAGTGAAACCTTAGGTTCGTACGTTGTACATTGCTACAGCTGTTCTTCTGCTAAAACGTCAACCATTTTGAAAAACAATGTTTTCAATTGGACGTGCTTGTGGCATAACCTGACAGCCCGAATCTCCATAGAGAAGGGAATGTCATAGATATTGTAAGTGACGCTAACCCTCAGACAAAGGGGCAGATTTACTAGAGAAGTGGCAGAGGGTGGCATTAGCCTCCTTGGTTTAACGCTACGCTCCGCTACTTTCAAAAACAGGGCTGCACCATTCTTACGAGTATATGTTGCAGGCCGGCATTTCCCCCTGTGCTGGTGCTAAATTTAGTAGCCTATATTTACAAAAAGGGGTGGTGAGGGACAGAGTCTCTGAATTAAACAGAAAGCTCTCACCCAGTCAAAAGATCAGGGCTAGATCCAACACCGTTTTTTAGCTCACTGCACCATCCCAGTTTCAGAACCTGACTGTATGCAAATTAGTCTGTTCCTGTCCCAGTGCATGATGGGAACAGGACAAACCAAACTACAGAAGCCAATTCTTACACTGGGAAGGAAACAAGCTCCCGGGGACCGGTTTCTGGCATTACAGCCGTCTTCGGCCCGGTTTGCTTGAATCCTGATGGTGCAATGAGCAAGGGTCTCACATCTGAGAATACCCTTCCACGCTTAGGGTGGACAAAAATATTTACAAAAAGGGGTGGTGAGGGACAGAGTCTCTGAATTAAACAGAAAGCTCTCACCCAGTCAAAAGATCAGGGCTAGATCCAACACCGTTTTTTAGCTCACTGCACCATCCCAGTTTCAGAACCTGACTGTATGCAAATTAGTCTGTTCCTGTCCCAGTGCATGATGGGAACAGGACAAACCAAACTACAGAAGCCAATTCTTACACTGGGAAGGAAACAAGCTCCCGGGGACCGGTTTCTGGCATTACAGCCGTCTTCGGCCCGGTTTGCTTGAATCCTGATGGTGCAATGAGCAAGGGTCTCACATCTGAGAATACCCTTCCACGCTTAGGGTGGACAAAAATATTTACAAAAAGGGGTGGTGAGGGACAGAGTCTCTGAATTAAACAGAAAGCTCTCACCCAGTCAAAAGATCAGGGCTAGATCCAACACCGTTTTTTAGCTCACTGCACCATCCCAGTTTCAGAACCTGACTGTATGCAAATTAGTCTGTTCCTGTCCCAGTGCATGATGGGAACAGGACACACCAAACTACAGAAGCCAATTCTTACACTGGGAAGGAAACAAGCTCCCGGGGACCGGTTTCTGGCATTACAGCCGTCTTCGGCCCGGTTTGCTTGAATCCTGATGGTGCAATGAGCAAGGGTCTCACATCTGAGAATACCCTTCCACGCTTAGGGTGGACAAAAATATTTACAAAAAGGGGTGGTGAGGGACAGAGTCTCTGAATTAAACAGAAAGCTCTCACCCAGTCAAAAGATCAGGGCTAGATCCAACACCGTTTTTTAGCTCACTGCACCATCCCAGTTTCAGAACCTGACTGTATGCAAATTAGTCTGTTCCTGTCCCAGTGCATGATGGGAACAG
The DNA here is from genome assembly GCF_964263255.1 of Lissotriton vulgaris. Taxonomy (NCBI): domain Eukaryota; kingdom Metazoa; phylum Chordata; class Amphibia; order Caudata; family Salamandridae; genus Lissotriton; species Lissotriton vulgaris. The sequence continues at coordinate 163,675,012 of NC_141686.1, read as the reverse complement.
GACAAACCAAACTACAGAAGCCAATTCTTACACTGGGAAGGAAACAAGCTCCCGGGGACCGGTTTCTGGCATTACAGCCGTCTTCGGCCCGGTTTGCTTGAATCCTGATGGTGCAATGAGCAAGGGTCTCACATCTGAGAATACCCTTCCACGCTTAGGGTGGACAAAAATATTTACAAAAAGGGGTGGTGAGGGACAGAGTCTCTGAATTAAACAGAAAGCTCTCACCCAGTCAAAAGATCAGGGCTAGATCCAACACCGTTTTTAGCTCACTGCACCATCCCAGTTTCAGAACCTGACTGTATGCAAATTAGTCTGTTCCTGTCCCAGTGCATGATAGGAACAGGACAAACCAAACTACAGAAGCCAATTCTTACACTGGGAAGGAAACAAGCTCCCGGGGACCGGTTTCTGGCATTACAGCCGTCTTCGGCCCGGTTTGCTTGAATCCTGATGGTGCAATGAGCAAGGGTCTCACATCTGAGAATACCCTTCCACGCTTAGGGTGGACAAAAATATTTACAAAAAGGGGTGGTGAGGGACAGAGTCTCTGAATTAAACAGAAAGCTCTCACCCAGTCAAAAGATCAGGGCTAGATCCAACACCGTTTTTTAGCTCACTGCACCATCCCAGTTTCAGAACCTGACTGTATGCAAATTAGTCTGTTCCTGTCCCAGTGCATGATGGGAACAGGACAAACCAAACTACAGAAGCCAATTCTTACACTGGGAAGGAAACAAGCTCCCGGGGACCGGTTTCTGGCATTACAGCCGTCTTCGGCCCGGTTTGCTTGAATCCTGATGGTGCAATGAGCAAGGGTCTCACATCTGAGAATACCCTTCCACGCTTAGGGTGGACAAAAATATTTACAAAAAGGGGTGGTGAGGGACAGAGTCTCTGAATTAAACAGAAAGCTCTCACCCAGTCAAAAGATCAGGGCTAGATCCAACACCGTTTTTTAGCTCACTGCACCATCCCAGTTTCAGAACCTGACTGTATGCAAATTAGTCTGTTCCTTGTCTCCTTTCTGGTAAAGAATTGGCTTGGTAGTTTAGTCTGCCCTGTTCCCATGATGCACTGGGCCAGGGACAGACTGATTTGCATATAGCCAGGTTCTGAGCTGGGATGGGGCAGTGAGATAAATAACGGTGATGGATCAAGCCCTGATCTTTGGACTGGGTAAGAGTGGTCTGCTCAATTCAGACACTCTGTTCATCACCACCCCCTTTTGTAAATCGATTTTGGCCACTATAGGTGTGGCAGGGTATACTCAGACATGAGTCCCTTTCTCACTGCTCCATCAGGATTCAAGCAAGCCGGGCCGAAGAGGCTGAAATGCCAGAAACCGGTCCCCGGTAGCTTGTCTCCTTTCTGGTAAAGAATTGGCTTGGTAGTTTAGTCTGCCCTGTTCCCATGATGCACTGGGCCAGGGACAGACTGATTTGCATATAGCCAGGTTCTGAGCTGGGATGGGGCAGTGAGATAAATAACGGTGATGGATCAAGCCCTGATCTTTGGACTGGGTAAGAGTGGTCTGCTCAATTCAGACACTCTGTTCATCACCACCCCCTTTTGTAAATCGATTTTGGCCACTATAGGTGTGGCAGGGTATACTCAGACATGAGTCCCTTTCTCACTGCTCCATCAGGATTCAAGCAAGCCGGGCCGAAGAGGCTGAAATGCCAGAAACCGGTCCCCGGTAGCTTGTCTCCTTTCTGGTAAAGAATTGGCTTGGTAGTTTAGTCTGCCCTGTTCCCATGATGCACTGGGCCAGGGACAGACTGATTTGCATATAGCCAGGTTCTGAGCTGGGATGGGGCAGTGAGATAAATAACGGTGATGGATCAAGCCCTGATCTTTGGACTGGGTAAGAGTGGTCTGCTCAATTCAGACACTCTGTTCATCACCACCCCCTTTTGTAAATCGATTTTGGCCACTATAGGTGTGGCAGGGTATACTCAGACATGAGTCCCTTTCTCACTGCTCCATCAGGATTCAAGCAAGCCGGGCCGAAGAGGCTGAAATGCCAGAAACCGGTCCCCGGTAGCTTGTCTCCTTTCTGGTAAAGAATTGGCTTGGTAGTTTAGTCTGCCCTGTTCCCATGATGCACTGGGCCAGGGACAGACTGATTTGCATATAGCCAGGTTCTGAGCTGGGATGGGGCAGTGAGATAAATAACGGTGATGGATCAAGCCCTGATCTTTGGACTGGGTAAGAGTGGTCTGCTCAATTCAGACACTCTGTTCATCACCACCCCCTTTTGTAAATCGATTTTGGCCACTATAGGTGTGGCAGGGTATACTCAGACATGAGTCCCTTTCTCACTGCTCCATCAGGATTCAAGCAAGCCGGGCCGAAGAGGCTGAAATGCCAGAAACCGGTCCCCGGTAGCTTGTCTCCTTTCTGGTAAAGAATTGGCTTGGTAGTTTAGTCTGCCCTGTTCCCATGATGCACTGGGCCAGGGACAGACTGATTTGCATATAGCCAGGTTCTGAGCTGGGATGGGGCAGTGAGATAAATAACGGTGATGGATCAAGCCCTGATCTTTGGACTGGGTAAGAGTGGTCTGCTCAATTCAGACACTCTGTTCATCACCACCCCCTTTTGTAAATCGATTTTGGCCACTATAGGTGTGGCAGGGTATACTCAGACATGAGTCCCTTTCTCACTGCTCCATCAGGATTCAAGCAAGCCGGGCCGAAGAGGCTGAAATGCCAGAAACCGGTCCCCGGTAGCTTGTCTCCTTTCTGGTAAAGAATTGGCTTGGTAGTTTAGTCTGCCCTGTTCCCATGATGCACTGGGCCAGGGACAGACTGATTTGCATATAGCCAGGTTCTGAGCTGGGATGGGGCAGTGAGATAAATAACGGTGATGGATCAAGCCCTGATCTTTGGACTGGGTAAGAGTGGTCTGCTCAATTCAGACACTCTGTTCATCACCACCCCCTTTTGTAAATCGATTTTGGCCACTATAGGTGTGGCAGGGTATACTCAGACATGAGTCCCTTTCTCACTGCTCCATCAGGATTCAAGCAAGCCGGGCCGAAGAGGCTGAAATGCCAGAAACCGGTCCCCGGTAGCTTGTCTCCTTTCTGGTAAAGAATTGGCTTGGTAGTTTAGTCTGCCCTGTTCCCATGATGCACTGGGCCAGGGACAGACTGATTTGCATATAGCCAGGTTCTGAGCTGGGATGGGGCAGTGAGATAAATAACGGTGATGGATCAAGCCCTGATCTTTGGACTGGGTAAGAGTGGTCTGCTCAATTCAGACACTCTGTTCATCACCACCCCCTTTTGTAAATCGATTTTGGCCACTATAGGTGTGGCAGGGTATACTCAGACATGAGTCCCTTTCTCACTGCTCCATCAGGATTCAAGCAAGCCGGGCCGAAGAGGCTGAAATACCAGAAACCGGTCCCCGGTAGCTTGTCTCCTTTCTGGTAAAGAATTGGCTTGGTAGTTTAGTCTGCCCTGTTCCCATGATGCACTGGGCCAGGGACAGACTGATTTGCATATAGCCAGGTTCTGAGCTGGGATGGGGCAGTGAGATAAATAACGGTGATGGATCAAGCCCTGATCTTTGGACTGGGTAAGAGTGGTCTGCTCAATTCAGACACTCTGTTCATCACCACCCCCTTTTGTAAATAAATTTAGTAGCCTAGCGCCAATGCTGGCACCCTTGTACCCTAGTGCAAGGGTGCCTGTGTTGAGGGGAAGGTTGATTATGTGCAGGAAGGTTAATGCAGCACACATAGAAGTTGCAAATATTTTCTTTTTACTGATTGTTTATGTACAGGAAGGGACACCCTCCTGTACATATGGGAGTCTCACCAATCCGAGTGCAGCTGCACTGTTTTTATAATTGAATTGTGGATGAGGAAAGAAAAGTATAGTCCTGAAGAAGGCGGCCTTATACATCTATGACCACCGAAACGTGTCGACGCAGTGGTGTCTGTTAAGTTTGAGGTGTGGCCGTGGCCATTAAGAAAGGGAAGGTCTTACCCTGCTAGGTGCTGTCATAATTAGGTTCAAATTAACGGTTCAAAGGCAAAATTCACCGTCTTGTGTAGTTTCCTTGCCAGGGGGTTTGTCCGTTTATGAATTCGTTTACACTGAGCTAGTCAGGAGGTTTTGACATTTTTTATTGGTGTTTTCGGAATGTTGCCATATAATGTGTATTGTACTCTTTAATGTACTTTTATGATTTGATGTGAACAATTTTTATAATTGATGTATTAAATGTATTAAAACTTGTGCATAAGTACTTCCACACTTTGAGTAGAGTGTTTCAATTTTTAAATAAGAATGGTCGTTGTGGTTTGATGTCGTATGCTTGATACAAAGGTTAAGAGTGCTACTATTTCCATAAGGAATATGTGGAACTGTTCTGAAGGAAATCTAGTTTTGTAACTATTTAGTTAATACGGTGCTCTGTCCCTTCGGCTCTGAAGAGCCCCTCTCCTTGGTTTTCAAACTCCTACTGACAAAAATAAATGTCACAATAAAAGTGAAGGTGCCCGATTCACAGAATGAACTTAAGACTCAATCCTAAACTTACTACTATTCTGGTATTCACAGAATGCACTTACTACTTTTGGTATTCACAGAATGAACTTACTACTTTTGGTATTCACAGAAGGAAGGATGTTGTCTTAAGTTTGTCTTAAGACAGACTTAAGACAAAATCCTAACTTAAGTCTGTCTTAAGTCTGTCTTAAGTTTGTCTTAAGAAAAACTTAAGACAAAATCCTAACTTCTGTGAATATCAAAAGTAGTAAGTTCATTCTGTGAATACCAAAAGTAGTAAGTGCATTCTGTGAATGCCAAAAGTAGTAAGTGCATTCTGTGAATGCCAAAATAGTAGTAAGTTTAGGATTGAGTCTTAAGTTCATTCTGTGAATCAGGCCCAAGATTTCCACCTGAAAGTATTTTTATGTTTATTCGCTATTGACCAGTATTTCTGGTGGGATAGATATTTGCACTGGAAAAATGAAGCCCGCTGTGCAAATGCAATTCTTTTTCTCTGCAAGAGGAAAACCTTTTTTCCTCGCGAAGAAATACCTTCCTCCCAACCTCTTTCAAGCCTGGGGTGATAAATTCTTCACACAACCCTGGAAAGGAAGTTCCTTTAGCCCTGCTCTGGTGTAAATGTTGTACCCTTTCCAGGGTGCAAAGATGCGGAAGATAAGTTCATGAATGCCCACAATTACATGTGTGTGGACGTTTTCCAAAGCCAACCACATCTGAATACCTATTTCCCACCCCATGAGAGGGATTTATGAGAGGGGCATCGCCCATGTACTCGTAGAGGGGATCTCTGCCCTTTGTGGCAGCTGCTGCAAAAAATGAAAATTCAGTTGTAAACATATATTTATGACCAAACGTACCTTTATGAAGAGGCTCAGATGTGTCCACATATCCCTGAAATGCACTGCTGTCTGGATGTGAATACATCATGTCAATGAAGCAGTAATCCTGGAATACATGTTCAAAACGCTGCCTTTCTGCAGTTTCTTTCAGCTAGAAGTGTGTGTGTGTGTTTATGTTGTAACTCTAGAAAGGGAGGAGTGTTTGCCATTTACACTGGCTAGTGTACACATGTTGTTCCAGCTCTGAACTCACAGCCACACCCTCCTCCTACCTCGGCTCCACACTGCTCCCAAACATTAGGGTGGGCAGCGCAAGACCTGTATTGAGAAGAAGGGATGCTCGCCTTTGTGCAGCACTCCCCTGCAGAGGGCAGACAATTACAGCTGGCACTAACTACCCACTCCATTTGAACGTTCATTGCTACCCATTAAGAGGTTAGTATCTCACCTGCCAGCATCAATGAATGGATGAATGGGTGGTAGGTGAAGATTCCATCAGTGTACATCACCTTCAGTGTACATCACCTTGTGCCAGTCTGCATCGATGCAGTCCCTGTGGCCAGTGCTGTCCACCGCTGCATCACCCTCAGGCTCACACGCCACAACATCATTACATTTGGACATGGCAGCCATGTTGGATAGGGAAGATCCCTCTCTAGCGTAGAGTCCCTGTCTACCACTAAGACTGATCTGGTAGTAGCTGAAGAGGATTTTCCTGCTGGCATGGGTATGAAACAGATAGTTGGACAATGTGTCTCCTTTGCAAAGACTGAACACTTGATTGCTGATGCACAGAATTGGAAGCACTCCTCAATAGAGCTAGTAAGTGTGACACCAAGTCAGATGCTTAGCTGGCGTAAAGATGCTTACCCTAAGACCCCACCATTTATACTCTGTTTTTGTTGTTATTAGATGAGTTCTGGCAGATAGGTAGAGTTGTCTCTAATGTATGACTCAACACTGGCAGACCAACAATATAATCACACGACCCTACTGCTCTATGTAAATGTAAATGTCCAGTATTAGTAAAGCACAAACAATTACCCAAAGGTGTTAAGGCGCTGGGGTCCGTCGGAAAGAATAAGCGAGCTATTGCTACCCCTCTATTCTCCATTTGTCTCACGGGCAGGGTTCTCCAAAGTCAGTCCTGGAGGGCCGGATCCATGGCAGATTTTTATTACAACTACATTTCTCTAAATGGAGATATGCTAAAAATCTGGGATGGATCTCGCCCTCCATGACCTACTTTGGACAACCCTCCCTAGATCATCAACATAAATCTACCATCATTCAGCAGTGTACTGTAATGGCAGGAACCCCACTCAGTGCCTACCTGGCATAGAAAAAATGTGCACAGGTATCAACATTGCAAGCTTTCTATATGTAGGCCGACTGCATAGCTGGCAGGTGACTCCATGCCATATGTGACATCTTCAGCCAGGCTGTCCTGCCTTTTTAACCAACAGCACTTTACATGCTGGGATTTTTCAGCCCATCCCAACAGTGTTAAAAGTGAAACCACAAGTGTGACTCTGTCTCATGTGACATGTGGCCCGTTGGAAAGCTTCAACATGAATTTCAGTGGCTTGTTGTGTACATTGCCTAGTGGTAAATGTCAGATGATACCATGCTATTTGGCCACTATGTTTCAAGGCTTGAACATTCATTTAACAAATACATTCTGGGAGTTGTTGTTCTGGATTTTATTGCACTGATTAACCCTTTTGCTGCTGCCCCGATTTTACCGCTGTGCGGTAAACAAAAGAACAGGGCGGGGCCGTGACGAACCCCAGCAGTCATCAGCACACGCCCACCGTGGGGCGTGACGGCTGGGGTTCGTCACCAGCATGGCAGGGGTTAAATAGTGTTGTGCAAGGAAAGCTCAGGACAGCAAATGAAGTGTCCCAGTGAGTTAAAGTAATGTAGTCACCCAGCACTGTGTCTACAGTTTAAAATCTTACTTTTTGGTTTTATATTCTCTCAATGGGTATTCACAAAGATTTCCACACGGCTGTCGTTCGTCTCCGCAATGGAGGTGGTTATGAGCCGCACTTATATTCATGATTTGCTAACTAATGCTGAATCGAAACATCAAGTTTAGGAAAATCCCAAAAAAGTCTGTCTTGGCTTGAAAGCAAAGGCTTTTGATAAATCATCCAAAATCAAACCTAACCCCTTCACAGGATCTAGGGCCCGATATTGAACCTGGCGGTTCGCGAACTGTTGTGGCATTTTTGGCAGTCTGAACGCCCTCTTCCCTGGCGTTCCGACTGCCAGATTACGATCAGGGCAAGGGGACTGCCTCGAGACAACGCCCATATCCCAGCTCCCGCGGTGAAGGGAGAGGCAGAGGTTGGCAGTGGAGGCGGTCTCTGCTCTTGCACTGCCGACCAGGGCCGGACTGGGAACAGAAACCGGCCCTGGCAAACTGCTCAGCTGCCCCCCTCAGGGTGAGAGGGACTGCAGCCCAGCAGTTTGCGAGGGCCGGTTTCGGCTGATTTTGTTACCGCAGGCCGATATTGCCGACCCCACGGTAACAAAAACGGCTCCCAGGGTCCCAAAACCAGCCCCCACCCTAGCGGCCTACCGGAGAAACGCCCGCTGCACGCTATGGCCAGTCCGGCCCTGCTGCCGACCACATTACACCCTGCCTTTCTGCCAACCTTTAAATGGTGGGGACACTGCCATGCAAAGGTCAGCGGAAAGGCAGGTGATGAGACAAAAAATGGCTCTAGGGCATAAAACATCCGTGTGTAATGTGGCTGGCGCCCATTTTGGGCCCTCCAATGCCAATGGATGCACTGTTTTCCATGCACAACATGGTGCACATAAAAAGTGTGCCCAACTGGCTGCAGGCACCAGTATGGCCAGCATTGCCTTCCGACTCTTTCTAAGAGCTGAAGCTTGCGTCACCCACACGCCACTAGCCCAGCAAGAACATCGTAATGCGGCGGTGTTGAAAAGTAGGTGGTTTCAACCGGAGAATGGCTTGGAACTCAATGAGATATGATGTGCTTAAGTCTTAGATAATTTTAGACTAAAAGTTTGAGCAATAGGAGTATTCTGCTTACAGCATCTTTCGTATTCTTTAGAGGCAACTGAAATATTTGTCATACCTTGGTAAGATCGCACCTGCGTCCTATATTTTGACACATTGTGGATCATTCAATCAATCAATCAATCAATCAGGGAATTTTAAAAGCACGCTGCTCACCCATGAGGGTCTCAAGGCGATTGATGGAGGTTGGTGGGAAGGTGGGGGGGGTGTGCAGCTCCGAGTTAGCTGATGAGGCAGGCCTTGAGGATTTTTCTGAAGACGTGCAGGGTAGGGGAGTGTCAGATGTTGAGCTGGAGCTCGTTCCAGGCCTAAGCTGCGATGTAGGAAAAGGCTCTTCCCCTACTCTGGTTCTGCGAATGCACAGGGTTTTTCCTGGGGCGAGGTTGGCAGAGCGGAGGTTTCTTTTGGGTTTGTGGAAGGAGACTCTTTCATTGAGGTATTTGGGTCCGGTGTTGTGGAGAGATTTGTAGGTGTGGGTGAAGAACTTGAAGGTTACTTTCTTCTAGATGGGGAGCCAGTGGATGTCTTGCAGGTTTTAGGTGATGTGCTCAAGTCGTGGGATGCCGAGGACGAGTCTGGCCACGGTGTTCCGGATGGTTTGGAGTTTGTGTAGCAGGGATTTGTTGATTCTAGCATAGAGAGCGTTTCCATAGTCCAGTCTGCTTGTTATGAGTGCATGGGTGACTGTCCTTCTGGATTTGGGGGCGGGGATCCACTTGAAGGTCTTGCGAATGATGCAGAGGGTGTTGAAGCAAGTGGAGGTGACGGCGTTGACCTGGCGGGTCATGGTGAGGGTGAGTCGAGTATGATGCCGAGGTTCTCGGTGTGGTCCGTGCGAGTGGGTGGGTTGCAGAGGGGGGTGTTGTCCCAGGTTGAGGGGGTGGGTCCGAGGGCAAGGGCTTTTGTCTTTTCCGAGTTGAGCTACAGGCAGCTGCTTCTCATCCAAGTTGCGACGTCATTCATTCCTTCCTGGAAGCTGAGTCTGGTGGCTTCGGGGTCCTTTGTGAGGGAGAGGATGAGTTGGGTGTTGCCGGCGTAGGATACTATGCTGAGTCCATGCTGTCCACGATGGCAACGAGGGGGGCCATGTAGATGTTGAAGAGCGTGGGACTGAGCGATGATCCTTGGAAGTCACTCTGCAAAGCCTTCAATATTCAGATTCCAATATCTCAGCAGATAAGAATGGGGTTTCAGGGGTGGCTGGTCTTAGACAATCTCCAAAAGGCAGTGCTTGATTTGTACAAAAAAATAAGTGCCATGGTCCTTTTCATCAGGCCACTGCAGCTTGCACTCCCCATTGTCCCTGCCAGCGCTACCAATGCAAGTACCAACACAACCACTACCCAGCACAATTCTTCAAGTGTGACAGTTGGGACTAATCTAGGTCACCCTGAGCTTTAATAATGGCTTCGACTGCAGGCAATAATAATTATTAAGTAAGGTTTAGTACATTATTAGTATGCTGTTGTTGTGCTCATCTCAAAACTGACATACAGTGCCACCATGTAGTGGACTGTTATATGTGCCAGTAATGAGAATTAAGTGCCAGAACCACCAGCTCAAATTAAGCTCTGCAAGAAGGAAATTTCTCAAAGTCTCCCATTGTAACCACAGATGACTGTAGCCTGGGGTGGGGACAACCCTGGCACCATTAAAAATAGAGAAGCGCTGGTCTCAAGAAGAGAATGTTCAGTTCTTAAATATGAATGAATTGTACACAATAAGTTGTTACATTTTTCTCCTTATCTTTGGTGTCACGTAGCAGTGGTAAGGATGGACAATTCTGTGAAGAAGGCCTGTGTGACTCACGAGTCAGGAATATGATCCCATGCACTGGTATCCTTAGCTTAACAGTTAGGGAGCGGGGCATTACAGAACTGGATCAATTTGCAAACTCAGACAACATTCTGCTGAAAATGTTCCTGTCCAAATTTCCAGACAAAAAATCATGTCCAGTGGATCCATATAGTATGGCTTCCTCTTATTCTCTATGCATTCCATCCTTTCTCAATGATTACCAGAGTCCTTGCATATCTTCTCGGAGAATAAGTGTAAGTGTTTCTTTTCATGCCTTGAATGATTTGGTTGCCCGTTCTGCTGTGACTAATGGCCATGCTGCAGAATGGATTCTTGTGATTCAGCCATGTCCAATGAACAGCTCCCAGGCATCCCTGCTATGTATGAATACACTTTGTGCCAGATTTACTAACTTTTCATGCAACACAATACAGCAACCAAAGTCGCTGCACTGTGTGAAAGGGAGAGCAAAACAGTGCAATATTTACTAAGATATGGTGCTGTTTACCTCTGTCCCAGCGCTGGCACTCTTTGGTCTGCCATGCACCAGTGCACACACCAATGCACCATAGGGCAAGGGTGTGCATTCTGTCAAGCATAGGTCTGTATGGAAGGGGACCTTTTCAGTACAAAGACTGGGCTTTAACACTTTTCCCACAATGAATGTGTGCTGTATAGTGCAACAGTTGGAAAAATATGGGGAGTTTTAAAACTTGTTCCACAGTTATTCCTGCATCAAGGAGACATATCTTTTGGTGCAAATCCCTGTTCATCAATGTTAAAAGATAGGGCTTTGCATCAAATCCCATATATGGTGGCATGGGAGTGCACATGTATCACTCATGATATGCCACATAGACTCAAAGTCGCGCAAAGCATTGCATAGCGCTACTTTCCATTGCTGGGCCAATTTTCCAACCGAAATCCTGATCTGCGTTAGAATGTAAATACCACCACAACATTTAGTGCCAGATTAGAATTACAAGAGTAACACAAACTAAGCGCTAAGTGTTAGCAAATCTTGGCCTACATCTCTCTGTATGGAAGTTGAGAGGAGTGGTCTACAGAAGAAAGGTCTCACTAACTCTTTGGAATTAGCCAGGCAAGAATCTAGAAGAAGTTCTGCTTACAAGGCTTATTACCATCACTGGTCTTGTTTTGTTACTAGATGTAAGAATGCAGAGCTATGCCCTTGTATAAGTAATCCAGAATGAGTTTTACCATTCTTAATTGATGGTCTGGATTTAGGACTACCAGTTGACACTCTTAAAGTCAGTCAGTCAATAAAACTTTATTTGGTTAGTTACAACCATAAAAGTATACACTTTACACGTTATCCTCCAGTTAAAAACATATGCAAACGATTCATAAACAATGTGACCCATTTTCAATATGCATAAAACATCAGTTTCCTTTAAAATCCAGGGTACATATAATTGTTAAAAGGTAAAAACCAAATAATTCATACATGACATAAAATATTTCCTTTAGGTCTGCTACCGTACTGTTATCCTTTAGATGCACAGCCTTTTAATAACCTCAGTGAACACATACGTTATTTACTCAGTGCACTTGAGAAACACTTTGACCTTACACATAAATTTCCCCATGGCACAGGCTATGTCTAAGTTCTCCATTCCTACTAGTAGGTCAACAGCTTGCATCCTATTTCGAATCCTATATTTTTTAAAAATTGGACATAAAATCTCTTTTCTGATATCTAAAAATTCCGTACAATCAAGTAAGACATGTAAAATATCACATTCTTAAAGTACAAATGGCAGCAATTAAAGCAATGTGTTCTCTTTGGGGAGGTTTGGAGAACATGGAGCACTTGTGTGATGGTCTTTTTAAAAGTATCTCTTTTGATAAGTGTCTCCTTCCACATCTTCAATTCTATCCTGGGATTCACATTTAGTTGTGAAAGCTCTACAATCCTCATTATTTAAACCAGTGGCACAGGAAAGTTGTAAATTCCTTTCTGATGATATCTGCCTGAAGATTGACTAAATTGGTAGCTGTGTCTGTTGAACCACTCTATTAACAGGCTTACAGTGATAGTATTGTTTTACGATTAGGGCACAAATTCCATCTAAACATATTCGCATCATTTCATTTGGAGCAGGAGATCATGTTACCTTCCTTTTTTCCTAACCCTGCTTCTGTAGAAGAGAGTCTGTTGCTTTCACTGGCTGTAGTCAGACAAGTAACAGCCTTTATCGCTCATTCTGCAGAATTAGTAAACTTAGTGATAGTCTAATTGTGAACTTGGTTTTTGAATAGGTGAAAAAGCCTCTTCCCTTATTAAGTCAAGGGGTGAAAACATCTATTTCTATTGCTGATTAAAAGCATGGGGTTTCTCTACCAGCTCCTGTTTAGGGAGGTTTAACTCATGGAATAAAAGCTTCTTGAGCAGAGGCAGCATAAGCTTCTCTTCAGGATAACTGCAGAGCAGCTACATGGGCTTCACCCTCGACCTTCATCTATCGCTAGAGGCTTGATGTAGGAAATATAAAAAGTCTAGAATCTGGAAGCATCGTTTTGGATGCAGTTAGCACGGTAAACAGACAAAATATTGAGTCCAAAATATCGATTGGACATAATATCGAGTTTTAAATATAGATTGGACAAAATATCAAATGGACAGAATATAGACAGCAAAAATATCGTTTTAAAGGTAAGTAATGAAATATCGAAAGAAAAAAATATAGAAAGTTAAAATATTGAAGTATATAATATAGATAGTTAAAATGAATTTTTAATAATATCGATTTTTTATAGTGTTTTTTATGTTATTATATGTGTGAAAAGTGTGTATTTATGTTATGAATAATTTAAAAATAATGAATTTTGTGTTTTTTAATTTTTGCGTAATTTAATTCTGTAGCGGGTTGTGGGTTTATAGGGGAATAGGGTGGGAAGTAATTTATTTATAATTAATTAAATATGTAAATTTATTTATTTGTATTCATTTTTAATTCATTGTTATTTAATTTATATTTGGTAATTAATTAAATTGTAATTGGCAATTAATTTAATTTAATTGAATAATTGCTAATTATGTTAATTTTACTAATGTATTTTCTGTAGCGGGTTGTGGGTTTATAGGGGAATAGCGTGGGAAGTAATGTATTTATAATTAATTAAATAATAAAAATGATTTAATTGTATTTAATTAGAATTCATTGTTAATTACTTTTTAATTGTTAAATAATTATTTGTTAAGTTGTAATTAATTTGTATTAATAGGTAATTATTTGTAATAATGAAATGTTAATTACTAATTTTAATAGGTTAATTATTAAATTATATTAAATTGGTAATAACGTTTAATTATTTTTTTATAGATATTAATTTATATTTTTATAAATAATATATGAAGTATTTACTTTCCCTACTGTTGCACTCTTGGGAGTGGGAATAGTAATTTTTACCCCTACGCTATCCAACGCTTTCCCTACTGTTGCACTCTTTGGAGTGGGAATAGTCATTTTAACCCCTACGCTATCCAACGCTTTCCCTACTGTTGCACTCTTTGGAGTTGGAATAGTAATTTTTACCCCTACGCTATCCAACGCTTTCCCTACTGTTGCACCCACTGGAGTGGGAATAGTAATTTTTACCCCTACGCTATCCAACGCTTTCTCTACTGTTGCACCCACTGGAATGGGAATAGTAATTTGTACCCCTACGCTATCCAACACTTTCTCTACTGTTGCACCCACTGGAGTGGGAATAGTAATTTTTACCCCTACGCTATCCAATGCTTTCCCTACTGTTGCACCCACTGGAGTGGGAATAGTAATTTGTACCCCTACGCTATCCAACACTTTCCCTACTGTTGCACTCTTTGGAGTTGGAATAGTAATTTTTACCCCTACGCTATCCAACGCTTTCCCTACTGTTGTACCCACTGGAGTGGGAATAGTAATTTTTACCCCTACGCTATCCAACGCTTTCCCTACTGTTGCACCCACTGGAGTGGGAATAGTAATGTTAACCCTCACGCTATCCAACGCTTTCCCTACTGTTGCACTCTTTGGAGTTGGAATAGTAATTTATACCCCTACGCTATCCAACGCTTTCTTTATTGTTGCACACACTGGAGTGGGAATAGTAATTTTTACCCCTACGCTATCCAACGCTTTCCCTACTGTTGCACCCACTGGAGTGGGAATAGTAATTTTTACCCCTACGCTATCCAACGCTTTGTCTACTGTTGCACCCACTGGAGTGGGAATAGTACTTTTTATAATTCTGCTATCATACGGTAATAATATTGGATTTTATTTAAATATATAATGTTACTATATATATATGTTTTAACAAATATGATAGTAATTTTTTTTATAATTTTCATTAATTATTTAATTATTATAAGTTAATGTAATTATTTGTAAGTATATTTTAGTAATTAATTTTTAATATTAATTTAATTTAACACTGTTTTTAATAAAGTCGATATTTTTGTAAACTATATATTTGTAAACGATATTTTGTACTCAATATTTTTGTACTTACCTGTTTGTAGATACAAACTCGATATTATGTCTGTCAATATTTTTTCCTCGATATTGTTGCTAGTCGATATTCTGTACCTCGATATTATGTCAGTGATCCAGTTAGTACATCTAATTGTTTAAGATGATACTTGTTAAATAAAATTATGATTTCAAGCACGGAACTGGGTGTGCTACTTTTTATCTTTTTGAAACTAAGTTGTGATGTATTACTTTCCTATATTATCAAATGTAAGGTTGAGGAGGTACTGCACTTATCAGTAAACTTCACTACTCTGAAAACCCTCTCTTGTCCTAGCACTTACATAATTCTAGCACAATGTTAATCGCTACGGGTTGGAGATGACAGACTGAGATTACTTACTTACTTACTTATGCCTACTCCCCTCCTGCGATATAGGCCATCATTCAGGATTCTCCTACCATATCTGCCATAGGCTTTTCTTTCAATCTGAATCTAGGTGTAACCCATCTTCTTGCAGTAAACCTCGAGGCCTTGACGCCAGGTGTTCCTTGGCTTGCCTGATTTCCTTTTCCCTGGAGGGTTCCAGGTCAGGACTTGCCTGGTGGTGTTTGGTGTGGGCTTGTGGAGGAGGTGACCTATCCACCACAGCATTTTTTTATGATTTCTTAATGAGCAGGGAGTTGGAAAGTCTGCTGCCATAGGTCGTTGTTGCTGATAAGAGTTCGGCCCATGGATTTGGAGGATTTTCCTCAGACAAGTGTTGATGCAGGTTGGAACTTTGTTCGGTGGTGCTCACTGGTGTCCTCTACGTTCCTGCTCCATGCGGAAGGACTGATTTTATGTTGGTGTTAAAAAGCCTGATCTTGGAGTTCCAGATCTTCTTTATCTTCTGAATGAAGACTCTTGCCTTGACTTTGGCATCTGAGATTAGTGGTAAATAATAAAGACATTATATGTTTTGGGTATGTGAATTTGAGGGGTTTAGTTAGCCATGCTCACATGACAAATGTATTTGTCTGTAGACGAGGTGAGCTGCTGCGGGGTCCAGTGACGTTACACAAAGAGAAGTGATGAGAGGCACCTGAGTTAAGTCTCCCATATCTCACACATATTAGTTGACGTTTGGCTGAATGATGGTCTGATAAAGGGTTAGGAGCCCAGAATGGTGGCCCGCCCTTTCTCCGCAGGGGCTTTCCTTACTGAATCTCAAAGAGCCAGCTGCTGCATGCAGTACAGACCACCTCCTGTAAGTGCATGTCTGTGTGTGTTTTGCAATCCCTGACTGTGCGCAAACAGCGGTAATCTCTTGCCTGGTTCATTCAGGGGCAAAGGTCGGACCATACCAACTCAGTTCTTTCCCATGGGTGGCATTTGTGTTCACATCTGCATAAACACTCTACATAAGGCCTGCAAACTTTCCATCGCTCAACCGTTGTTCAGTCTCCAAACACTGCCCCAATTCTAGAAATCTCTGGCGCAGGCAGCATTGGCGCCCTGTAGCTTTGCTATAAAAAGGGATTTTGTAAACAGTCGTTGACAATGATTAAACCTGGTGTTTTGTCTCTGAGTAAACAAACTATCGACAGCCTGACTGTATGCAGTACGGTCAGCTTACGGGAACACAACACTTTGCTTGGATGTGAACTTGATATTAATGTTTAGCTGCGGGTAATCTATATTATCAAGTTGTTATATAGGGTTTAATGGATGGCAAACAAAGTTGAGGGGCAGTAGGTTGCCAGAGAAACAAGCACTGGCAGCAGTACGGCAGCGAGCAGTCGGCCACGCTGCCTGCCCCTGGCTGTCTGAAGCACCTGTACACTGTGCCAGTCCAAGGCAGGCAGCCATGCCCTGGCTTGGCTCTTCTGCACATACCCCTAGTGCACCACATTTGAAATGGCTGTAGTCGCCTATGTGAGTTTGTCTGTACTCCCCCCTCCTCCAGTGGCCTCCTGAGGGTGCCTCATACTGTGCCAGTCCGAGGAAAGTAGCGGCGGCCTGCAAGGGTTCTTCTGTACACACGTCCCTAGTCTAAGATAGGAATGCTTTGAGTGAGCCTTACTAACCTCCATACACCCCTACATGCCCCCGTAAGCACCCACATACTGTGTCAGTCTAAAAAAGGAGCAGTGCCTTGGGTGAGTTCTCCTACACGGACCCCTGGTGTCTCCCTAAAGCACATTCACTCTGACTTAGGAAGGTGGCAGTGCCCTGGGTGGGTTCTTCCGCACATACCCTCGGGTCTATCTAAAATAGCGCCATGCTGTGCAAGCTAGACTGCTAGAGGAATGCGGCAGTGCAGTGTGTGACCTCTACTGGCAGCCGCCCTCCACTCCCCCAATTTCTCCAAAGCAGCTCCATTCTGTGCCAGTCTGAGGAAGGCAGCAGTGCCCTGGGTAAGTTCTCGTAGCCTGCAGAGATCCCCCAAGAGTGTCTCTGAAGCAGTTTAATGCTTTGCCAGTCTGAGGAAGGCGCAGACTCAGTCCCCTGTGTAAGTTCTTCTGTGCGCAGTCCCAGAGTCCCTCTAAAGAAGCTTCATGTTGTGCCAGTCTGAGAGTGTGGGCATTCCCCTGTGTGAGGTTGTCTCCACACCATGTGCCCCACTTATGAAGCCTCAAACTGTGCCAGTCTGAAAGTGCATACCAGAGGACGCCTCGCGGTCGTTACGGGGGATCCCTTTGGAGAATTTCGCAGGACGGTCCTATCAAGACCGACCTGGCATCAATCCTTTTCATCTTTCCTGCATAGACTCTACATATTATTTGGAGTCACTGTGGATTGTTTGTACTAGAGATAGACCATCTTGTTCATTGTAACCTATCCTTACATTTGATTGGAATTATCTACTTTGATGACTCGTGGCTTTGTACTTCTACTGATTTCCTTTATGGGATCAGTAGGACCAGATATGGAATAGAGAAACAGAAATTTTCTTCGTGCAACTATGAGGTGCAACGAGACTCACATATCACTCACTGAGCAGTCTTTATTCCTGAAGCTATTATATTCAATCTAAGCCCTGAAGAAAGTCCCCGGTGTGGGACGAAACGCGTTGGCTGTGTGGTGCTTCATTTATACTCTTGAAAATAAAAGATCTGAAACTCAAGAAACTCGAGATTTATTGTATAATATATAATGCATATTACAATTTGTGGTGCACCTTTGCTGTTGTGAATCCTAAATTGAATTCCCTAGGGAATAGGCGCTGTTGCGGTGGGTGCCATTCAGTGTGCACACAACCCTACATTTAATTCTTAGGGGAAGATACATACATAGGGTTATTGTCAGTTAGGTGCTGTCAGGAAGAAGGTACATTCGTTTGGCCGCTGTTGTCTTAATACCCCTGGGTGATATTGTCTTCACACGGTGTGCCCCACTTACGAAGCCTCAAACTGTGCCAGTCTGAAAGTGCAGGCATACCCCTGGGTGATCTTGTCTCCACACGGTGTGGCACCCTTATGAAGATTCAAACTGTGCCAGTCTGAGAGTCCGGGCATTCCCCTGGGTGAGCTTGTCTGCACACAGTGTACCTCACTTATAAAGCCTCATACTGTGCCAGTCGGAGATAGAGGGCATTCCACTGTGTGAGCATTCTGCACACTGTGTGCCCCACTTATGAAGCCTTAAACTGTGCCAGTCTGAGAGTGCGGGCATTCCCCTAAGGGAGCTTGTCTTCACACCGTGTGCCCCACTCATGATGCATCAGACTGTGCCGGTCTGAGAGTATTGGCATATACCCCTGGGTGAGCTTGTCTGTACACCATGTGCCCCACTCATGAAGCCTCAAACTGGGCCAGTCTGAGACTGTGGGCATACCCCTGGTTGAGCTTGTCTGCACACCGTGTGCACTATTCATGAAGACTAAAATTGTGCCAGTCTGAGAATGCAGACATTCCCCTGGCTGAGCTTGACTGCTCACCGTGTGCCCCACTTATGAAGCCTCATACTGTGCCTGTCTGAAACAGAGAAAACACACAAGATGATGGACGGAATGTTGCACAACGGCAAAACATTCACCCCCAGTCACAGATCTGGGTTTAATCCATCGGTATTTTGCTCACCAAGCCACCCCAGTTCAGACATGGCCATATGCAAATCAGTCTTGACCCTGTGCCTCATGGGAACAGTCCAGCCCGAACTGCCAAGCCATGTCTTTCCTGGACTGGAATCAAGCATCCTAGGACCGGTTTCTGGCTATCAGCCATCTTTATCCAGGATAGCTTGACTCCAGTGGCTTAGTGAGCAAGGAACCCCCGTCTGGGCATACCTTTCCCACATAGGGTGAACAGCAAAACACACAAGATGATGGACGGAATGTTGCACAATGGCAAAACATTCACCCCCAGTCACAGATCTGGGTTTAATCCATCGTTATTTTGCTCACCAAGCCACCCCAGTTCAGACATGGCCATATGCAAATCAGTCTTGACCCTGTGCCTCATGGGAACAGTCCAGCCCGAACTGCCAAGCCATGTCTTTCCTTGACCGGAATCAAGCATCCTAGGACCAGTTTCTGGATATCAGCCGTCTTCAGGCAGGTTAGCTTGACTCCAGTGGCTTAGTGAGCAAGGGACCCACGTCTGGGCATACCCTTCCTACATAGGGTGAACAGCAAAATACACAAGATGATGGATAGAATGTTGCACAATGGCAAAACATTCACCCTCAGTCACAGACTGGGTTTAATCCATCGTTATTTTCCTCAACAAGCCACCCCAGTACAGACATGGCCATATGAAAATCAGTCTTGTCCCTGTGCCTCATGGGAACAGTCCAGCCCGAACTGCCAAGCCATGTCTTTCCTGGACTGGAATCAAGCATCCTAGGACCGGTTTCTGGCTATCAGCCGTGTTCAGCCAGGATAGCTTGACTCCAGTGGCTTAGTGAGCAAGGGACCCACGTCTGGCCATGTCTGAGACAGAGGGCATTCCGCTGGCTGAGCTTTTCTGCACACCGTGTGCCCCACTTATGAAGCCTCAAACTGTTCCAGTCTGTGAGTGTGGGCATTCCCCTGGGTGATCTTGTGTCCACACTGTGTGCCCCACTCATGAAGCCTCATACTGTGCCAGTCTGAGAGTGCGGGCATTCCCCTGAGTGAGCTTGTCTGTACACCGTGTGCCCATCTTATAAAGACTCCTACTGTGCCAGTCCTAGAAAGTCAAGCTGCGTCCCACCTATTTGGCCAAAAGAATTACCATCAGATGCCCACAGTATGCTTCTTTCAGCCAGTTGTTTCAGGTAAAGTTCTTATCAAAAACACCCCAAAATATTCCATAGTTAAACAGAACACTATTTTGGTATTAAGAGGATCTTTTAGCAGTTTGGTGCTTTTTAGGTCTCGGCTAGCGTAGGCTGCGCACATGCGCAGTCTCGCTGGCGAGATATAATATCTTGGAGTAGCTAGGTTAAGCCCTGCCCCTCTTCTTCATTAGCTGGCCTCCTAAACGGTGGCCAGCCATTGGAGAAGAGGTCCCAGTGACGACATTCTTTCGATCTAAGCCCCGTCCTTTTCGGATTGGGGGGAGTGTTTTTTAGTTTTTTTCTACCCTCTTCTCCATTGGCTGGAATGTAAATAACAGTCAAAAACACGCCCGTTGTTTATATTCCAGCCAATGGAGAAGAGGGTAGAAAGAAAGTAAAAAAAGAAGCCCCCAGCCTGAAAAGGACATGGACTAGTCTGGCAGCGCTCTGAGCTGTGGCTGGGGTGGGCGGCTGTGGGTGTCTGGCTTCTCCCCTCCCTCCAGTGCTGCAGCATGGCAGCTGGTTGCTAGGATGACATCATCGCTTCCACCCCACTTCTTCTCCTCGCTGATGAGAATCCAACAGAGACAGAGGCTGCAGCCATGGGGCTCGGACGGGCGCACCGCCAGCCTCCCTCCCAGCTCCCCACTCGGCACCTGTAAGTGGGAGCTCGCCGCAGAGGCGCTCTGACACAGCCGTGCTGCGCACCGCTTTCTGGGACTGCCCTTCTTTTGCAGTTACACCTTGGTTTTCTCTTACTTTTGGGACATCCCCCCCACTCTACCCCCGGATAACTATTGAAACATACAAAAAAGTTGAGGAAGGTCAGAGAATGGGACCAAGAAGATGTGGCGCGCGGAGCCGCAGGGCGCTGCTGCGGGCCACCGCTGAGGAGGAAAATGAACGAGGAAGAACAGCCGGAGGAGTGAGTTGGGGGCTCGGGCAGGAATGGGTTGTGTGTTGTGGGTGGGGGTAGGTGGTTGGTGCATGGGATTTCAGCCTTCAGGGCTCACAAGAGCTGCTGCACGCCCCCCTGCTGCCGTGTTTACTTCTGCAGGGCTCGCGCTGGCGGCTACACATCAGTTGCTACCCAGGACCTAACGGGGTTGCTCCGGTCTTGGCAGGGACACCCCCACTCCCCTCTGCTGTACCCTTCCTTGGCATGGACCATTTTAACAGGGGGAGGTAGGGGCTTCAGATTTTAGGTGTAATCAGCATTTCCTTACACTTTGGAGTTTTTGAGCCTTCCCCGCCCCCCTGCATTGTCGAGCTTGCGGCGGCCGAGGCTCGGGACATCCCCTCTCCCCCTGCGTCAAATGGAAGCGCAAGCGTCTGCCATTTTTTTTCATAGAGTCGCCTTCATTTGCATACAGCATTTTCCATTCATTAAAAAAAAGAGCTGCCGTGCGCCGCTGTTAGGGAGATGGGTGCACTGCGTGGAGGAGTCCGTGGTCTGGCCCAGCGTTGGGCAGAGAGGCCTGGCTAGGTGAGGGGGAGTTGCCAGCCGCCTATAGTATGAGCAGATGGCCTCTCTTCCTGCGCGCTCAGTCTCTTGGTCGGCAGGGTGAGGCCCAAGACTGCCCAGCCCCGAGCAGGCCTCCTAGTTACTGCTGCATGGGCCGCCTAGCTCTGAACAGTTCTAAAAAATACGCTTGTTCACACTGCCCTTTGAAGCTCGTAGGACGAGAAATGACAACTCTGCTTCCACGCGAGTCCTCCAGCTTCTGATGCGCCCCATATCCCTTTTTAGTGAGATTTGGATAGCCATGAAATCCCAATATGTCAGTCTAAAGAGGGGCAGTAAGCTTTAACACCTATGTACTTTGTATGAATAAGCTCGTAGTTGTTTTTTTTTCTAGATTCTTATACTTTGAAAATGAGTATTGCGGGACTACCTGTTTAAAATCACAAAACTTTACATTGGTTTCTCCGAGTTTTAAACTGTGCGGCCATAGGTCTGTTGCTCTTAAGGTATACTCAGTTTTTCCCCCACTTCCAATATAGGAAGGAAGGCTGCAATATGCTTTAAATGCACATGTTAAGGAAAGCAAAACCTATGCAAATAACGACATTAAAGTCTCTGTAGTTTATACAAAGTAAGTGTGAAATACGTATTGCTGAGACAACTTTTCATGTTGCCTATGACCTTAACATTGTGCCATCTACCTCATAGAACGTTAGAAAGTGAATGTCAATCCCCAAGTAAAGTGCATTGAGGAAACTGGATTTCTGAACTATTGGGAGAGCAAAGTAATAAGTAAACAGTCATGCATTCCAGTCTTCCTTGAGGAGGGGTGGGGATCCTAATGGTAATATACCATGACGATTTATGTGGAACTATCAAATACTCAGTTGCGTTTTGGTAGAGTTATTAAAGCTTGCATTTTCTGTAAATACTATAGAAGAACTCAACCAAAGGTTGTGTCGGTACTGTAGCAATCTAGTAGGATACGTTTTTTTTAATTTTTAATAAACTTTTTTGATCCACGCTGCCTTAAAGCATTTCCTGAAAACACATATTAGATCTTTTTTGCCGCTTAAGCCTTTTCGGACGCCCTTGTTCTGTCGTTGTAATGTTAACTAACGCCAAGGATTTCATGCAAGTACTCCTAAGTTCAAAGTTCCTTAGCACAGCCCACGTACCAGCCCGGATTCTGGGAGATGATCAAGTTCGCATGGATCCAGTACGTCAGCGTCCTTCTGATATTCCTCTGTGTTTTCGAATGAGTCAAAATCTTTGTTTTCCAAAACCAAGTGCTGCGAACCGTGCCAGTCCTGCCAGGCCCGCCGGCATCTTTGTATAAACTGCACCAGAGCTGAGAGGCTGCCTACGGCATGGCCGAGTCACCAGGCAGACTCGTTCCCTGGAAGGCAGCCTAGCCTCTGGCATCTGCATGGGACTTTTGGAATTTCTCTACATCCTGTGAGCGCTTTAATTGTGGGGTTGACTTTATTCTTTAATCAGAAATTACAGGTGGCCCTTAGCACCTACACCCAACAGACAGGAAAACCGTTCACGAGGGCAACATACTTTAAAAAAATGCTAATTAACAGAAAATGTACCAGAAGTGGTTACTTTTGCAGTTTGTAAATTCTTGTGAAAGTACAGTTATGATGTTAAATATAATTGCTTAATTGATCACACACTCTTCAAGATGCCTGCAAGTAACTAAATAATTTGAGTGATCTGTACCACACCCCCTCACCCTCCCTTACCCTCACACCCCCTCACCCTCCCTCACCCTCACACACACTCACCCCCTCACACCACACCCCTCACCCTCACACCACACCCCTCACCCTCACCCACCCTCACCCCCTTACTCTCGCACACCCTCACTCACCCTCACCCTCACACACCCTCACACCCTCACCCTCACCCTCACACCCCCTCACCCTCCTCCCGTCACCCTCACCCCCTCACCCTCACACACCATCACCCTCACACACCCTCACCCCCTCACACCCCTCACCGTCACCCACCCCTCACCCTCACACCCTCACCCCCCCTCACCCTCACACACCCCCACCCTCACACACACTCACCCTCACACCCCCTCATCCACACCCTCACACCCCCTTACCCTCACACTCTCACACCCCTCACCCTCACACCCCCTCACACACCCTCACTCACCCTCACCCTCACACCCCTTCACCCACCCTCACACACCCTCACCCTCACCCTCACGCACCCTCACCCTCACACACCCTTTCACCCTCATACCCTCACCCTCGCACCCTCACACCTCTGTGTGTGTGTGTGTGGCTCTGTGTGTGTGGCTCTGTGTGTGTGGCTATGTGTGGTTGTGTGCGTGGCTCTGTGTGTGTCTCTGTGTGTGTGTGTGGCTCTGTGTGTGGCTCTGTATGTGTGTGGCTCTGTATGTGTGTGGCTTAATCTCTCGCATTTGCGAGAGATTAAGCTATTGGCATTGTAAATGACAATGCCATTTATTTATCTGTTTTCAAAACCAACACATAAATATCAATTTTGTTATTTACAATGCCAATATCTCTAACTTTTGCAAAGGCGATACCGTTGCATTGTAAATGCTTGTTACGTAAAGCAGTGAAGTCTCAGTTTTGTCTGTGTGGTCACTTGTTGAATTGGTGACAACAATAAACCCTTCAACATTCTGTTCTCTATGCGGGCCTGTGCTGCTGAGTGTGTTTCTTTACAGTACTGCTTTTCCGAGGAGTGGAGAGTGCGAACATGGGCGGTGGGGGTGTCTGGCATTAATTTGTGAATGGATGAATGACCGGGCACATGCATGGATGAATGGGGATGTGATAATAATACCTGCCTCCTGCAGCGACGTGAAGACGGCGACCTACAGCATCATCCCTTGGTAGTGCATGCACACTCGTGTGATATCAGCCATTCAACAATCCAAGCGACCATTCATCACTCTCGTGCATCTATGCAGACCTTCTCCCTTTCGTCCACCCATCCATCTGTAGATGTATTGACTCACTCATTCATTCACTGCCCATACACAGACACTCCTTCCTTCGCCCAGCCATGTTCATGTGTATTCAATCACCAGTTCATCCATCCGTGCTCTGATCCTTAAATGTAGTCCCAACATCCATCCATTCACTTTGCCACTCTCCACACTCCCTCATCCGTGCACTCATTCATCCTCCATCCATCAAAGTTTTCAAACATACTCACATTTAAAAAAAACAGATTTTGCCAGGGTTTAATTCTTGACACAACGTAGGCGGTTATGACTGGTTTGCTGGGAAGGATGTTACACAAGGACACGCAACTTCACCTCACCCGCCCGAGTCTCAAAAGATGCCCACCAGACACCAAGTGCAAGAGAAAGAGAGGCGCGCATGGCTTACGTCTTTCGGGGCATGGGTGCCGAGGCCCAGGACTGGGATCCGGTTTCCATCATTCAGTGTTTGGAAGGAATCCTTGCTGAGCGCCATGGCCTCTCCGCTCTCGCTGCTGACACAAAGGTTGAAGCTGCTTGCCTCGTGCATAAGAGCTCGAGCTGAGCAATGCTCCTCGTAGCTGCCAAGGGTGCTGACGGTGGGAGGGACTGCAGCAGGGCCAAAGGAACATTGACACAACATAATCTGCAGGCTCCAATGAAAGGAGGGGAATCCATATCCGCGGAATGGAATTCGCAGTCCAGAGTAGCTGGATGAAAGTGTTAAGAGTCTGGGACGCCCCAGTCCAGCATGAGAATGCTGTTCCACTGAGGCCGGCCAAGGCGTTGAGCCACAAAGAATGTTGCAAGTCCAAAGAAGTAGAAATCCATCTATTCCGGTGTTAGATTTAGATTTTCTTTTTACTGTTCGCTAAAGCAAGCAAGCACTGGCAATGCCAACTGGCTTGGCTGATCACTGTATGAATGAAAGTGCCTTCTGTGTCATTGATGGGTTTAGGCCCTTAATAAGTCTTCATACTTGCATCCTGTCACTCTTTTTTATAAAGGCACTTCAGTTGGCCTTCACAAGGAAAACAAAATGGATCCAGGCTTCAATACTATAGGCCACATTCAGAGAACTATGACAGAGGAAAATATTTACCCTGCCCAGACACATGCAGGAAATCATAAGAATGGCCAGTGGAATGTTCTTTGAAAATATAAGGCACAATTGTTGGGATGTGCTGGGGAGTGTGGAATGTAGGGTGAGGCGTGCTAGAATTCCCTGCTATGGAAGGGTTCGGCCTGCAGTTGCCGCCGGGACTTCAACATTGGAAGAGAATAATTAAACAAGCTCCTACCCAAGGCCGTGGATCATGTCTTCCTTTTACTGGTGGCGATCCAGTGTTAAAGTTCCATTCTGATGCTGTGTTGCGAATTTCTCCATTGCAGTTATGTTATGTTATGTTATGTTATGTTATCGGAGCTTGTAGCGCACACGGATACTCCAGGGAATGTTCCGGCGCAAACCACGAGGAGTGAAGAGTGGCAGGCTAAATGAAGAGGAACGTTTTCAGTCTTTTTTTAAATAAAGAGTGGGGCCCTATATGCTGTGAAGAGCAAATGGAAGCAAATTCCAGGCTGAAGCAGCTCTGAAAGCAAGGAAGCTGCCACCCATCCTTTGCAGACGAAAGCAAGGTATATGGGCTAGAAGCTGAGAGGCTGAGCAGAGCTGATTTGCTGGAGTGTAGAACAGAAAACATTTCCTTAGATCAGAGGTCTTCAAACTTTTGTAGGTTGAGCCCCCCCCCAGCTGAATTTTTTTAGATGTTGGGCCCCCCCACCACCTGACAGAAATTTCTGGAATCTGGTACACTACATAATCGACTGCCATGTGCATATCACGGGCCATATTCGGCAAATAATGTTTGACACAATAAGAGTGTTTAGTAAACTGCAGGTTTGTGAATGGGTGTGGTGAAATGACAGAGGCTTATTACGCAGCTCAAAACCCAATTTTCCAAGATAGAATGTGCGCAAATTCTTTTTACTAGGATGCTTTGTTTTAAACATGACCTAGATTAATAATAACACCACCAAAATAAATGTGTTGACCCGTTTTGATCTAAAATAAACGTTTTTATGGTTGTTGTATGAAACAAAAATGTTTCTCTGCAAATAGTAATAGACTCTCTCACATCAATCACATTAAAAAGAAATTAAACAAAACTGTATTTTACAAGAATCTGTGTAGGAAGGATTCCAGGCCATCAGGGCAAAAACAGAGCTGCCTCTATCAAGGGAACCCCTGAAAGGCTGGATTGCAGTGCATGTAAAAATGTCCTTTTGTAATTTAGGACGAAAACCTTGATGGGGCACGACATGCCCATACTTGTGTACAGGGGCGCAACTAGACCCAAACTTCGGGGGGGCTAACACTCCCATCCAGGGCTGTCCCTAGCACTGGACGCACATAGTGCATAGGTCTGTTTTGGCCCCCATTTCCTCCTTCTCCCTGAATTTCCTCACTACCACTCACCAACAATGCACCCCATCTCTCTATAGCACTTTTCTGGCAAACATTTAATATTTTTATAGCGCTACTCATAGTTTACCCACACTCAGTTCTTTGATCTGCATGGTACGCATTCTTTATAGCAGGCACATTAACCCTCTGCACATTTTGGGTGGTAGGAGTGCCCAGGTGAGTGCATGGTGAGTTATGCGACAGTGTGAAAGAAGGGTAAGAGGAGTGACTGTAGGGTGAGTGAGGTGACCATTTGTATTTGGGTGCGGATGTAAGTGCAGAGTGGGATAAATGAATGTATGTCAGTCAGTCAAAACAAACTTTATTTGGTTTGTTACAACCATAAAGGTACAATTTACCTCTTATCTTACTAAAACAGGGAAAAATAAAAGCAACAATAGATACATAGCACGGCGGTATCGATAATCATTTTACATCTTGATATACGTAAACTTCAACTATTATTTTAAAAATCGGAGTATTATAACAATTAATTTAAATAAAAACACTTAATTCATAACTATACAACATCTCCTTGATCATGCAGCGCTATTTTAAACACTAATTGTTTCACATTTATTTGATGTCAGGAACTTATGTTATTAGATCTTACTCTGTGCATCTGAGGAACACCTTAACTTTTTGCATATATTTCCCCAGAGCGCAGGCTATATCTAAGTTCTCCATTTCCATCAACAATTTAGCGGCTTGCATCCTATTTGTAATATTATATTTTTTAAAAATCGGACATAAAATCTCCTTTCGTAAATCTAAAAACCACATACAATCTAATAAAATGTGTATAATATTACAGGTAGTGCCTAAAGTGCAAGTGCAGATCCCGTTACATCTTATCATTTGATTTCGAGCTCCATTATTTGCGTAACAAGGGTTTATTCCAATTCTCATTTTTAAGACTTCCCGCCTTAGGTTATGACTTGGTAGCCGGTCCACATACGGAAAGTGTCGGTCGAGCTCCCAGGCAGATGTCATGTGGGCTACCAAGATGTTTTGTGAAAGGTATTCCCGGTCATAAGTGCGGGACATATCGGTACCTTGAAACCTTAGTTCTTTCTTACATATTGTTATATGATCTTGTAGTGGGCAGACCTTCAGATCGAGCACTCTGTATGCATTCCTTATTGATGCTCTAGACTCTTTTGCCCAGGGTAGGTCGCTCTTCGTGATTTCCTCTTTGGCCCACTGGGAAATTTTGAGGAGCTCATCTGTTCCTAATCGCTGCCAGAATCGTACAAGGGCCAAACAGGCGGTTATCGCCCACGAGGTAATTCCCAACTCAAGTCTGGCTGCCTGTACCATGGAAGAATTGGGCAGTACAAACAGGCTTTTTAATATAATTCCCTCCTCTCTATCCCAGGAGGTCTTACTACTTAAGTAGATAACTTCAGCTCCATACAAGAATTGAGGGGGCACCATTGCTTGATAGGCTTTCAGGACCGGTCTGTCCGACATTTCTCCGTAAGTATTATTACATCTTTTTAAACCTTTCACAGAAGCCAATGCCCTCATTTTTAATGCTTGTAAATGAGTATGCCATTTCAGGGAACCAGAAAACCACATTCCCAGATATCTATAATCAGCTACCCTCTCAAGCAATACTGTGCCCAGGTACCAAGAGAACTTTGTTTTTCTCCTACCAAAGCAAGCAATTTTTGTTTTCTCCATATTTACTACTAGTTTTTTGGTAGTACAGAATTCTTTGAATCGATGTAATTTTCTTTGGAGCCCAATCTCCGTCTGATCCATAATTACCAGATCATCAGCATAGAGGAGGCATGATATCTGGTTTCCTCCCAGTTTTGGGTTTGCCCCTCTAACCTCTCTTAATTTTTGAGGCAGGTCTGCTAAGAACAGAGAGAATAGTAGGGGGGCAAGTACACAGCCCTGCCTTAAACCGTTCCCAATCGGGATTCTCTTCGTCAATCCTCCCTCCTTATCCAGGATTATCTGTGCCCAATTTTCTGTATGCAATTCTTGAATTAGAGCTAGCAGGTCACCCTGTATTTCATACCCGACCAATGAAGACCACAGCTGCTCCCGGTCCACCAGATCGAAAGCTGCACGGAAGTCTACGAAACAGGCGAATAATTTTCCCCCCTGATCGATCGACTTCCGTGCAATGGACCAAAGAGCGAAACAGTGGTCAACAGTTGAGTGGCCTTCTTTGAACCCTCCTTGTTCTGGTGGTACTATCTGTTTATTTTCCACCCAGTCCTTTAATATACCCAAGATTGCTTTAGAAAAAACCTTTCCTCCTATATCCAATAGGTTTTTTAGGCAATAGTTTTTTGGGGAGTTTACATCACCTTTCTTATGTATTGGCCTGAAAATTGCCCCTTTCCAATTATCTGGGAACTTGCCTGTGTTTAAGATCTCTTGAAACATATTGGAAAAAAACTCCGCCCACCAATCTACATTCGTTTTTATTATAATTGCTGGTAGGTTATCAGGTCCTGCAGCCCGTGTTAGGTTTAATCTCTTTATTATGCCTCCAATGGCATCTGTGGAGAAGTGTGCTTTAGTTTCTTCCTGTATTCTAGGCCAAACATTGGCCGTTCATCCCTCCCTAACTGGCCATATACCATAGATTTCTTTCAGATATGTCACCCACTTAATCTCTGGCACCGAGCAGTATAGGGTTCCTGCAACTTTCCCCGTGCATTCCTGAATTAACTTCCAAAAACCTCTCACATTCTTTTCTTCAATCGTCTCAAGTAAATTCCCCCAACATTTGTCCTTAAATGTCCTTTTTTTATCTCTCATAGTGGCCTTATATTTTATTTTTAGTTTCTTAAGTTCTATTACCGCTTCATCACTGTAATTTACTCTTAGGTATCTCTCCTGTTTTCTAATACTGGCCTTGACCTTCCGACATTCGTCATCGAACCAAAGGGTGGTGCTACTGGGGTGTGATTTCACATTATTTACTAATTTACGAGTACCGTGTTTTAATTTTATCCTGAGGCATTCCACCATATCCCTTATTGTATCCTCATACCAGGTTATGCCCTCCTCTGGTGCTAGGTTATCTAAATTCACGGTTAACTGGTGTGCACTCAGTTTTTTTATATATTCATCGGTAATTCTCGTAGTAAGTCGTTTAGGGTACTCCACCTCTATTCTAATTAATGTATGGTTAGTGATGGTCTTATTTGAGTGAGTATGCACATTGAGCAAAAAGGGAGACATGTGATTGAAGTGTTTCATGAGTGCAGGGCGAGTAGTGTGCTTGTGTGACTGCAGGGTGAGGTACAGGGTGAACAGCACAAGTGCACTGTGAGTGCAGAGTGATCACTGAGTTCAGGGTGAGCGGGTGATCAGTGTGAGTGCCTGGCGATCAGTGAGTGCCTGGTGATCAGTGTGAGTGCCTGGTGATCAGTGTGAGTGCCTGGTGATCAGTGTGAGTGCCTGGTGATCAGTGAGAGTGTATTGTGATCATTGCGAGTGCAGAGTGATTACTGTGAGTGCAGGGTGAGCGTGTGAATGGTGTGAGTGCAAGGTGATCAGTGTGAGTGCATTGTGATCAGTGTGAGTGCATGTTGATCAGTGTTAGTGCATAGTGATCAGTGTGAGTGTATTGTGATCGCTTTGAGTGCAGGGTGAACAGTGTTAGTGCAGGGTGATCAGTGTGAGTGCAGGGTGATCAGTGTGAGTGCAGGGTGATCAGTGTGAGTGCATGGTGATCTGTGTGAGTGCATGGTGATCAGTGTGAGTGCATGGTGATCAGTGTGAGTGCATTGTTATCACTGTGAGTGCATGGTGATCAGTGTGAGTGCATTGTGATCGCTGTCAGTGCAGGGTGAATGGTGTGAGTGCATGGTGATCAGTGTGAGTGCATTGTGATCAGTGTGAGTGCATGGTGATCAGTGTGAGTGCATGGTGATCAGTGTGAGTGCATTGTGATCAGTGTGAGTGCAGGGTGAACAGTGTTAGTGCAGGGTGATCAGTGTGAGTGCAGGTTGATCAGTGTGAGTGCATGGTGATCAGTGTGAGTGCATGGTGATCAGTGTGAGTGCATTGTGATCACTGTGAGTGCAGGGTGAACAGTGTTAGTGCAGGGTGATCAGTGTGAGTGCAGGGTGATCAGTGGTAGTGCATGGTGATCTGTGTGAGTGCATGGTGATCAGTGTGCATGCATGGTGATCAGTGTGAGTGCATGGTGATCTGTGTGAGTGCATGGTGATCTGTGTGAGTGCATGGTGATCAGTGTAAGTGCATGGTGATCAGTGTGAGTGCATGGTGATCAGTGTGAGTGCATGGTGATCAGTGTGAGTGCATTGTGATCGCTGTGAGTGCAGGGTGAATGGTGTGAGTGCATGGTGATCAGTGTGAGTGCATTGTGATCAGTGTGAGTGCATGGTGATCAGTGTGAGTGCATGGTGATCTGTGTGAGTGCATTGTGATCAGTGTGAGTGCAGGGTGAACAGTGTTAGTGCAGGGTGATCAGTGTGAGTGCAGGTTGATCAGTGTGAGTGCATGGTGATCAGTGTGAGTGCATGGTGATCAGTGTGAGTGCATTGTGATCACTGTGAGTGCAGGGTGAACAGTGTTAGTGCAGGGTGATCAGTGTGAGTGCAGGTTGATCAGTGTGAGTGCATGGTGATCAGTGTGAGTGCATGGTGATCAGTGTGAGTGCATTGTGATCGCTGTGAGTGCAGGGTGAACATTGTTAGTGCAGGGTGATCAGTGAGAGTGTATTGTGATCATTGCGAGTGCAGAGTGATTACTGTGAGTGCAGGGTGAGCGTGTGAATAGTGTGAGTGCAAGGTGATCAGTGTGAGTGCATTGTGATCAGTGTGAGTGCATGCTGATCAGTGTTAGTGCATGGTGATCAGTGTGAGTGCATTGTGATCGCTGTGAGTGCAGGGTGAACATTGTTAGTGCAGGGTGATCAGTGTGAGTGCAGGGTGATCAGTGTGAGTGCAGGGTGATCAGCGTGAGTGCATGGTGATCTGTGTGAGTGCATGGTGATCAGTGTGAGTGCATGTTGATCAGTGTGAGTGCATTGTTATCACTGTGAGTGCATGGTGATCAGTGTGAGTGCATGGTGATCAGTGTGAGTGCATTGTGATCGCTGTCAGTGCAGGGTGAATGGTGTGAGTGCATGGTGATCAGTGTGAGTGCATTGTGATCAGTGTGAGTGCATGGTGATCAGTGTGAGTGCATGGTGATCAGTGTGAGTGCATTGTGATCAGTGTGAGTGCAGGGTGAACAGTGTTAGTGCAGGGTGAACAGTGTTAGTGCAGGGTGATCAGTGTGAGTGCAGGTTGATCAGTGTGAGTGCACGGTGATCAGTGTGAGTGCATGGTGATCAGTGTGAGTGCATTGTGATCGCTGTGAGTGCAGGGTGAACAGTGTTAGTGCAGGGTGATCAGTGTGAGTGCCTGGTGATCAGTGTGAGTGCCTGGTGATCAGTGAGAGTGTATTGTGATCATTGCGAGTGCAGAGTGATTACTGTGAGTGCATGGTGAGCGTGTGAATAGTGTGAGTGCAAGGTGATCAGTGTGAGTGCATTGTGATCAGTGTGAGTGCATGCTGATCAGTGTTAGTGCATGGTGATCAGTGTGAGTGCATTGTGATCGCTGTGAGTGCAGGGTGAACATTGTTAGTGCAGGGTGATCAGTGTGAGTGCAGGGTGATCAGTGTGAGTGCAGGGTGATCAGTGTGAGTGCATGGTGATCTGTGTGAGTGCATGGTGATCAGTGTGAGTGCATGTTGATCAGTGTGAGTGCATTGTTATCACTGTGAGTGCATGGTGATCAGTGTGAGTGCATGGTGATCAGTGTGAGTGCATTGTGATCGCTGTCAGTGCAGGGTGAATGGTGTGAGTGCATGGTGATCAGTGTGAGTGCATTGTGATCAGTATGAGTGCATGGTGATCAGTGTGAGTGCATTGTGATCAGTGTGAGTGCAGGGTGAACAGTGTTAGTGCAGGGTGATCAGTGTGAGTGCAGGTTGATCAGTGTGAGTGCACGGTGATCAGTGTGAGTGCACGGTGATCAGTGTGAGTGCATGGTGATCAGTGTGAGTGCATTGTGATCGCTGTGAGTGCAGGGTGAACAGTGTTAGTGCAGGGTGATCAGTGTGAGTGCAGGGTGATCAGTGGTAGTGCATGGTGATCTGTGTGAGTGCATGGTGATCAGTGTGAGTGCATGGTGATCAGTGAGAGTGCATGGTGATCAGTGTGAATGCATGGTGATCAGTGTGCGTGCATGGTGATCAGTGTGAGTGCATTGTGATCGCTGTGAGTGCAGGGTGAATGGTTGTGAGTGCATGGTGATCAGTGTGAGTGCATTGTGATCAGTGTGAGTGCATGGTGATAAGTGTGAGTGCATGGTGATCAGTGTGAGTGCATTGTGATCAGTGTGAGTGCAGGGTGAACAGTGTTACTGCAGGTTGATCAGTGTGAGTGCATGGTGATCAGTGTGAGTGCATGGTGATCAGTGTGAGTGCATTGTGATCGCTGTGAGTGCAGGGTGAACAGTGTTAGTGCAGGGTGATCAGTGTGAGTGCAGGGTGATCAGTGTGAGTGCATGGTGATCTGTGTGAGTGCATGGTGATCAGTGTGAGTGCATGGTGATCAGTGTGAGTGCATAGTGATCAGTGTGAATGCATGGTGATCAGTGTGCGTGCATGGTGATCAGTGTGCGTGCATGGTGATCAGTGTGAGTTCATGGTGATCAGTGTGAGTGCATTGTGATCGCTGTGAGTGCGTTGTCATCGCTGTGAGTGCAGGGTGAATGGTGTGAGTGCATGGTGATCAGTGTGAGTGCATGGTGATCAGTGTGAGTGCAGGGTGAGCGGGTGAATGTTGTGAGTGCATGGTGATCAGTGTGAGTACATGGTGATCAGTGTGAGTGCATGGTGATCAGTGTGAGTGCAGGGTGAATGGTGTGAGTGCATGGTGATCAGTGTGCGTGCATGGTGATCAGTGTGAGTGCCCTGTGATCGCTGTGAATGGTGTGAGTGCATGGTGATCAGTGTGAGTGCAGGGTGAGCATGAAAGTGAAGGGCAAGAATGAGGAGCGAGTTGTCTGAATGCAGGGTGCATTCCCAGACACTTGAGCTAACTCAGCAGGTTATTGACGGCAGCGTAGGGTTTCAGATATGTTAAACTATTGCTATTATGTCATTAACGAGGGATAAGGGTGGAGGAAATAAAGGTGCTGATCTTGCAACAAACTTCCAGTTTTTTAGTTAGGGTTGCCAGCTCATTCTTTTGATTGCCCACTTGGTACAAAAATAACAGCCACCTAAATCTGTATTGTTAGCACTTGTCTTTGCTTACTTTGAACAGCAAATATAAATAGTAGCACTTTTAAATGTGTTCAATAGCTGCCTGAATGGTCCAGGACTGATAATAAAATGGAACAAAGACAGAAACATCACTTTACAAATGTTTATTTATAAGGGTGGAGGAAATAAAGGTGCCCCAAAGGGCAAATTGTCCCTGAGGTTGCGCGGATGGTGACTGGTATACCTGAGGAGGGTGTTTTGTTCACTACTCTTTCTGTACAAGGTGGTGTACAACTTTCCATCCGCAGTTTTCATTTTTAAATCCAAAAAATTGATGGACAATGAATTTGATTCCAAAGTGAATTGGATGTTGTTGGAGCAGGTATTTATCCAACTATGGAAATCCCTAAGTTCAGAATGCCCACCATGCCATATCAAGAGAACGTCGTCAATATACCTTACCCACAATAAGATAATATTGAGGTAAGGATTATATTGATTTTGGACAAATGTACTCTCATACTCACTCATATAAATGATAGCGAGATTCGGGGCAAAGCTCGCCCCCATGGCTACTCCGCTTGTTTGAATATAAAATTCATTTTGGAATACAAAGAAATTTTTAGTCATTGCAATTTCCAAAAGACGGATAATGAAATCAGTTGGTACTCTATGTGGGGCAGTTCTTCTATTGAGAGCACGTTCTATGCATGACAGTGCCTCATTCTGAGGGATGTTTGTGTATAAGGATGCGATATCCATCGCAGCCAATATACACGTGGTGCAATCATAGTTGAAACCTTCCACCAATTGGATAGTATGTGCCGTGTCACGTACATATGTTGGAGTAACTGTGGCTGTAGGTTTTAAAAATACGTCCACATACTTGCACAAAGGTTCCAAAAGGGACCCACATCCCGAAATTATAGGTCTTCCCGGGGGGTCTTCTAATCTTTTGTGCACCTTGGGGAGGGTGTATATTGTAGGTGTTCTTGGGCTCTTATTATTTAAAAACTCATATTCATGTTTATTGATTATGCCCTGTTCCAAAGCCCCTTTGGTCAATTTTTGAATAGATTCACTGATGGTTTTTGTAGGATCTTTTTTCAAACGTACATAGTTACCTGGTATTCCCAATTGGGCATGAATTTCAGATTTATATTTCTCCAGATTCTGTACAACAATAGCTCCGCCTTTATCGGCGGGCTTTATAACGATGTTACTGTTATTTTTTAAGGATTGTAGTGCCATCTTTTCATCCCGACTTATGTTGTATGGGACATATTGCCTGGTCGTTAATGTCTCATTGACATCCCTAAACACTACCTGTTCATAGGCCAGTATCTTATTGTCAATCAAGTGTGTGGGGGGATTAAACTTAGAAGGTGGTCGCAGTCCACTACCCGAAAATACAGGATTAAATGGGATTTTTTGAAAATAATGTTTAAGGCGAATTCTTCGAAAGAATTGTTGTAATTCGATTCTGATATTGAAATCATTAGGCATGTTGGTCGGGACAAAGGACAGTCCCTTTGATAGGACCTGTTGCTCAATAGGGGATAATTGATAATCAGATATATTGATTATAGGGTTGTCAGGTTCATTTCTCATGCATTAAGTATTTGTGTACTATAGAGCAGACTGGACAGTGTTGCTCAACATAAATCATTGATTCATTATTGATTAAGTCAACTGTGGAAATCTATAGGTTCAGGACCACTGTTTGTTTATAACAAGATATACCCAGGTCCATGCCGTATGGGCTACCCCATTTTCTTAATGGTTTACTATGTGCTAGGCCTGAGATCTAGAATGGTAGAGTACATGTACAAGGCAAACAGAAAACTGGAGGCCAGCCAGGAGCTCATGAAGCACTGGTATGATAAAAGGCTACTATGCCTGCGTATACTTCAGGACAATTGGTGTGGGTGTTGGAGCCTGTGGCCCCAGGGCCCTCCATGACAAGTGGAGTTGGCCCTATCCAATCTTAAAAAAGAAGGGTGAGGTTACCTATTTGGCTGACATTGGCACAAGAGGAACCCTCATAGGGTCCTGCATGTGATCAGATTGAAACCCTACCATGACAGGGCAGACATGCCATGTTACTGGTCACTGATGATGGTGTGGAGGAGGAAACTGAGCCTGTGCCCGACCTCCTCTCCACTAATGTGCAAGATGTGCCAGTGGAGGGAGTTGTGCTCTCTCCCAAATTGACAGACCAGCAGCACAGATACTGAAAGCAAGTGCTAGCACAGTTTGCTGACCTGTTCTCTTTGGCCCCAGGCACCACATTGACACTGGTGACAGCTTACCTGTCAAACATAAACTGTACAGTTTGTCTGAGCATGTCAGAGCTAGCTAAGATGCTGGAATTGGGGGTAATTGAACCATCTGAGAGTCCATGGGCCAGTCCACTGGTGCTGGTACCTAACCCTACTCCTCAGGGCGGACCCAAGGAGTTAAGGTTCTGTGTGGACTACAGAGGATTGAATGCAGTTACCAAGACTGACGCTCACCCTATACTTAGAGCTGATTAGCTCATTGATAGGTTAGAGGCTGCTAAGTACCTGAGTATATTTGATTTGACTTGAGGTTACTGGCAGATTGCCCTCACTGATGGAGCAAAGGAGAGGTCAGAATTCTCCACACCAGAGGGACATTATCAGTTCAAGGTATTGCAATTGGCTTAAAGAATGCACCTGCCACCTTCCAAAGGTTGGTGAACAGGGTCCTGTCTGGGTTGGAACAGTTCAGTGCAGCTTACCTACGTGATATAGCTGTATACAGTTCTACCTGGGGTGATCACTTAAGCCACCTAAGGGAAGTGCTTTAGGTCATGCAGCAGGCAGGCCTGACTATTAAGGCAAGCAAGTGCCAAATAGGTCAGAGTTCTGTGGTGTACCTGGGCCACCTGGTAGGTGGGGGCCATGTACAGCCACTCCAAGCTAAAATCCAAACTATATTGGATTGGACTACTCCTGTTACCCAGACTCAGGTCAGAGCATTCCTCAGACTGAAAGGATACTATAGAAGGTTTGTTCAAAAGTATGTGACAATTGTGGGGTCCCTAACAGAACTCACTTCTAAAAGGAGGCCTAAGAAGGTGATTTGGACCCCAGAGTGTCAGAAGGCTTTTGACACTCTGAAAGCTGCCATGTGTTCAGCACCAGTGCTACTAGCCCTTGACTACACAAAGGAGTTTGTGGTTCAGACAGATGTTTCAGAGCAAGGGATTGGGGCAGTGTTGTCACAGCTAAATAAAGGGGGCCTTGACCAGCCAGTTGCCTTTATTAGCAGGAGGCTTCTTCCCAGAGAGCAGAGGTGGAGTGCCATTGAGAGAGAGGCTTTTGCTGTGGTGTTGTCCTTGAAACAGTTGAGACCATATTTGTCTGGGACTCACTTTCGTGTTTAAACTGACCAGAGACCTTTTAGATGGCTCATGCAGATGAGAGGGGAGAATCCCAAGTTGTTAAGGTGGTCCATGTCCCTACAGGGAATGGACTTTACAGTGGAACACAGACCTGGAGTTACCCATGCAAATGCAGATGGAATTTTCAGGTTTTCCCACTTAGCTGATGAGAATTAATGTGGTAAATAAATATTTACCGTCGGAATTTCTATGCAGTAAAGTTCAATAAAATAACTCAATCGGAAATGAGAGGCAGAATCCGTGATATCTGAGTTTATAAGGGTTTTATTCCATAAAATGGAATGGTTCGAACCAGGGTATCATGTTCCTTTCACCATTAAGGATCAGGAAGGGATAGACAATACTTTATTAACAGAATACAATATATATAGTCAATGCATATAATGGTGATGGATACAGAAGGCGTAACAGCTGAGAGAAACGAGATAAGAACCCATGTGCGTAACAGAAAGGCGTGCACGAGGGCGTACACAGAGGTGTGTGCTAGAAACGTCACATGAAAGTGTCACAAGTGGGTGGATACATAGTGGAATCTTGCAATGTCAGCAGAACTCTGTAGCAAGGATGCGCGCGCAGCAGCATGACGTGTGACTGACGTGAGGCTGGAGGGTGCAGGGGACTTGACATTTAGCACTAGAGGAAAGAGACAGAAGTCTGGCATGTCAGATCGACTCGTTCCTAAATCATATCTGATATCTGGTGTTTAGGGAACTATATTATCTAGAAGGAAAGGTCTCTTGGGCAGAGGCTACTCTATACTGACTATTAATGCGTGCATATGTGACTACGTGTCTGCGTGTAATGCGAGGGGCCAAGGGCCTACCATGGTAACGGGAGCAATGAATTACTTGCATGGAGACAGAGAGGCCGGGCCCTTTGCTCTGCAGCCGGAGAATTGTTTATCTATTCTGCTAGACTGGAATGTGTTTTTGAGGATCTGAGCTCGGCTATACTGATAACTTGAAGGCAAAATACTGTCTTTGGCAGGCAAGCAGGCCGAGCCGGGCACCGCTCGCCACGCAGGGAGTAGGACAGAGGTCAGGGATGTATCCCACGTTGCAGCTTTCAGAAGGCAGAGAGCAGAAAGGGCTCGATGGCAGACATCAGGGCCTAGCTCTGCAGGGCTAGGAAAACGTGAAAGTGCACCATGAAAAGACGTTGGCAAGGCATACTTAGGAACTGAATTATCGATCCATTCATGGTGGATCTGAAAGAGGACATGTTAACGTTGGACGCAAATGTATTTGCGTCTTCATAATTGGTTGAGGAGGGAAGTTACATGCACTTTAAGCTCGTACATGGAGATGGTGAGGTTCACGTTAGGGGACACAATTGACCATAAAAATTCATATTACCTCATTCCCTCCTGGTCCCCTACGGACCCTTCATGATATATCAATCTTCATTAGTCCATCTATTTGTTCATATAACATCATTTGCTCTTCCTTTTTCAGGCGGGATTTAGAACGTGGACTTGGATGAGGAAAACATGATGTGGCGCACAAGCCGCAAATCGCTGGCCCACACTGTATACATAGGCAACAACTGAATACTATGAGAAGGGCTATTCCGAGGAAGGATAGGACTTTCCATCCCCAAGCTGATAACACGCTCCAGAACCAACCGGACCAAGTCCAGGTACCTGGATTCTGGTGTATCTGACTTACAATCTTATGGAGACGGGTTATGGCTTTATATACTGACGGTGCGTTTTCTGGAATGAAAACACAGCAACTCGATCCGATGACTCTACAGGCTCCGCCCCTATCGGCCAGGATGACGTCAAGAACAAGACGATTTTGAAGAACAACAAGTCTCATAGCAGACTGTTCCTCTGTTAAGTTGCCTAGGGCGGAAGTAGTTTCATTTACCACTGCTTCAAGGGTTCTGGTCAAGTGACGTATTGATTGGCTATTGAAGATAGCTCCTAAATAGGGAAAGAAACCTTTATTGAAATCTGTATATCGTTCCCATGCCGTTTCAGTATAGTCGACAATCGGGAGTTCTCTCTTGGGTCTATTAGGTACTAGACGGGAGTTCTTATGATAATCAGGTGGAGCTAGAAAAACAGGTGGCAGAAGGAATGCAATGTAACATGTTCCATCCCAATCTAGTGGCAGACGTATATAGGCTGTATGACCACAAATGAAATAGGAATGGCGGGTAGCTTTGAATGTAGACTTGCCTTTATCACTGAATTCGATCACAGTAGTACATTTACTATGACCTAGGGGTACCGAACCATTCTTTCTGACACATAATTCGCCTTTGACTGGCAACACTGACATAGAGGGTAAGTCTGGTCCTGTATCGGACTGGACATTCAGAATCATGAGGTTAAGTGTATAATTACCTAATCCATATACTTCATTTTCTAGATCGGTCCCTGTCCTTTGTGGAAGACCCTCCTTGTTAGGATAACATGCTTTATGCAGAACGGTGTTCAGATTACCCCATACCCAACTGCCTTGGTAGACTATGGAATCAGAATCTAAAGAATTTATTAAACTAAACCAGGCACCACAGGAACCATTATGTGTGAACGGATACGTGAAGAGGGGCAGGACTCCCTTGTATTTCTGATAGGGAGGGAGTCGGCCACATATCCAACAATTGGTAGCATTGCTGGTCTGATGGGAATGATGTAACATACTGATAAAAGTATTGTTGCGCAGCGCAAGCCGGTAAGATAACTCATGCGGGGGCAATTCATTGAAAGTATGCTCGACAGTGCTATTTGGAAAAAAATGTGCATGTATGGAAATAGGAAAGTACATGTGTAATAATAAACTTGCAGCAATAATGGTAAGACTCAGAAAAAACATAATCAATAATGTCACGATGCAGTGACTACGAAGAGATTTACAATATTCTCGTTTCTTGAGCTGTTTCTGTCTATCTCTCTCTCTATTGGGGTCTAACTTGTACATGTCAGGAACCTGTCTAACCGCTTCACCTAGGGGAGGACTTGCTAGACCTCAATTTCATGCGATACTCCTGCTGAGGAGTTTTCTCTACCAGGGGGAGTTTAGTATCAGTCTCTGGAATGGGGTAGGGCTGGGAGTCTGACTCTGGCGGCAGTCCATGATATTTTTTTATATGACTTGAGTGGAGCCAGCCCTTGCAGCCCTCCACCTTCACTGCTGTCCTTGTAGTTAATAAAACAAGCTTCGGCTCCTGCCAGCGGGGCTCCAGCGGACTCCTCCTGTCGAAATTCCGAACAAAGACGTGATCCCCAGGGACGATCTCGTGTGGCTTCACCTCGGCATTGTCGGGAAAGGCTGCAGCCACCTGTGAACGACAAGATTGTAGTGCAGACATCAAGGAGGCAAGGTAATCTGTCGGCATATTACAGTCAACATCTGTGATCTTACGAGGCAGAGGCGTCCCCCACATATTCGGTGGCCTACCAAAGACCACCTCGTACGGGGATAGCCCTGTTCTAGAGTGTGCAACCATTCTCATGTAAAACAATGCAACTGGCAAGGCGACTATCCAATCTACCCCTTTCTTGGCACAAATCTTAGCAAGACGTGTTTTCAGTGTCTGATTGTGGCGTTCCACGAGGCCTGCTGCCTCGGGATGTCGGACGCAGTGGAATTTCCACTGATATCCTAGCAGGAGTGATACCTGCTTCATTAGCTCGGACGAGAATGGCTGACCATTATCTGAGTACACGACACGAGGCAAACCGTACCGTGGGAAGAATTCACGAACCAACTGTTTGGCAGTGGTCGGAGCAGTGTAATCTGGGACTGGATATGCTTCTGTCCAACGGGAAAGTGCACATACAACTACGAGGACATATTTGAATCCTCAACATCGTTCCATCTGGATATAATCCATCTGGAGGACTTCAAAAGGGTGATCGGGAGGATTGAATCCACCTTGCTCTACAGGAATGCTTTTACCTGGGTTGAACTGACAACAGATCATGCAAGTACGCACTTTCTGTTTTGCTGCTGCTCGTAAATGTTTATTGTACCAGAGATTCTGTAAACTGTCTAACGTGGCCTTTTCTCCTAAGTGTGCTGGACTGTGTGCGGTGTTAATCATAACTTGAACCATAGAGTCGGGGAGAAACCATGTGGCTTTTCCCTTCGTCATCCATCCCTCGTCTGTCTGGATCCCTCCTAGTTCAGTCCATTTCTTTATTTCGTCTGGAGTAGCATGTGTCTGTATGTCAATTACATCTAGTGCGGGATCCTTAACTGTCATGCAATGTGTCGGTGTCGGAACTATTGTCTTTGTCATATCAGCTGCATGTGTATGAGTCAGAGCTGTGTGTTTCGCGGTTCGATCGGCCAGGTCGTTACCCTGGGAAATAGTATCTGTAACTTTAGTATGTGCTTTGCACTTCATGATAGCTATGGCTGATGGCAAATGTATTGCTTCCAATAATGCTTGAATGAGGGGACCATGTTGGATCTTGGCTCCGTGAGAGGTCAAGAAACCTCTTTCCTGCCAGAGTACACCGAAGTCGTGTACGACTCCAAATGCATAACGTGAATCTGTGTATATGTTAACATTCCTGTTCTTGGCTACTGTACAGGCTCGAGTCAGAGCAATGAGCTCTGCAGCTTGAGCAGACAGTGTATCAATACGGTGTGTTTCTTTGACTTCAGTTTCAGTGGTCACTGCATATGCGGCCACTAATTCTCCTGTGCTTGTTCTCATACATGAACCATCCACGTAAAGTGTCAGGTCTGGGTTAGTCTGTGCAACATCTGTCAAGTCTCGTCGGGGCTTTGTTACTGCATTAATGATCTCTATACAGTCATGTGGAGCTGGATCTGTTATGTTCGAGGGTAACAATGTGGCAGGATTGAGTATATTGCAGCGTCTGATTTCTATGTGTGGCTGGAACAATGTCAATTCATAACCTGTCAGTCGTGCTATAGTCAAGTGTTGAGTCTGTGTTCTGTTTAAAAGAACTTCCACAGAGTGTGGAACTTGTACTGTCAGGGGATGTCCTAACACTATGGAATCACTTTGTCGGATTGCTAAGGCTGTCGCTGCAACTGATTTTAAGCACGCAGGCAGGGCCTGGGCTACTGGGTCTAGTGTACTCGAAAAATAAGCACAAGGCTTATGTGAACCTGCTTGGTCTTGTGTGAGGACAGATAATGCTGTGCCATCACGTTCTGTAACGAAAAGTGTAAAAGGTTTGTTGTAACATGGTGTTGCTTGCTGGTGCTTGACATAATGCTTTCTTTAATTCATCAAAAGCCTGTGTGTGTTCCTGAGTCCAAGGGAGGTCAGTCGAAGTCGCTACCTCCTGTGTTGTCAACTGTATAAGTGGCTTGGCTAGAAATGCGTACTGGGGAATCCATTGTCTGCAGTAAGAGGTGAGGCCAATGAAGGCCCGCACTTCCTTTTGTGTCTTGGGTTGCGGTAAGTGTGCAA
The DNA here is from genome assembly GCF_964263255.1 of Lissotriton vulgaris. Classification (NCBI taxonomy): domain Eukaryota; kingdom Metazoa; phylum Chordata; class Amphibia; order Caudata; family Salamandridae; genus Lissotriton; species Lissotriton vulgaris. The sequence continues at coordinate 163,632,062 of NC_141686.1, read as the reverse complement.
TTAACTGAATGCGGTCAGGTGTTAGCTGTCTCCCCCTCTTGGACAGCAAGTGCCCAAGGTACACCACTTGCTGAACACAGAATTGTAACTTTGAAGGGGACACCTTGTGTCCCTTGTCAGCCAAGAAATGCAAAACCGTCAGTGATGCATGTTCACATTCAGGTTCGCTACGGGCGGTGATCAACAGATCATCGACGTACTGGAGTAGGGCAGTGTTAACTGGCATGTGAATACTGTCAAGTTGTCTTTTCAATGCTTGGCTGTAGATGCTGGGGCTTTCTGTGAATCCTTGAGGTGCGCGTGCAAATTTGAAGCTACGGCCATTTAAACAGAATCCGAAAAGATATTGGCTCTCCGGATCAATGGGGACACTGAAGAAGGCGTTCTTGAGGTCAATTACAGTAAAGAACGTCGCCTCTGAATCAATAGCAGTCAATAATTATGAGATGTCGGGGACCACAGGATACTGTGGTACAATGCATTTATTTAATTCTCGCAAATCAATCACCAACCGATAAACTGGAGGTGCATTCGGGTCAGTACGTTTAAGAATCGGAATGATAGGGGAATTACATAGATTGGAGTCGGTTTCTACAACCACTCCCTGTGCAATGAGCTCTTCAATGATTTCCAGTAAAGCCACTACAGCATCGGGTGGTAACTTGTATTGTCGGATTCGGGGTAGTACAGCTCCTGGCTTGAGTGTAACTCGGTATGGTGTAATGTGCATACAACCTACATCAGTTGGGCCTTGCGCCCACAAATGTTCTGGTACATTTTTCAATCTGACATCAAAATCTCGTAATACATAGTGACCCTTAAAGTCACGCAAAAACAGTCTAACTCCTTCCGGAGAACAACATATTACAGCTCCTAGGGCTTTCAGTGTCTTGATACCTAACAAGTTTTCTGGACATGACTTCGTGAGCAATAAGTCTGTAGTACGTGACAATGGACCAACTGCTAGGGGAACAGGTTTCGATACTTCATCAACAATAGGCTGTCCTGAAAATCCAAGGGAAACATTCTGTGAGCCTGAGAGGGGTGCCCCTGGAACCTCGTCGTGACTTATTGTTGTTCGACTTGCCCCTGTGTCATTCAAAAACTTTCTATCTTTTCCGAATACTTGACTATGTACATAAGGACCCTCTTGATCTACAGGAACTTCAATGAGAGGCAAGCCAACCTCCCTCTCTAGGCTCTTTCATGAGTATCGCTGATAGTCGGGGTAATCAGATTGTGCATACTGGTACATCTGCTGTGAAACTTGCTGTGTCGCGGCAATGGGCTGTGGATGTGGTACCGCTACTGTCTGTACTGTCTGTTGTGGAGCAGGCATAGGCTGTACGTTCTGTGGAATATGTTGCTGAACCTGGTGTTGGACCTGGTCCTGTCTAGGCTGACGTGGTCTCTCTTTAGTCTTTCCTGTTGCTATATTGTATTTCAGAACCGTACATTCATTCACATAGTGACCTGGCTGTTTACAATAGTTGCATGTCCCTTTAACGGGAGCCGCCGTATTATTTGACTGTGTCATACCCTTTTTCTGACCGTCAGCTGGAACTGACTGAGCAACTAACATTTTCATTTTCGTATCTTTCATACGTCTCTGTTCGTGATCTTGTTCTTCCCTAATTCTATTCTGGTGGTACTGTAACATTTGTAACATTTGTGACGGCGTATTTGCTTGCCATGTACTTTCTACTTTCAAAACACGGTTCTTAACTTGAGGCAGGGAATTCTCGACTAATTTTGATACAAAAAGGTGTGGGTATGACTCGCTACTTGTTTTCAGGCCACTGTTAATAATAAAACATTTCTCGAATCTGGAATAAAAATCACTAGTGTCTTCATCGTGTTTCTGTTTACAGGCTGAAATTGCGTCCCAGTCTTCCTTTTTAGTTGTTAACAGTCTAGGCAAAACCTGTACCAATAAACCTGGTAATGCTTTAGCTTTATCCCCAAGGCCTAAACCTGCGGTACAACCATTTTCTTCGACTTCTAATGCAGCCCAATCAATCTTTGTGTCTCCCACCTCCCATTCTTTCTCCTTTAGTTTCTCGTAAATTCCAGCAGGCAACAGTACTTTTAACATTTTCATAATATCTGTATACGTGTAATCGCCCATGAGTAACATATCTTTAATCTCTCGGTGAAAACCTGCAGGGTCTTTATCATGACTGGGCACTATTTTCTTCATTTCCAATAATTCCATTTTAGTGATGGGTGTGTATACGAATACACGTTCTAGTGTGTTATCGTCTTTTCTGACCGGATGTACTTCCCGTAAGGGATTCTGTCTGTCAAAGTAAAACATTTTTCTTTCTGAGGGTGGTGGAGCTGACATAAACTGTGGTTTCAGGAAAGCACTATACTTGTGTCTATGTTCTAGAATTTCTTTAATTAAATCAGTACCTAGGCCTCTCCATCTATTTGAGAGCAGTTCTACTAATATATCCGGTAAGGGACCTGGATCAGAATGTTGGCTTTTAAACAACGTAATGAGATGCTGAATCATGTATATACCAGCTAATTTTTGTTCATCAGGGGAAAGGTTCAAAAATGTCTGTGCTACTGTATCATCATTGTATGAACTAGAATTGTTAGCCCATTGTACTGCGGACCGGGCTAGTTCTTGTTCATCCATGGAATTGAGTGCATGGTACCCCATTCGATCTTGAAGTATTTTATCGGTAGCCTGAAACATATGTTCAGGAGAACTCGGATTTGATATAGCAGAGAGAAAAAGTCTTTTGCTTTCTGGACGTATTGTTTTCTTAAGGTATCTTCCCTTACCTACATATGCTATCAGCTCTTTGTCTGACTGTTGCGAGGTTTCTGCTAGATCCTCTATATCATCCTCCTCTTGCGAGGAAGTTGGATCGTCTAATTCAAATTCTTCTTCAGGTGCTCGCTGGGCATGTATATCTATTATTTCTTTACGGATCTTTCTAACCATATGATGTACACTGTTCTCCTTATCATGTTTACCCTCCGACATATTCTGGCTCCATCTAATCAGTCTATTCATCTCACTTTGCGGAAAACCTGCCTGATCTTGTTCTCTTATTAAACAATTAACCAAAAATCGCATTATTAAACCTTTAGTCTCAACTTTCTGACGTGACATGGCTTCAGCAACAGACTCCGGTCCTTCTCCTGTTCTAATAAAATAATACAATTTGTCTAGATGTTCTGGCATTTCTGGTAGTAATATCAAATAATCTGTAACGCGTCTCAAACGTATGGACGCTAACAACATGGGTCCTGACGTACCAGGCACTGGGTCATATCTGCAGTCTGTAAGTTCTCTTCTAAGTAGTTCGGCCGGAACGCCTTTCGGTGTCCGAGCCTTTGCTAAATCTCTCATTGTAACTCGGTGTAACTGTGGGTGTGTTTGATAACCTCCTGTAACACCTCCTGAAGTGGAGGCTTGAGCATAATCGGGCTGTAGGGTCGGTACCTGCTGTAGCTGGGTTGGGTCCTGGACCACGCCAGTCCCAAAAGGATTTAATGGATGCAGTTGTTGAATACCGGGGGGGACAACGGGAACGGGTGTGGGTAGCGGACCTGGAGGGATCTGCTGTTGCGGACCTGGGGGCAGATGATCATGGGGTAGGAGGCCGTCAACGGGTACAGGTGGTGCGGGTACATGGGCAGGTGCAGTAGTATATGTAGGAGCTACATCGTCTAAATAGGAAGAAATAAAAATGTCTGCTGCAGTCTTGTGACGTAATTTAGTCGGAACCAATGGAGGGGGCAGATCTTTTGGTATTTCCGGAGTGGCCTTAGGTAAACCCTCGGCCAAAAGAGTATACATACCATTCACAAGAGTGTTTCGTTGTCGGTCTACTTGTTCTGCTTTAACTTGTATTCCTTCTTCAACTAGTACGTTTTCTCGGGCTTTATCTGAATCTTCTCTATGTTTTTCTGCTTTTCGGAATTCTTTCTCTGTACGTCTATGCGATTCTTTACGCCACAATTCTATGGCATCTTTCTGAGATTGTCTGGCCTTCTTTTTCCATAGCGCTTCTTCTACTCTCATGATGCAATCTGCATCCCATGTCCCTGTAACGGGCCATCTATATTTCTCGTCTAGGTTCTTAGTATAATCGACCCATAAATCTAGATATAATATGGCATCTAAGCCGTGCTTATGGTACATGAAATTTCCGGGAGTGTCCCTAGGTGGGACAGGAATCGCTTCCTCTAGTATCCCTTTCCTAGTTCCTAACTGTCTTAACTTTGAGAACAATGGCATCTTGATATTTGGTACTTGACACTTACTCGAACCTGAACACACTTTTTACACAGAAACACAGTAATGTATATCAAACAGTCACTCATACCACGACATTAATCACATAGAAACATTTTGAACACATATTGACTATACATGAATTCTATAACGAAAACAAAATCGAACCGTTGAAGACACGAATTACTTGATATACTGCTAAACAGTACAGATACACTGCTAAAACAGTGCAGACCAGGTCTGTGTACCCAAACCCGTCTTGACCGGATACATAGTAATGCACCCGTCTAGATGCGTCCCCAGCAACGGTACTCACCGGGAAGCACGGAACGGAAGGCCTCGGAAAACTCGTCAGAACTGGACCGGACTGGACTCGACTCGACTCGTGACGTCACAGACACGTCGGAACTGGTGGGCCTCTAGACACCTCGGACCTTGCTCTCTCGGCTGGGCTCTGGTCGGGATCCTACGCACTCCTCACCGCCTCGTCTGGGTGTCGATCGCAGTCTCAGTCACCTCCGTTGGCCTGAGGGAGATACAGGAAATCCTGCGGGTACGCGTAGTTGTCCGTCACGGCTGTGGCAGGGGGCTAGGCCTGCAACGCACCGCCGGCGTGTAAGGTGGGGGAGGGGTCCCTATTCGGGCGCCAAATTAATGTGGTAAATAAATATTTACCGTCGGAATTTCTATGCAGTAAAGTTCAATAAAATAACTCAATCGGAAATGAGAGGCAGAATCCGTGATATCTGAGTTTATAAGGGTTTTATTCCATAAAATGGAATGGTTCGAACCAGGGTATCATGTTCCTTTCACCATTAAGGATCAGGAAGGAATAGACAATACTTTATTAACAGAATACAATATATATAGTCAATGCATATAATGGTGATGGATACAGAAGGCGTAACAGCTGAGAGAAACGAGATAAGAACACATGTGCGTAACAGAAAGGCGTGCACGAGGGCGTACACAGAGGTGTGTGCTAGAAACGTCACATGAAAGTGTCACAAGTGGGTGGATACATAGTGGAATCTTGCAATGTCAGCAGAAATCTGTAGCAAGGATGCGCGCGCAGCAGCATGACGTGTGACTGACGTGAGGCTGGAGGGTGCAGGGGACTTGACATTTTGCACTAGAGGAAAGAGACAGAAGTCTGGCATGTCAGATCGACTCGTTCCTAAATCATATCTGATATCTGGTGTTTAGGGAACTATATTATCTAGAAGGAAAGGTCTCTTGGGCAGAGGCTACTCTATACTGACTATTAATGCGTGCATATGTGACTACGTGTCTGCGTGTAATGCGAGGGGCCAAGGGCCTACCATGGTAACGGGAGCAATGAATTACTTGCATGGAGACAGAGAGGCCGGGCCCTTTGCTCTGCAGCCAGGGAATTGTTTATCTATTCTGCTAGACTGGAATGTGTTTTCGAGGATCTGAGCTCGGCTATACTGATAACTTGAAGGCAAAATACTGTCTTTGGCAGGCAAGCAGGCCGAGCCGGGCACCGCTCGCCACGCAGGGAGTAGGACAGAGGTCAGGGATGTATCCCACGTTGCAGCTTTCAGAAGGCAGAGAGCAGAAAGGGCTCGATGGCAGACATCAGGGCCTAGCTCTGCAGGGCTAGGAAAACGTGAAAGTGCACCATGAAAAGACGTTGGCAAGGCATACTTAGGAACTGAATTATCGATCCATTCATGGTGGATCTGAAAGAGGACATGTTAACGTTGGACGCAAATGTATTTGCGTCTTCATAATTGGTCGAGGAGGGAAGTTACATGCACTTTAAGCTCGTACATGGAGACGGTGGGGTTCACGTTAGGGGACACAATTGACCATATAAATTCATATTACCTCACTACCAGGGTGTATATTAGTAACCCATCACCTTTCATTTGGGGGGGTGGCGGCTATGTTGCAAAGTCATCCTCTGCCCTGGGCACCCCCCCCCTACGTTTTGCTGACCGATACTGGTGATAAGTGAATCTGACTGACCCTGAGCTCTGCCTAACCAGGCCCAAGGCCAGGAACTTCAGGAAGAAGTTCAAGAAGTTTTGGAGAACTTTGGACCAACTTTGAAAAAAAGCTCCATAGAGGGACTGACTCAACCTGGCCAGCCAGGCTGCTTGCCTTCAACCGCGAGCCGGCCAAGCCATCCAGGTTCATCCCGCTAAAAGCTCCATCGCTTCAACTTCCAGAGATTGACCGGCACTAGAGAAAATCTGAAGCCGACGAACGTTCACCAGATCCGGCTACTTGAGGAGCATCGAGAGACCCCTGCGGGAAAAAGCTCCATAGAAGTTTCTAAGTCCGCTCATAGAAAAGGTGGCCGGGAGCAACCGCGAGAGCCAAGCCACCTGCCTTCCACCGTGTGTCGGCCTGGATTCCTGGGGTGTTATATTTCATTAAATCTTTGAAAATTCATATCTCCGGTTCCGTACATTGGATTTTTTGTCGTTTGGTCTCATTTTAAAGATAAAAATATTTCCTATTTTCATAAATAGTGTTGTTTTTTTATTATGTGTTGTGTCTTAATTATTTACTGATATGGTGTTTTTAAATGCTTTATATACCTTTCTTTGAAGTTAAGCCTGTCTGCTTGCAGCCACGTTACCATGGTTTGAGCATAGGAATAATTTTCTAAAACCTATGCTTAGTCCTATCATGTGTTAGTGGCCTTATTGCCAGTGGTAGACCTACATTTGCCCCTACCAATAACCCACTTTCCAGCAGGCACAGTAAAGGTTTCAGTAATTTGAACCTGAGCTGACCCCTGCTAGCTATGGCACAGAGCACAAAGCTCAACTTCAGAAAATATATAAAGCATTTAGCAGTACCAAAACAGTTAGAAAGATTCACAACACAAAACAATAACAATTCCCCTCAAATTATAAAAAATGAGAATATTTTAATGAAACAAATGACACCAAAATGACAAAAATCCAATGACAAGAACCGGATATGTTTTAATTTTAAAACAAAAATAGTCACAAAAAGCACAACGCACAAACTGTGGGCAACCAGTTTTGCTAGACCAGGACAAGGGTGAGATCTGTGGCCAACCACAATGCAGCGTGGGTCAGATACGCAGATTAGGGTGGTCGTGGCTGTAGAGTTACCTTGGACTTCTGCAAGAAGGTAGAGTCCTCAGTGAGGCGAGGCTGCAGACCTGATATGAAGATGGGAGAAAGGGTCCACATCCTACACAGAAGAACTGGCCCAGGGGCGTTGTTTTATGGAAGACTGATGCTGAACTTGATGCAAACATGCAGCCTATTATGTCTAGACCCAAAGAAACATGGGCGCTCCTGAGAGAGCATCTGGTAGAATTGCAAACTGATATATCTGACACTCGACCAACAGCTTCTCCAGACCCTACCTCTTACATTAACCAATCATATTCATGTTACTATATTAAATAATGATCTTTGTGATTGGTGTCATTCATGATATTGGTTGGCCAGAGCCGATGCCACTTTTGTTTAAATGTAATTGATGCACTGCGGTAATAACCAATATTGTTCCCTTGATTTGTGTCTGAGTCTATGCTTTGTAATGCATAATGTTTCACACAACAAATGTATGAACTTGGAAACGTAACACAGCACCTGGTGGATTTCTCCTCTCTAAAGAAGCCCTCTGGCCGAGACATTTTTGTGTAGCAGATGTACAGTAAATCACTTGACCCTGCCGTGCGTCAGGGCTGCAGAGCTACATCCCATACTGAGGTTTCTTTTTATTTCATTGGAGCCTGTCATCTCTTACGTCGATGTAGCTTGTTGTGATGTGCTACAAGGCCGTCCCACTGCCCTGCTCTTGGGATACTTGTGAGAACAAGCAGCATTCCTTCCTTCCTCAGTCTGAGCTCTCACTGCAGGAAGCGGCGAGCTTCACACTCGTTAACTCCAGAGAGAGCACCAGAGAAGCCATGGAGCTCAACAAAGACTCCTTCATCACAATGAACGACGGAAACCGGATACCGGTGCTCGGCTTCGGAACCTACGCACCGGAAGACGTAAGTCAACCGCCCCCTCTGCCTGCACTTCCTTTCTATTCGTGCATCTCCCAGCACAGCTGACAAGTCGTCTCGTGCCCTGTGACGGCGTCAGCCAGAATGGCCTGTAGCCGTTGGCCTTTTTGCAAACTACATACATGCCAACATTTTAAAACAGCAAAGTGGGGGATTTTGAAATAAGTGGGGGGAGCGTAATTTTCCCTTAAAGGTGGGCGAGTCAACAAAGTAGCAAAGAGAGCCCAGCCAGAGCCGAGCCAAGTGTCTGACTCGGATGTGCGAGCCCTAAAAATATTTGCTGTATAAATCATGCAAATCTCATTTAGTCTCTTCTAAATTCAAAGTGTACTTCTTTAACACGTGGGAGCTCTGACATTAGAGCACATTATAGCACTGCTCTGAGATTAAGTACTTATTAAAGTGATAGTGGAGTAAAATTCTGAACGCGCATATTTGAATGTGTTTTTGTTCAGCATAATGAAGAAAAAAAGGTTTTGGTAAAATAAAACAATTGCCTAACACTGGCGTGATTTATCTACGTTTTCTGGTTTCACTTTGTACAAATCAGCGTTACATGGGTATCTATTTGTCTTTCTGTATGTTAAGGCTTTGTTTTTACCTCTTTAGTGCAAACATATGTAATTTTTAAATATAGTGATAGAGCGAGCTTTAGAAAATATTTTATTCTAGCTCGTGATGTCATACTCTCATAATTTGAATTAATATATTAAATGCACTGTTGCATGATTTATTTTACTAATCCAACCTAGATTAAGTTTGCACCACACATGAACACGCGGGAAACTAATTAAATGTGCTCTTGTTGCAATTGCAAGTCTGTTTTTGTAACACATTATTAATATTGTCCTGTTTGTTATGTCTGTCCTATTGTCTTTGTCACTATTAATATGCAGCTGATCATTCATGGCATGTGCTTTTATATGTGCTTACATGTATGTCCTATGTTGTGTTTGTCTGTCTGTATATTATTTAATCATCTTTTTACTCTTTCAGAAACATAAAGCTGGATTACATGAAGAATGGTAGTTATTATATGTGTTGCTTTATTTGTTTGCTTTTGCTAAATGTCTTTTATTAGTGGGTTAATTATTAATTAGCAAGGGCTGGGTGGTACAGAAGGGTTTGTTTTACCTGAATTAATTATTCTTTTGTGTTTGTTTAAATAATAGTTTTCTGAAAAAGTGATGCAAGCTGAAAGTGGCACAGTGACGCAATCAGAAGTGGCGCAGAAAAGGCCTCCTGCTGTTGTTGAAAGCCACATGAGAAACCCATATTTTGAAGTGGTTGATAAACTTCTATTTTGAAAACACTAGAAAATGGACTGCTAAAGTCGACTCTGTGGAGTGGGTTTGGATGTGCCACACAGCTCAGAACGGTCTGGCTCAAGGCTAAAAGGAAGAGACGTGACAAGATTTCATACTGCTTGAACATTTTTGCTACAAATTGTAGCGGACTAAGGAACTGTTGCCAGAATTCTGTGCATGAACAATGACTTTGTGTAAAGCCTGGTCTCGTGGTGGACGATGTCACAGTTTACTGTGGCGTGAGGTGATTCAGCCAATGGAGAGCCAGAATTCAGCTGTTGGAATGTGAAAAATAGTTAGCTCAGCTTAAATTAGGGTATAAGAATAGGCTTTAGCTGCAAACTTTTGGCTTACGCTCTTGATTCCAGAAGGACGTGTTCTGCTGTCCGATGATTACACGTAAGAAATGTAACTTTTAAGACTTTGTTTTCAGGCGATGAGGGTAGCGACTGAGAGATAGTTAGGTTTTGGAAATGCTCTTCCTTTTCACTTATTTCTGCTAATTAATAATGTTATCTTGAAATAAGCTCTCTTTATAAAATGTTGAATAAAACTTATATGACTTTTTCTAATGCTTGCTTAATAAAGTTCCAAACCTAAGTTTTCTTAAATATGTTTTAATAAACTTTTTAAAATGACAAGCTGGTCTTGTTTATTGTAGATAGTTTATTGCATAAAGTCTTAAATAACATATGATCCATTCACCTCACTCACTATGTTTATGGGCCTGGTATTGATTAGTAAGTGTGATAGTGGATTGAGCCATCATTTCTAAAGAATTTTAGTTTCTGGGCTCTATCAATTTGGTAGCTTCAGACGGTTTATATGTTGTTTTTGACATGTATGTTACATATATGTTGGTATAGACATAGGACTGATGTTTAACATATGTTAAGTTTTTGATTTTGTCAGGTTGTTATATGTAGTCTTAAGGAATGTTTCCAGCAGTGTGAAAGATTCCTGGTTAATTGCCGGCAAGAGTAGTGTAGCTAGAAGAGTTACACAGTGCATTTGTCTGTTTCAAAATTGTGGTATAGCATATATCACGTGTTGTGGGCGTACAACACAAGTTTAGGGACCTTAGATTGAATGGTTGAATGTATAGTGAGGATTGTCTATGAAATTGTAGCATTAAGCAGAGGGACCTGGTGAGCCTGTTTTAAAACTTTCTGTGAAGAGAGTAGTAGATATATCCAAGCTTGTGTGAAGGGTAAGGGTTGTTTTCTCTTCCAAGGTTAGAGTCCTAGGAAGAAAAATAAGCGTTGATTTCTCTTCCAAGGTTAGAGTCCTAAGGAAGGAAATAAGCGTTGTCTATTCTTATCAACGCCTGACGTTTTCTGTGGTTGGTTCAAGTCCTGCCAAGAATTCGTGTGTGTATGAGCAGGGTTTTCCTTGTTTGAAAGTGTGTGAATGCTTTGTAAAACTGAAGGGTAGGGTAAGAATTACTCTATTGGCAATTGAGACTATTCTGTGAGAATAGCGTTGTCTATTCCACACTAGGGATACTTGAATGAATGTGTAAAACTAATTCTCTGTTAGAGAAGCAGACAAATGGTTTGTTTCCATGTTGTTGTTAATTGCGTTTTAAAAAGATAATAGGAAAACGTTTTTGAGCCTTCATGGTGAAGAATGCGCTATTTTAAAATATTGTAAAGCGCTCTGAATGCCTTTAGGTAAAGTCTGTGCTGTTTAAAAACATTAAAATGTGTTTTGCGCTATTTAAATGCATTTAAAAGCATTGCGCGTTATGTAAAATTCATTTAAAAGTGCCCCGATCGATAATTGTGAAGGAGGGGCTATTTTAGGAGTGAGAGCGTGTGGGGACAGCCTGCAGCTGCAGCCTGCTGCATACGTCAGAGCCTGCCGCGCTCTGATTGGTTAATGAGCCTAGAGGGTCCGGACAAGGCAGCGCTCTTAATGGCTGATGTATGATTAATCATTGAAATATTATTTGCTTTGCAAGTGTTCCCGTTCTGGTTTGGCAGTTCGCGCTATGAAGAAGAAGTGGCTGATAAATTGTGATTTGTATATGTTGGTCAACGAGTGTTGTACGATTATAGGGTGAAGTGAAGCGTTATGAGCTCGTTGGATTGTAATTGAGAATATCCCCGTTTTTATTTTGATTGCTGGATGCGCGCTAATGTTTTAAAACAAAGCGTGTAGCTAATGTTTGTCCCGAGCATTTTGTGAAGGAGGGGCTGCTGCTTTGGGAGAGCTGTCAGCTGCAGCGGCTGTCTACGTCAGCCGCCGCGCTCCCATTGGACCAAAAGCCGTCGCGTCATCAAAGAGCCGCGCTCCTATTGGGCGAGGCTCTCTTAGCTGTGTTCCGATTCGCTGAGGCTCCGTGTGTTGTCAGAATTGTTGCTTTGATATGGTGTAACTTGGAGAGATACTGTACCACAATGTGCCTTTTGCTCTGGGGATTTGATTTATTCACGAAGGTCACGTTTTAATTAGGCGGGTTCCGGCGAGGTTTCTGTATATTTATATTCTTTGGCAAATTAGATTGTCATTGCTCGGCACGACGGGGCCGTGCTGTGATTTGTTAAGATCCTGGCGTGTCATAGAGAAGGTCGCGCACCCATTGGCTGTTGACGCGCAGCGTCATAAAAGGGCCGCGACCTCATTGGTTGAGGCTTTGTGAGCCTCGAGGTTATTTATTTTTATCTCCGCTTTTGTTCCCTCAGTAAACAGCTGAGTTTAACAGCTGATGTGAGCGTTCGAGCGTACACATTGGTCAGGGTGCCGCTGCATCATAGCAGGGCCGCACCCTGATTGGTTGAAGGGCCGTAGTGTGTGTTACAGCGGAGTTGCGCTGTGATGCGAGGTTGTTACACTTTTAAGTGTCCCTGTTTCCTCGCTATTGATTTAGAGTTTGTAGTTTGTCAAGTTGAGAGCGAGTGGGAGAGCTAGAGGCTGCAGCTACTGTATATGTCACAGCCACGCTCTGATTGGGCGAGGGTCCGGAGTAGCTGTGTTTTCATTGGGCAAAGCCTGCCTTTGTATATATTGAGATTGTTGGGTTTGGTACTAGCGCGTGAGGGAAATGCGCTTTTAATTGTGAGGGTTTCTTACATTATCAGGTCGTGTTAATGAGGAGCCGTGCACTGTGTCACGGGAAGAGCTGTGACCTCTTGGTCAAGGAGAAGAGCTGTGCTATGATTGGTTAAAGACGCAGGAGCGTCATAGAGGAGCTGCGCACCCATTGGCTGGTGACGCGCAGTGTCACTGGAAAGGCCGCGACCGGATTGGTTGAGGCTCGGGTGGGCACTGTTATTGAATATCGAGGAGTTGCCTGCCTGCCGAAGAGGCTTTATCAAAGGGAATTAAAGCGCTGTGATCGCTGTAATTGATTATAGCCAGCTGTGAATAAATAAAAGAATTCAGAAACACAGTAAATAAATAAAATAATTCAGAAATACTTTAAAAGTGTATTTGGCAGCAGGAGGCAAATTTAAAGCTGATTATTGCAGGGGGAGGTCTAGCAAGACATTATATTTAAATTAAAGGGAAACACATTAAGTTTTCTTTTTCCACAGCTGATGATGCAGAAAGGTGTGTAAGTGCAAATAAATGTATTAAAAATATACCCAGTCACATTAAAGTGTTGAATAAATGTTTTATATTGCTGTTTTGTAAATACATATTTCTTTCCAGGTTTATTAAAAATAAAGATACAGGTAAATTAGGAGTTATATTAAATTGATCAGGTTATAAAGTTATACTTCACCTGACCTTGTTAAATAAATTAATTAATTGATCAGTAAACGCTATTAGGCCAATTAAGTGAACGTAATTATTTTAATTAATTTTAATAAAGGTAAGTATATTAAAACATGGATCAAAATTATTCAATGAAGAAGAAAATGTTTTTCTGCTATCAGAAAATGGAAAATATTTTTGAAAAGGTTAAAAAGGTTGTTGCTACATGTGAGAGCAAATTAATGAATAAACAGGTGAGTAATGAAGTAACTGGTCATAATAAAAATACAAATGCTAAAGATGTAGTTTTAAACGATACATATTCTGAAAGAATACCACCTCCCCCAAAAGAAATCATTTTTAATGAAAATTCGATTCCCAAATCAGTGAATGTAAATAATAAATATGTCAGAGTAGAATTAATTGATCAGTGTAAAAATGATGTTGTAAATACAGATCAGGATAGAAATTCAAGCAAAAGCCCAGAGCAGATTAATGTAACGCCAAGAGTCCGAGTCCAGATTAATGTAGTCCCAGTCCAGACCCTTTCTCAAGGTGTCTCAACAGGTAGGTATAATGAGATGCCTAGTATTTCTGAAAGTAATATTCCTGATCATGTAAGTTCTACAAATGATTTAATTAAGCAGTTAACGTCAGACATGGAAGCAGTGACAGTTCCTGTGACAATTGAACCTGTTCCCCCAGTGCTTAGAAAAGAAGAAACTAGTCCCACAGCTTTAACGGTCTCAATTCAAAAGTTTGCTGAAAAACTTTATTCTAATGTACCTGAAAATAAGTTAGTAATGATTACAACTAAGCAAGAGAGAGTGATGACTGTAGTTTCACCTAGTGAAAACTCTGACGTTGACCTGATTGACCTGACACAGCCTGGTGAGTATAAATTACTGGATAATACAATAAGTATAGACAGATTAAAAAGATTGCAGGATGATGAGGACATTGAAGGATTGAACAATACAGGTAGGTTTGCCTCTGGCCATATAAAAGATTTAATTTGGGCTTTGAGAAAAAGGGGTAGTCTGAATAAATGGAAAACAAAATGGACAAAGAAAAAAGAGAAGGAAAAAGCGATTTTAATTGTTGTAGGTGAGTGTAAAAATCCACAGATGCAGGATGAGATAAATCAGCAGCAGCAGTTACTGAATGAACAGCTACAAATTCAGCGACAGGTGGTGATTAAGCAGAATGAGATACCTCCGCCGCCATTTCTAAATTATGTTAATGAGCAGAAATACAATACAGATACAGGATTCAGTGGAGTCCAGGAAAACAGACCTGATCCAGTTAAAATTGCAAACAAGCAGGGAAACTCATTTCCTATTGTTCCACAGTACAAGATGAAGCCAGAAACAATTCCTGTTATTGAAACATTGATTAAGCAGGGTGTCCTAAAAGAGATTGAGAACAGTCTTTGTGATTCACCAGATTTGGGAATTAGAAAGCCAGATGAAATGTACAAAATAGTACAGGACCTGAGAAAGGTTAATGAGATAGTTATCACTTGTTGTCTTATTGTGCCCAAACTAGTAGAGATCCTTTATCAGATACCACATGATACTGAGTGGTATTGGGTTCCAATGCACCCAGAGAGTCAAATAATTTTTGCTTTCAGGTTCCAAGAGAGAGAGAGAATTCCCAGACAGGTAACTATTGAGAGAATTAAAATGATTGAAGCAATGGAATTCCCTAAGACACAAAAACAGGTAAGAATGCTCCTAGGCATGCTTGGTTACTGTTGCCAATGGATTAGTGCTTTCTCAGGATTTGCAAAACAATTGCGGAGACTGACAAAAGCAGATAATATAAAAGACCCAATTGTCCTGACAGAAATAAAGCTTGAAGCCATTAAGCAATTTAAAAAGAGTTTGTGTGAAGCTCCTGTTCAGGGCATGCCAGACTTCAACAAAGAATCTGAGCTTTTAGACCAAATAGCAGAGATAAAATGTGCTGGAGAGAAAAATGATTATGTCTCAAAAGGTAATGAGCACGCAAGTACCATTGTTAAATTTTGTGCTCAGAAGAGGGTTGCAATCAAAGGGGAAAAATTCAATGAACATGTTTCAAGCATCCTCATACTAATATTTGCAATTCAGACATGGCAAGAGTTAAAACAATTACAAGATGAGGCACATGATGAGGACAAAAACACATGGCTCAAAGAGGGTTTCAGACAGCAAGAGGAAGATGAAATTTGGGTTTACAAAGGTGGCGGACCTGTTAAGACCAATTGTATGATTGCTGACATGGCACAGATGTACCATGGTCCAGGTCATTTAGCAAGAGACACAATGATTCAACTGTTCAGGGAAACATGTCTGACATGCCAGAAAAACAATGCAGATCAAAAGACAATTGAGAATTTGGGAACCATAGGCCGGGAGGGTGGTTCATTTGCAAAAATTCAAATAGATTTCTTTGAAATGCCCCAACATAACAAACTGAGATATGTCCTAGTCATCATTTATTTACTTTCAAAGTGGTTAGAAGCTTTTCCAACAAGAAAGAATGATACAGTTTCTGTATTCCATCAGTTGGGAACAGATGTGGAAAAGGAGCTGGCTCATGATCTATTGCCAAGAGACTTGGTCAGAACAAAGGTTCATCGAAGGAGAAACTGTCTAGTACCCAAGTGGCAGAAAGCAAGTCAGGTGACAACAGATACTGGATGGATGCATATCAGTAATACCCTTTGTGTACCTGAACCTGATAACACTGATGAAGACAGTGAAGACACTACAACTGATTCAGACTCTGAAAAAGAAATTCCTGAAGAAAATCCAGATCTTGAAGATCGACAAGGTGGTCGACATCTGGATGATGATGTCAAAAATTCAGATCTTGAAGATCGACAAGAGGGTCGACATCTGGATGATGATGTCAATGTGAATGAAACATTGAATGAAGAAGATCTAGAGATTGTGATTCTAGATTCAGAAAATGAAGAAAATTTGCTAGAAAAAGAATCTCAAGCAGAAAGAGAAGATTCAGAAGCAGAAAATTCTGAGCAAGAAGATAATCTAGTCCAGGAGAGTATTGAAAAGCAGAAGAGTAGCTCTGAGTGTGGGAACAAGAATCCTGAAACTGGGAAGCTGAAGGTGATCCCTGAAGAAGAGGAAGAATTACCAAGTACCAGCTGTAAGGATGATGTTCCTAATGGAGTGAAGCTGCCGAGTAAAGAAGTTCCTTGGTACAGATTTAAAGTCTCAGAATATGTTACAGATGGGAGTAATGAAGAGTCTGAGATAAGAAAGTTCAGAAAAAGAGCTTGGAAAGCTGAATGTAAAGAAAGCAAGCCTAAGAAGAAACTCTTGAGAAAAGGTGATGTCTGGCCTAAAGATTTAAAGTTCAAATATGAAGCGTCAAGTCAGAAGAGTGATTCAGACAAAAAAGAGCAAGTTGAAGAGAAGATTGAAATGATTGCCAGGAAAAGCAAAAGACCATTAAGACCAAATGTAAAATACAAATTTTCAGAATGGGCCTACATAACTATTTCTCCAATAGTTGAGGAGCGCAGTAGCAGTCAGGTGGTCTTGAAAGAAAATGGTGACAATGACTAAGTTTAGTTTTCTTTAAGTTAAGGTTTATTTTTGGCATAAGGCTGAAGAAATTGTGTTATGGTGACACAAGGTCGAAGAAATTGTGTTAGCTGGAAACACTTCTATGTAAGACACTAGGTCGAAGAAAACATGTTTTAGTTTGAAAAAAAAAAAAAAAAAAAAAGGGGGTATATACTATGTACTAATTTTTCAAAAATTTTCAAAAATTTACTTTTGTTTTTTGTTTTATTTTATAAATACTCAGATTGATATTTGTTTTGTTGGTGCAATTCAAAATGTAGTTATGCAATTTAAAATTTAGTTCCCTAAATTCATTGGGGGCTGGGGATTCAAAGGTGGAAAGGATCCAATTTAGCTGAATAAAGAAAGGGTATAGGATATAGAATTAGTAGAATGTAGGACTCAATACTAATTATGAGAATTGCAGAAATATAGATGAAATTAGAGCTGAAATACTAATCCTGAGTAAGCCTGAAACATGTTCAATAGATAAAATTTTAAATTAAAATTTTTGGGGTGTTGTTTGGTGATTTTGAAATCACCAGATGAGGGAGTTGATAGAGCGAGCTTTAGAACATATTTTATTCTAGCTCGTGATGTCATACTCTCATAATTTGAATTAATATATTAAATGCACTGTTGCATGATTTATTTTACTAATCCAACCTAGATTAAGTTTGCACCACACATGAACACGCGGGAAACTAATTGAATGTGCTCTTGTTGCAATTGCAAGTCTGTTTTTGTAACACATTATTAATATTGTCCTGTTTGTTATGTCTGTCCTATTGTCTTTGTCACTATTAATATGCAGCTGATCATTCATGGCATGTGCTTTTATATGTGCCTACATGTATGTCCTATGTTGTGTTTGTCTGTCTGTGTATTATTTAATCATCTTTTTACTCTTTCAGAAACATAAAGCTGGATTACATGAAGAATGGAAGTTATTATATGTGTTGCTTTATTTGTTTGCTTTTGCTAAATGTCTTTTATTAGTGGGTTAATTATTAATTAGCAAGGGCTGGGTGGTACAGAAGGGTTTGTTTTACCTGAATTAATTATTCTTTTGTGTTTGTTTAAATAATAGTTTTCTGAAAAAGTGATGCAAGCTGAAAGTGGCACAGTGACGCAATCAGAAGTGGCGCAGAAAAGGCCTCCTGCTGTTGTTGAAAGCCACATGAGAAACCCATATTTTGAAGTGGTTGATAAACTTCTATTTTGAAAACACTAGAAAATGGACTGCTAAAGTCGACTCTGTGGAGTGGGTTTGGATGTGCCACAAAGCTCAGAACGGTCTGGCTCAAGGCTAAAAGGAAGAGACGTGACAAGATTTCATACTGCTTGAACATTTTTGCTACAAATTGTAGCGGACTAAGGAACTGTTGCCAGAATTCTGTGCATGAACAATGACTTTGTGTAAAGCCTGGTCTCGTGGTGGACGATGTCACAGTTTACTGTGGCGTGAGGTGATTCAGCCAATGGAGAGCCAGAATTCAGCTGTTGGAATGTGAAAAATAGTTAGCTCAGCTTAAATTAGGGTATAAGAATAGGCTTTAGCTGCAAACTTTTGGCTTACGCTCTTGATTCCAGAAGGACGTGTTCTGCTGTCCGATGATTACACGTAAGAAATGTAACTTTTAAGACTTTGTTTTCAGGCGATGAGGGTAGCGACTGAGAGATAGTTAGGTTTTGGAAATGCTCTTCCTTTTCACTTATTTCTGCTAATTAATAATGTTATCTTGAAATAAGCTCTCTTTATAAAATGCTGAATAAAACTTATATGACTTTTTCTAATGCTTGCTTAATAAAGTTCCAAACCTAAGTTTTCTTAAATATGTTTTAATAAACTTTTTAAAATGACAAGCTGGTCTTGTTTATTGTAGATAGTTTATTGCATAAAGTCTTAAATAACATATGATCCATTCACCTCACTCACTATGTTTATGGGCCTGGTATTGATTAGTAAGTGTGATAGTGGATTGAGCCATCATTTATAAAGAATTTTAGTTTCTGGGCTCTATCAATTGCATGAATGAAGGCCGAACGCTAACTGAGCACCAGTTACAATTGATATGACCATGTACATTTTTTTTCAGGTACACGGAGATTAAGGGGCATATTTACAATATTTTGGCATAATGCAGCAAAGCAAGCCTTCTAGCTGTGCTGTCCTACATAAAAAAAGACTGCAGGAATGTGCTGGATCTACAAGATACAATACATTCCTGTCCTTACTGCCGGCACACAAACTGAAGCCGTACGCCAATTTAGGCATCCTTGCACCATGGTGTAAGGGTGTCCGTTGTTGACATGATTGGTTTTGTGCAGGAAGAGACACCTTCCTGCACAAAAATAATTAAAGGAGGTTTTTCCTCGTTCTATGTGTGCTTACATGCGGACAGAGGGAAAACGAGGAGGAAATGTAAACTTTTTTTGCGTTACACCTGCCTTGGGAAGGTAGTTTAGACACTGCCCCAGATTTACGTTATCTGGGTCAGTGTCTAAACCATGGGTGTTGCGTGGGAATCCACAACATTAACCATGGAACTCCCCTTCCACTCCATATTTACATGGCCATAAAAAGCCGCACAAGGTGGATTTGCGTGACCTTATAAATATGGGCTGGCACACTGCGCATCCAGCGCGTCACAAAAGTGACACCCCGGTGGTGTAAAGATTGCTGGGACATTGTAAATATGCCCATAAGTGATTTGCCCAGAATCACAGGATTTCGACCGTTCAGAATTGGAAGTTTTAACGTGATGACAGAGACACCAGGTAGCCCTACTCTTTATAGACAGTGTCAGATATTATGTGAGTAACTTTTATGCACTTTATTTGGGCAATTATGTAAATAAGTTCCAATCACAACAAATAATGCATGCAGCTCAGGGGCTGGCTGCCATACACTGCATTGGGTATCTGGCTGTGCACAGCCAGTGCCTCCCTCTCACTAGGCCCCAGGCTGCTGTAATAGAGAACCCTGAGAAAGGCCTCAATGAATGCTTCAACACATTCCATTATATGAAACTGTGTGCACTGAACTCGAGGTATGCAGCGTCTCCTTCAAGAGGGGAGCTTTGTTTCAGAAGGAGGGTGGATTTGGTCGTATCTCATTATTTCTTGACAGCAGAGCGAGAGAGAAGAGAGTTTCCTACTGTGTATCTCCCACATCACAGTTAATGGCAGGACAGGCACTGCTTGCATAGTTGTAAAGAACTTTTTAGGATAAGCGATGTATGCCGGCATTTGAAATCAAACCAACCAATAGACTAGAAAAAGGTCGCTTTATTATAGGATAATGCTCACTGTCTCTCAAGCACATGCGTACACAAACACATGTGCACACACACAAAACACACATTCTCAAGTATATTTTGTTCCATTAAAACCATAGATTTACACATCACAATACAATAAATTAAAAAGGTTCACAGAAAATTAAAACAATTCTCGTCTTGAAATACCTCTTCCATAAAGCCGGATATATAGTGCAAATGTGATATCGCAAGGTGTACCGTTAGTGCAAGGCCAGTATAAAAGAGAAACAATGGAATAAACTTATCTCTAGACATCAGTAATACAAGTGGTGGTTGGCGGCAAATCACATCGGAGGGCGCAAAACACATAAACGATGCACATAATATACACAATACGTAATAATGTAAAAAGACATATAAAAAATCACATTACCTTACACTGCCACTGTTGAGCAGAAAGTCCTCTTTGTTCTGCAGCATGTTCCCAGAGCGTGAAGTCCACAGCCAACTCTCTCATCCAATCAAGACGCTGTTCTCATGCTGTTATGCAGCATGAGTGAAGCATCTTGATTGGCTGGAGCAGGCACGCTCTACTCTACTAAAGGCACTGTAGGTCTGTGTCTGGTCTTCAACTCAGCTGTGCAAGTCAGCTGGGTTGGTGAGGTTTGAATTATGTGACACACTGGAGCTAACTAGAGAAGATGGCCGCCGGACAGGAGCTCTAGGGAAGAGCTCTGGGGTTGGGGATATCCAAATATGGAGTAAATCCCTGAAAACCCTAGGTGCGACCTGGAACTCACTGAAGATATCGCTGAAGGCTCAGAGGAGAGGAAAATAGAAGGATCAGAGCTGAAAATCGCCGAAGAGAACATACCTGGTCAATGATCAATGAGGCTGACCAGCTCATCGGACACCACGGAGGACGGACCTCGGATTGCAGGCCTCGCTGCATGGACACTCGGAGCTGACACTCGGAGTCGGGGGCTGACCTACAGCGGACCATTGTTGTCGCCCTGGGCTGCTCGGAGCTGGAAAAGAAGAGTTTTCCTCGATGCTGAGAGCTGGGAGGCTTCGGGGACTGCACCTCCGATGACTGCAGGCCGGATCCGGTCATTGTGGACAGAAGAGGAGGAGCGACCTTGACAAGCGTCGGGCGAGGTACGAGCGCCCCTGCCCCACCGCGCTGCCCCCCCCGCCTGATTAAACACGGGGGAGAGGGATATCGAGGGGAATTGAGAGGCTGAGAGGAAAGGAAAAGCGGCACGCCTGACCTTAAAATGGCGGCCGCCTAGACATTGTGTAAACTCACGATCCCCTAAGCACTAGATATACCGGCAAGAGGTCTATCCTGACAGTACCATAAGGAGAGCATACCCAGACCACGAGTCAAGAAGGGGAAGGAATCGGACTAATTCACATTACCACATAGCTAGCAAGGAACATCGACCCAGGGGCATAGACACTGAGAAAGGACAGCCGACATACCAAAACAGGGAAGAGAGCCTGCTAAGTAATCGGATAAGTGAAAGGAAAAAGGGACCAACTACAGGAGTGGAAAGTAAGGAAGGGCACTCCCCCCAGAACAACAGGGAAAGAAACGGCGGACATCTTGTAACGGCTAGCTCTATATGGAACCTCTCTTAACTGAACTTAACTAAATAAGCAATAGGTAAACTAATTCTTACGGCTTGGTAACGCAGCTATAAAGATATAATTTAGAGGATAGCTGAGGATAATACACTTACCACGAAATATTGGTACCTGACCCATGTCTAAGCCTCTGACTACCACTGTACAATTGCAAGCGAACAAATCAGAACAAATCACCACAAGATTTACAACGGGAAAGGAAAATAGATAATTACCGGCGATGGCTAGCTCCAAAGCACAGACTATAAAATATCCTCCCACGCTATCCAAAAATGCTGCCAAAAAGTTTAAACATAACACATTGAGAAAGAACCCAGACATATTGTTCGCAGACCCATACTTTGATAGAGTCAAAGGCACCATAATGAACGACTTGATTTTCTACACAAATAAAACAGCGAAGTGGCGCTATGCCCTCACAGAAATGCTGTTCATAAAAGTTATGAGAAACATCCCTCATGGCACAAAAATAATGACTTCCCCGTCATCAAGCTGCAATGCAGAACTATGCATCACTTTATATAAAACGGGAATAGTGCTGATACAAGCAGCTAATAGGGACCTGGAAGAGTTTGAAAAGTCTTTCCAAATAATAAAAGAAACGCTGGAGAGACCAAGACACCAACTACCCTTGATCCCACATGAAGTCACTCTCGACAACACTGATACTACAACTGGAGACGCCAGCCGAACCGGGGACCATAACAATCAACCTTCCAGCTCGGGAGACACAAATGAAAGGGAGATGGCAACCCCAGAGAACGAGCCAGAAAGAACAGAGAGATCTTCAAATCGGACAAATGAAGAGCAGGTCCAGGTCCATAGGATACAGCTGATGCCGCCACCAGTTGGTGGGAATCTGCTTGAAGTGAATACCTCAGCTCCTAGCGAGTCACTAAATGACCTGATACCCCTCCCGAATTTCATACCAGAGTGTGATAGATCACCACCCACAAATTCAATACCTGCAGTACACAACATAAATAACACACACTACATCTCAAACAGAATCGGAAGCGACAACCCAACCAGGGATACAAAGGATAGAACTGGGAAAATGAGTACAGATCAACTACGGAGTAGAGCAAAATGCATAACCCGAAGTGGCAGGGCAATCCTCCCTAAGAAATCACCCCGAAACCAGAAAGAAATTAAGAAGCTCCAGAATATAGTAGGCAACCTGGCACAAGGCTCGATGATAATTTCGCAGGCATTTGATAAACTATGGGAGCTGACGGCAAGCATGCATTCTAAGGTCTCCGATATCCAGAATCTAGTACTCGCCGCACAAAAAAGGAATGATGAGATGGACGTGTCATTAAAAAATAGGCTCAATAGACCAGACAGGATAAAACCCGCGTCAAACGAAGAAACCCTGGCCTTACTCCGAACCTATGAACAACCGGCCTGGGGGAGTGAGGAGAGAATCAGAACAGTACCAATTGATTCTACTAGAACATCCAGAAAGAATGACAGGAAAGCAATTCACCTCAACCTACAACATATTCAGTTATCATCAAATGAATCTGAAAATGGGAACATCCTTAATTCAGATAATCCCTTGAAATGCCTTCTACTCAATTGTCGTTCGGCATCCAAACATGCATCAGACATAGCAGCCCTCATCATCAATAACGAAATCGACCTGGCAATCCTCAGGGAAACTTGGCTAAAGGAATCATCCTCCCCCGCCATTGATCTCTTAGTACCACCTCAGTATAACATTGTGAGATTAGATAGGCCAAGGAAAACAGGAGGAGGTATAGCATGTATTCATCGATCAGAGATAGAGGTCAACATGATCCAAGCCGACCCCTTAGAATCTTGTGAATACCTAGGTCTGAATATAAGATCATCAAGTAATCAAAAATGCAAGTTGCATGCATTTTACCATCCACCAGGAGATAACGCAAAGTTCATAGAGCAACTAATAGAGATCATAACTGCCAACTCCAATCCAGATGCCAACAACATATTCCTGGGTGACTTTAACCTTCACTGGGACGACGGCAATGACAAACTGGTTAATTCGCTTAAAGTGTTCCTCGCCGAACTAAACCTCATACAAGCATGCACCCAACCTACTCATGCGCAAGGAGCGACTTTAGATTGGATCATCTCTAGAAACATAGAGACATCGATCTGCGCCATAGATCCATGCGACTGGTCTGACCATCACGCCATAACATTTGTGATTTCCACAGTGAAAAAGGGCAGAACCGTGCAACCCCCCAAGTCCAGAAAATTGATCCGAGATATAAAAGAGGCGAATATTGAGCTATTAGTCGAAAGCTGCGAGAGAAACTTAAAGCCACCTAACGAAATGCAGGATGTAAATGAGCTAACTGATCACTACATAACCTCAATAGGAAATATCGTCAATGACACCATGCCTCAAAAAATGAAAATAGTTACAGATAAGCCAAAGAATCCGTGGTTTAGTGGGTCACTGAATGAGGACAGGCGCAAACTGAGAACAGCCGAAAGGAAATGGAGACAACACCCTTCCTCACCTGAGCTGATAGCCCTCAGGAAAATCAGAAACGAATATAACAAAAAGGTAATCAATTCGAAAAAAGAATTTATAAGAGCAGAACTAGACAATGCCAAAAACAGACCACGAAAACTCTTCGAGATACTAAAACAGCAATCAGATAAACTAGCCAAATCAACCCAAGAAAACTCAAAAACTCCCTTAAGCTGTGAGGAATTCTCTACTTTCTTCTCTGAGAAAACAAAAGCGCTAGAGGTAGAGCTCTCAAACGCCGCGGTTATCCTCCCGACCCAGACTTTGCCGAGGAGCGAGGCCTGTGCGACAACAGAGAGTAACATGACAAAAAATGAAGCAAATTGGGATACATTTGAATTATATGACCAGGTCAAGATCGCCAAAACATTGTCAGAAATCAGACCAAACAACCACTATCAAGACCCTTTACCTGCAAAATGTGTAAGAGAAATCAGCCACATTGTGGTTCCAATCTGGACCAAAATAATAAACGCTTCACTTACACAAGGGATCCTCCCTGATTGCCTAAAAACAGGACAAGTAGTGCCAATAATCAAAAAACCGACAGCGGACGCATCAGATCCGAATAACTATCGACCAGTAACCAACATCCCTTTACTGGCCAAACTAATTGAGAAATGCGTGCAGAGCCAATTGAAGCAACACATCACCAAGTTCTCCCTACTAGACGAGTGCCAATCAGGGTTCAGAGCAGGACACAGCACAGAAACAGCGATCCTGCATATTGTTGATGACGCACTACAAGCCCTAGACCAAAATCAAGCATGCCTACTGATTCTCCTTGACCTGTCATCTGCTTTTGACACGGTAAACCACGAAACACTACTGTCCAGGCTACAGGACAGGATGGGATTGGCCGGTTGTGTGTTGAGATGGTTCAATTCGTTCCTAAGCAACAGAACTCAACGATTCCGGGTTAACCAAGCAATTTCAACCCCGTGTCCCAATGCAATTGGGGTCCCGCAAGGCTCAACACTATCCCCAGATTTATTCAACTTGTATGTCGAACCTCTTACAGACATCCTTCGGAAATCAACGATATCCTACCACATGTATGCTGACGACACGCAAATATACTTAAAGA
The DNA here is from genome assembly GCF_964263255.1 of Lissotriton vulgaris. Lineage (NCBI taxonomy): Eukaryota > Metazoa > Chordata > Amphibia > Caudata > Salamandridae > Lissotriton > Lissotriton vulgaris. The sequence continues at coordinate 163,606,660 of NC_141686.1, read as the reverse complement.
TCGCCTCCCTGGATGACATAGATCTAATGAATAAGACACTAAAGATGGCTATGCAATGGTTAACGACGAACCATCTGAAATTAAATGCCCAGAAAACAGAATTCGTGCTAATTGCTCCTCCAAGGAGCCACCCGGAAGTAAAGGAATGGACCAAATTGGTGACTGCGCTTAACTGCACACCAACCCTAGTCAACTCAGCTAAATCTTTAGGGATCATATTAGATGAGAACCTCGACATGAAAGCACACATCAATTCAATGGCGAAAAGTGCCCGCTTCCATCTGAACTACTTAAGAAAATTAAAACCATTCATATCAGAGGCAGACTTAAAATTGGCGATACAGTCCCTAGTCATTTCCAGGATAGAATATGGTTGCTCTACATTAACTGGCCTACCTAAAACATCCACAGCACCACTAAAAGCCTGTCTCAACGCTGCGGCAAGACTTATCACTGGATCGAGGAAATTTGATCATATATCTCCTCACCTGAAAGCACTAAACTGGCTACCTTATGAGGCCAGAATTCAAATGAGGACAGCATGTATCACTCACAAAGCGGTTCACTATAACACGCCAGGATACCTAAGCAAGAAAATAAAGCTATCAGGAGGAAACAGATCAACAAGAAGCGCCAAGGAGCTGCTGTTGAGGCCGGCCTTTTTTCGCAAGAAAAAGACCTATGATCGAGCATTCACTGGGGCAGCCCCCAGAGTTTGGAACTCACTCCCTCCAAGCATTAGGACGATTCAAAACACTGCAACTTTCAAACGGGAACTGAAAAGCCATATGATGAGGAAATACCTTGCATAGGGAAGCTGACGGAGCGCTGGCATGGACTCCTACCCCTGCTGAAGAGTGGTCCCTCTCCATGAAAACAAACATGGTCAAGAGACTAACTCCACTCACAAGCCTCGGCTGTACTCTGATCGATACCACAGCCTTGGATGAACCAACTGCTGTTTTCATAACCAAACTATATAACCTCTACCTCACCTTACCTAATGATATGGAGCGTATTATAAGCTAGGCCTTTCTCACCGTTTATTTACTAATTGCACATGGGTTGGGAATATACTTATTTATGCACCCTTATAGCCACAGCTTCTTTAACCTTCTATTGCTGGTTTTGAAATGATATCTGACTGACAATGTGTAACCTACCTTAATGTTATGTTATATAATGTGCTGAGATGGCTCAACTCGTTCCTAAGCAACAGAACGCAACGAGTCCAGGTTAATCAAGCAATCTCAATAGCTGTTCCCTTAGCCAAACTATATAACCTCTACCTCACCTTATCTACTGATGGATCGTGTTATAAGATAGGCCTTCTCACCTTTTATTACTATTTGCACATGCGTTTGGAACAGACTTATTTAGGCACCCTCATAGCCACAGCTTCGTTTACCTTATTTATGTTGGTTGTTAGAACTGTTATTTGACTGTCAACGTGTAATCTACTTCGAAGTATTGTGATGCAATGTGCTGAGATGGGAGATGGTTCAATCCGTTCCTGAGCAGCAGAACTTAACGAGTCCGGGTTAACGAAGCAATCTCAACACCTGTCCTAATGCAATTGGGGTCTCGCAAGGCCCACCTTATCTACTGATAGGGACTGTGTTATAAACCTGGCTTTTTCACCTTTTATTACTAATTGCACATGTGTTTGGAATATATTTATTTAGTCACCTAGCCATAACGTCTTTTACCGTATATCTGTTTGTTTTGAGAATTGATATTTGAACGTCAATGTGTAACCTACCTCGATGTTAAGCGCTCTGATACCCACGGGTCTTGTTCGCGCTATACAAAACTTTATAATAAATAAATAATAAAATGCATGTCGGTTTGGCGGTAGCAAGGTAGTCTGCCAAACTAACGTATGCAAAGCAAACCTAGGTGGCCACTCCTCACTGCTGCCAATCATTGGCAGCAGTGACACACTGGACCACCCTTTTATTTTACACTGCCCCATTCATAGTACCAGACATAAAGTGCAGGTGTGACAAGATCAAATTTGCTAAAAATGAAAGAAGACATGTAGATAAAAAATTAACACTCAACTCCCCTCATACTGTAGAATCTGCAATTAACATTTTATCTGACAATGACCTGTTCATAAAACTAGATATGTAGTGCAAATGTGACAGCGTAAGATGTGCTAAAAGTGCAACGGTCACATAAAAGAGAAAAGGGGAAGAGGTAAAACTCATTCCGGGCAGCAGTATCTCCCTATTCTGTCTTGTTCCACGTTATTGCCTATTGTCTTACACTGCATTTACTATACCAAATATAAAGTGAAGGTGTAACAAAATAAAATTTGCTAAAACTGGATGACAAAAGACGTCAAGCAAAAAAAAAAACATTTGCCTAACCCCTCTCATACTGAACTATCTGCAATTGGCCTTTTATCTGACAATGACCTGTCCACTTTTCCCGTTGGTGCAAATTTCACAGTAAAGACAAAAAGATAATATTAAGAAGCGCTAAAGCAATAATGTCCCCTCGTGTTCCCTTGGACCTTGCGGTTTCAAATCATGTCCTGAAATGCCATTTCCATTATATCTAGAATAAGTGCTAAAGTCGCTGTGCAAAGCCGCTAAAGAGTGCAACAGTGAACATTGGAAACATTGAACGGTGTTGGTGTGGAGCGATTTATCATACTCCCTTCACACTGCGGCATCTAAACTTTTATCTGACAACAGCCTATCAGCCTTTATGATACTGATACGGCGGGATTTTAGATCTATTATCTGATTGCTATAGATCTAGATCCCCACTCAGGTCGACTGAACCTTTGTTACCTGTCATAGAGTAAAAAGCAATCCACTACCAGGTTAATCAGCTCAAGACTTTACACAACTCTGAAGAACCACTTACCACAAATAAGTTTTAAAGTTTTATTATGAAGCCAAAGATAACTGGAGATACAAACATCTCAATATAAGGTTCAAAAGATATACTGGCATCAATTCAAACATGAATTCTCTAAATGCTCTTAGGCGACAAAAGAAAATCACCAAGACTAATTCAAAGATCAGCAAGTTTGCAAGAATAGACACAAGTTGTAACTTGAGCGTCATTTACAAAAAGTTAAAAAAATCCAGATTAGACTGTCCCTACACTAGACTAAGTGACATCCCTACTTAGCAGAATCTTAACCTAAAAAGGTGTCAGCTGTGGTGACTTCCAAAGAAGTTCACTCACTTTCCCTTAGTCTCTGTTGTAAATCTGTGCATCGCAGTTGTGCCCTCTCTGCCTACCCATCCGCTCTCTAAGGTTCCTCAGGCCATCTGCTCTAACTCCACCCAAGGGTGCTGTCCCTAATACAAAATCACAATTACAGTTGAAACGCCCCTCAGAGACGCCCCTCACGTACACCTCTCACGTGGTGTCGGTTCTGGCTTTTTCCATGCTGATACTCCTCTGGGCTTCTTGTTAGCGTTGACCTTGCTTCTCAGGCTCTTCTCGGCAAGACGGTACCCCTCAGGAAATTCCTGAAGCCTCCTCCAGGCCTGTGCCTGTCTCCCAGAACAGAGCTCTATTCATCACTCTCTTGATTGGAACCCCCTCGCACCTGCAAACAGACACCCATGAAGTGGGCCCCAAATTCCGGCCTCCAGCTTATCTCACAAGTCGTAAAACTTCGAGCATGGTCTACAATTTATGCTTAGCACGACCTGATTTTAACTAGCACATGCAGATCAAAAGAAACAACTTTATCTTTCCAGGCCTACTAAATTACATGAAACAGGCCTGTGCACTCTATGAACCTTTATTTCTCAGCCTAAAACAGTATTCTAACTTATTACACACTTTGGGTATAGGAAACACTTCTATAAAACATATATTTTCAGTCTATGATCAATAATACTTTGAATTATAACAATAGTAATCCATCTTATGTGAAAAATGTAAAGGCACGTTTTCTTTCTCAGTGAACTGCCATGAGGCCTACACATTTCTACGTTTGGCAGCATTACATTCTCTTCTGCAACAGTCACATAACATGGAATCTAATAACATTCTAACATTTCTAAACATTACTACATTAGCTTCTCACACTTGATATATGCATGCTACATTAATTAAACACTCATATGTGTATGCACTCTATATATTCGACACTCTTATGTTCCTTTAACTAAACTCATGCAACGTGCTTGTAAATATGGTGCACTACTACATTTTACTCAAATTGCGCTCTCTCAATACATTTGAGAAAGCCGCAACCAGTCGGGGACATTAACCTTTTTAACAAGAGAGTAAGGCGTGGCGGCAGGTTGTGATGCCGTTTCGATTAAAAAGATGGCGCAACAAAGCCTTACATTCAGTCAACAGCTTGGGGCAAGCTGATACGATATGAGTCAGACTCTCCGTGTGTAGATATCAAAGCCTGCCTTTAGAACACACAACTTTCCTTGACCATTTTGGCAGGCAACCGGTAGTTTGGCACAGGCCGAAATGCACATAAAGCAACTTGCTTTAATAAAGGAATCTCCATAAAGCAATTAAGTATGATTGCGGGCAGGGTTGTTTGTAAGAGTACATGACTGTCCACGCATGGCTTCTTTTATTAAAATATCTCTTGTCCTTATTCCATGAGATCTTCTTTATTTGCTTGTTTAGAGATATTTTAAAGAGGGCACGTGGGAGTGTGGATTACCATAGTTCTTTTGCCTCAAGGGTATTCACTGCCAGATGCAGCTAGCTATTTGTTTTTGGTTTTGCAGTTTGAATATCTTCCCATATCTCAGGATGCAGTGTCGACTGATCAGACAGCCTTAGTAGTGACATATACTTAAGTAACTAACACTTAGTTTAGCAGACCAAATTCCAGCCTCAATTAGCTAGGGTGAGGTTAGAACTGGGGGTCTCTCATTGGCAGAGGTAGGTCTTTGACCAAATAGGGACCCTTGATTCTAAGGGGCTACACTCAGAAATAACCCCAGCTCAGGCCCTTGGTAGCTTGGCACAAGCAGACAGGCTTATCTCAGAGGCAGTGTGCAAAGCATTTGTGAACACATGCAGTAACACAGTGAAAACACTACAAATGGACAAAACACCAGTTTAGAAAAATAAGTAATCTTTACTTGACTTAACACAAGACCAAATGACAAAAATCAACAATACTGTAATCAAAAATAGATTTTAAATGGTAGAAATAGCTTAGTTCAATGTAGATGGTAAATGCGACACTTTACTCTCAAAGTACCTTGGATGCATCACGCAATAAAAAGAAAAGGGTTGCAGGGAAGGTGATGTGCCGGTTCCTTGCTCCGGGGGCGGTGATGCGTTGGTTCCTTACTGCAGTGCAGGGAAGGTGATGCGTAGGTTCCTTACCGGAGAGGAGGCGATACGCCGGTTTCTTACTGTGATCCGGTGTGATGTAACACGATTGCACCTCAATGCGATGATCCGGTGCGATGCGACAAAATGGCCTCTTGATGCGATGCCATAATGCTGGATGTGATGTGTGCACGCCAGACGGCCGTGCGGCCAACTCAGTAACTTCTGAGCCGCGACAGGCCCTGCGAAACGCTTCTCCGGGGATGCGACACGCTTCGTCCATGATGCGCCCGCGAACAGTTGCAGCACGTTTCTTTGGCGATGCGACCGCAACTGCTGCGGCGGTGACACGCTTCTCCTAGTTGCGTCAGGCTTCCAGCTCCCAGCGACTCGCAATCTTCTCAGAGGGACCAAACAACAATAGGCACCTCTCTGCAGGCAGAATTCCTCAGCAAGGGAATTCAGGGGAGCTCGTTGTGAAGTCTTGTATCCCTGAGACTTCAAGCAGGAGGCAAGCATAGTTCAAGCCCTTGAAGATTCTTCTTCAGGATTGCAAAAGTACACGCAAAGTTCCTTTCCTCCTTTCCTTGGCAATAAAGTAACCACTGCAGGCCGACCACAACAGCACAGCAATGGGGCAGCCTCCTCCGTCAGCTTCCTTGGTTCTTCTCCTTGGCAAAGTGTTGTCTTGATTCTCAGAAGTGATCTAAAGTTCTGGGGTCTGGGTCCCCCTTTTTATACACACAAACCCTTTGTCTCTAAAGGCAGAGAGTGTCTGTACCTAGTCCAAATCAGTTCTGCGTGCATTCTGCCTGTGCACAACTTCTTCCTTTGTCAGTGTGGTCCAGGATCATCAGATGCACCACAGGAGGTGGAGCCAGCATTGTAGAAGGCAGGCACAGCCCTATTCAGGTCCGGGTGCTACTCCTCCCACCACTCCCAAAGCAGATGTGACTATTCAGCCTAGTGCTGACTCACCTTGCCCCCTGGAGCCACCCCAGCCCCTGTCACTCACAAACCAGACATGGAATACACAACTCGGCAGAGGCAGGCTGGATGGTTAGGCAAGAAAATACCTACTTTATAAAAGTGGTATTTTCAAACACAGAATATTATAACCAACTTCACTAAAAGATGTATTTGATCATTCTGAGTTTAGGCATAGTAAAAAAATGTTTCTACACGTTTCCTGGGTCAGTTAAGATTATAAGATGGTATAATAAAATTGCCCATTCTGGCCTACGGGAACAGGTAGCCTTGCAATAGTGAAAAACGAAATTGGCTGTAATTCACCATCAGGACATGCCACACACACCAGGGCATGTTCTACCTTTTACATACAATGCACCCTGCCCATGTGGGTACCTTGGGCCTACCTTAGTGGTGACTAACAGGTAGAAAAGGGATGGTTTGGGGCCTGGCAAGTGTGTGCAAGTGCCAAGTAGACATGGCAGCTGAGGCTGCACACAGGCTATGCAATGGCTGGCCTGAGACATATTTTACAAGCTGCTTCTCTGGGTGGCACAACCAATGCTGCAAGCCCACCAGCAGAATTTGATTTGCAGGTCCTGGGCACACATGGTGCACTGTACTAGGGTGTGAAAAGTAAATCAAATAACCAATCATGGAATCACTAATCCATTACAATAATTTACAGGTGGAGCATATGCACTTTAGGACTGATCAGCAGTGGTAAAGTGCCCAGAGTCATAAAACCACCAACAACATGTCAGAAAAAGTACAGGAGGAAGGCAAAAAGTTCAGATATGACCCTGCAAAAAGGGTAAAGTTCAACAGGTGGTGCTTTGTGGAATACAAAAAGAATGTGAAATACCCTGCTTTGTGTAGAATTAAAATAGGCCCAAACTTATCCAGGAAAGCCACTGTGCCAAAGCTGATTGTTGGAATAAACTTGGCTTTTAACACTGCGAGCAGAGGAGCCAAGGTTGGGCTTTGCAATTTGCTGTGCAAGGATTAAAAGACTGCAAATAAAGAGGCAGTCTTTGGGTTTAATGAGATTAGATGCAAACGAAAAGAAAGACTTTCCTGCAGTCAGACACTGAGGTATTTGAAACAAATGCCTCTAGAGACCACGTAGGATGTACCATGTTACAACGCATACCGTTACGACTACCTACTGTTACAACGCGACCATTACAACGCATACCATTACAACGCATAGCGCTTTGAGGTGCTGGATAGTGGTAAGTATAATTTACTATTCTAACTCCAGTCCCCGTGGACACTAGGGAAGGTGTTGGATAGTAAATTATACTTATTCCCTATCCTAGAGCGCCCCCCAGCGCAATGCGTTGTAATGGTATGCGTTGTAAAAGTTGCGTTGTAACAGTAGGTAGTTGTAAAAGTTGCGTTGTAACAGGTGTATACCGACCACGTAGGGTCCAGCTTCCTTTATTCGTGACCTTCCTGCCGAACACCACAATCTGGGTTTTGTGAGGTTCACTACCATTTCATTATTGCACACACACTCTCACACACACTATCTCTCTCTCACAGGAACTCTCTCTCACACACACTTTCTCTCTCTAATGGGAGCAGACCAACAAAAAATAAATTGTTTCATGTAAACCTCATCTCTGACCAAAACAAATACATTATTGCTCTGTTTACTATGCCTTTAGCTATTTTGACCGCTACCAATCCCCTTTCTTCTTACTGTCCTTCGGGTTCTCCTGCAGACAAGCCCTTATTAAGTACGCCATGTTTCAAGAATAGGATTACCATAAGGCTCCATTTCATGAGTCCTAAAAAAACAAGCATTTGCAATGTAGTAGGTTTTGCATTTGTGAGAGTTTACGCTATTGGCATTGTAAATGGCAATGCCTTTTATTTATGTTTTAAAAACTAACACGTAAATAAAAGGCATTGCTATTTACAATGCCAATATCTCAAACTCTGACAAATGCAAGACCTATTGCATTGCAAATGCTAGTTTACTGCTGCTTCGCTCACCTTGGCTCCCACTTTGTTGTTTGTTAATACTTCTTGCAGCATTTCTCAGGGAAGTTGTAGGGACGACGGTGTGATTTAAGCTGCATGGAATCTGATCTCAAGTGTGATAGGACCAGAATTTTTTAAAGAAAGCATTGCTAAATCGTGTGCTCGCTGCTGCAGCAGCCCAATCAGGCCAGCTGGGAACCTGAGCAGGCTCTTGCCAGGCCTAGCCGCAGGAATAGCAAAACGGCTGGACACAGTGTGGCCGTTGGAGGGGCCAGCGGTGCCACTGACCCCTGCGTCCCAGGCCAAAGCATGAAAGGGTCTGTGGGGTAATAACATTCAGAGCCACTTTAAGTTGCAGATAAGCGTCTGGGCCCGGTGCCAACAGGGGTGGGGGCAGTCCGGCTTCCTAGACTCTCATGGGGTCACTGGTGGCTTACTGGTGTCCTCAACCATTTATCTGTCTTCGAGCAGGCACATCATTTATTTATCCAGGTGTGACGAAATACTCAATTATTTCGTAAACAAAGCGCAACACTTCTCTTAGAGCAGCCACTTATAATTCCCTGTATTCAGCAGACTAAACTGAACCATCTATACACCTCTCCTTTTTTCTATGTTCAATACAAACACAACAGGCTTTTAAAAAACACATGTGTGAAATAAGGACATGGAGTGAAATTCACATCGTATTTCAGTGATATTACAACAAGGGCGTTGGTAGGATGAGCTTTTCTTCTTCCTGACGCCATTACCTATGTACGTGTCACAGTGTAGCAATACACGTAACGGTGTGTGCTTTACTAAAATGCCCAGTCCATTTTTTCAATACAGCACTTCATATTGGGGATTGGAACGTTTCTAAGCACACCCTATTTTGGATAAACTACATAGGACCTCATAAGACGAAGTCATTTGCCCAGGCTCACACTATTTGTCAACTGCGTGAGCTGGGATTACCAAGGTGCTGTCTGATTTGGTAGAAAGCACCAGCACCATCTGTGAATGAAGGATGTTGGGTATGCCAAATCGCATAAATGTGGCTTGAAACTATCTTAATCCAGTCTTTTGTTGAACTGAAGTTGCGTGGTCCCTTCTTTTCATCTGCCTCTCTCTCTTATTGCCAAATACCGCTTAGACTTCCTTATTTTGGCCACATAATATTATCTGGGGCTCCTGAAGGAAGTGTATGTTTGTTCCACACACTGCCTTTCAACCCCTAAGCTTATATTAATGTGAAATAAATCAAGTCTTTATTATTAGCAAAGCGAGCATGCTTTTAAAAAAATATTGTGTGCGAATGAGTGTGTGCCTGCTCACGTGTGTATGGACCCGATTCACAGATCTAACTTAAGACAAAATCCTAAACTTACTACTTTTAGTATTCACAGAAGTTAGGATTTTGTCTTAAGTTTGTCTTGAGACAGACTTAAAACAGATTTAAGACGAACTTAAGACAGATTTAAGTTAGGATTTTGTCTTAAATTCGTCTTAAGGCAGACTTAAGACAGACTGAAGTTAGGATTTTGTCTTAAGTCTGCCTTAAGACAAACTTAAGACAAAATCCTAACTTCTGTGAATACCAAAAGTAGTAAGTTTAGGATTTTGTCTTAAGTTAGTTCTGTGAATCGGGCCCAATGTGTGTAATTGAAAGAATGCATATTGTGTCAAACCGATTGGACGTTTTTATCAGAATCATTTTGTTGAAAGTAAATCAGTCCCTTTGCTGCGCCTGTTAGGCTCAGAGGCACATCACAACCTCTTGCCTTGTTGTCTGTCAAAACTTTCAAAAGCAGTGCTTCAGCGCTAGGCTCTAAATCATGCACATCAAAGGATACCTTTGTCTTACGTGATCAAAATAGGAAAGAGCTCATCTTGACTGATGCTACACGTATGGAGCCCAACCTCCCAATAAATAATTAATTTCCCCTTTTGATGTGACATAGAAACATCGGAGTCTCCGGCAGAACCGTTTTGAGAGGGGTTTTAGTAAATAGTCCGTAGCTGCCAAAACACAAGAAAGTGAGCGAGTGGTGTGCGCTCGATGGGGAAAAAAATACGAGATTGCTCTGTCTCAGAGTCTAGGAGGGCTGCTTGCTCGGCGGGTTTAGTGGCACAGATTCAGCTGGTCAGGAGTGAAAGATTGCACCGGGCCTGCTTGTTTTGAGCCGTTCATGCGTTTCTGTCAAATGGCGGCTTACGTTCTGCTGTTTTGCTTTTTAGGTACAAATGAAAATGTTTTAAAAAATGCATTTCATGTCAGTACATGGAATGCATTTTTACGAAGCTTTTTCATTTTACTTAAAAATTGAAACAGCAATTCATTCCTGTTTCAACACAAATGCAGAACGCCTACCGACAAATTCCTGAGCCGAGGCAGGAAATAATTAACAAACTTTGGGAATCAATTTTGTGGAACTGCCTGAGAGAGCCTCATGAATGTTTGGAAGGGAGGGGAGAAGGACAGCAGAGAGAGTGGGATGTGCACTGCTTCCGTAAACGACTACGTACCTTGGTGACCCTTTGCCTGGTCTGTGTTGCGCTAATATTGCTCCCAACCCCACTGGGCTGGCATCTACCGTCAGGTCTGTGCACAGCAACAGATCAAAGTAAGCAAGGTGGTCTACTGCTGTCACTGCTTGTCTGATTGCTTCAAATGCTTTGCTGAAATCTTCTGTCCACATGAATGTTTGGCCTTGTTTAGTTAGTTCCCTCAGTGGCGTGCTCACTGTGACAAAGTCTTTTATGTATCTTGCACAATAGCTAGCAAGGCAGAGGAATTACCTTACTTCTGCGACGTCGCTTGGATTTTTTGCTTTTTCTAGCATGTCCACTTTGCTGCGATCTGGTCGCATCGATTTTTTAGAGAAAATGTGTCCAAAGAACACCAATTCGTCTCGCCCTAGTTTGCACTTCTCCTCCTTTAGCGTCATCCCTGCTTGGTCTAGCTGGGAGCATACGTCCCGCAGTGTTTTGTCGTGTTCATCATCTGACTTGCCGAATACCAGAATGTTGTCACTGTAGTTCAGACTGTTTTTTACCGGCCTTATTATTTGCCGTATTGTCTCTTGGAATATTTCAGCAGCCGATAATATTCCAAAGCTCCGACGCTTGTATCGGAAAAGACCCAGATGCGTTGAAAATGTTGTGATGTATCTGGACTGAGGGTCAAGTTCTAGCTGGTGATATCCTTTGCACAGGTCTAGTATGGAGAAACGTCGTGTGCCTGTTAGGCAACTGATCATGTCATCGAGGTGAGGTCCAGGGTGTCTTTCACATTCAATTGCTGTGATCGGTATTCTCATGTTGACACAGATGCAAATTTTTGATGTGTTTTTCTTGGGCACGGCCACTATTGGCGACACCCATGGCGTCGGTCCCTCGGCTGGCTCTATGATGTCCTACTTTAGTAACGCTTCAATTTCTTCCTCTACTTGTGGTTGTAAGTGTATTGGTACTCGCCGGTGATGTTGTGCTACTGGTTTTACTGCTTCATTGATGTGCAGTGTTATTTGTCGTCCTTTTAGCTTTCCAAGTCCCTGGAGCAGTCCGGGATATTCTCGCAAGATGCTTTTCTTCTCCAACATGTGGTATGTCATTTCGAGGAGGCCCATTACTTGCGCTGTGACATTGCTCAATATGCACGGTGCTGGAATGTCACCCTTCAGTACATGTATCTCTTCTGTTAGTGTTTGACCTTTGTATGTCAAGTTTTCTGTGAATTTTCCCATGTTCATCACTGGTTTTCTCGACCCCCACGTGAATACGTCAACTTTTGATGGCCTCAATACTGGCTTTACTTCCATCTTCTCATATTCCAACACACACATGATGTTACATGTTGCTCCGCTGTCTAAAATGAACAGGGTCTTGTGTGGTCCCACGTCTATGGTCACCGTCTCTGTTTTCTTTACTTCATTTTTGTTCACTAGATGGACAATTTCTCGACTCGTGTCTTCTTCGGTGGCGACAGCGTCGGATATGAGGTACAGGCGTTCTACTTTTTCTCCTTCCTCGTCTTATCCTGAATCAGCCGATGAGCTTCTATTTGTCGTTTCCACGTGTCTGACATGCCTGGTCGTCGGTCATCCTCGGTCTTCCCGGTCTTCCTCTGTGACTCCTGAACTGCAGTCCCAGGCATGCGCTGGCAAAGTGGTTGCTCCTATTGCATTTCCTGCAGGTCTGGCCCATTGCCGGGCACGCGCCTTTGTGTGGGAATTCTAGTCCGCATCTGTAGCAAGTCGATTCAGGTTCCTTCTTTGTCGCCTGTTCGTTGTGTCCTTTCTTCCAACTGTTTGTGCGGTTGTTCTCCACCATGCGGTGTGCCTCGGCCCTTGCCAAAGACAAGATGTTATCCAATGAGGTTGGTTCCTTCAGTATTCTCGCAAGGAAGTCCATGTCACGACATCCTTCGATGATGCGCAGGCGAATCGCTTGTTTCTCATCGAACTTGTCGAACTCGCAGTGTGTCACTAGCTTGCGCAGTCGGTCGCGAAATCATCCAGCGATTCATCCGTGTGTTGAAATGCTATGGTGAAGGTATATCTCTCAAAGTCAACGTTTCTCTGTGGATCGAATTTGTTTGATAGGCATTTTATCAGTCCTTTATATGTTGACGTCTCTCTTTCTGGTAGTGTTACTCGTAGGTCATCTACTTCATCGCCGACCAGATTTAAAAACAGATCCATTTGTTTTGCATCTATGATGTCTGTGGCACGCATGTAGTGCTCGAATTTTCTAATCCATCGCTCCCATCTGATTCCTACTTGCGGTTCCGATAGATTGAATGGGAGAGGTCTGCGGTATTGGGCTCTCTGCTTTTCGCTCTTTTGTTCAGTCATCTTTTGCTTGCAGCTCTTCTTCGATGCGTCTTCAGCTCTTTCTTGCTTGTTGCCTTTCTTTCACCTCAATTTGTTCAATTGCTTCTTCCTGCTTTTGTTTGCAGTTGCTTGTGCTTTTTTCCCTTCTTTTTTTTCTGTGCTCTTCTCGGCACTTCTGCTTTTCTTCTTTCCTTTCTTTCTTTGTTTCTATTTCCCCTTTTTTTCTTCACTTTTTGCTTCTCCCTGCCTTTATTTGCACTGTCTTGTACTTGTTTTCGTGTTTCTGTGCTCTTCTCGGCACTTTCCTTACTTTTTCTCTCTTGCCTGTTCTTAAAATGGTCGCCGGTCTTTTTAGCAATCCTATTGGTTTGTTTTGCCTGATTCTAAGATGGCCGCCGAAATCTTGCGCGGTTTTGGGGCCAATCCGGGCATTGCCTGATCCCAAAATGGCCGCCCGATCTTCGTCAGCGCTGATTGGCCACTTTGCCTGACTTTAAAAAGGCCGATCTCGCAAGAGTTTGCGCGTTATTTCAGTTCCTTGCGCAGGCTTGGCAAAACTCAGATTTCATCTTACTGGCGCTGCTGCCAGGCGGATCGGACGTCTTCTTCCCGGCGCTGCTGTCACGCCGGGGTGGGCTCTCGCGCCGTGGCTTCTTTTCCACACGCGAACCAGGGTGGGCTCCTGGTCTCGCTTTTTCCAGTTTCGTCGGGCACCACACGTGTGTTTTATTCCACTCCTTCGTCGCTAGATGTAATGTCTTCGGGCCCCCAATCACAACAGGAGACAACGGTCAGTACAACAGCTTCTTTTATTACGTCGTTACAGTCTCGGTGAAGTACGTCCTATCCTCTGCCCTGGTCATCCCATTCTGCCTTCACTTCCTTCCCTTGACCGGAACTGGTGTCCGTTGTCGGCCCCCTCCCGCACTCTTTCCTCAAGGTCCTAGTGCCCGCTATCCAGGGCACAACATCATGGAGGAGCCTACCTCACTGATAAAAAGAGCCTGCCTGCCGAAATATAGTTATAACACAAAGAACTTGCCTTTCTCTGTAGAAACCTGATCCAGTCCACAGCCACGACAGCTGTGAGGAGCAGGGCACGCACGGACAGCAGTTCCCCCAGCTCTGAGGCCTGGCTCTGCTGTGAGGCCACTGGAGCCCCGTGACTGATTGGGAGGGGGGAGGGAGAGCAGAAAAAGTGGAGCCAGGAAAATACACAACAAGCATTTGCAATGCAATAGTCCTCGCATTAGGTGTTGCAAATAATAACATAGTGTAAAGTGGTGCATAGTGGAGTGGTGCGGATAGATTACAATGGTATGGAGAAATGTGGCATAAAGTGCAGGTCATAGATAGTTTCAGAGTAGAGTGAAGTAGCATAGAGGGAAGTGGTGCAGGGTAGAGGGTTGTGGCCTAGAGTGCAGTGGTGCTGAGTAGCGTAGAGGGGATTGGCATAAAGTGCACTGGTGAAGAATGTTGTGGTACAGATTAGAGTGCAGTGTTGCAGAGTGGAGTGGCATAGAGGGGAGTGGTGCACAGTAAAGTGGAAAGGCCTAGAAGGGAATGGTGTAGCATGCATTTGCTTGGAGTGAAGTGCAGTGAAATGGAGGGCATTGGCATAGAGAAGAGTGATGCAGATTAGAGTGGTGCAGAGTGGAGTGCAGGGGCTTGGACTGGTGTAGAGTGGAAAGTAGAAATCGAACCCTGGTGAAAGGATACGGTCACTGGAGGTACAAACTCTAGCTGGACACTCTAAAACAAATAAAGTCAGCAACCAAGTATATGTGACTTACAAACAACAAAACCATTGGTAAACAATGGACCAAATGCATTCCCAGTGAAGCTATCTGAATGTCCCCAAGAAGTCTTTGACAAACCAGACAGCTGTGCTATTTGGTAAGTTACGAACTAAAAAAAATGGGGTTTGTAGTAGTGTTGTGTAGGCACAGAAGCTTTAACATGCAAAACACACTGAAACTAATTGGCTGGCCATTGCAAAGGTACAGTAAGAACTAAATAGCATCCAGTTCTCTCAAACACCAAACCGTGCTATAAGCAAATCATGGTGATCAATGTGTTGGTCTCCAAGACCTAGACTTTGGCCTCACCTCTCTTGAACTCCTCCAGCACTGTATCGAGCTTGGTGACTTTAAATACAAAGTGCAGTGGGTGGTTGTAGAACCTGGTGATGGTGCTGAGGGGCGTTCAGTCATCGGGTCCACCATTCCAAGGTCCTTGACATAGAGGATGTCCACAATTTTTGAGCTCTTTTACTCAAAGACAGGGATGTAAGTATAGGCAAGCACTGTGAAATGGTGCTGAAGTCACGCATGGCACTCAACATAAAGCAGTCCTGCCCCGGCATCACAATGCCGTTCACAGTCATATTCCTCAGAGCATCTTTGCTGAACTCCTCCTTCACAAACTTGTTGTAAGACGCACCATTGCGCATCATGTCCACCACTTTATCTGACAGCAGGCATGGACTGATTTCGTGACGGAAGGCCAGATTCAGCAGTGGGAAGCTCGGTCAGAGATATCACCTGTTCCATATGGACATAATTTGTTTCAGCTATGTTCTCCAAGCCTTGCAGTCACCGTCACAGTTTAGCACTATCTCAGGTAGGACTGCAGATGTCCGCTACTAACTGTCTGCTATGGAATGTAGTTGCCCCAAGTCTCCTCAGCTCTCTGTCACAGCTTGGTCGAGCAGTCAAGGCCTAACTCAAAGGGGGTGGTGCGTAGGTTGACCCCAGATACAATGCAGCAAAGTTTTGAAAGTTGTTTTTTTATCACCACATATATCAATATGTGTGCATTAGAACACTGTTCAGGTTCTTTACACACAGCATAATAGTGTTTGAAACCATTAACGGACCATGACGGCCATCCTATTTAAAATGAAATTGAGAACATGGAGGATCGCAGACTTTGGCTCGAAAGAGTAACTCTCGAAGTTCGATTCGGGGAGGGTCACTAGCCCATCGCGTTCCCTTGGAATTTTGTGAACATGACACAGCACAACAGATGCAACCTTTAGGGAAAGACAAGATCCTGGCACAGTAAAATCAAGCGTCTCAATGTTGGTGGTAAAGAGCCATGAGAATTGGAAACATTGTTTTGTTCAGAGTTTGGGGTTGTAGGCACCTTGAAACTGGGATATGCTGAGACCTGAAGTTCCTAGCAGCGTAGAGTCACCAGCTGCAAGTCCAGAAATGACAGAATGTGGTGCTAAATGGGAGCAGACCAGGAGTCTAACCACCAGGGAAAAAAATTCACACAACTGGGCAACCAAATTGGAGGCAAAATAAATAGCTGGTATTTGAGGCCAATATAAAAATCAGATAAGACGCTCTTTTAACCATTTTTATTACGGAGGAGAAAGGAAAAATTTTAGGTGGATGAGAACACTGCACACAGGCTTTGTGTAGTCACTAAAAATAAAGGGCAATAAGCGGGCTACTCGCCAAAAAGCATTCTATTCCTCGTCAGGGATAGTAAGCGCTATATAAATGCAATTATAAAAGTGGTTGCCCGATTGCCCTATGCTGTTGTGGTTGAAAACATTGATAATTTAAAAAAAGCATTGGAAATGCAATAGGTCTCGGATTTATTTGAGTTAGAGCTAATGGCATTGTAAATGGCAATGTCTTTTAGCCATGTGTTATGGAGTGTATGCATGTGGTGTGTAATGAAATTATGTGGTTTGTATTGGAATTGTTCACCCTGCACACTCGCACACTGTTCACCCTGCACGCTCACACACTGTTCACCCTGCATGCTCACACACTGTTCACCCTGCACGCTCACACACTGCTCACCCTGCACGCTCACACACTGCTCACCCTGCACGCTCACACACTGCTCACCCTGCACACTCACTACTCTGCACTCACTGCTCTGCACTCACTACTCTGCACTCACTACTCTGCACTCACTACTCACTACTCTGCACTCACTACTCTGCACTCACTACTCTCCACTCACTACTCTGCACTCACTACTCTGCACTCACTACTCTGCACTCACTACTCACTACTCACCACTCTGCACTCATCACTCTGCACTCACCACTCTGCACTCACTACTCACTACTCTGCACTCACTACTCTGCACTCACTACTCTGCACTCACTACTCTGCACTCACTACTCACTACTCACTAGTCTGCACTCACTACTTTGCACTCACCACTCTGCACTCACTACTCTGCACTGACCACTCTGCACTGACCACTCTGCACTGACCACTCTGCACTCACTACTCTGCACTCAGCACTCACTACTCTGCACTCACTACTCTGCACTCACTACTCTGCACTCACTAATGCATGGTTAAATAATACGTGATTAAAAAGAACCCATTTCATTTAAATGACCAAAATGTGCTCTTAAGTCTCGAGTGCAGTGTCAAGTGATAGCATGTCTCCTAATTTAGTGCCAGCTTTCTTACCGTACTATTTGGCAATGATTCAGGCTTCCTGTTCTCGTTTGTATTTGTGGGGGAATTTGTAAAGCGCGGCGTTCGCTCCGGAGGGAGCATCTTGGCGCTAAGTGTTCTTGATGGCCGGTCTGGGAACAGAGCGGGATTAGATGGCTGCTTTAGTGAGATCGTCGGGAAGGCTGAAGATCCAGGTCTTCAGAGCCTTTCTAAATGGTCTTTCTTGTGTTATTTGCCTGAGGTGTTTGGGCAAATTGTTCCATGCCTTGGTGGCTAGGTGGCTAACGGTTTTTCCTCCTTTCGTCTTCAGATTGTATTTTGTAGGCAGGATGAGGTTGTCCTGTGCCGAGCGGAGAGATCGCCTGGGGATGTAGTGGGGAAAACGTTTGTGGAGGTATTTTGGCCCGGATTTGTGGAAGGATCTGAAGGCGATGATTAGAATCTTAAATAGAATTCTCTTGTGGAGAGGTAGCCAGTGTAAGGAAAGAAGGGCTGCGGAGGTGGAGGCTCTCCGGGGCAGTTTGAGTACAAGTCGAGCAGCTGTATTTAGCACGCTCTGGAGTTTAGCGAGAGTGCTCTTTTTTGTCCCTGCCAGTAGGCCGTTGCAATAATCTAATCGGGAGATTATAAGGGCCACTGTTACGCTCTTTCTGGCGTCGAGAGGGAGGAAGTTAAAGAACTTTCTTAGGGATCTTATTGTCCCGAAGCATTTGCCGGCTACGGTCTTAGCATGGTGGTCGAATGAGAGATCTGAGTCAAAGATGACGCCTAAATTTCTGGCAGTAGTTACAGTTTGGGGGGGGGCGATTGAGTCGTCAGGCCACCAGAGGGCTGGGCAGAAGAGGGTACTCTTGCCGATTGGGAGAATCTCCGTTTTATTTGAGTTACACTTCAAATGATTTGTATTCATCCAATGGAAGACTTTCGTTAGGCAGTTCTTGAGGTTGAGTTCTGCGCTGGTAGAACTACCATCCAGAGGCACGATGAGCTGGGTGTCATCGGCGTAGGAGGTTACAGGAATTCCAAAGGATTCAATCAGGGACAGAAGGGGAATGAGGTAGATGTTGAAAAGGAGAGGGCTTAGGATCGAACCCTGCGGGACACCTGAGAAGATCGTTTTCTCTTTTGAGTGAAAAGGGCCCAGAGCGACAGTCTGAGATCGGTCAGCCAGGAATGATTTTAACCAGGCTAGCGCATGGTCTGAGATCCCTATGTTCATCAGTCTACTGATGAGGATGGAATGGGAAATGGTGTCGAACGCCGCGGTCAGGTCAAGAAGGATGAGGATTGAATTTTTTCGCTGATCTTGTAGCAGTTTGATCGTGTCTGATAGTTCGATCAGTGCTGTTTCCGTCGAATGTTTGGGCCGGAAACCAGACTGCTGCGGATGGAGTATATTATTTACTTCCAGGTAATGTCTGAGTTCTCTATAGACCAATTGCTCGGTAATTTTTCCTAAGGCTAGAAGTAGTGAAATCGGGCGAAGATTAGTCAAGTCAGATGGTGGTTTATTGGCCTTTTTCATCAGAGGCTTGACAATTCCTTTCTTCCACCGGGGGGGGACAGTTCCTGTGTTAAGCAAGGAATTGACTATGTCGTTAATTACTGGGTTGATCACGTCGATGATTTGGTGGAGGATTTTGGGGGGACAGGGATCGGAGGGGGAGCCGGATTTACAGGCCAGGATGACTTCACTAGTTTGCGCAAGAGTTACAGGGGAGAAACTGCTCAAATTTCCGGGAAGGGAGTCAGAGGGAGGGGGGAGTGGGGAGGTACAGAAAGGAGGAAAATTGCTTTGAATGGAAACAATTTTCTCTTCAAAATAGTCGGAAATTTTATCGCATAAGTCCTGTGATGGAGGTATTTCAGGTTGCAGAGTTTTGGGATGGGTGAAAGACTTTACTATGGAAAACAGGGTCTTTTGTTTTTGGTGGGATTCTTTGATGGCGTTCACATAGTATGACTTCTTGGCTGATTTAATACTCGAAAGATAAGATTTTCTTGTTTGAGTGTATAAGAGACGATCGTCAATGTTATAGGACTTACGCCATTTTCGCTCTGCTTTCCTACAGAGTAGGTGAGAGGTGGCTAGTTCGGGAGTGAACCAGGGGGCATTGCTCTTGGATTTTCTATGAGAAGTGCCTTGACGTTTGGGGGGGTTTCTGGTTGTCATTTCCTGCGTGAGCCAATTGTAAAAGAGGTCGGCGTCGGTTACTGCATTTCCGGACAGAGTGGGGGTATGGGATTGATCCATAGGTTTAAGAGTCAAGCTTTCTTGGACTTTTTTCCAGTTGATGGAATTGGGGGCGAGTGAGTTAGTGTTGTTACGGGAAGGGGAACGTACACTGTGGATATGAAACAAGATCAAGCTGTGGTCAGTCCAGATCTGAGGGAGTGGGGGTAGGGTGATGAGGGAAGAGAGATTGGTGCATACAGCATCAAGGTTATGACCAAGCAGGTGGGTAGGCTGTGAGACTAGTTGTTGGAGATTAAACATTTCTAGTGTTTGGAGGAAATTGATGGCTTGGGTATCAGATTTGGAGTCGAGATGAAGGTTGAAATCCCCGAGTAAAGTGAAGTGGGGGTATCGGAGAAGGAAGTGGCCCAGGGAGTCGCACAGTGAATCAAGAAATTCGGTGGCGTTACCGGGTGGGCGGTAAATAAGGCCACCAGAGAAGGAGGTTTGCTCGTTCAGTTTGATTGAGAAACCTAGCCCTTCCGTGTTTTTTAGGGGTTCAAGGTTGAAGGTGTGGCATGGGAAGGTGTTCCTGAGTATTATGGCAACACCTCCTCCTCTGCCTTTTGGTCTGTCCTGCCTAAAGAATGAGTAGCCTTGAGGTAGGGAAACGGTGATATCAGGATTGCTATCTTCAGTTAACCAAGTTTCGGTTATTAGAAGGCAGTCCAGGTCAGAGTCGCAG
Source organism: Lissotriton vulgaris (assembly GCF_964263255.1). Taxonomy (NCBI): domain Eukaryota; kingdom Metazoa; phylum Chordata; class Amphibia; order Caudata; family Salamandridae; genus Lissotriton; species Lissotriton vulgaris. Next base: position 163,586,233 of record NC_141686.1, on the reverse strand, counting down.
ATGAGGTCGTGGATGTCTTGATTATGCTTGCACATAGAACGTGCGTTAATCAGACCTCCTTTAAAGAGCGTTGGTGTGGCCTTGGTGTGCGATAAGGGAGTGGGTGTAGAGGCTTGAGAATTAGTGGTTGTCCAGTTACAATTTTTACAGCTGATATTGTCCGCAGACTTAGTTAGATCGAGTGTACAGGGGCAGAGTTTGCCACCTCGTAACCGATGGAGTTCTTCGGGGAGATATCTAATGACAGTCGAGGTTTGCGCAGGGTTTCGTGCGCTGGGCGCGGTCTTGGCGCGGACGGGCGCAGACGGGCTTGCCTTTAGCGCACCTTCGGCGCGCAGACGGCGCTCCCGCTGCGCTCGTCCGCTGCGCTTGGTTGGTCGACACATTTGTAGTGGTCGATGGGCGTGGCCTCGCAGTGGGCGTGGCTCCGCCTTTTGGCGCGCTGGCGCTGTTGTGCTTGCCTGAAGGGCGGGGGTCTGTGTGAGCGCGAAGAGGCAGCGCTTCAAACACAGGTGAGGAGATTGTTTTCAGTGAGATTAAAACAAGTAAATGGTGACAATTTTTTAAAAAAAACAGAGTACAGTGAGCTAAACCTCCGGCTTTCCGCCTCAGAGGCTGTCAAGAATGGCAGTCGTAGCGCTTTCCAAGCGTTTTTGTAGTGGTCGGTGGGCGTGGCTCCGCCTTTTGGCGCGCTGGCGCTGTTGTGCTTGCCTGAAGGGCGGGGGTCTGTGTGAGCGCGAAGAGGCAGCGCTTCAAACACAGGTGAGGAGATTGTTTTCAGTGAGATTAAAACAAGTAAATGGTGACAATTTTTAAAAAAACAGAGTGCAGTGAGCTAAACCTCCGGCTTTCCGCCTCAGAGGCTGTCTCAGAGGCCGCCTCAGAGGCCGCCTCAAACAAACTGTTTGTTTGTTGTGCTGTTAGACTAGGTTTGGCTTGTTGTGCTGTTAGACTAGGTTTTGCAACATTTGGCACCATCACTCGCATTGTTCACATCCTGGATCATCTTTATATTTAAACGTGTGCTGAAGTATAATTTTCCTACCCATGAGTTGCAATAAAGTCCGGGAAGCTTTGGTAGCGCTCTCTCGCCCAAAGAGACACCCATTTCTCAGCGCTGGTCCCTTTAAACAGTGGATTAAAATAACTTCCACGGCTCCTGCTAAATTCAGGAATAGTTTGCAAGGCGCATTAGCGAACATTCAAATGGTGACAGTATTGAACAGGGATGGTTCCCCTCCGATGTGCGCATTGACATTCTTTTCAATAATTCCTCCTTCCCACCTCCCTGGAAGCAGTGCTGCTCGTGCGAGGAATGGTGTTTACTCTGTTACATCAACCAGTTATGAATCGAGTAGTAGGGGACAAGTTGCAGGATACATGTGGGAGATAAGGGCATGTATTTACAGGTTACATATCCAAATACTCATGACACAATAACATATTACAGATTACATTTACAAATGTTCAAGACAAGGCTCCAAGTTTCTGATGGGGTAACTGGATAATCAGAAAGAAGGCATCCTTCTACACCCTAAACCCTACACCCCAACTTCCGCCTCTACCTGGCCCATCCACTTCCGTGCTGCAGGTTATATGATAGTCTAGTAATGTGCGTGCACCTTGCTGGTTCTTAATGTCATACACGTAAGTGTAGCTAAAGCAACTACAATCTATTCCATTTCATAGCGCTCTGAAGAGCTGGTAATGAGGTGAGGCGCTCTGTGATGAGCTATCCGTAGCTCTCCTCAGTCATGTCCATGATGGGAGTAGGTGTCAAGGTGGGGGCATTCAAATACACGTACATTCGTATTTGTCTGAAAGGGTCTCACCTGTGACACTTTTAGTGTGCCCCCTCTCTCTGTAGCATGTTTGCATTCATGTTTTAACTGCACTTTTAAAAAGGATAACATGGAAGCAATGTTTAGATTACTAAATATGCCTGGGCTGTTTTGTGGCCCCATTTCTAGTGAAACATCTTTGTCCAGGCCTAATTTTTTCTCCAACAGATCATTGCATTTTGGGACTTGCAGTTTTATATTTAAAATTGTAAGGAATGGCTTCAAAATCCCAACTTGCAAAGTGTTTTTCGCTAAAAGGCCAGGATAGGTGTGAGACCCTCTGCCAGCAAAGGATGATGAAACAAGATATAAGGCAGAAATAATCATCGATTTTTGTCAACATTCCTTTGAAGCCCTCATAAGTCCCTTACACTTTTTGGTTAACTAGATTAAAATTATTTTTCAATTTCAAACCTAGGATTCATTTTAGGAAAGACGGGAGCCACCATGCGCGCACACAGAGCTGAAGAAAAATAAAAGCACAGCAGTGAACACGCTACAAGCATCTGCCTTCAATTACCGGCACCTCTGACAGCTGATAATTGAGAATTTATAGCATTCTCCTGGACGGGGAGACAGCATGCGTGCACACACAGCTCAAGAAAACTACAGAGTCGTGAATGCGCGAACATACCCTGACATCTGGTAATCGGGAATTTATGGCATTCTCATGCGCATGTTAGCACGGAATATGCAGGAAGTGGAGAGAGCAAAATTCCTAGGGCCTATTGCGTGAAGCCTTACAAAAACACAGCCGTGAGAGGACCAATTGCCATGCAGATGGCACACAACACCACGAAACATTCTCGTGCACTAAGGAATTTTTTCGGAGCATTTTCTGAGCCCCCTAACAAAACGGCTCGGAAGCTCCGCCCACACTTCGTGTGGGGCGTAGGCCGAGCCCTAAAAAACAATGGATGAGCCCTGTGACCAAAAGTCCCTCTATACATGCAATAATATATTGTATAATAAAGTGCCTCATAGGCGAGACCTAAAAATGGAGGGAATGGTACTGCTGCCTTACTTACTTGCAGATTGTGTGTGTTGGTCAGAGGAAATAAACTTTTTGTATTGTACAGTTTTAGAGCTTGGGAATTGGTGGAAGTCTCTCTTTCACTGTTGCAGCGCCTGAAAACACACAAATGTAAGTGCAGCCTTGTATGTTAATGTGCTCATGAAAAGGTGAAAAGCAGAGGTGTGGCGAAAGCCGTTAAGTATTACACTAAAAAAAGAAATAGAAAGAAATTTGAGATTTGTGTGCATTAAGGAGGATAAGGGCGTTGCTGTGAATCACACATCTAACAGACACTGCATAATTCAACATAATGCAGTTTTCTTCGTTTTGGGTCGCATGTCATATATGTAAAACGACTTACTTCACAGATCATTTAAATAACTCAAGTCGGCTTTCGCAGGTTCGTGCCCGTGGTGAAAATGCCAGACTCTACACTTCAAAGTGTGCAGGAGGCCTCCTTCAGCAAACTCCAAGCATGCTTCACTGGTACAGTGTGACGGTGGCCTCCGTGCACTGCCATGGTGCAAACTTTGTGCAGGTTGCAGGGGGGACACGTTGTGTAAAGGTGATCGGTGTGCCCTTTGCACGGACTTTGCATGCAACAATTTGCACAAAAGTGCTGACTGAGTCCTTTGTTAAAAGTGCTGGATGTGGTGATGCTGTCTTTGTGCAACATGTTGGAGGCGACCTTTGTGCAGGGTGCTGCTTGAACACTTTGTGCAGGGTGCTGTTTGAGCTATATTAGTAAAGGTGCTGAGTGAGTCCCTTGGTTTGCGGTTCAAGGCCTAGTTTCCGTGCCCTTGGACTTTCGTCCGACTGGGGCCAGGGGATCAGGGGCCGTGTGGTGACGGCCGCGGGGCTTGCGGGCGCTCGGTGTGGGAAGATTAGGGTGCGTTGGGGTGTTGGGGGTTGTCTATTATGTGGGGCATGGCCATGCGCGAGTGCTGGGAGATGGAAGTTTGGGCTCTATTGATAGATGATTGAGGTGGTCATTTTGGAGTACCAGAGACTGGGTGTGTGGATTAGAGTGATACATGGAGGATCGGGAGGGGGCGGTGCTTCGATGTGGAGTCGGAATGGTGCATGAGAGTTGGTGCGCGAGTGAGGGCAGCGGGGGGGCGGGGGAGTGGCTGCTGAGGAAGCATCGGCTTGGGAGTGGTGCAGTGGGTGGGTGGGTGGATGCAGGAGCGGAGGGGCCATGGGTAGAGAACTACAGACGTTGGAGCGGGGGAATAATGATGTTTAGATCTCGGTGTGTGATCCTGGGCAGATGATTAATCAGCCACAGTATCCAGAGGAATTTGGCCTTGGGTGACGCAATGGGGGGGGGGGGGCATAAGGGCGATGCAAGGTCCGAGGCAGGGGAGCGGCGAGGTGCATGGGGGCCCTCGTGGAGGGAGTTTAGGGAAGTGCAGCAAAGGTTCAGATTACAAGGTAAGGCGGGGAAGCAGGCTCCGCAGCCGCTGGGTGAGGTTTTTGGCAGATAAAATGGAAAGAGTAGATTGGGAGGTGGGCGGGCAAGGCACTACAGGGTGCAATAACTAGAAGTCATTGGTTGGCGCAATTTCTTGCAATGGCAAGAAGACTTGGTACACGGAGGGGGGGGGGGGGGGGACGGGTAAAGCGGGAGCGCCCTGTTTGTTATCCCATAGATTTAGTTAGGTTTAGGGCCAAGGCTGGGTTTTGGGCTCACCACATCCACCCACCTTTGTCGAGCGGTGGCCAGCTGCACTCACCAGGAGGTGTTCTTTCTGGCAGCCCGTCATTGGATTTTGCAGCATTTGTGCTGTCTGTTGTGGTGGTGGCGGAGCACTTGTATGGTCGAGGCATACAGCTTGGTAGGAGGCCATGGGTTCAACCCTGGTATCTCCAGGAAACGCATGTGTTTGGTCACCCGGGGGGCGGGTGGGCGCTCGTGACAGGGGCTTCTGCTTTCAGGCACAGTCTTGTCTCGTGTTCAGCGTGTTTGGTGCAGGGCTTCCTCTGCTCGTCCCTCTCTGGCAGCAGGGCGCGTTTCCTCAGTCCTGGTAGAGCAGCGTGTAATGTTCTTAACCGCTGGTTAGTGGTCTAGTTGACCGCGCATCGAAGGGTGCGCATACGCGAGCGCGTGACGTCACGCGCTCGCATTGATAATAAAGGGGACTTGGCCGGCGGAGTCAGTCCGGACCACGTGGTTGAACCTAACTGGTGTCCAGAGTCTTATTGCTGATGCGGCGCTTAGGCAATCATGCTCCTGCGGCCTAACGACTCCACACTGGAGACGAGGGTCTGAGAGCCCGTGCAGTGCCACAAAATACTGCATTTTGCCGCGCTCCGTCATGAGGAGTCACACAATGGACCCCGGTGATCGGCAGGACTGGCGCACGTGGCCCGTTCCGCGCCGCACACTGGCGGAGGGCTGCGACCCTGTGCGGCGGTCCCCATGAGCGTGCTGGGAGCATCCCTACACGACACACGGCGGCGCCAATTGGCGCTGTAGGACCCTGAGCGTCCAGGCTGAAGCCACGCTCCATCACTGCCACGAGCCGGAGCGGCTGACCTGTGTGCCGAGGGGGAAAGAAGGTCAGTGCTGGCGTGTGGGGATCCAGCCGACCCAGTCCAGCAACGCACGTGCAGCGCATGTCGCCCGTTCACGCAAGAGGGTCCAGGCATGTGAAGTAGTGTGGCTCACTGGTTAGAGGCGGCAGACCCGAGAGCAGAGGACGGCCCGGGACCAGGGTTCGATTCCCGGTGCGGCAGGTTTCTGGACCAGGGTCAACGGACTCGATAATTCTCTCGCCTCGGTGCCCACTCTGATCAGCGATCACACTCGGCAACTCTGGGCATTAGCTTGCCTCATCTTCACTAACGGCCCCACCAGACCGCCGGGGATGCCTGGTCTCACCCTGGAGATTCCCATTAAGGGACCATCTCTCAGGGAAGCCAGGAAGGGTTTCGCAGCGGTCGAAGCGCCTTGGGACCCTACGGGTAAGTAGTGCGCTATATAAATGCCAATACATTTACATTTACATAGCCATATCCGGCCAGAATCGGAGCGCCACGGTCAAGAGGGACCCGAAATGTGCAGTAGGCCCCACCACGTGCCAACATGGCATCGATTCCCGCCATTGAACCTTTCGTGGTAGATGGTGCTCCTGCTTCCCTAGCACCTCGCTGGAAAGACTGGACGGACCGATTGCAGATCTACTTCGAAGGTGAAGGCACAGCGAGGGAGCGCCGCAGAGCGCTGCTCCTACACCTAGGAGGGAAGGACATCCACAGGATCTACAAGACCTTAGTGGAAGCCACACCCAAGACCTACATCACACTCCTCAATGCTCTCAACGCACACTTCGAACCCATGGCTAGCAAAGACTATAAACGGTTCATTTTCCATCAAGCCAAACAGGAAGCAGACGAATTGCTTGACGCATTCCACGGCGGGCTGAAAGAACTGGCCAGCACCTGTGGGTTCCGCGACGAGCAAGAGGAGATACAAGGTCAAATAATACACGGGTGCTATTACTCGAATTTAAGAGTAAAGATCTTGCAAGAAGACGGTAAGCCGTTGGCAGACATCTTAAAGCTAGGGCGCTCTAAGGAACTATCGCAAGCAAGAGCATCGCACATGGAAGCGGCTCTCCACCGACCGGTCAAGGCGGAACAGGTCAACGCGGCTGAACAAGTCAATGTCGTCCGACCGAAAACACGCCAGTACGAAGGGAAAAAGCCGCAAAACAGGCGCAGAGAATGCGGTTACTGTGGAGGCCAGCCCCACCACGCTCAAGACTGCCCAGCGAGAGGAAGAAGATGCAGCTCATGTGGTCGGATGAACCACTTCACGGCAGTGTGCAGGACATCCAAATCCAAGAACGAAGCCGCCCACGCCATAACGGAGAATCAGGACTGTGAAGTCATATACGATGACTCCAACGACTACCCTGTCCACTACGTGTTCGCCATCGACCAACCACAGCGAAAGAAGAGGCGTCTCCCGAAGTGTCGCATAAAGATACACCAACAGGAAGTGAGAGCCACAATTGATACAGGAGCCTCCATTGAGCTCATGGCGGCGAACGTGTACAATCAGCTGAGGAACAAACCGACCCTGCAGGCAGCAAAGATCAGGATGTTCGCGTATGGACAGAAAACACCTATTCCACTAATAAGCTGTTTCCAGACTGAAATACAACATCAGAACTTGAAGGTTCCGACAACTGTCTATGTCACCAAGGAGGGCAGCGGCATGCTCATCAGTGGGAAGGCGGTAGAAGAACTCAGACTGATATTGTTTGCAATGGCCGTGCTGACAGAAGAGCTAGACACGATATTGAAGGAGTTCGAGGATACGTTCCGAGGCACTGGGTGCCTGAAAGGAAAAGAGATATCACTCCACATTGATCAATCGATCCAACCTGTTGCACTCAGACACAGGAGAATAGCCTTCCACCTCAGAAAGAAGGTAGAGGAAGAACTCGAAGCCCTCGAACGACAGGGCATCATTGAAAGGGTCAGTGGGCCCACCCCGTGTGTGTCTCCAATCGTGGTGGCGCGCAAGCCAAAGCAGCCTGGCCAGGTCCGCATATGTGTGGACATGCGCCTACCCAATGCAGCAGTCAAGAAAGAAAGGCACCTGACTCCCACAGTCAATGACATTCTAGGAGAACTAAACGGAGCAAGGTGGTTCTCTAAAATGGATCTCAGGTCGGGCTATCACCAGCTGCCCCTTCATCCAGACTCCCGTTACATAACCACGTTCTCCACCCACGTAGGACTCAGACGCTGCCGGCGTCTCAATTTTGGCATCTCCAGTGCTGCGGAGTCTTCCAGAATACCATCCGGGAGGTCCTGAGTGGACACCCGGGAGCCCTGAACGTCAGCGATGATCTGCTGATATATGCCAACTCGATCGAAGAACATCATCAAAGATTGAGAGGTGTGCTACAGAGAATCAAGGACTCAGGCCTGACCCTGCACCGCGAGAAGTGCCAATTTCTCCAGAATAAGATCAGTTTCTTCGGCTATTCTTTTTCAGACCAAGGGATAGCCCCAGACCCAGATAAAGTGAAAGACGTACAGGAGGCGCCTGCTCCCTCCAACATATCGGAAGTGAGGAGTTTCCTGGGCATGGTAAATTTCTGTGGGAGAGTTATCCCGGATTTGTCAAACCTCACCCGGCCTCTTCGAGAACTCACCAAGTCAACCACCCTGTGGCAGTGGGGCGAAGAACAGGAAAAGGCGTTCCGAGACACTAAAGCAGCATTGTCTGCAGACAAGACTCTATCATATTTTGATCCGGCGAAGCCTACTAACATTGCAGTGGATGCTAGCCCTTACGGCCTGGGAGCCGTGCTGACCCAACGCCAAGGCGAGGAAGACTGGGCCCCCATCGCATATGCCAGTCGGTCATTAACAGAAATGGAGCAAAGATACTCCCAAATAGAGCGAGAGGCAATCGCTATTCACTGGGCCTGCAGACACTTCCACGTCTATGTGTACGGGCACCCCTTCACAGTGTCAACAGATCACAAGCCTCTGATCCCACTATTCTGAGGTTCAGTATCTAAACCACCACCCCTGATCGAAAAATGGATCCTCCAATTACAAGAGTACGACTACCAAGTAGAGTACAAGCCGGGAGCGACCAACCCAGCAGACTATCTCTCCAGGCATCCCGATCCGCCACCAACGTGGAAAAGGAGGACGCAGAGGAAACCGAGGAATACGTGAAGATTGTGCGAGAAAGGTCGAGACCCCTGCCCAGGAGTCTCGAGACGATCATTGAAGCCACTCGCAATGACGAAGTACTCCAGCTGGTGGTGAGTGCCCTACAAACCAATGATTGGAGGGCCGTTCAAGCATCCCTGAACAAGAGGACACCACAAGCCAAGAACTCCCTGGAGACGCACCTGAGAGTGAAGGAAGAACTGTCAGTCGACAGCCAAGGGTGCCTACTAAGAGGACCCCAGATAGTAATGCCTGAAAGCCTGGCCCGGCAAGCAGTTGAACTAGCCCACCGAGGACACCAGGGCATGGTAAAGACCAAGAGCAGGCTCCGAGCTAAGGTGTGGTTCCCGGAAATGGACATCATGGTGGAACACATGGTCAGAGAGTGCCGATGGTGCCAGGCCACGGGACAACCCGAACGTCCGCCCCCGGTCCTCACAGAAGACAACCCACAGAAGTCATTTATTTATTTATTTATATTCTTATATAGCGCCTGAATAGACCCCCGAAGGGGTATCTCCGCGCTTTGCCAGGGAAGAATATAACTCATGCTAAACCATGGTTAGAGGAAACAATTAGGCTATGATTGTGGGTTTAGATGTTCATGAATAAGTGAGTTTTAAGGGATTTTCGGAAGGCTAGGTGGTTAGTGATTAGTCTCAGTGTATGGGGCAGTGAGTTCCAGAGGACAGGTCCAGCGTGGGCCAGGGCACGGCCTCCTTGTCTGGATTTTTTAATTCTGGGTACCTGTATTAGCTGTTGATTGCTGGAACGTAGAGATCGCCCAGGAACATACGGAGAGAAGGCTTTCGACAGATACTTGGGACCAGTACCTGATAGACATTTTTGGATGGTACATAGGATTTTGCACTTAATGCGTTGCCGCATTGGGAGCCAATGGAGTTTAGTCAGCGAAGGGCAGGAGGGAGTCCTAGATGGAACATTGAGGACAAACCTCGCCGCGGTATTTTGGACTATTTGCAGTTTGTTAATCAATTCTTCATTAGCTGACAAGAGAAGACCATTGCAATAGTCCAATCTGCTGATGACTAACGCCTGGACTAGTGTCTTCCTATGACTATCAGGTAGGTATGGAAAAACCCTTCTCAGCAGTCCAATGGCACGAAAACAGGTGCCGGCCACTTGGTTGACATGGTCTTTCAATGTTAGTGCTTGATCTATTAGCACCCCCAAGTTTTTAATGGTCTGCTTAGGACAGGGAACAGGTCCTAGTTCCAAGGGCCACCACTCAGGGGACCATCGTGTCACTGCCTCCCCAAACAACATTACTACAGTTTTTCCTACGTTACACTGTAGGCAGTTCTTAGCCATCCACTCAGACACTGCCCTCATTTCATCTGCAAATAATTTTATTAGTGCAGGCGTGAAGGTTTTAAAAGAGAACAGAAGTTGGGTGTCGTCGGCGTACGACACCGGGATGAACCCAAAGGATCTCACTAAGTCAGCCAGGGTGGCCACATACACATTAAATAATGTGGGGCTTAGGCATGAGCCCTGTGGCACTCCCTTGGTGAGCTCCCTAGAGATGGATTTGTGGGAGCCCACTTCTTGAGAGCGGCCTATAAGAAAGCTCTCCATCCAGGACAGAGCCACACCCCCTAATCCCACATCCCTCAGACGACCGAGAAGCACCTTATGTGACACCGTATCGAAAGCAGCGGATAGATCTAACAGCACCAGACCCTCCTCTATCCAGCGTCATCCTGATGTTGAGAGTAGTCTAGGCCCTCCGTTGCTTTGATATGTTTGAATAAGTGGGTGTTTACGTGCGTCTCGGTCATTTTACTGATGTACGGCAGGAGGGAAATGGGCCGGAGGTTCGAGAGATCTGTCCATGGAGATGCTGCTTTTTTCCTAATTGGGTTCACCACCGCTTTCTTCCATTCCATTGGGACATGTCCTTCTACCAGTGAGATGTTCATCACAGACTGAATGGAAGGTCCTAAGAGGGAGATCAGAGGGGCGACCATTTAGGCAGGAAGGAGGTCATTGGGGGACCCAGATTTTATGTGGCTGATAAGGGGAGGAAGATCTGTGTCACAGATTAGTGGGAAGGATAATAATTGATTTTTATTTTGTTTGGGAGAGTTGTGGGGGAGAAAGTTCTTAATCCCAGCAGTACTAGAGGCCATTATTTAATCGTAGATGAGATTAATTTTATTTTCAAAAAACATCTCATCACAGAGGATCTGAGAGAATTCATCGGGGCTCTCACAGGTTGTAGGTTTAACAAAGCTCTGCAATATTTTAAACAGCACCCTTGGACAGTTATCCGCCTCCGTGAGTTGTTGGGTGAGACTGTTTTTCCTGGCTTGTTTAATGTTTTTATAATAGGTTGATTGGGCATCATGATATATTTTTTTCTTCTCCTCAGTTTTTACTTTCCTCCATACTTTTTCCGCTTGTCTGCATTTCTGCTTCTCTGTTCTAAGTTCCTGTGTGTACCATATTTCTTGTTTGGAGGATGGGTATTGCTTATGTAACTTTAATGGGGCCAGGGTGTCAATGGCTTGTTTAAGTGAGTTATTAAATCTGTCTAGTGCAATATCCGCTGAGTCCTCATCTGAGAAAGTTGGTTGTTTCCAGCTTTCCAGCAGCTTCTCCACCGATACTTTATGCCACTGTCTGCGCCAAATTGGCGGGAGTGGCGCTTTATTTAATAATTTAATCGGGCCAGTTAAAATAAACTCTCAGAAAGTGATCTGACCATTGAATTTCTTTAGCAGGTGAGCATTTTACTTTAGTCCAGTTTGAAAAAAGCGAATCCAAAGTGTGACCACCTGTATGAGTAGCGCCGCTATTCTGTACTTTTAATCCCAAGGTGGAGAGATCTGCGGTTAATGAAATTGTTTCAGGATGTACCAGGTTGTCCATGTGCACATTAAAATCTCCTAGGAGATTAAAGTCCTCCTTGGATTTAAAATGGGGGGCTAGTAGCTCCAAAAGGGAAAGAGCAAAAGCAGGGTTAGATCCTGGCGGACGGTAAACTAAAGCACCTTTCCAAGAAATGTGGCCTGCCGAGGCAATTTTAAAAATCATTATTTCAAGTTGTGGACTATACCTTTGTTCTAAAATAGTGACTTTAAGTTCATTTTTATGTATGATGGCTAAGCCACCTCCTGGTTTATGGGCTCTATCAAAATGTAAAATCTTATATCCTGACGGGACCCCTAATGTTATGCCTGTAACCGTGTGAGGTTTCATCCAGGTCTCGGTCAGGAAGCAAATATCCGGCTGTATGGTGTGAACTAAATCCCATACCTGGTGTTGATGTTTTGGGAAGGAGCGAACATTTAAAAGAAAGCTCTTCAGTCCCTCTGAAAAAGAGGTTTTTGGTGTTAGTCCCTTCGTAATTTTGTCTGACCGAGGATGATTGAAACCGACACTTCATGCAAGAAAAACAGCCCTCAAGATTTTGCCATGGTATTTTGATGCAGCATGCTACAGATGGTTTTAAATCAAGCAAGGATTGAGCAGAGTATTTAATTTTACTAGTACCTGTGATAGCGGGGTCTGTAGAAATAAAGCCCATTGCCCCTATGATCCGTCCTGTCGCGGACGGGCGCAGACGGGCAGCTCTTTGGCTGGTCTTCGGCGTGCCTTTGGCTGCGCGCAATCGCTGCGCGCTCAGGGAGGGGCGAGGGCTAAATAGCCCCAGAAGTTTGAAGCACTAGAGCGCTAACCGCTCCTAGTGCTACCAGAAGTGCCTGCTCACACCTGTCCGCCCTCCGCTCAACGGTGCTAGTCACCCTGTCGGAACAAGGCAGGCAGGAAGGAGGTAGAGCCTTGGGAGTGCGTCAGTGCGGACTTCGGACATCTCCCAGAGGGGAGATACGTTCTCGTCATCATAGATGATTTCACCACGTACCCTGAGGTAGAGGTCGTAACAACTCTCTCTGCCAAGGAGGTTATCGCAAAATTTGAGAAGACCATAGCCACGCATGGCATCTTTGAGAGCACCAAGACCGACAACGGGCCACCTTTTCAAGGACAAGAGTTCGCGGAATACCTCCAGAACTGGGGAATCCATCACAGGAAGGTGACCCCCCGCTGGCCTCAAGCCAACGGGGAGGTTGAGAGGTTCATGCGCACACTAAATAAAGTTATCAGAATTGCCCATGCAGAAGAGGCTCCCCTGGAAAGAGCAATCTACAGCTTTCTGAGGGAATACCGACAAACCCACATCGTACCACGGAAGCGGCGCCAGGTCCCTCCGCCATGGGACGAGTAGTCAGAGACACCCTCCCTAGCCACCCTGACTGGGTCCCCAACCAAATAGACCCACAAAAGACTCTGTCTAACAGGACCAGGTCAAATAACTACGCAAGCTTTCGGCGAAAGGCCAGGGAATCAAGGATTCAGGAAAGAGACCATGTCTTTGTGAGAGACAGATATCCCGGGAGCAAATTCCGACTCCCATTCGAGCCCAGGCCGTGGACTGTCATGCGGCGTACTGGCACCATGGAGACAGCTCAACGAGGGGCGCAAACGGTCACCCGCAACATATCCTTTTTCAAGAAAGCTCACCCAAGCACCACCGACTCCCAGGAGCAAGAACCTGAAGAGGAAATGTCCAGCCAACCCGACGGGCCGATCAGTCCAGGAAGTGGGGATCGCGATGCCCTAAGTGAGGACGTGGCGACAAGTCCCGCGACACCTGGGACACCTCAAATCAGCACCCCCTTATCCCCAGATGATCTCCGGAGTGCCCGAGGATCCCCTCAGGTGACCCCTCGGAGGGCCCCCGCCTGGGGAGAAACGGCAGGATATGGGCTGCGGAGGAACCCGGCTCCGTCGTCCCAGCTGGCTGACTTCGCTGTGGGCTGAGCACAAACTGTCCCATCTTCAGACTGGTACCCGGCCGGATGGCCCTGTCTTATTTCGTTACTATGATTCTTAGTGACTATATGTACATGTGTTTATTTTGTTTAATAAAGGTTAGAAGGAATGTTATGTTATGTTATGTTATGTTATTAAATTATTTATTAAGCGCACTAACACTGATTCGTTTCTTGGCGCTAAATTTGACAGTAACACAACAGGTAAAAAAGTAGGATTTAAAAAGCTTGTCTGAAAAGCCAAGTCTTCAGTGCTTTCCGAAAAGGTAGAAGATCTTGACAGAGCCGAATTTCTAGTGGCAAGGTATTCCATAGGCGGGGGGCAAGTGCTGCAAACCTACGTCCACCAGAACGTTTAAGCTTGAACGGGGGGATCTGGAGAAGGCCCAAATGGAGTGAGCGGAGGTTGCGGGGGGGAACATATCTGGTGATTATTTGATTAATGATCTTGGGGCTTTTGCCATGCAGTGATTTAAAAATCATGCAGCCTGCCTTAAAGGCACAGCGTTGTGTAATCGGGAGCCAGTGCAGTTTAGTAAGAAGGGGGGTCGCTGCTTGCCACCTTGGTTGCTTCAGTATCATCCTGGCAGCATAGTTCTGTACCATCTGGAGACGCTTGAGTAGAAAGACTGGAAGACCCAAATAAATGGCGTTCACATAATCCAGATGGGACAGAACAGTGGCGATCACAACCTGGGTAGTGGCCTCTAGCGTTAATAATCGCCGAACCTTCCTAATTTTTTTTAGCTGATAGAAACACTTAGAAACCACCTGGCCCACTTGTGCCTTTAATGAAAGGTCACTGTCCACGATGACTCCCAGCGTTTTAGCCGATGGTGATGGTTGTGGGGTTTGACCCAGGTCTAAGGGCCAGTATTAAGGGCCCCAGTGCTTAGCGCTGTCCCCAGTCAATACCAGTTCTGTTTTCCCCGGGTTCAATTTCAATTGATTTTGGTCCATCCAGGATTTAATGAACCTCATGGTTGACTGGAAGTGACTGACGGATTTTTCAGAGTTATCAATGGTGAAAAGTAATTGCAGATCATCTGCGTAGTTAAAAACTTTCACCTGTTTGTCCCTCAGCGTTTGTATCAGCGGGAGTATATATATATTGAAAAGGTGAGGTGACAAGGAGGAATCCTGTGGCACTCCGCATGAGGTAAGCTGTTTAACGCCAGTTAGATCCCCCAGGCGTACTGCTTGTGAGCGGTCCTCCAAGAAGGATCTCAACCAGCAGGACGCTGTGCCCTGTATGCCGGCCTGTCCGACACGGTCGATCAAGATATTGTGGTCGACCGTGTCGAACGCGGCCGACAGATCTAGGAGCACCAGTGCCTGGGGAGAGCGTCTGTCTGCGCAATCTCTGAGAGTGTCCAACACCGCAGTGACTACTGCCTCCGTAGAGTGCGCAGGGCGAAATCCAGTCTGATGGGGGTCAAAGCAGGAGGACTCCTCCAAAAAGTTGGAAAGGATTTTCGCCACGTGTGCCTCTAAGATTTTTGCTAGGTAAGGCAATAACGAGATGGGCCTGTAGTTTGCTTTACATGCCGGGTCAGCCCCAGGTTTTTTCAATAGGGGTATGACCGTTGCTTCTTTGAAAGCAGACGGGACTATGCCCGACAATAGAGAGTCATTAAGGATAGCAAGAACAGGAGTAGGATAGGCGGAGAAGCATTCTTTCAGGATGCGAGGGGGGCAAATATCCAATGGGAAGCCAGATTTAAGTCTCGTCAGTAGCTCCGAAAGCTGGTCCTGAGTTATGGGTAAAAGGTTGGTGAGAGTGGTAGAACCAGTCTTGATTGCCATGCCAGTCGTGATTGGAGTTTTTGATTGGGGAATGCTAGCTTTTATATCTTTGATTTTGTCACTGAAGTAAGTGTTGAGTGAATCACACAGACACTGGGTGGGAGTTACTTTAGGACGAACATTCTCCAAATTGGTTAGTTCATTAAAAACCGAAAAGATATCTTTAGACTTGTTTGTTGATTCTAGGATACGGGAAGAGAAATATTCTGTCTTCGCTGCAGAGATGGCATTCATGTATTCCTTCCTTGCCCTAGTATATTAAATTTTCCCCTCAGTGTCATAATTACGGCGCCACTGGCGTTCAAGCTGGCGAAGGACCAGTTTCCTGATTTTCAAGTCGGCTGAGAACCATCTGTTGGCGTCCGTACGGCGTGCTAATCTGATTGTTTTATAAGGAGCATGAAGATTACTGGCCTCTTGTAGCCAGTTGGTTAGCGTAGCAACTGACAGATTTATGTCATTATCCAAGGAAGGGACATCCTTGGCTAGTGACTGTAGGAAAGCATCCTTATCCATAGCATTCCAGTTTCTGGCTAGTTTGCCAGGAATGTAATGTTCTTAACCGCTGGTTAGCGGTGTAGTTGACCGCGCACCGAAGGGTGCGCATACGCGAGCGCGTGACTTCACGCGCTCGCATTGATAATAAAGGGGGCGTGGCCGGTGGAGTCAGTCCGGACCACGCGGTTGAATCTAACTGGTGTCCAGAGTCTTATTGCTGCCGCAGCGCTTAGGCAATCATGCGCCTGCGGCCTAACGACTCCACACGGCGCTGCCCTGGTTTCCAGCCTTGTGGGGAGCCCAACAGGCGATGGTTGTGGGTAGAGTGAAGCGGCTCATTACTTTCTGTAAAGAAACCTATCCTTATGTTGCTGCTGGGACGCCCCTCCCCCACCTTCTTATACTGCGACTTCCAGCTGTATGAGCTGCTCTTCGGCTATACAGTGCCCTCCCATTTCTGTACTGTATACGTTCGGGTAGTCCAGCCCCATCCCTTCTCTTCTGTTTATGAATATACAGATGCTTGGGATTCTGAGGAATATGTAAATAACGGCGGTATGATTTCGAATTATGTCCAGAAAACGCAACGTTACGTGTATTTATTATAAACAATGTTATGCTTATGTCCTCGCCAAGATAGCACTGGACATAGCTGGAGCAGGGGCTGCAATATCTCAATATCGTAAAAATACCTACAACTCTTTTTAAAAGAGATGAAGGCTGTAATTGACACTATGAGAAACCATCTGAAGTCCTGCCTACGTGAAACCTACAGATAAGTGGAGGAACTGGGCTCTTGAGTCGACTAAGTTGGGAAGGCCGCGGACAAGTGCTCTGCAGAGTGGCACGCGAGTCATGCCTGTGTCTGGGCACGATTATTGCTCCTCCTACGGCCTATTTGTGTCTTTTACGCGCTTGGTGCAAGTAATTGACACCAAAGTTTTTTTTTTTTTATTGATTCTTTACAGCAGACTATTTCACTCTAGCATTTTTTCTTTGGTTTCCTCCTTATATTTGCCCTTCTCCTTGCCAACATGGCGAGATTTGGATTTGCGCTCCAAGATCTTTTTGCGATCCTTGTCCAACTTAAGTCTGGTGATCATCACCTTGCTAGGGTGAATTCCAACATGGACAGTTGTTCTATTGGCCTTTTCACGCTGTACACACTCAATGTAGATTACATACTTTTTTCTGTAAACCTGAACTACTTTGCCAATTTGCTGACCTTTGTAGTGTCCCGTACGACCTGGACCTCATCATCCTTGCGGATTGGCATGGAACGGACATTGTACTTTTGCCTCAACTCCTTGGACAGAGGAGAGGACATGATCTTCCTGCGCACATGGGAAGGCGCAATGAAGTGCCTCTTGCGGTTCTTGCTGCGGTCAGAGGTTACAAAGGGACTGAACTTCATGATGGCCAGCTGCACAACCGTCAATGTCCGCCGGAAAAAATTGACACCAATAGGCCGTGGGAGGAGCTATGCGCGCGCCTCTGGCTACTTGCATGCAGTCTTTTACAATAAGACTCACGGAAAGGCCAATGGGGGAGCTGAAATGGAAACACACATGAACAAGCATGTGCGATTCCTTAGTCAGCTCACAATTCCCTGTTTTTCACCTCCAAAATGCCTCGCGCTGCGCGCGCACTGCTGCTCAGTGCACTGATGCGCAGTGCACCGCTAGGCGCGATGCCCAATAAAAACCAAACCAGCACAAGGCTGGTGAAATGCTAGCAGTGCTGATAGATAATTCTGATAGACCTTTAACGTACCAGAACTGGGAGAACTTTGAGTACCATATACTAGGGACTTATAGGTAAGTTAAATGTGCCAATTTGCGGTATGCCAGTTTCATCATGTTGAAGGGGTGAGGAGAGGCACTTTACCTGTAGTTAGGAGGGGTAAAGTACACAGAGTTCTACAGCCAGCAAAAGCAATCAGGGCAAATATATGGGGTCCGTCATGCTAAAGATGGTCATTTTCAACAGCTCACATCTTCTGACCTCTCTGGTGGCACCTCCTGTGTTATACCTGTTGTGGACCAATCACGACTCCACAGGGACCTTGTGTGGGTACAGGACCATGGGACTATTGTGCTGAGGTTTTTTGCCTGATAGTCAGATCAGTGTAGGGGAGACATGAAGAAGCACTTGGGAAGGCACAGTGGACAACTGTAACTTGGTGCTATTTTGGGTGCCTGCGTTTCCGTATTTATTGTCTATCAACAACTTGGCTTTAATCCACTTGGTTACATTAGGTTACCTCATAGTATCATGACTGCCTTTTAATGTCTCTTTGTTGTTCCTTTTGGTTTCTGTCTTCTTTTAGTAGTTAATACAATGTGATCACCGATTGGTGCATTACAACCCTTGCACTTTCTTTTTGCCTAAGGGATCAACGCCCCTTTCCTTGGAAATTATTGGCCCTTTGATTTTGTTACCTTTTTATTTAAATTAGTTTTAGCACTGCTGGTTCATGTTGACAACCAGTTATTCTTTTGTTCGTGGTTTGTTCTTGGAAAGTATCCTGCAGTAATTGGTATTCCCCCTGCTTCATTGTTGAATCTCTCCATTAGTTATTTTTTTAGGAGGTTCTCTTGTGCCACTGACTTTTTATTCCTTATTTCGTGAATGTCTTTTGGAGAGAATTTCCAGGTTTCATTGGTACATATTTTTCTCGAATATTACAGAGTTTGTTTTAGATAGAATGTCGCTACAACTGTAATGAGGATGGAAGGGGAATGACCAGAGATACCCCTTGTGTGCTTATACGTCTGTTAGAGGGCGCACATTTTTATGTGTTCCTCTTTATTAAGACTCAGAGACAGACTAATATATTATTGACCAGATCACATCTTTGTCGTGGTTTTTCTCAAAGAAGTGTACTGTCAGTTTAGTTGATATCTAATGTTGCTTCTGTGTTCACTTATGTAGATTTCGGTGTTTCTTGTCATTCCTATGTAGCGATGGCTACATGAACAGGTAATTATATACATGACATTATTGCTATTTCAATTTGTGTGTATCTCCTGTTTCCAGGGGTGAGAAGACCAAGGCTGAATGTTTTAGATTGTGTTGTAAGGGGGCAT
This sequence comes from Lissotriton vulgaris, assembly GCF_964263255.1. Classification (NCBI taxonomy): domain Eukaryota; kingdom Metazoa; phylum Chordata; class Amphibia; order Caudata; family Salamandridae; genus Lissotriton; species Lissotriton vulgaris. Next base: position 163,567,419 of record NC_141686.1, on the reverse strand, counting down.
ACCAAGCAGTTCCCACAAGGGAAATGTCCTGTAACTGGAGGGAGATCCCAAAGCGTGATTTGGCGTTCAGAATTTCTCTGCCACGTGTTGCTGTGTACCAGTCTATCTCTTATGCTTCTATTCCTTTTAAACAAAAAGAGCGGTTTGACGAAAGTCAGTTGATTGAAGGTGAGGATTCACTAGTGTTTATGCACAATCCTTTCAGAAGATGAGTTGTAAGTGCTCACAAATATGAGGGAGTGGTTATCCTGTTTAATGTTGGTTTCCAGAAGGACGTCTCTGGGTAAGTTATGTGCACTCTTCTGTGCTTTGGCAAAAATCCTTACTGGGTATTTTTTTAATTCCAGTTTCATAGACAGTTGTTTCGCTTCATTCTTGTAATCTTGAAGATTGGAACAATTTCGCGTGATACGTAAAAACTGGCCCGCCAGTAAGTTCTCTGTAAGAGCAAGGGGCGGACACTGTTGAAGTGTAACAAACTGTTACGATCAGTAGGCTTAGTGTACAGTGAGCTGCTAGGCTTTGCATCTTTCGTCGTGGTGTTTACATGTAGACAGGATACCATACCTGGGGTCTGTTGGTTGTCATAGTAAAGCTCAGGAATGGATTTCTTTCATTCAGATGCGGATTGGCATGGAACGGACATTGTACTTTTGCCTCAACTCCTTGGACAGAGGAGAGGACATGATCTTCCTGCACACATGGGAAGGCGCATTGAAGTGTCTCTTGCGGTTCTTGCTGCGGTCAGAGGTTACAAAGGGACTGAACTTCATGATGGCCAGCTGCACAACCGCCAATGGCCGCTGGAAAAAATTGACACCAATAGGCCGTGGGAGGAGCTATGCGCGCGCCTCTGGCTACTTGCATGCACTCTTTTGCAATAAGACTCACGCAAAGGCCAATGGGGGAGCTGAAATGGAAACACACATGCACAAGCGTGTGCGATTCCATAGTCAGCTCACAATTCCCCGTTTTTCACCTCCAAAATGCCTTGCCCTGCGCGCGCACTGCTGCACAGTGGACTGATGCTCAGTGCACCGCTAGGCGCGATGCCCAATAAAAACGAAACCAGCACAAGGCTGGTGAAATGCTAGCAGTGCTGATGGATAATTCTGATAGACCTTTAACGTACCAGAACTGGGAGCACTTTGAGTACCATATACTAGGGACTTATAGGTAAGTTAAATGTGCCAATTTGCGGTATGCCAGTTTCATCATGTTGAAGGGGTGAGGAGAGGCACTTTACCTGTGGTTAGGAGGGGTAAAGTACACAGAGTTCTACAGCCAGCGAAAGCAATCAGGGCAAATATATGGGGTCCGTCATGCAAAAGATGGTCATTTTCAACAGCTCACATCTTTTGACCTCTCTGGTGGCACCTCCTGTGTTATACCTGTTGTGGACCAATCACGACTCCACAGGGGCCTTGTGTGGGTACAGGACCATGGGACTATTGTGCTGAGGTTTTTTGCCTGATAGTCAGATCAGTGTAGGGGAGACATGAAGAAGCACTTGGGAAGGCACAGTGGACAACTGTAACTTGGTGCTATTTTGGGTGCCTGCGTTTCCGTATTTATTGTCTATCAACAACTTGGCTTTAATCCACTTGGTTACATTAGGTTACCTCATAGTATCATGACTGCCTTTTAATGTCTGTTTGTTGTTCCTTTTGGTTTCTGTCTTCTTTTAGTAGTTAATACAATGTGATCACCGATTGGTGCATTACAACCCTTGCACTTTCTTTTTGCCAAAGGGATCAACGCCCCTTTCCTTGGAAATTATTGGCCCTTTGATTTTGTTACCTTTTTATTTTAATTAGTTTTAGCACTGCTGGTTCATGTTGACAACCAGTTATTCTTTTGTTCGTGGTTTGTTCTTGGAAAGTATCCTGCAGTAATTGGTATTCCCCCTGCTTCATTGTTGAATCTCTCCATTAGTTATTTTTTTAGGAGGTTCTCTTGTGCCACTGACTTTTTATTCCTTATTTCGTGAATGTCTTTTGGAGAGAATTTCCAGGTTTCATTGGTACATATTTTTCTCGAATATTAGTTTGTTTTAGATAGAATGTCGCTACAACTGTAATGAGGATGGAAGGGGAATGACCAGAGATACCCCTTGTGTGCTTATACGTCTGTTAGAGGGCGCACATTTTTATGTGTTCCTCTTTATTAAGACTCAGACACAGACTAATATATTATTGACCAGATCACATCTTTGTCGTGGTTTTTCTCAAAGAAGTGTGCTGTCAGTTTAGTTGATATCTAATGATGCTTCTGTGTTCACTTATGTAGATTTCGGTGTTTCTCGTCATTCCTATGTAGCGATGGCTACATGAACAGGTAATTATATACATGACATTATTGCTATTTCAATTTGTGTGTATCCCCTGTTTCCAGGGGTGAGAAGACCAAGGCTGAATGTTTTAGATTGTGTTGTAAGGGGGCATACCAAGCAGTTCCCACAAGGGAAATGTCCTGTAACTGGAGGGAGATCCCAAAGCGTGATTTGGCGTTCAGAATTTCTCTGCCACGTGTTGCTGTGTACCAGTCTATCTCTTATGCTTCTATTCCTTTTAAACAAAAAGAGCGGTTAGACGAAGGTCAGTTGATTGAAGGTGAGGATTCACTAGTGTTTATGCACAATCCTTTCAGAAGATGAGTTGTAAGTGCTCACAAATATGAGGGAGTGGTTATCCTGTTTAATGTTGGTTTCCAGAAGGACGTCTCTGGGTAAGTTATGTGCACTCTTCTGTGCTTTGGCAAAAATCCTTACTGGGTATTTTTTTAATTCCAGTTTCATAGACAGTTGTTTCGCTTCATTCTTGTAATCTTGAAGATTGGAACAATTTCGCGTGATACGTAAAAACTGGCCCGCCAGTAAGTTCTCTGTAAGAGCAAGGGGCGGACACTGTTGAAGTGTAACAAACTGTTACGATCAGTAGGCTTAGTGTACAGTGAGCTGCTAGGCTTTGCATCTTTCGTCGTGGTGTTTACATGTAGACAGGATACCATACCTGGGGTCTGTTGGTTGTCATAGTAAAGCTCAGGAATGGATTTCTTTCATTCAGATGCGGATTGGCATGGAACGGACATTGTACTTTTGCCTCAACACCTTGGACAGAGGAGAGGACATGATCTTCCTGCACACATGGGAAGGCGCATTGAAGTGTCTCTTGCGGTTCTTGCTGCGGTCAGAGGTTACAAAGGGACTGAACTTCATGATGGCCAGCTGCACAACCGCCAATGGCCGCTGGAAAAAATTGACACCAATAGGCCGTGGGAGGAGCTATGCGCGCGCCTCTGGCTACTTGCATGCACTCTTTTGCAATAAGACTCACGCAAAGGCCAATGGGGGAGCTGAAATGGAAACACACATGCACAAGCGTGTGCGATTCCATAGTCAGCTCACAATTCCCCGTTTTTCACCTCCAAAATGCCTTGCCCTGCACGCGCACTGCTGCACAGTGGACTGATGCTCAGTGCACCGCTAGGCGCGATGCCCAATAAAAACCAAACCAGCACAAGGCTGGTGAAATGCTAGCAGTGCTGATGGATAATTCTGATAGACCTTTAACGTACCAGAACTGGGAGCACTTTGAGTACCATATACTAGGGACTTATAGGTAAGTTAAATGTGCCAATTTGCGGTATGCCAGTTTCATCATGTTGAAGGGGTGAGGAGAGGCACTTTACCTGTGGTTAGGAGGGGTAAAGTACACAGAGTTCTACAGCCAGCGAAAGCAATCAGGGCAAATATATGGGGTCCGTCATGCAAAAGATGGTCATTTTCAACAGCTCACATCTTTTGACCTCTCTGGTGGCACCTCCTGTGTTATACCTGTTGTGGACCAATCACGACTCCACAGGGGCCTTGTGTGGGTACAGGACCATGGGACTATTGTGCTGAGGTTTTTTGCCTGATAGTCAGATCAGTGTAGGGGAGACATGAAGAAGCACTTGGGAAGGCACAGTGGACAACTGTAACTTGGTGCTATTTTGGGTGCCTGCGTTTCCGTATTTATTGTCTATCAACAACTTGGCTTTAATCCACTTGGTTACATTAGGTTACCTCATAGTATCATGACTGCCTTTTAATGTCTCTTTGTTGTTCCTTTTGGTTTCTGTCTTCTTTTAGTAGTTAATACAATGTGATCACCGATTGGTGCATTACAACCCTTGCACTTTCTTTTTGCCAAAGGGATCAACGCCCCTTTCCTTGGAAATTATTGGCCCTTTGATTTTGTTACCTTTTTATTTTAATTAGTTTTAGCACTGCTGGTTCATGTTGACAACCAGTTATTCTTTTGTTCGTGGTTTGTTCTTGGAAAGTAACCTGCAGTAATTGGTGTTCCCCCTGCTTCATTGTTGAATCTCTCCATTAGTTATTTTTTTAGGAGGTTCTCTTGTGCCACTGACTTTTTATTCCTTATTTCGTGAATGTCTTTTGGAGAGAATTTCCAGGTTTCATTGGTACATAATTTTCTCGAATATTACAGAGTTTGTTTTAGATAGAATGTCGCTACAACTGTAATGAGGATGGAAGGGGAATGACCAGAGATACCCCTTGTGTGCTTATACGTCTGTTTGAGGGCGCACATTTTTATGTGTTCCTCTTTATTAAGACTCAGAGACAGACTAATATATTATTGACCAGATCACATCTTTGTCGTGGTTTTTCTCAAAGAAGTGTGCTGTCAGTTTAGTTGATATCTAATGTTGCTTCTGTGTTCACTTATGTAGATTTCGGTGTTTCTTGTCATTCCTATGTAGCGATGGCTACATGAACAGGTAATTATATACATGACATTATTGCTATTTCAATTTGTGTGTATCTCCTGTTTCCAGGGGTGAGAAGACCAAGGCTGAATGTTTTAGATTGTGTTGTAAGGGGGCATACCAAGCAGTTCCCACAAGGGAAATGTCCTGTAACTGGAGGGAGATCCCAAAGCGTGATTTGGCGTTCAGAATTTCTCTGCCACGTGTTGCTGTGTACCATTCTATCTCTTATTCTTCTATTCCTTTTAAACAAAAAGAGCGGTTTGACGAAAGCCAGTTGATTGAAGGTGAGGATTCACTAGTGTTTATGCACAATATGTCAGAAGATGAGTTGTAAGTGCTCACAAATATGAGGGAGTGGTTATCCTGTTTAATGTTGGTTTCCAGAAGGACGTCTCTGGGTAAGTTATGTGCACTCTTCTGTGCTTTGGCAAAAATCCTTTCTGGGTATTTTTTTAATTCCAGTTTCATTGACAGTTGTTTGGCTTCATTCTTGTAATCTTGAAGATTAGAACAATTTCGCGTGATACGTAAAAACTGGCCCGCCAGTAAATTCTCTGTAAGAGCAAGGGGCGGACACTGTTGAAGTGTAACAAACTGTTACGATCAGTAGGCTTAGTGTACAGTGAGCTGCTAGGCTTTGCATCTTTCGTCGTGGTGTTTACATGTAGACAGGATACCATACCTGGGATCTGTTGGTTGTCATAGTAAATAAAGCTCAGGAATGGATTTATTTCATGCAGCCAACCATTGAAGTGTTCAGTGGTGGTGTATCATCCCCATGCCAGATGACCAGGATACCGTTTATGTATCGCCACCACAGCCATATCTGATAATTGAATGGATCGCAGGCAGGCAATACTTTGAGCAAACATGCTACCGATGTAAGTGCCATGGTGTTGTAAATAGATCCGATCTCCAAATGCTAAGGCATTTTCAGTCCATGTCAATTCTGCTAATTTAATTATCCACTGAATTGGGGCAGCCCAAGTCTTCTTGCAGTAGGTTGCTAATCACTCGTAGGCTCTGGCCCTCTGGGATACTTGTATAGAGTGCTACAACATCAAGGCACATCAAAGTTTCAGTGATGGGGTCATATTCTTTCTCTTTGAGTAGGTTCAGCAGACGTTTTGTGTCCTTAATGTAGCACCTTGTAGGTGTTACACGGGGTCTCAAGAACCAGTACATGTATTAGGACAGAGGTTCAAGCGCAGAACCTATGCCCAACAGTATAGGTCTGCCTGGTGGGGGGATCCAACCCTTGAGAAATTTTGGGAATGTATAAAACTTGGCCATCCTAGGTTAATTTTTAGTGATCCGCCCATTGTCCATGGCCTCTCATACTGGTTGGTTGATTGTTTCCTATAGTCGAATACAGATCACATTACCCACATGACTGACATTGCTCAATTTTTTTGTGTAGGAATCAGTCCCTGTCTACAGTAAACATCAAAGTGTGGCAGAGATCCCTATTGTGCTGCTGTCAAACTCTTCTCTGGAATTTGAACAGTCAGTTCATAGCTCAAATAGAATGCCCATCGGAAAGCAGCTCTCCAGAAAACACAAAGAAAGCTGGGCTATCAAGTGACAATTCAGAAAGTGTTGCTTAAATGATATTGAGGGACTCTGGATGTGTGCCAGGCCAGGAAAGCACTGTATATGTTGCCACCTGAGATACCATTTACTGGACCGTAAAGAACCGTAAAAAACAAAGTTGGCAAATGAATGTGCTTTAAAGTTCAAGGAAGTCTTTTTATTTCTCTTCTTTGGTAAGTACATGGAGGCACTAAGAAATAAGACCAAATCTAATTCATAATACCAATAATGATTTGGAACATTAACTGGTAGACAACTGGGCTAATGGCCAAGTGTTTCATGAGCCTGTGTCAGCATCAAAGAGCACACAGGTACTGAAAAATTAGCCTGGCACTAGTTGTGATCCATGTGATGCACACCTAGAATACCCTACATTCTATTCTTTCTTTCTAATATTCTGTTCACTCATGTGAGAAATTGGGTTATTGGTTGAGTGAGTTGGAAGCCCGACCCAGGCCACAACCAAAATCCTTGTCAGGGTGAACCACAACTAACCTGTGCTTAACCCTCTGGTAGCTTGGCACAGAGCAGTCAGGCTTAACTTAGAGATAATGTGTAAAGCATTTATGCAGCTCACAACCAGTAATAAAATGAAAACAGAGCACAAGAATAATGCAAAATAATTTTGAAAAATAGACTATATTTTAATAAATGAAATGATACCAGAACAATAAAATTTCAATCAGTAGATCCGAAGATATTAAAATTAAAGGTTTCAGCGAAAATAGCCCTAAAATCACAAAGCACCACACCGTGCTCATCAATTCACGGTAGACAAGTTTGAAGTCACAAGTTCAGGTCGACCTCAATGGAGTGCGGATCAGATACAGGGACCAGGTTAGCTGTGCTGAAAAGTTACCTTCTGAATTTGGCGTGAGGAGTTCCGTTCATGTTGGAGGGGGCCACAAGGAGTAGGCTGAGCATCATGGCCGTTGCTGTAGCGCAAAGAACCAGACAAGTATCGCAAATAGTTATTACTCTAACTTTGCGTTGCCAGTTGTAGCAACCTGTTATTAACACGAAGAGCAGGTTTGTATCACATAAAGTGCCCCGGGGGTACAGCAGCATTTGTGCAGACACTTGTGCGGCCCCTTCTGTAATACCAATAGCGCTGGCGTACATAAAAAGCTAGCGCTCTCTTTAAGGGGGCAATCCCTCATTTGCATGGGGGCATGCCCCAAGCAAATGAGGGAATCCCTATGCCTCTGCGCCTTCGGCGTCTGTAATGTAACTGACAGTGCACTGCCTGAAAGGTGGCACACTATCAGTGCACCTCCTGAGAGCAGCCCTCTGCAGGGGGTAAATGAGGTCAGAGACTGCATCCGCCTGCAAGGAGATCTCTATCCCCTTTCAGAAGTGCAGGCAGGTTACCGCCTGCACACTGAAACACGGAGCGGCTTCAAAGTACGTGAATGCGCTGCCCCCAGGGCAGCACAAGTTTGCGGCATGGTGTCCTTATAAACAAATGATGTTGAGGTGTTGATGTGAAAGGTCGACGCTTCGGTCTTGTATGTTTCATCTGTTAGACCATCATCAGGACTAAGCTTTTCATAGGGTAAAAACCCCTTAGGTAGATCAAATGTAGAGAGCTAATTTTCAAGGGTAGGCACTGTTGCAGACTTAATGCACAAAGTCGATCAGATCTTGTGCAGCTCTGTGTAATATTTAGAGAGCTTGTTAGGTGATGTTAGGCTGCTCACTGTCCAGATAATTAGGAAGTATTCGCAATATTTGGTTAGAATGTATAGACGCTCAGCGGTCGTCCAACGCTGCTTACAGGACTCTCTCTCGGGCCGAGACTGAAGCCCTGGTGCTATCTCTTCAGTCTCGGTGCTGTGGTTGACTTTGAAAGCCAATTGGGATGGATGGTTCCAGCAGTTTATTTCTTTCCAAATGATTGGTGAGTTACAGGGGGCCTTCTCCAGGACATTTTCTCAGGGAACAGGAGGAGGGAGATGGAATGGTAGTTTTGGAGCTATCTGTGGTCTGCCAAAGGTTTCTTGAGGAGGGGTCTAACCTACAGCCCTGTGTCAGGAAAGGTGGCTGTGGTTATGGAGGCGTTGAAGATGGTGGTGAGCTGGTGGCTGATATCGCTGCTTCTGAAGTTCAAGAGTCAAGGGGGGCATAGGTTGATCGGGGCTCTTGAATAGATGGAGTTCATCAGTGTGGTAGTTGTTGGTGGCTAAGTTGTTTGCATGCGGTGAGCGGGTGGTTGGTGGTTGTGGTGAATGGGTTGCAGAAGAGGTCCGAGGGTTGGGGGATCGAAGTTTCTGTAGATGAATGCTATCTACTTGTGGCCAGCAGGGCTCAGGCAGGTTCAGTTGCCGGCTCTGGCTGGTACAGTTGCAGCAGGTCAGCTGGGCAACTGTAACAGCAGGGAGGCCTCTGAAGCTTGTTGTGTCCCTGTAGCTCATGCATGAGATCAGCCAACTGACCCATAGAGTCACTTTGGTTATACTGGGATGAAGACAAGCAGGCCCAGTCTTTCTTCTCAGTCAGCAAGGCTGTCCGTCAAGAAGCATGGCAGTCCTCTGGCAGCAGGGCAGTCTTGCACAGTTCCAGGAATGTTCAGATCAGTGACTTGTAGTGAGGTTCATCATGGCCCATGCACAAAAACTTCCATTTTATAAGTTCACGTTTACATTTGGCATCTTTTTTGACAGTTACTTTTTACATGCTTCATACGCAGATGATAACGTACTCAGAAAGTGCTGTTCTTGCAAGCACATTTCTTTGCAAGCATTCTATCATGACACTTTACATTCTATTAAAGGGTAAAGTACACTAAGCACGTTGCCTTTGTATTTTGTTGTCCATTTGAAGACAGCTCTGAATTGGAAAGACACTTAATAACACTAGCAAATGATCTCAGACACTGAGTAAAAGGAACTGGTTTTGAATATATAAACTGCTTCTGAGCTTCAATGGCCAGAAGAGGACTTCCATGCATTATCCTGGATGTTTGCCTGTGACTGATTTCCAGCCCTGCCGACTTCCATCACTATCCTGCAAAGGACGGTAGCCTGTTCTACACAAGACTGGTTTCCAGCTACATCATACACTGGTAAGTGGGGACTTAGGCTGTTCCAAGAGATCTGGCAGAAAGCACTTCTTACTATGTTCCATAAAGTATAGTTAATATAGGTAGGATTCTTATGAAATATGTTCAAATAATCTCTGCAAAATTGGGGGTGTAGCTATCAAGGTCTAGATGGCGAATGCACTCTAGGGAGGCTCCGCACACCTACCCTGTTATTTGCCAATAATCCTGACCATTGCCAGGCATCTGAAACCTTAATCTACCCCACTCTACTCCCATAGCGGCCCTATATCTGCTCATACCTCTGACGGGACGTTTGGAGTCCTGGAGCAGGAAATACAGTGTGGGCCTGGTTACAGCCTTCGCCCGGACGGAGATCGACTGGGAGTGGCTGCTGTAACTGGACCTTTGGAGGTTGTGGAGCCGCATAGGCCTGTGACCCCCAGCTGAAAAAGCTCCCCTTGGAATACATGATTCAGTGGTCCACCAGAGAGAGGCGGAGCATCGGTGCTACTGTGGTGCACTTATTGGGCTTGCTGGGGTGGAGAGACTCCTACTCTTGGTGAACATGCAAACTACTGCACCTGATCCGGGAAACTATTGCGCAATGGTGCTACCACTTTCCCCTTGGAGCATGGTGGCTTCAGGGAGCCCGGAGGTCTTTTGGAGTCTAGGCTCAGCTGCGAAGAGCGGGTCAAGCTGCTGAAGTGGGACTATACTGCGGGGACTGTGGCTCCTATCCAGCCACACGTCACCCCTCTGCACCTCAGATCCAGAGCCACTTTCTAGGGGCTGCTAAACAGCGTACCATAAGCACTGTAGCCGGTGGCATGAAATCTGTGGGACTCGGATCGGGCCTAAGCCCCTCTGCCAGCGACAGTACATTCTCTTGGGGGAGGGGACTGACTGTAGAAACACACTCAGGACCTCTCTTGTTGCTTTGGTCCATCCCAATCCGTGCTCAGTGCTGGCGCTTCAGGCAGTGGGGACCGGGGGCCGGATTGGGCCTAGTCTCTCTGCCGTTTACCGCCGCCTCCAAAGTCGCCAAAATGTTGTAATGAGGACACAGTCCAGTTCCATGATAAGCTTAAGATGGTATTTATTCAGACAGTAGGTTCCAGATAAAGATAAAGTGAGCCCCACCTTCCTCCTGCTAAGCCCATTCTCCCTACTGACAAGCTCCACCCATCAACAGCCCGCAGCATCATCCACACCAACATTCCACACTACACTAACACTGGCTGAGCAGCACATACATTAAAATGTTGACCTGGAATGTGCACAGTATCCCAGCGTGTCCATATGCTATTTACAATTACCCTAAACACCAATCTGTGCATTTTGCGCTGCTGCAAGAGTCCTACATAATGCACCAAGAAGCAACTAAACTTCAGCGGCTGTGTCTTCATCACTGATTTCCCCTTCTTCACCGATGGAGCATTGCTATGGGTCAAACTAGGTGTTCCGTCTATGGCAGACGAGGTTGCCACAGACCCCGAAGGCAGATATGTCCTCATTAGGCCTACTGGATGGTTGGCATATGCTGCTTGGCAGCATCTATGCCCCAAATACAGACCAATTAACGTTCTTGCATACACTCTCAGAGATGATATCCTACAGGAATGCAGTTTTGTGGTTGCTTGGGTCTGATTTCATTGGGTCTCGATATTAACCTAGACCCTCTCTTTTCATCCACTGCCCTGCACAACTCCCTCCTCTAATGCCAGGGCGCCTAATCGATGGCTAAAGAATTGGGACCTCACTGACATCTGGGGCAGTCTCAAAGCTTCCGCCAAGGTGTGCTCCTTTTATTCGGCACCGCACTCCCTGCATGTTAGGTTTGATAGGCTGGTAGGCACACTCACCCTGCATGCCACCCACATTGACTATCCGGGCCACCCCCGCTCGGATCATAATCCCCAATATCTGCAGTTCACCTGGGACATGGGAACCTCTTCAATATCCAATTGGCACCAAAAACTAGCAGCCCTGGAAGACACGCCTTTATGTTCCTCCATTGGCACAGCCATTGAGGAGTACTTTGAACACCACAGATGCAAGATCCACAGAATGGGATGCATTTAATGTGCCATTGCAATGGCGCTGTCTGGGACTACACTGGAACATACATTGCCATCTAGACTTTGACATATTGTGCATCGAACGCAAGCTTCTGCACTTGGAAAGTAAAGCTGTAGGTGACCATGTTGGCAGGCATTACTTGGCAGAAGCACATCACGAACGTGCAGGTCCCCTACAACAATTAAGATGCCATAACTATGCTGCCCACTCAGCCAAAACTCATGCTGTGGCTGATAGAGCTGGTTCTCTGATTTCATGTTTGATATGTCAAGACCGTCCCAGTTGTCCTATCATGACATTGCATTCTGCCTCTATTACACCTTTTGGGCTAAGGGAGTCAATGTGGACCTTAGCAACCAGTAAAACCCTAGATACTGCTGGTTTACCTGTGGAATTTTATGAGGCCTATGCCTCGTTGCCGGTCCCCCATCTTCAATCCCTTCATGAGGAGGCTCTGACAGCCTCCTGCCTTTCAAACTGTCTTTGGGAGGTGCTCCTCAGCCTGCTGCTGATCCCCGGCAAAGACCCTGAGGCCCAGGGTTCCTACAGGTCCCTTACATTGCTCAACATTGAATACAAGTTTTGGTGATAATCCTTGTTGATCGATTGGCACCTTTAGTCCAAAAGTTAGTACACTTGGATCAAAACGAGTTTGTCCGAGCCCACACCACTTTGCTTAACCTAGAGCGGTATTTTTGTATTCTAGAATATGCCCCAGTCTCATGGCCCAGTGCAGGCTGCTAAGTCCTAGATTTGGAGAGGGCCTTTGACTCCCTGGAGTAGCTCTTTCTGTTTGCAGTACAACCCCATTGTGGCTTTGGCGATAGATTCCTTAAGCTTATGCGCTTGCTGTTCACTTTGCCATCGGCCAGTGTGAAGACAGGTGCCCTTATATCTGACCCAATTCATATAGGAAGGGCATGCGTCAGATATTCCCCTCTCCCAGATGCTCTTTTCCCTAGCAGTGGCTCACCTTCATGCGCGGTTAGTGCACGGGGTATACCACTGAGAGAGGGCATCCACCATGTTTCCCAATATGCAAATGACCTGATTATTTACCTAAGAGACATTTCTTCTATTCCTGCTGGGATCGCCTATCCTCTTCTCAGTTTGCTGATCTCTCTGGCCTGAAAGTCAGTGAGATCAATCTTGCCTTTCCCATTGTCCTTGACCATACCTGACCTAGGCCTAGCCCTTGCTCCAACCTCTCTTACCTGGCAGCCCACCATATTTAGGTATTTAGCAATCCAAATGTATCTATCGTCCATGAATTTATTTGATGGAGACTTGACTATGCGCATTCAGAATAAACTTTATTCGATTTCAAAACATGTTCAAATCTTAAAAGTCACAGTTTAAACATTCATTATTATTAATAATTCATTCGACAAAATTGCCTAGGCAGATTATATTTTAAAACATTTCCATCGGATTTTTATCAATCTAAAAAATGGTAATGCACATTTTTACTCAGTTATGCTCTTTCTTTTCTTTATTATTCTTTTCAGGAATCCAGTCATGATGGACGTACAGTATGCGTTTTCCAGTAATTGCAAATATAAAAAGGCCGGACGGCACTGCCTCCATCCCCTTGCTTTAAAAATGGCAAAATACATCTAATTCGTTCATTACAATACATTTTACAGAAAAGAATCACATGTATAGTAGATTGATTTGAAATATTATCGCATGGACAGTAACATAGATTTCTAGACCAATCATTGACAACTGGAAAGCTGACCAAACGATGGAAGCAATCAAACCTAAACCTTGTAAGAATGTAAATTTGAAACCCTCCTATGCACCTGACCAGATATGGCTGTATAGGGTAGGTTAATAAAGTCAATTGGTGCTGAACCACCATACGTTTGTTGATTTCCTGTGCAGCTCTTAATTACTCTAAGTGTGTCATACATAGTAGTTTAAAATCCTTCCTTGAAATGGAATTCATAGTTTCAAGAGAGCAATAAAATTCGTAACGATTGATATCTAATAAACATTTCCTGATATAATTCATCCAGCCTACCCTGGAGACATAATCCAGTTTCATTGTATCCGTAATAATGTCTATGTTCAATCTTGTGCTGGTAGATGTCTTTTGCCTAGCTTATTTGCAAAATTAATCACTGCCATAACTAATTTCCTGAAAATGAGGCATCGACTATTGATTGCCGCGCCCCACGAACAGTTACGCTCAAATACGACACCCAGATAGGTGAACATATTGGTAGAATCTATCCTTTCTTTCCCAGCTGATACACTACTACATTTACTTTTCCCCTTTCCGCAAGTCATTACAAAAGTTTTTTTAACATTTAATTTTAATCCAAGGCTGTCCATAAAACTGATGTACGTGGCGAGGGCACGCTGTTAGCCCATTTGTGTTCTGGCCATAAGCACCGCGTCATCTGCGTATAGAAGAGACACTATTGGCTTGTTGTTAATTCGAGGGGGGTCTCTCGCCCCGGTCACCAGTTTCTCCTTTATGGCATTGATATATAAGGAGACTAGGAACGGGGCCAGGATGCAACCTTGCCTCAACACCCTCTCCACGCGGGATGGCACCGTGCATTCTCCCTTTAGTACGAACCTCACCTTGGCACTAGCCCCCAAGTATAGTTGTTTTAGGAATTGTACCAGTGATGAGTCGACCTTTAAATCCGTCAAAATTTGCCACCATCTGATTTGAATGACGCAGTCAAATGCGCCATGAGGTCTACGAAAGCTACATATAATTTCTCAGCCTTAGCTTGTATGTACTTCCCCATTACTAAACTTAAATTTAAAACATATTCGTTGGTCCCAAGCCCCCGTCTAAAACCATATTGGTCTGCATTCAGTATGTTATCTTCTGCCTATATTTGTAGTCTGTTTAAGACCATTCTGCCTGCTACCTTCACCAAAATATCTAAAATAGACATTGGTCGGTAGCAGGCAGGATCATTCCGATTACTCTTTTTATAGATCGGAATGATCACAGATACCGACCATGTCCTGATAAAACACCTTGCACAGCAAGCTTCAAGGACCCTAGTCAACAATGGGGACCATAAAGATGGAATGGGCTGAAATAAATCCATTGGGACCCCATCGGGACCCAGAGCCTTGCCTCCTTTACTGGTGTTAATGGCTGCACTCACCTCCTTGTATGTTATGTGTAGTTCAATTGGGATGAAGTCATCAAAGCATTCCCCGCAAGGGGATTCAGAGGTTAAATTACTTTCTTCCATCCCCCTAAAACTATAAATTTTCGCAAAAAAATTAATCCATCATTTTTCATCGATTGCCACCTCTATCTTTGCTCCAGCTCCACTGGAAAAAAACGGGGCGTTTACTGCCTGCCAAAACGAGGTACAGTCCCTACGTAAGGATGCTTCATAAAGAGCATCCCAAGTTTGGTCTTTTAGTGCTTTCATTTGTAGGTTTCTGGAAAGGTTGTATGCCCTCCTGCATTCTCTAATTTCCCTCTGATCTCTTACAGTTCTATGAAGTGCAGTTTTAAGTCTTGTGTAAGACCAAGTACAGTTTGAATCAAACCAGCCATTTTCCTTTGTGGAGCCACCCTTTATGTTCGATGTAAGCGAATCTTGAACCACAGTGGTAATTTGAGATAAAGCCCTTAATGTGTCATCAGGAGTAGTGTTTTCCTTTAAGCATTCTACTACGTGATCATATGATTTAGTGATGATCTTTTTATTCAGCTCCTCTGGGTCCTTCATGCCCCATCGGAGAGAATAACCATTTTGGCGAGATAGGGCAATATTCTGTGTCCATGCCAAGCTATTATAGTAAGCCCCCGCTTGAGGATGGTTAGCTTAATACTAAGGGGCAAATGGTCACTCAGGACGTTGGGGTGAATTTCAAAATTTTCAAACCAAGTAGCATAGCGAGTTGGAATTACTATAAAATCAATTGTGGATTTACCGCCTGTGCTGATAAATGTATAATCAAAATCCACAGACGGAGAGCACAACATGTTAGCAAAACCCTGGACATCCGCAGTCACATCGCTGAGTGGCTAGATTGCCCTTAGGAAGATGTTACCCTTGTTGGTGGCGGGCAGAGTGGCTCTGCTCAAGATGGTTGCGCTACCTCGCCTCTTGTACTATTTTGTTAATCTACACTTATATATGCATGTGTTTTTCTTCTGTTCCTTTGAGGGCGTGATCAGGGACTTCATTTGGAATACCTTCCAATGCTGCATGGCACTCGCAGAGCTTTATCAACCCACAGACGCTGGGGACATACATTGCCTAAGTTTGAATAATAGTACTTAGCATCCCAACTCAGTGGGTGGCACAATGGATTGCTGCTTCTCACTCCTTCTGGTGCCAAGTAATTTACACATGGGACTCAGCCAGACCCGTCTTGAGGCTCCAAAGGCCGGACAGGCAAAGCGCATGTGAGCAACCGTTTCTATATGGATCACAAGTGCCGGACACTTGTTGTTATTTGAGGGAGACCACCTAGACGTGAAAGATCTTAAAGACAGTGAGCCTGCCCTCAACTGGAAATACAATCTCCTATCTAGTGGTTTGGTGATAGTATCACAGTAAGTTTCGAGGCTAGGGATAAGTTCTGATTCCAAAAAGATTCCTGTCAAGGAAGCAGAACCAGTGTTACTCAAAACATTAAGGGTAACCATCTCCCAGTACTTTTCTTTTAGGATCTTTTTTGAGGGGAAAGAGACCTCCGTTGGGTTCTCTCATAGTATTTTCATGCCTATCCCACTAGGATATTTCTAACCGATATTATGAAAGCAATCCGATTGTATTACATCAAAAAAACCCGCAGCGTATGATGACAGTTCAAGTGTTGTCCACAGCCTACTCCAGTATAGAATAGGGCGCAGTTTGGCAACATCCAAATTGGGGTTTCTACCAAGATCATATCTTAACGGCCTTAATGGGTGAGATTAGTAATATTATGCAGGAACTTGTTTTCTGAAATGTTTAGGTTAGATAGGTTCTCGAACCCCCAGAGTTCGACATCGTAGAGCGCAGAACTGACAACTTTTGAATCATAAACTTGGAACACAGGTCTGATTGGTTTTGTTAGGAACTTTTTATGTTCAGCGCTTAGCGCTCCTGAGAGTTGTTGATGCTTTAATGCAGCCATATTGGTTTGATAGTTCCACTTTAGATCCCTCTGCATGCGCACCCCCGAGTATGTGAAAGCCCTAACTTGTTCTACTGGTTGATTGTTCATTATAATGCTGCCTTTAAATGTTCTGTGCGAGTTAAAAGCCATATGTTTCATATTAGTCACATTAACTTCAAGGCCACGAGCAGAGCAGAAATTGTCAAAAATTAATAAAGCTCACTGGAGGCCACCGGGAGTCTTTGAAATTATTAATGTGTCATCCGCTAACATTAAAATCTGGATTTTTACACCTGCTAAAGTAGGGGCATCCGTATTCACTGGCAACATACGGTCCACTATTCCGTTGATGTACATGGTGTGGGTGCCATAGCACAACCTTGACGCACCCCCCTTTCAACTGGAAACTGACTGGTGACCCTACCCTGTGTGCCCCATCGAATTCTAGCATAGTTGCCCTCATGTAGCCTCATTGTTAGAGTTAACAGCTCCTTGGGGAGACCTAGGTCGTTCAGCTTTGCCCACAGCATGGAACGGGGGACGAGGTCAAATGCTGCTCTTAGATCGACAAAGGCAGCATAGAGGCCACCTTTGCCCAGGGTCACTATGTTCCAATGTAGGAGGATAAAGCGAAAAACTTGATCAATGGTGCTACTGTATATAAGAAAGCCTGCTTGGAAAGGGGACAATATCCAACTATCATCGATCCAAACTTGGATTTTGTTCAGGATCAGCCTACCAACTATCTTTTGTATCATGTTTATCGGGCTGATAGGTCTAAAATTTCCTGGGAGAGATTTGTCTCCTTTTTTGTATACAGGGATTATTTCAGCCCCTTTCCAGGAGTCCGGTATCGGAGCACCCTAGGCCACCTGCAGAATATATCTACCGCATCTTGCTTTGTCATGGAGGAATACATCGGCGGGATCTCCATCAGGTCCTGGCGCACTGCCTCCTACCACCGCACCAAGGGCTAAAAAACATTGTTATTATTAAAAGCTTCATCCAGATAACATGCATAACTGGGTTCTTCCCTTTGTTTCTCAGTTGGGCTGCAGGCATATTGGGGTTTAAAGTGGTTGACCCAATCATCCTGCGAGACATGATTTAGTGGCTGGTCAGGTTGGCCCCTTCTACTCCATTTTATAATGCGCCAGAATAGTTTACTGTTATTCTGAGAGCCGGCTTCTTTAAGGTTCTGCCATCTTGCTCATCCCATGAGCGTTTGGCTTTATGGATGTCACTTATACATTTTCCCTGGCAGTGTGAACAATATCCATTTCTCCACCCCTAATTGCATTCCCAAGAGAGATTCTTGCCTGCCTGCAATCTTTGTTATACCAGCCGGAGGGTTTCGGGTCAGCTAGTTTCTTGGGTCTAAAGCGTTTGAGAAAATGGGATTTAATGCAAGTAAAGAATTTGTCATGTGCCTGTGTTAAAAGCCTCAAGTCCCCTCTAGAGGACCGGATCTACTCCATCTCTAGTATGGTGCAATCGACATCATTATTGATGTTTTTAAAACTCTCGGGGTTTTCAATTATACGTGACCATTTGAGCCGTCTCATGTCATTGGTGGGGACAACATCTTGGGCATGAGATTCAAAGAATTTCACACTAGAGAGGATGTAGTCTATCCTACTCTTGCTGTGCCCATTATTAAACGTATAAGCCCCCAGCCTATCTTGGGGCATCCTACCATTTAAGGCCCTTAGCCCCTTTTCAAGACAGATTGTATTAATATGAATGACCACTTCCGTCCATTTTTTATTGGGTCAAGTTCTAGTTTTGAGACTCCCCATTGGGCGTCTTCTTCATCAGTAAGATGCCAATCTGAACTGACGAGTAGTTCAAAAGTTGAGTTTAGGTCGCCCGCGATAATAATGTTAGTGTCCATTGAGTAGAGATCGAGGAGGTTGTCTAAAGCCGCTAAAACTTGGAACTTGCCCCCTCAAATTCGCCCCACATAGACATTATAAATATCAACGCTCCCTAGGGGGCTTAGATTTACCCTTATTCCCTGGATATCACTGCTCATAGATGGTAATTCCTTGATGCGAAGACCTAGCTCTCGTCGGATCTATATGGTTAGGCCACCTGCTGGTCGTCCTTTTGCATGTTGCTGGCACATGAAAATGTAAATACCCTACACAAAATTGAGGTGCCAGAAGCCAGGCCTCTTGGAATAAACAGACATCAAACCCATTAACAAAAGGTAGCCAATCAGGTGTTGTTAATTTAGAGCTCAGATCTGCAATGTTCCATGACATAAATGAGCCGCTTGTAGGGGCAAGGCAAATATGCAGAGGATCGTTAGTTTGCCTCAAAGGGTTAGCCATAGACTGGTGCTGGAGTTCTGGACCGGGAATATGTAGAACTCGCATTTCAGTGATTTTTACAGATCTTTTTGCAGTATTATAACTAGTGGTATTAAGACTAACAGGCTGGTCTCTATCGATAGTGGCAGCTGGATCATCTTCACTGACAGTACATAGCCCTAGTTTGTGCTCTCCAATCAGTCAGTCAATGCATTCTAACCTGAAGCTACCCACCCTACCTGCCATCTGCTGCCCATGGAAATATTTCACCCGACTGTCTTGTAAGGCCCTCCTTAACTGAATGCAAGAATACTCAGGGGGGCTAGTTCTAAACCCAAGGGCAAATAGGTTTTCAGCCATCTCCTCACTCTGGAATGTCAATTCAATGCAGTCAAATTGTTCAGTGGTGGAAGTGAGCCTACACGCCTTTGCGATGTCTTCCCGAATCACGAATTGGCATCCTCTGACATGGCGTAGCCAATGGATTGCTTTTTTAGTCAGGGATTCTGCACTTTCATGGCTTCTATTTGGGGCTAGTTTAGGAACATTTGTCATGTAGATTTTGTTAGTGTTGCCTGCAATCATGACCCCCCTTCCTTCCCCAGTATTATATTGAGAATTTGCAGGTAGACAGAAGTTTCTTCTCCTATTCGGTGGGGGGCACTCTCAACATTTCCTTCGTAGGAAAACTTTGGCTGTTTGGTATAGCGTGTGGGGCTCTATTTATAGTAGGTGATGATACTATGGGATTTTTGTGTTTTGTCACCTCGCTATAAGTATTGCGCAGTACACCTGTATTTGGGGAACCCAATAGTTTTGCCAGGGCACGACTAAGGTTCGATAGAACAGAATTAGTATCTCTCAGGGTTACATTGTCTGGGTTTTGGGCCCCGCCTTCTGGCAGGAACCCGACCATGGTGGTTAGGTTTTCAATCAGAACCCTCATCGACCCTATCTCGTCCCGCAGTGAGTACACCATCTTCACTAGGTCTTCGAGGGCTAATGTATGATTTGTAGCAAGGGCAGTGCCTTGGAGGGCTGGTAGATGATTTGAAGCAGGATCAATGAATATTTCTAATGATTGATTGGATAGCTGTGTGTTACTCTCCCTCTGGGTGTTTGCCAGTATAAAAAACCTGTTTGAACAGGGTACAATGGGTATGCAAATTAGGGGATGGCTACCGTCAATTGATGGGGGGCTACCAGTTCTGCCAGCCAAGAGGCTCCCCTTCGCTGGGTTCGCTCCACTCACACCACAACTGGCTTTTCTACCTTCCTTTTTCGTAACGAACATGGTAGGAATGGCAGGACCCTTAAGCAAACTTTCTATCCCTAACTCAGCTGCGTCAGGGTGGGCCAAAGCTCTATATTGGTGTATACTTGGCTCAGATACTAAGATGTCCTCGTAATCCTCTACTAGAGTATCAATTCGGTCAAGAACACAATTACTAGCAGCATGCTTAACTATCCTTCTGGCCTTTTTCCCTCTACGAGGTCTGCTGGCAATACCAGCATCTTCCTCCCACTCCTCCCCCTTCCATAGATGTTCTTTTACTCATACCACTGAAGCCCCCCCTGCAGAAAGGAAGAAAAAAAACCTTCACAGTCAACTATACTAGTTCGCAGACAGCGACCAGAGTTCCTCCAAATGTTCAGGTTTTACAGACAAGCAGATGGTACCGTTTAAGTCCGAGATGAGCCCACACCTTTTCTCAAACCCAGCTGGTATGCAGAAAACGGAAGAAGGGGGGCCCTGCCCTGGCTCTTCCTGGCGATGACGGGCGCAGGACGGGCCCGCCATTGGCGCGGGCTTTGCCCGGGCACTGCCTGCGCGATATTAAGCGCTCAGGTGCGGGCTTGCTCTTCCCTCCTGGGGGGGAGGGGCACTTGGCAGCAGTGACTTGTGGGACAGAGAGTCCCTCCGGTGGCAGGCTTCACAGGGTCCCGAGCCACGCTGGAGTCTCGCGCTTTTAAGCCCTCAGGTGGGGGCTTGCTCCTCCCTCCTGGAGTGGGGGGGGGGGGCACTTGGCAGCAGTGACTTGTGGGACAGAGATTCCCTTTGGTGGCAGGCTTTGATATTGCAAACTGTTGTCTCCTGTGAAAATTGCACACACCTACCTGATTGTGGTTCTCACTTGTATTAATGTACCAATTTCAATAGACTGGATAAATGTCCTTTACCTGTCACTCCTTATTTGTTTATACAAGTAAGGTGCTTGGTATGTACAGTCTACATAATATACGTCAATATGCATCGTTCTCCTGATGCTGCTGTTCTTGCCATCTTGTAAAGTACCACTGGCAGTAGGTACGGCACCTATCCATACTAATATAGTAAAGAGAGAGCCCAAACCTTTGAGGCGGGTAATCTCAAGATTATCTGCTTATTTGCCTCATTATTGCTGCCTGCTGTGTGCCTGGTTGCCGCTCTGAACATTTTGCATTTGTGTATTTTAAAAGCGCCGCTTTTTCAGCATTTGCGCATTTCCGCTGGGCTCCCCCTCCGCCTCCATTTTGCCTGTGTTGTTGTTGTGCTGATCTTTAGCCCGCCCCGCCTCCCAGCTGAGACGCCCTCGCCCCTCCCCCCCCACCATCCATATATGACAGGAGTTCCCGCGCGCAGCGTTTACGCGCAGCGACCGCGCCCAATCCGCGCCGAAGGTGCGCCAAAGGTAAGCCCGTCTACGCCCGTCCGCGCCTGGACCGCGCCCACCGCCAGACCCCCTGCCCCTCGCACTGCCCAGCCCTCCCGCTTTACCTACGATGCCGCCACCCTCCTAGCCCTTAACCCCGGTCGCGCCCCCAACTGCGTCCAAGCCGCTCCTGGACACACCCATGGACCTTTCTCCTGCTACTCCTGCAAATTCAGCGGCACCAACTGCATCTCCGATACGACCACACCACAGATTCACGACCCCAACCACCTACAATGCATCCTTCTCAACACCCGCTCGGTCCACAGACACGCCATTGACCTATGGAATCTTCTAGACATCATCTCTCCAGACGTCGCCTTCCTAACAGAAACATGGATGAACGCTTCCTCCGCCCCAGACATCACCATTGCCATCCCTGAAGACTATAAGATCACTCGCAAGGACCGTACCGGCCACACAGGAGGAGGAATCGCTATCGTACATAAGAAATCTATCCGCATCTCAACCAGCTCTGACGCCAACCTCGCCAACTCCGAACACCTTCACTTCCAAATACACATCGACCCCAAGACCACACTAAGAGGCACCCTCCTCTACAGACCACCAGGACCCCGCGCAAAATTCAGTGAAGACATCACGGACTTCGTCACGCCACACGCGCTCCCCTCCAAAGACTACATCCTTCTGGGAGACCTCAACTTTCACCTTGAAAAGATCAACGACCGCAACACCTCCACCCTCTTGGACAACCTCGCCAACCTCGGACTTAAACAACTAGTCACTTCCCCCACCCACATCGCATGTCACACACTTGACCCCATCTTCACCTCCAGCAATCATGTCTCCTTCAGCCACACTACGGACCTCCTCTGGACTGACCACAGCTGCGTTCACTTCACCTACAACAAGCCAAAACCCACCAACCACCTCCAACCAACTCTGCAAAGAAACTGGAACAAAATCACCACCGACCAGATCTCCGCATCGCTCCTTCTAAACACCCCAGCCCACTCTTCTAACCCAAACCAAGCCGCCGCTAACCTCACCCTATGGTTATCCAACACCGCTGACACCTTAGCACCACTGAAAAAACATCAAAGCAAACCTGGCAACAAGAAGGCCTCCTGGTTCAACGATGATCTTAAGAAGTCCAAGAAACTCTGCCGCTCCCTTGAAAAGGCCTGGAAAAAAGACCCAACCTCTAGCACCAAGGACGCCTTCAAAAACGCCACCCGCACTCACCACCAACTAATCCGAAAGGCCAAGAAAACAGCATTCAAGGATCGACTTGACAACAACGCCCACAACAGCAAGGAACTTTTCAACATCGTCAAGGAATTTTCCAACCCCTCGGCCAACTCCAACGACATCACCCCCTCCCAAGCCCTCTGCGACTCCCTAGCCTCATTTTTCCACAACAAGATTGCAGACATCCACAACAGCTTCGACAACCAACCCGGAGACCAACCCACCCAACCATCTGCTGAACACTCTCCCCCCGTGAACACCCTTAACAACTGGAACCCAATCTCCACTGAGGACACCATCCGCCTGATGAACTCCATCCACTCATGATCCCCCACAGATCCATGTCCTCACCACATCTTCAACAAAGCAGACTCCGTCATAGCACCGCACCTCCGAGACGTCATCAACTGCTCCTTCAACTCCGCCACCTTCCCGGAAGACTGGAAACACGCTGAACTCACCGCCCTTCTGAAAAAACCCACAGCGGACCCCACCGAACTCAAAAATTACCGCCCCATTTCGCTCCTTCCATTCCCGGCCAAAGTCATCGAGAAAGCCGTCAACAACCAGCTCGCCGCTTTCCTCGAAGCCAACAAATCCCTCGACTCCTCACAATCTGGCTTCCGAGCAAAACACAGCACTGAGACCGCCCTCATCGCAGCAACAGACGACATTCGAACTCTACTGGACAATGGAGACACAGTCGCCCTCATCCTCCTCGACCTCTCTGTAGCATTCGACACAGTCTGCCACAGCACCCTGTTACAACGCCTCAATAACATCGGAATACAAGGAAAAGCACTTGAATGGATCACCTCGTTCCTCACCGGAAGAACCCAGAGAGTCCGCCTCCCACCATTCAAGTCCGAGGCCACTGAAGTCATCTGTGGCGTACCACAAGGATCCTCACTCAGCCCCACCCTCTTCAACGTATACATGAGCCCCCTCGCAGCCATCGCCCGCCAACACAACCTCAACATCATCTCTTACGCGGATGACACTCAACTAATCCTCTCTCTCACCAATGACCCCAGCACCGCCAAAACTAACCTATACGAAGGAATGAAAGAAGTTGCCGAATGGATGAAACAAAGCCGTTTGAAACTGAACTCAGACAAAACAGAAGTCCTCATATTAGGTACATCCCCCTCTGCATGGGACGACTCTTGGTGGCCGGAAGCCCTTGGAAAAGCACCCATCCCAACAGACCACGCACGGAACCTAGGCGTGATCCTGGATTCTTCACTTTCAATGAACAGACAAGTCAGCGCCGTATCCTCATCCTGCTTCAACATTCTTCGCATGCTCAGGAAAACATTTCGCTGGATCCCCACCGAAACAAGGAAAACAGTCACCCATGCTCTAGTCACGAGCCGACTGGACTACGGAAACACCCTCTACACAGGTACTACCGCTAAACTCCAGAAGAAACTCCAACGAATCCAAAACGCCTCAGCCAGGATCATATTAGACATCCCGCGCAACGAACACATCTCTGGTCACCTGAAAGACCTCCACTGGCTACCCGTCAATAAGAGAATCATTTTCCGACTGCTAACCCATGCACACAAATCACTCTACGACATCGGACCAGAATGCCTCAACTCACGACTGTCCTTCTACACCCCCTCCCGCCAACTACGTTCTTCCAGCCAAGCCCTCGCCACTGTACCTCGCATCAACAAGACCACCATGGGTGGCAGATCCTTCTCTTACCTGGCTGCTAAAACATGGAACTCACTCCCCGCGTACCTTCGCCTCACCCAGAACCACCTAGCATTCAGAAAGCAACTTAAAACATGGATATTTGACAAGTAATCCTCCTCCCCTTTCTAAGCGCCTTGAGACCCTCTGGGTAGGTAGTGCGCTATATAAATTCTCTGACTTGACTTGACTTGACTTGACAGCACCAATCACAACACCCAATACAGCGTTGGAAAGGGCAGTTGCAGCAGAAGGACATAGGCTATGCAGATGCCCACCATATACACTTAAAAGGTAAAAGAACCGTGCCAGAAAAGTAGTCCCTTGTGGGCGTGTCTGCGTTGTGCTGTGGGCGTGTGCGTGTGACAAACACTGGGGGCATGTGGTACGTTCCGCCCTTCATGCCATGTCTCATATCTGTGCTAATCCCACTCTGCTCCCTTTAAATACCCCTGCACCCCATAATCATAACCCACCCTTACTCCTTAAAATACCCCAACACCCTTAAACACTAACCCATCTTAACCCTATAAAAATACCCTGTACCCCAAAACCCAAACCTACCCCTAAACCCTAAAAATACCCCTGTACCCCAAAACCCAAACCTAGCCCTGAACCCTATAAATACCCCTGTACCTCAAAACCCAAACCTACCCCTGAACCCTAAAAATACCCCTGTAACCCAAAACCCAAACCTAGCCCTGAACCCTAAAAATACCCCGGTACCCCGAAACCCAAACCTAGCCCTGAACCCTAAAAAATACCCCTGTACCCCAAAACCCAAACCTACCCCTGAACCCTTAAAATACCCCTGTACCCCAAAACCCAAACCTACCCCTGAACCCTAAAAATACCCCTGTAACCCATAACCCCAAACTATATCTGAACCCTTAAAATACCCAAAAACCCCAAAACATATACCTCAGTATCCCAAAACATATACCCTATACCCATACTTACCTTATCCAAACATTGAAAAAAACATGCTTTTACCATTCATGCATTTACAACGAATTTCGTTGTAATTGTATGCGTGGTAAAAGCATATAAAATGTAATGCCAGGCGTTATAATGGCATGCGGAGTCATGGTACTTTCGTAATGAAAGTATGTGGAGTGATGGTATGCGGAAAGAAAGTTGCGGAATAATGGGTGTTTACCCTCCCCCAGTAAGTACATTGGTGGCACGGCGGCCCACATCTCCAGCAACATACTCATATTTTTTCACCACCCATTTGAAAAATGCAGAGGTCTCTCTCATTGATGGCCAGCACCGACATACACTTTTAGACACACCTCCCGTCACAAGTTCTAGAATTGCGAACTTTAGAGCTGGGGAGCTACGTTCGAATCTCGGCATCAGCTCAACATCCTGTGATTCCAGGCAAATCACTTTGTCTCCCCGTGCCTACCACAAATGAATGTGTTCTTCTGTAATGTAAATTGTGCTCATGCCATGTTGTCGAGTTCGCGCTATATAATATTGCAAGGAAAAATAAAGTAGGGAAACTCGAGTTCACACACTACTGAACGCGCACTCTAAAGTGCATCCACAGTGCACTGTGAATCGGAGCGTTTCACAGGCCTGTCACAGATAAAAAATGCTATCAAAATGAAATCCTACAAAACAATATACTACTGGCCGGCAGCAATTTATACCCGGACAACGTCGGGACGGGCTTCTAGTATTATATAATGTGACATAAAAAGCAATAAACAGATCTAAATAAAAAAAAGAAAATCACTGGAAAATTGTAATGGTTGAAATATTCATCTTCTCACCATTCTTGTAATGCTGATGGCAATGTTTTGTTTCCTTCTACTAATTATTGCAGCTCATGTAATTACACACAAATACAACTGCTTCAAGAAGTGTCTGAAATGTGTGTACTTTTTGTCTCTCCCTTTAGCCATGCCTAAGGTACCAACGAAAGGGTAGATCTTTTTCCACAATTTCCTTAGGGGAATGAGTGGTCATGTTCTGAGGTTACAGACACCATCAGGTACCCTGTCAAGTTTAAGGCTTCAAATGGCACACTGTGAGCTAGCCAAGAATTGGGTCGACATATTCTGATTATATTCATGGACTCAGTCCCCATATTTGATGCAAATGTTGTCCAAACGCACAGTGTTAATTGATTGGTAGGAACCATACGACATGGCGTAACCAATGTTATAGGTCAGGTACTTATTTAATGCGTGTGCTCAAAGCTCCTAGTCACTTCCATGGTGGTAAGGAATAATCCTCCTCAGCTCAATAGGGAACCTCTATTTTTGTCTGTAGATTGTTCAAGATTGAACTTTTAAAAGGAACACTCCACTGTGGGTTTTCCCATATCTGAATTCCATTTATTAAAATGGTGAAGGCAGTACCACTGGTCATCCCACTAAATTGCAGAAACTCAGTAACACAGATGTTACAACACCAACAGAGGTATTCTAATCATGGGTCACTTTTCTACAACACATTTCATACATACACAAAAGCAGCCATACCAGGACAATACAGAGTCTATGAAGATTTAGAAATAGCATTAATATTTCAGGAACACACAAATAGATTCTAAGACGCTCTACCACATCAACTAGTAACTGCACAGCTCGGTCCTCTCTGCAATGACGGGCAACAGGGCCAGTCTTAGCCAGATACACAAAATGTCTACTATTAGAAGCTCTCACAGTAGTAGAACTTCATACACTTTACCCATGTCTAGATATACTGTACAGATGTTTAACACAGATAACAACAAACTCAGCAATGGATGCTCATTTAGCAATGCCTGCAGTTAGTCCAGTTACTAATAACGCAGTTATGGGTAAGAATCCCAACAGAAGGAGGACATTCCGTTGTGGATTGCTCAAAAAACAAATCAGATTGAAGCAGTATTTCACCACAGGACCCCCCAAGATAAACATGGAATTCTCATAATGTGTCTACCTTTTGGGATGGTTCCCCTGCTAGATGAATGTCCCTCATGGGGCACAATGTTTGCTGCAATATATACCATCATGCATAATACACCATCCATGGAGGTCTAAAGTTAGCACTTATTACATATAGTAAGGTTACCTGATGTTAGTCAATGGGAGAGCTAGGCCTTACAACAAAAACAATAAAAGGAGTTTACCACTGCTAGGACATGTAAAACGTAAGTATACGTGTTCCACTTTATAAATATGCATACATTTGCGCTGAGCGTATCCTGGTGAACTGTGTGTCTTATTTTAAATTTGGATAGTCTGTACTTGTGAGACCTTTTATCTTTTAAAAAAAATACTTATTGGGGACTGGAAAGGGCGTCAGAGTCTTTTTTTGCCGTGCAGTAAGGACGGCTCTCCGGTCCACCGCAATCGGTATTCCGATTGTTTGTTGTGGAGAGAGCCCGCCCATTTGCTTTCTCAGGAGCGGTGAGCGCTCTAGTAGCTGGCTTCCCAGCTGTAAGGCTCATGCATTCCCGTCCGCGCAGCGGACGCGCCATGGGAGCGCCGAAGGCAAGCCCGTCTGCGCCCGTCCATGCCTGGATGCTGCCGGCTGCCAGGGAATGCTGCCCGCCAATACCCAGAGATCTTTGCCGCTTAGGCGGATCTACTCCCAGTAGAGATTGGTTGAGCTTGGGCATTTGGTACCGTGGTGTAGAGGATTACCCAACTATTTAGAGGGAAACGCCTTTCCGACAGGGTAAAGGAGAAAGGTGTACCTATTCATTTCAACCCACCATCTCACTTTCCCCTCAAACCTTTGCGACATGGGCAGGAGGAGGGGAATAAGAGGGACATGGGAGGAGGGTGTCAAGTGCCCTTTAAAGGGCTCTACCTCAATGTACGTTTATTTCCAACGCATGTGGCTGAAATCTAGGACTTACTAGAAGAGGCCAGGCCTGACGTCTGTCTATTCACCGAAACTTGGTTGAATAATGAAGCTACGCCTGCATTGGCAACAGCATTTCCAGCTGACTATACAGTCGTCCGTTGGGACAGATCTGGAAGGCGGGGGGAGGGTTGGCTATTGCAACCCGTGCCCCCTACCATATTAAAACTTTAGACACTGTCTCCTCCCTCAACCTAGAGTTATTGATATTTAGGGTACTGCGGGATCAAGATACAGAGTGGTCAGGTGCCTTAGTGTACCACCCGCCGGGAGGAAACATGAGAGAGTTTTGCTCCACCTTGTTAGAAATGCTAGCCCCATACAGGCGCCAAACGGACAGGTTCCTACTGGTAGGTGGCTTTAACCATCATCTGGAAGCTCTCTCCAGTCTGGAATCTGCATGTTTAGTGGCAGCAATGGAATCTTTAGATCTTTTCCCCAGAATCACTAGTTCCACTCACATGGCTGGTCATGTGCTGGACACTGTCTTTACTAACATCGGCGAGGTGGTGGTGAAACCTCTGCGGAAGATGGGCTGGACAGATCACTCAGCACTTAGCTTCACGTGGGTGTGTAGGAAACAACCCAGCCCCCCACCCAGTCAAAAGGAGCTCCGTAGACCCTGATAAAGGGTGACTCCGACTGCCTTCAGCAGGGCCTTTGTCTCACCTGTATTTGAGAGGGACGATGATGGGGACATTGCCTTAGATAGGTTTGAGGCCACCATTACCAACGCCTTAAACTGTATTGCTCCATTTAAGAGGGTTAGGATTCAGGAGAGGGCGGCACCGGCCCCTTGGTATTCCAACAATCTCAGAAGAGAGAAAGCCTCCTGCATGGTTAAGGAGAGAAGATGGAAGAAATCCAAGCTGGAGCAGGATGAAGTACTCTATCGAACTGCGCATAGAGCCTTTTTATGTAGCTGTAACGCAGCTAGGCGATCCTACGTAGGCTCCCGTATCATGGAAGCTAAAAACTCTTCCCGGGAACTGTTCACGATCTTAAAAGAATTCACTAACCCGAAGACTAATAATCCGCTCCCACCGCCTACTCAGACACTGTGTGAGAACCTACGGAGCCATTTTATCAACAAAATTTATGTGATCTATTGTGCATTTGGCCCAGAAGAGGGCACGCACGGCAACTCTCCCCCTCAGGAGGATCATAGTCCATAAAGATTAGAACTTATTCCCAATGTCACTGGGGAAGAAGTCAGCTCCCTTTTAATGCAAGTGAAATCTGGCTCACCATCAGACTTGGCACCCCCCGTTGTTATGTCAGCGTTATCCCCTGTTCTCTATGAGATCCTGGCGGAAGTTTGTAATATCTCGCTGGCCACGTCCACTGTTCCTCGTAAATGGAAAAGTGCGTGCATAAAACCCCTGCTCTAGAAGCCGTTGGCTGACCCCGCACACCTTCAGAATTTTAGACCCATTTCTCCTCTCTCTTGTTGTGCAAAGATCATGGCGACAGTAGTCAATCGGCATCTCTCCCAGTATCTGGAACAGAACAACATACTGGATACCTCTCAATGGGGATCCGTGCCTCCCATAGCACGGAGGCCGCACTGGTGGAAGTCACGGATAGGTTAAGGATGTCCCTGGATAGGGATATCTCCGTCATGTTGGTTCTGTTGGATTTGTCGGCAGCCTTTAACACCATCTCTCACTGAACCCTTTTGAACCGGTTGCGTGAGATTGATGTCGGAGGCTGGGCCTTCAATTGGATCCAGAGCTTTCTGACAGGTAAAAATTGATAATACTTTATCCATGGAAGAGCAGGTAAAATTCGTGACAGGTACCTATTTTGGAACCATGCGAATGCTCAGAAGGATTTTTCCTTGGATTCCGCTTGCGGCCAGACAGACTCTGATCCAGTCACTCTTGGTTAACCGACTGGACTATGGTAACTCACTGTTGGTTGGGATGAGGGAGGATCTGGCTTCCAAATTACAAGTGGTTCAAAACACGGCAGCCCGCCTCGCCCTCAACAAGCCGGCTCGGAGCTCCTCTCGACCCCTCCTGTGCCTACTGCATTGGCTCCCTATCTAAAAGATGTACATTTTTAAATTGTTATGTCTGGTTTTTAAATCCCTTCATGGGATGGGACCAGCCTACTTGATGAAGAAGATCGAACGGTACCAGCCCACACGACGGCTGAGATCCAGCAGTCGTAACCTGCTCTGTGTACGGAGAATCAGGAAGGCAAGGATGGGTGGTAGGGCTTTTTCGTATTTAGCCCCCACCCATTGGAACACCTTGCCAGACGAGATACGCGCTTGCACCAATTTCCGCCACTTTAAAAAACTTCTTAAGACCTGGCTTTTAAATGATTTCTCAGCAATAGTGTATGACTACTCCAGGCGCCGAGAAATCCCCCGGGGGATGATTCGCCGTGCCATACAAATAAGTAAATAATAATAAATAATAAATAAATACAATGCACTCTGTTCTTTGAGCCTTTAGGGCCTTCCTTAGGGGTGTCTTATAAGTATTAAAAATGAAGGCTTAAGCCAGGCAAAAGCTTTATTTTGACATGTCGAAATGGTAGTTTTAAACTGCACCACAGGCTACAGTGGCAAGCCTGATATGTATTAAAGTGTTGTTTCAGTGGGTGGCACTATGAGTGCTGCAGGCCCATGAGTAGCATTTACTGTACTGCCCCAAATGCATGGAGTGCCATTTACTAGCAATTTACAAGTAAATTTAAATGTGCCAACTAGGTGTAGGCAAATTTTACAATATTTTAGGGCTAAATGGGTTCAGCAATAGAAGGCAAAATTCTGGGGGCAACCCTGCAAAAAGGTCCAGGTTCAACAATTCTGCTACAGCCATATTTTGCATGCACAGTTAGATGCTGCAGGCCTCAGCCACTCACTGCACACCCCAACAATGTCCTGCACATTCAAGCTCAGTCATGCCTTGCATAACTTACTCCCTGGGCACCTGTATGGGAAGCCAAGCTGTGCGATCTTAGCTGCCTTCTCTGACATTGTCTCCTCTCTACTCACCTTGACAAAGCTCTCTTCCTTGCTTTGTGCCCCTCCATTGTGCTCTATCGACTGGGAGACATACACTGCACAACTTAAATAAACAATCCATATTGGTAAATTGTGAACATATCACCCCTTAAGGTTTCAAGGTGATGGGGCCACTGAGGAGTCACAGGATGCACCTCCTTCCTCACCGGCAAAACCCAGAGCATCCGCCTCCCCCCTTTCCGATCGAAACCTCTAAGATCATCTGCGGCATACCCCATGATTTATCCCTCAGCCCGACATTGTTCAACATCTACATGGCCCCGCTCGCCTACGTCGCCAGACTGCACGACCTCAACATCATCTCCTACGACCAGGACACACAGCTGATCCGCTCCCTCACCAAGGACCCCCTCACAGCCAAAATCAACCTCCACGAAGGAATGAAAGCCGTCGCCGAATGGATGAATAACAGCCATCTGAAGCTAAACTCGGACAAGACGGAGGTCCTCATCTTCGGCTCCATCCCCTCAGCCGGGGACGACTCCTGGTGGTT
Source organism: Lissotriton vulgaris (assembly GCF_964263255.1). Classification (NCBI taxonomy): domain Eukaryota; kingdom Metazoa; phylum Chordata; class Amphibia; order Caudata; family Salamandridae; genus Lissotriton; species Lissotriton vulgaris. The sequence continues at coordinate 163,535,504 of NC_141686.1, read as the reverse complement.
GACCGGCCTGGGAGCAGCACCGACACCCACCGACCACGCATGCAACCTGGGGTTCATCCTCGACACTACACCCTCCATAACCAAGAAAGACAACGCCGTCTCATCCTCCTGCTTCAACACCCTCCGCATGCTCCTCAAGATCTACAGGTGGATCCCCACCGACACAAGAAGAATGGCCACCCAGGCCCTCGTCAGTAGCAGGCTGGACTACAGAAATGCCCTCTACGCGGGAGTCCTGGACAAACTGCTGAAACGGCTGCAAAGCCACTTGATCCTCTACATCCCTCGATACAGCCACATCACACCCCACCTGAGATACCTGTACTGGCTGCTCATCAACAAAAGAATCACTTTCAAGCTCCTCACCCACGCACACAAGGCACTCCACAACACCGGACCAGCATACCTCAACAGACGACTCACCTTCTACACCCGAACCACCAGCTCTGCTCCACCGACCCCGCCATAGCTACCGTCCCTCACATCCAAAGAGCGACCTCCAGTGGCAGATCGTTCTCCTACCCCACCGCCAAGACCTGGAACACCCTACCCAACCTCCTAACGCAGACCCAAGATCTACTAACCTTCAGGAGGCTACTCAAGACGTGGCTATACAAGCAGTAGCAGCACCCCTCCCCGAGCGCCTTGAGACCCTCACGGGTGAGTAGTGCGCTCTACAAATTTCCTGATTGATTGATTGATTGATTGATTGAACTGAGCTGCCATTGGCGCTGAGGACTGAACCGGGAGCCCTGCGCCCTGGAGTCAGCCGCTCTGGCTGCTCTGCCACACCTCTCCCTTCAAAGTTGTTGGAGACACAGAGATCCTCAGTGGAAAGAAATACAGTCTGAAGCATCTCTTCAGGAAACTTACAAGGAAAAGCAAGCATTGACAAAACCAATTGATCAGGCCTGCATTTGGAGTCCCAACTAAAGTGTTAAAATGGCTCCGGCAGTGAAAACAAAACAAAACAAAACCAAAAAAGTGCTTTATACTCGAAATGCTTCTATGAAATAAAGAAGAAGAATTTTAATGTGTGGTACTTCAGTGTAAAATAGTCGCTCAAGCATTGCAATGCAAGCAATGCATAGGAGGCATAATGATGCTCCAAAGCAGTCATTAGCATGAGGTGAGAGAGGAACATTCCCCTGGCAGGTGCCAAAGCCCTGCATGGGTAACAACAGGCCATGCGGACAGCTGTGTAGCAAGCCAGACCTAACAAGTACTTTATATTTGGTTGCATCTGGCTAGTGTATGTGGGCAAGTAGAAATAACAGCCTGCTTCACTCTACGTAAATCTCTCCAGCACACAGAAAATACCCAGGGAGGTCTGCAAAACTTGGAGAATCTCTTCACAGCCAAAGAAGGTCTGACAATGGATGGTTCCTGCAGTGTCCTGAGCTCCTGGCAACAGAAAAAAATTGGGAATTCAAGTTGCCTGTGAGGCTTCCTGAAGCGACACAGATGACAGCCCATTTTAAAATGTCTTATGGAATTAAAGGCACGTGCCGATGAGACCTCTGTGTGCCTAGGCATTTTAAGAGGATAATTAATGTCATGATAACTCTGCTGATTAATGTACTTACTGGAGAGATCTGTGTTTATGAAGTCAAAGCTTTGACTCATAAAGTAGCACCGAGGGTTAATGTGCCTGCTGAGAAGCACACCGTGTAAAAATGCATATCTCAGATTTGTATTTTATGTAGATAGCTCAGTGGGTTACTACTCACGGAGATCCTTTGGTTACTTGCAGTTCACAAGTTACAATCCTAATTCAGTGGCTTATGAACCAGCATCCAAAAGCTGCATGCAAACTGAAAGCATGCATTAGAACCTTATTGTTTTTCCCAATCTTCTATTATTCTGAATTTAATAAAAGGGTACCTTTGCATTGCAATATGTTTTTATTGGTCTAAACAAACCCAACCACTGCATTATGTTTTAAATCCCGAGTTTGTGTTTCTTCACACTAAGCATACATTGCTCACCAGTATGGATGATATGTGATCTTATTCATTGATTTACGTACTTGCATGAGTAATTGTCTCTGTATAATATGTGTATGATGTAAAGCACTCTGACACTACATTGGGAGGAGTGCCACTATAAAGAAATTGACTGTACGTGAGTGGCTGAGGAGAGATGAGGGGCACTGATGAAGGGTGATAGTAATGGAATCTATTAAGGTCATTGAGTGAGCACCAACAAGGATTGGCCCATCTGACACTGCCAGCACTAAAGCCCGCCGTTCTGCACCTTGTCCTTTGGTTGATCTGCATTCAATGTGTCAGTTTCAATTGTTCCATCTGTGTCGATTGATGTTGTAGGTCCCTAAAAGTCAAGCTAAGGAGGGTGTAAAGGTGGCTATAGAGGTTGGCTACCGCCACATTGATGCAGCCTTTTTGTATCAAAATGAAGTAGAAGTTGGCGAGGCTATCCGAGAGAAAATTGCAGATGGCACGGTGAAGAGAGAAGAGATATTCTACACGGGAAAGGTAAATACATCATTCACCAGCGTCTTAACTGGAAATATTTGTGTGTCTTGTCAACCAATCAATTGTGCAAGAATCTGATGATTTCTTTTAGTTGTCAAAATCTGTGTTAGATTGAGAGCAGTTTTAAAAACCAATAAGAGATGCTCGGTAAGCCAATACTCCACCATGGTCAATCAATACAATAAAGAACAAGGCTCAATTCTAAAGTCGGGACAGTACCAGGGCGTCAGTAGGGTCATGTGAGTTTAGTTGTATTACTGCCAACAGAGTATCGACCAGTGAATAAATCTTGGCGGTGAACTCCGCTCCGCTCACGGAGTTTTCCAACTCCGCATTTTATGTTAAGCGCGCGGAGTTCCAAAAAACTCCTCTTTGCAGAGCAGAGTTTTTTTCCTCGCTGGCGTTCATCAACATAAAGTAGCGAGCAAGGAAAATCCACCTCCTGGTGAGATTTTTCTCTCGTTGGCAATCGTCAACATCAAGTGGCGATCGCAAGTCAGAAAATCAACCTCCCGGCGAGATTTCTCAACGCAGGTGGTCAGATTTCTCATTGCGAGTGGTCCTGCAGGCTCGCGACCGCTCATGTTGAAAAAGTCAGTTCATGTTGAGAAAGCTGCTGCTCAACAGAAAGGAAGCAGTGCCCACTTGCGCTGTGCATGGTGCCGTTTGCAATGATTGCACAGTGCGGACAAGCATCTGGCACTGAAGATCATCGCAAACAGCATTTATCTAACGCACTCTGCCACTTGCAGCGCTTCGGGTAACGAGTTAGTTTCTTTTGCACTTTGCAGAGTTTCACGTAGCGGAACTCTGTGAACTCCATCCATGTGAAACATGTCCTGAAGTCATCATCAGGACAGTGAATAATTTAGGGGAACACTCAGCCTGGAATTCATAGAGGATGGTGTACGAGTCAGTCACGACTTTGGCATTGGCAATCATCAATTAGGAATACACATAGGATGGGAACTTACAGTAGTCCGAGGGGGATCCAAATGAAGAATTACTTGGAATAACTTGTACCAAACGGAAACTGTAAGGGGCCCAAAGCATTAATTATGCCGGGGGAATAAGTTTAGAGGGAGGATATGTAGGTACGTAATTCCCTGTACTTACCCCAACAATGGAATTATCTAACAGCTGGAAAGAAAGGTGGAGCTATAATGAGAGCAAAAGAACACTATATACTAATATATGTACTAAGCTGCAATTGCAGGTGCTCCACATATGACGTACACAGTATAGACTGGGAGCGAGGCCAAATGAGAATAATGGCTATTAGGACCCATCTCAATTTAAAATGTCTGTATTATGGCACCAAGAAATGTGGACTCGCTTGTCATTTGTAGAGTCCCTTTAGAGAGAAAGAATCTTATAAGGATGACAATGCAGCCCTCCTGCGTCTGGGCAAAACCGGAGGGAGGGGTCTGGGGGCTCAGTAATGGACCAAACCCACTGAGTGAGGAATATGGTATTTACAGAAGGGAAACCAATAATGATAAATTCTCTTAGTATACTAAATTTACTGAACCACTTGAGGAGCACACATTGATTGGAGTAAAAAACTTGGTAGCTATCATGACAAATATTCAATCAAACAATTGAATGATTAAGTGGTACTTAAAAAAGCATAACCTATCAGCCATGAGGGTATCCAGGTGCTGAGGTGCTGCATTAGTCAAAGGGCCAGGTCTTTAGCTTATTCCAATACTCTGTCCGTGTGGGAGATGTTCAGAGGTGGAGGGCCCTCCATGACTTGGCAGCGAGGTGGGAGAAGGTGTGTCCTCCGCTGTGGCTACCTGTTCTGGACCGGAGAATGAAACATTTCCTAGCTAACTAGAAGGAAAGTTTCAATTCTATCAAGGACCAGGAGGTAAGGATTATGCATGTCTTACTTCACTTTATTTGCATAGCAGTTTTAAAGATCATTAAACAAAAAAACAGTAAAAACATTACAAACTACACATCCCATGAACCATAGGGGAGCAGTCTCCATGGTAACAATAGTCCAATCATATAACAGTCCATAACATATAATCGTGTGACGTCCCTTCCGTTTCCTCTTCTTCCCTGGAGGATGTTAAGCTGAGATTGCTGGTTTATTCGAATTTGCTGCTCAATGATTGAGCACTGCCTAACCTCTAATAGTAATAATCTGTTATTTTGCACACAATGAATCCAAAGCTCTTTTACATTCATTATTATAATAAAAACTATGTATTACCTAATTGAAATTGTTACTCCAACTTGGCACGGACCTTGGATGGATGAATGGTGAAGTTGACATTGCCGCGCCCGAACCTGCGACTTGAATGTCAAACGGAAATTTCAATAGCCATTACTGAAGTCGCGCATTCCTGTTGCCGGTGATAGAGTGTGGGCTCACCTGCTTAACACACTCACCTGGGCCCATATATCTATGTATATATTAAACATTTACCTGTTTAATATATACATAGATATATGGACCCAGGTGAGTATGTTAAGCAGGTGAGCTCACGCTCTATCACCGGCAACAAGAATGCGCGACTTCAGTAATGGCTGTTGAAATTTACACACAATCAATTGGGGTTTTACCATTTGGATTTTATACCATTTATCTTACCAATCGAAATCACCGATACCTATAGTCCTAAAGGATCAAGGGAGTTAAAGAAAGAATAGGTAGCAATAATAACATTTAGCATTTCATGAATAACCACAAACTCGGGAAAGGTTTAAAATCTTTATCTAAGTAAATTCTGGAAAGTTATAAACAGGAACTCAAATTAACTTCTTATTCTTTTTTTAGAATAATGCAGATTAAAAAATAAACATGGCAAAATGATTTTTTTGGGACAGAAAATATCGTTAAGCATTTAAACAGAGGGTGGGTAAAGAAAAGGGAAGACAGTACAATGACAAACCCACACTTTATAGTTACCTAGAACGGTGTGATGACCAACCCTGGCCACGAGCTGAGTTAAAAAATAAGAATCCCAAGGTACAGGTGCCAGCAGGAAAGAATAGTTGCAAGCCAGAATCAGAATCAGGACAGGACATGGACCAAATTGGATCAGGACAAGACCAAAATAGGCTAAGACTTGCACCACAGCTAAAGTTCAAAACGCCTGCGTTGTAAACCCTCTCTGCAGCTAACCGTCGAACCCCGATTGGGTCATCGATCTCCTTCCCAGAACCCTGATTGAATTATCGAATCTTCTGACAGAGTGCTCCACCAGCAACTCTGCTCCCGATCACCAATTGAGTGCGTTGGGACAGTGACAGGTCAGCTATTCGGACAAGTCAGACAATCTAACTAGCTATGACTACCCTAGTTATACTATTTTTCAGGTCAGTGTACCACCCCCAAATGTTGCAAATGTGTGAATCCCACCATTTTATTGGACAAGAACGAGGAGTAGCCATCACACCATATTTTTCCTGAAGCAACTTGTCAATCATGTATTCAATTTGTTACCTCCCATAACTTTATCTACCCATGTACTTTTATTCCGCCTGGTAGTGAAATGTATCAATAAACATATTTAACATTTTATTCAATTCAGCTTCCTCTGGCAAGGCGAGGAGTTCACTCTGCTTTGCTATCCATGTCTGATTTGGCTTAGGTTCAAGGCTACAGCTTGTGTGGCTTCAGGACTTGTCGCACAGGCGCAGTTCCTCCAAAGATGGAGTTCAGCAAAGCATTGAGGCCCATTATTTCGTTACATGTAAAAATAGAAAAGAAACAGTTTTAGAGACAGAGAATAAATGAGTGCACTTTATACCACTTCTTTCTACTCTATTCCCATTATTTTATTTAAACTATTGCGTTAAATGTTAGGCAAAAACAAACAGCTTAGCAAAGCACCGATGCAAGCTTCTTGCACGCTAGGACACATAACAGCCATCTTAGTTCTATTGAGTAGAAGCAAAAGTTTTCCCATCAAGCATGTCATGTGAGCATGACAGACGCATGCACAGTAGAAAATCCCGTGTAGCAGCAGCCATTTTAGTGGAAGCGGATTATAGTTAGTAAAAGCACATTGGCAAGCTTCCCCTAGATACCTAATATGTTGTGTAATGCAATGTTAATAAGACAAAACATGTTAATTAGTACATTAATATTATTTATGAGAGGGTTGAGTACAAGCAAGTCACTTTATGTGTTAAACCTTGCTCCATCAATCCCCTCTTTGATGATATTTTATATCATCACTAATTAATGAAACAGATGCCAACTTTTACACTTCACCCATCTCAATTACTTCAAACTTTCTGCTAATATTCTTTTAATTTTTCATGCGAGGATCTTTCACTTTCTAGTATAAATGTCAATTATACTCTTCTAATTCAATTTCATTATTATTTCTTTTCTTACCTCTCTTATTCACTGCATATGTCTTTTTATGCTTGCGACATTTGCAACAAGTTATTATCCCTAAAATCGTTAGGGCTATTCCCACCATTGGCAACAGTATTTTACTTACAAAACTTTTCCCTACGTTAGAAAACCAACTACCTATAGAGAAAAGACCATCTGTTAGTTACTTCCAAGCACTATCAACCTCCAGTGGTTTAAATTCCTTTTCTAAATATGTAATATTCCTTACATACCCTTTCAGTTCTACACTTTTGTCAGGTATGTAAGTGCAACAATGTTGCGCTTTCAACATTCTGGAATCCGCCCTCTTTTGGCAACAATATATCAAGAGCAAGTCGATTTTGTAAAACCATTGACCTTACCGCAACTAGTTCAGTATTGATCATTAAAAATCCTCCAGCAGTGTCAGTCGATAAGCGATCCACTACTGTTGACAATTTACAATTTCTTTGAGTATTTAAAATCACTCCCACTGAAGGTGTAAATGCACTAAATATGTCACCTACAATTTCTGCTAAACTAACTCTTTTCCTACGTATTAGTCCATTAGTGTCTTCATTGCTTCCAGTGATTTTATTTACATGGTATACCTTTGGGAATACTATTCCAAAATAGCAACTCCCATACCAATGATCAGGCAATTTGTAATATGCGTGGGTTCCCACAAATATAATAAATTCCATGAAACACCTGTCAGTTCCATCTTTGAAACCCCAACCCCCAAATACTTTATAATTGTGTTCACATTCACTAGAACCAATGAATATATTGTTATAATAACTTGTTCTCTCTCTGTGGAGACAGAGTTTCCCTTTCGTTTCAAAGTCCAGCAACATAGCAGCATGAGTTTTGCCATTCAAGGTGTATTCTTTATTTTCTGCCCATTTGGGAATTTTCCGTTTCTGTTCTGTAGCTTTTCTTTGGAAATCCTCTCTCCTTTTCCCAACTAAATTTAAAAATATCTTCTCTTCTTCATATAAAATGCATGATGAATTATTCTTGTGTGCTTCAGCTATATCTATTGTAACTTCTTACAATGAAGAAGGAAGCGATGACAAGTCTTGTAGAATAGGATCACAGCTTTATTGGATGTTAGTCAGATCCATTGTAATGCCACACCAGGAGCAGGCTCTCCACTGCTCAGCCCATCCACACCAACTGACACACTCTACCAATCCAAACACAATCAACATTCCATCTGACCTCATCACTGGCTGAGCAGCAGGGAGAGAACTTCTGTAGGGAGGGTGCATAAAGTAAAAGGTACATTACAACACATCCCCCCTTTATAATAGAAAACAAACAACACATGTGAAGATGATAAAACACACGTTCCAACAAAAGAGGATGCAGTAATAAGAAAAATTATATATCTTCACCTTGCTAAAATGATCACAACAACAAATGCATGAAAGTCGCCAAACATACAAATGAGGACAAAGGAAGATGGATGAGAACTCAGATACTACACCCATCTCCCCTTCATAATGATCTCAAACAAAAAGAAGGCAAGTTAAATAAAAACATTCTTCAAAACCAGTGGAAACTATCCACAAAACTCACGTCCCAAACTACGGGTACAATAATGAGTAGCCAAATGCACCACAAACTAAGGCACAAAACAGGGGCAGAAGAGGGATATACAACCCCCAACAGCACAAACCAAAGAAAGAACAAGGTCTACCCAAAAGAAATGGAATAAGACACAGCCCAAACTAAGACAGGGTAATAAAACACCCAAAACACTCTAAAAACCAATATGGGTATCCCTTAACCCAAAGCAAACATAATATGGGTGAGCTTAAACCCTAGTCAACCATATAACTCAAAACCCAACATGCACAGCCAAAATGCACCATACACACACCTCGTTGAGGTATTAACCACATAAAGGGTATCCTGAAAACAAAGAGGAGAAGTTACACTAGAAGAAAACTTCTCACATGTCTACGTCACGTGTGGAGAAGTGTGGCTCAGGGGTGGAGAAGTGTGGCTCAGGGGTTAGAGGCGGCAGACCCGGAAGCTGAGATCGGCCCTGGACCAGGGTTCAATTCCCCGCCTCGGCGGGTCTTGGGCTGAAAAATTCCACGGACTCGATAATTCTCGCTCCGGTGCCTTCTCGACTCATGGGTTCACACTCTGCGACTCTGGGCAATAGCTTGCTTAATCTCCACAACGGCCCCTTGCGGCGGGATGCCTGGCTTTCACCTTGTGGATACCCTACCGGGGTTATCTCACAGGGGAATACCAGGACGGGTTCCCTAAGCAAGCGCCGGGAAACCCTTTGTGGTTAGCTGTGCGCTATATAAGCTCAAATACATTTACATCACATTTACATTACCCGTAAAACACAGTCCGAAAAATACTCTACAAGCGTATCCATAGTGCACAGTCCATAACACACTCCAAAGATACTTTAGTGCACAACCAAATTGTACAGTCCAAACTCTTGAATCATACAATAAACCTATAAAACCCAAAAACTAAAACAAGGGTAACCCAAAAGAGCACTAAGGAAAACTTAAACACCACAAGACACACTCCTTAAACTATAGGTAAGCTTAACCCACGACACCCTCACAAAAAAAAACTTAAATAGACCCCAGTACACACAAACTAGACCAAAAATAAGGCAAAAGTCACCTTCCCTACACAAGGGTAAAAGCTAATAAGCCAATACAAAAGGGTAGACTCTCTGTCGTGTGTAAAGTCCCGCACAAAGTATATAGGACAAAAAACTACCCACACCCCCCTTACATACAACTTGTGAGGTGAATATACAAGAAAATCAAAAGTCCGCAAGAAAATAAAAAGTTAAAACAAAAACGTAGTCACCGTGGTCTCAAAGGCATACAACAGGATGAAACACCCTGTCTAACTCACAAACTGCGTTGCTTTGGTGAGCGATATGTCACCCGAGGTCAACAGAAAACCAAGTCATTGTTTAATAAGAACCGGAGCTCGATCTATGCTCCCGAATAAGGTAAGACACAAAGCAAACAACAGTATCTTCAAGCCCCACAAAACACAAAAGTCCATGTGTAAGGCTCAGGCACGAAGTAACTAGTTCCCAAGGTGACAATCTTAGAATGATGTAAAGTTTTCCCAACACAGAAACTAAAAAAAACAAAATAAACTATCAGCTCTCCGTGTACGATGTTGTGGCAGTCCAGTAACCATGGATACCAGAAATGGCGGCATGCGTGCGCGATGATGTTTATGCGAGATTACATCACACGCATATCGCACCACAAGCCAGACCAACAGAATGAGGAAAGGAAATGACAGCGCAAGAAGCGCTTCTGCTTCACGACGGCCCCTGAGGATTCTATGACGCCAATACGGCCAGAAGATTCTGTGACATCATCAGTCACAAACTGAGGCGGCAGGGGAAAGACGACTCCGGACAGAAACCACCAACTGTCACCTCAAAGGAAAGAAAGCAGTAAGACTTGGTTTTCTCCAATGGCTATCGAAAATTACATTGAAGAAAAGGAAAAAACAAGACATCAGCACCACCCAATGATTGAAAATAAGTACTTTCCTTCCTGAGGTTTGATTTTTCCTCCCGATATTAACAAAGTATGCAGAAGCTGATTTCCAATTAGCTTAACGCTGCAAGGCTCGATTATTTCACAGGACCACACATCAGCTGGTAGTAATCCTTGACTTTACACAGAGGTTCAGATTTCAGTTCCAAACCACAAATAAATTTTTTTTAAAAAAATTAGTCTCTTGTTATTATTGAGGGCCTTAGCACAGCTGTAGACAAAAGAAATGTCATTCCAAAGATTAACAACTTATACAAAGAATTACCAGCTGCACATTTCTTTCATGTCTCACATTTAAGAACTACAAACCAATATAAATTGGAGTTTGTAAGGTATACTTTGTTCATACCTATTTTATTTTATTATTTTTAAATGTTTCTGTATTGTTTCAACTAAGAAAAAACACTATACATACATATTTACAATTTGTACAAAACAACATATATATTCTACAACATTAAACAATGTATAGAGATAGAATTCATGACATAGAGACAATTTCATCAACAGACATTAATTATTGTGGGGTGTCCTATCTTGATACCAAGTTCATTTACTATCCATAACAACTTAATGCAAGGGAAAAAGTAAAAAATACTCTAAGCAACAAATCGCTCTATAAGACCACACATGAATTAATTAGTCTAAAAGACTTCCAAGTCAATTGCTTCTCAATGTGCCGACGCATTTCGAACCCTCTCACGTCAATTTTCGGGTTCTCATCAGGGCTCTGTTCTTAACTTGTCTGTAGGATGTATATAAAGACAACATTGTTTTAATTAACTACTCTTCCTAATAGTGTCCCATATCTATGCTTAGCTCTTTATGGTTATACCTGTTTTCCAGCAACAGTCGATCCACAGATTCGCTTTCTTTTCTATGAGGGAAGGGTGTCCTTCTATTCTGCTACATACAATGAAAGTGTGAGGTATCGTCACTCTATGTAGGGGCTAGCAGCTAGGCATAACAGATGCCAATGCATTTTCTTGGACGTACCTGCCTTTGGTGTCTCTTACACAGGCAGTCCTCTTATTGCGTGTGCGTGTGCTCGCACCTTTTATTTTCTTTTTCTGGGGTTGTTTTTCTTATCCTGTAATTAACAAGTTCTTTGTTGAGTGTCTTCACTAAATTTTGCATTCATAGCACAATTCCACTGGTAAAAGCATACCTGTACGTTCTTTAGTTGAGTGCTCACTAATCATTTCCTGGTTATTCAGCCTGTTTTAGGTATTCCTTACAACATTGGGCCGCCGGTTTTGCCAACATCTAAATTTGAAAACAATGCAGGATCGTTTTAAGGAAAATAATCCTATTTTTAAAAAAACTGATTCTGTCATGTTTGCGCTTGCCCTGACCACGGTACATACCTGGCGGTGGATTCGCGGAAACCGCCGATACTTCGTGTTAAAAAAAAATAAAATAAATAAATTCCAAAGATTAACAGCAGAGCTGAAACAAAACTTCTGGATTCACACCAAGATTGTCCCAAATCAGTAATTAAAAAGTACAATACTGGAAACTGATAGTCAGTTGATAGCCATTAATAATCATGTGAAACTGGCAGATTTCAATTCAGGGCGACCGTTGACAGGGTCACTGGTGGGGCATTAGGGTGCCTAGTTTCATAAAATCCATAAGTTTAAGTTCACTTACTTGAGTCTTTTAAGTCCAATAATTTGCAAACACTAGGAAATTTCTTAAATATCTTACTTCTTCAAAAACAGCTTCATTTACTTCAGTCTTAGAAGTCAAATCCATCCAAGGTAGCTCCATGGGTTCTTTGAATCGTCGCCAGTGTTACAATGAAGAAGGAAGCGATGACAAGTCCTGTAGAATACATAAAGTAAAAGGTACATTACAACACACCTATTGTTAGAAAATATTCTCCCATATAACGAGCAATGTTACCTTTACTATGTACAGGATTCAGGTTACTATGAATAGGAAGTTCAGAGAAAATCCCATTTAAATTAGAATAATAATATTGTATGTGTCCTTTCTTGTAAAATAAACTAGCTAAAATACTACACGAAATACCATAAGTCAGGGGCAAATGATGATAAGTGACGCCTTCTGCTACAGACAATGGTAGCTTCATACATACGTAGCAATCGCTTATTTCCATTGCCTCTACATAATGTACTAACAGATTTGCAAATACATTCAAATGTGTTTTATTTCTAACTTTATCATAATGTAATCGTTCTTCATCTGATGTTTCTAATTCTACTCTTTGCTGCCCTAAATTATCTATCCTTCCATGTTTATCTAACGTTTCAGGTACATCTATTTTCTCATGAATGTTAGTGTGATTCTTTTCACCTTTACTCATTAGATAAGGAATAGCTACTATCAGTCCTAACCATACTATGAGTACTATTACTATACTATATGTGCATATTCTACAGCACGTTTTGAAGCAACTACGTTTCGGTTTACCATTAACAGTATGAGCAGCCATTTTCAATTTAAGGAGACTTAGCCCCTCTTTGAGACTTTTTCACAGAATTTCAACCTGTGAAATTTTCAAGTTGGTCTTACTTCATTGTCTGTTGGTTCATCAATTAATTTGTCATCATCTTCATCACTCAGTTCTAATTTTTCAAGATCTTCGAGACTGACATAGGTCCATTCGGGGCTTATGAACTTATTATTCAGTCTTTTCAAACGTGGACTTTTTCTTTTTGGTTGTTCTTTGGAAAGCCCAGTTTGACTTGATAGTTAGTTTACTTGCTCTGGTTATTCATTTATTGATTTAAGACGAGATTTTAGTTTCTTGACAAAACCAGGCCAATTATCTCCCTTTCTGAGTCTTTTAGCTGGCACTGTGCTTTGTTTTTCTTCAATTGCTCGTTTGTTCTCGTTCAGTTGTGGCACGATTTGTAAATATCTTCGTCATCTGTATTCCTCTCTATCTTACTTGGTCCAGGTCTTGCTTCTGTTTCTTCTGCCTGGCTGCTAATCTGACCTTGTTCAGGTGTGTGCTGCAATTGACTTTGATTTGATTTGTTTTCTTCTTCCTGAACACATTCATCTACATCTATCTGGTCCTGCTCAGGTATCTCGATCTCTTCTTCTTCTTCCCGAGCCTTCGCCCTTTTACCTATCTATCCCTTCTCAGTCTCTGGAACTGTGACAGGTATTTGGAATGTCTGAGTATATTGATCTCTCCTTATCTGTTCCTCCTCAGAATTACTTTTGGCTTTGGTTTTTGTAATCTGAGTACGTTCTTCTATTCCTGACTTATCCTCACTATCACTCTGTCTGTCTAAATAAGTTTGGCTTCTGGTTCTCACAACATCTGCAGGAATGTCAATCACTGGAATCCATTCATCCTGACTGGTGTTCAGTTGTTGATCATCAACTACTTCAGAATCACTTTCTGAAGACCCCTCAGCTGTACAACCTTCAGCTTCAGTTTCGTCAGGTTCAGCCACTCTTTTAGCATGGCTGGCATGGATCCAATTTGGAATTCCTTTGCATTTTACTGCTGTAGTGGTGACCAATATCACTTGTTTTGGCCTTCCCCACCTTAGAGCTAGGCAAGATTCTCGTGTATGTTCTTTTATTAAAACCCAGTCACCTGGAATCAGATTGTGTGCTGGAGTTGTTTGCCTTGTGACAGCTTTTTCTCCAACCTGGTGAGAGATGGAACGCACTTGGTCAGCCAGTTCTTTGCAGTACTCTAGTACTAAGTCATCAGATATATTTATCAACTTATGTCTTGGCACCCATGCCTGTCTCATTGCTCTTCCCATGAGTATTTCATGAGAACTCAAACCTGTTTTTCTGTCTGGAATGCTTCTGAGGTCCATCAGAACAAGAGGTAAAGCATCTGGCCATTCTAATCGAGTTGATTAATAAATCTTTCTGAATCTTGACTTGATTGAGCCATTCAGTTTTTCTACCACTCCAGAAGTCTCCGAGCAGTATGCACAGTGCAGCTTTTGCTCAGTTTTAAATTCTTCACAAATTAGACCAATTATTTCATTATTAAAATGTCTTACTCGGTCTGATTCAATCGATACTGGAAAACCGAAACGTGGTCTGAGCTCTCTAAGTAGTAGTTTTGCTACCGTGATGCTATCATTCCTACGTGTAGGGTAAGCTTCCACCCATTTTGAAAATAGGCAGACAATGACAAGAACGTACTTCATTCCTCTGCAAGGGGGTAACTGAATAAAATCAATCTGAAGTCGAATAAAAGGACCTTCTGTCTTTCCAATCTTTCCTGACAATACCACAGTTCTTTTCCCAAGATTCATTTGTTGGCAGACCAAACACCTGTGGCAAAGACTTTCTGCAACGTTCCTGAACTTTGCGTTGAACCAAGTTTGTCTGAATAGCCTTATCATAGCGTCTCGTCCTAGATGAGAATCACCATGATACATCCTAGCCATAGGAGCAAGCATACAGTTTGGCAACAGAGGCCTCCCATCAAGGTAAACAATGACACCATCTCAAGCCCTTCTCTGACATCCTATTTTCACCCACTCTTCCTTTTCCTCCTGCTCTGCATCATTTTGCAAATCTTTCACTTCTTTCCACGTTTTCACTTTTTCAAGCAACATAAGTTGACAGCTGTTTCTATTTGGTTCAATTTTCATGTTTATTGCCATCTTATTTTTAGTACAATATTGAGCTAGTTGATCAGCAAATCGGTTACCTGCTTTCATTTTGTCAGTGTCAGATTGTTTGCTTTTAGTAAATCTTTCACGTATTTTCCATTTTTTATAGGAGTACCTGATGAAGTTAGAAACTCTCTTTGCATCCAGAGTTGGCCAAAATCATGCACAACTCCATAGCCATACTGGCAAACAGTATGAATAGTTACTTTCAGATTTTTCCCAAATTTACAAGCTTTTGTCAATGCAATTAGTTCAGCTACTTGTGCCGATTTTATTCCAGGTAAATATGATGCTTCAATTGGACCCCATAGAGTGCAAATTGCATAAGCAGCACTCAAACCTCCTTCCTCATGTCGCATACATGAACCATCTACAAATAGCTCATGTTCTGAATTTATTAGTCGTTCTTCTCTTATATCTGGGCGTGGTTTAGTGCAGTATTCTGTAAGATCAATGCAATTATGTTCGATTTCATTTTTGACTTCTGCAAAATGCGATTCAGGCAACAATGTTGCTGTTTTCAGAATATTACATCTAGCTATTGTCACATTCTCTGCACCTACAAGAATGTGTTCATACTTAGTCAGCCAACTAGGTGTTAGGTACTGAGTTCTAGTCCTTGTCAATAAAATCACAACTGCATTTGGGACATACACTGTTACTGGATGTCCCATGATAATGGACTCACTTTGCTCAAGACTTGCGCAAGTTGCTGCTACTGCTTTCAGACATCCTGGCAAAACTGCTGCCACTGGATCCAGAGTAGAGGAAAAATATGCAACAGGTCATCTCATCAGACCATGAGTCTGAGTCAGAACTGAAAGTGCACAATTGTCTTGTGTGTCACAAAACAATGCAAAATCTTTTGTATAGTCAGGCATCCCTAATGCTGGAGCTGAACACAGACAATCTCGCAACTTTAGGAATGATGACATGCTCTTATCATCCCATTCTGCTTGATCCTTTGCTTTTTTCCTAGTCATCTGTATCAATGTTTTTGCTAGGACTGTAAATCCCACAATCCATTCCCTGCAGTAACCTACAACTCCAAGAAACATTCTGATTTCTTTCTGTGTTTGAGGTAGATTCATGTTTTGAATTACTCAGATTCTTTCCGATGTAACCCTTCTGACACCTCTCTCTATCTGGTGCCCGAGCTATTTCACTGATGTGGTACAATACTGCAATTTTTCAGGGGATACTTTGTGTCTTCCTTTACCTAAGTGATTCAGCAAAGCAATTGTATCAGTAACACAGTCTTTTCGATTTTTAGATGCCACCAGTAGGTCATCTATATATTGCACCAAGACTGATTGTCCGGGCAATATCAGAGATTCAAGACATTTTTTCAAGATCTGATTAAAGATCGATGGACTTTCTGTGTACCCCTGAGGGACACGATTCCAAACGTAAATATGGTCGTCAAATTTGAACGAAAAAAGATATTTACTATCTGGGTGTAATGGTATGGAGAAAAATGCATTGCAAAGGTCAATTATGGTGAACCAGCCTGCTGCCCATGGTATTTGATACAAAATCACAGCAGGGTTTGGCACAACTGGACAACATTGGATGACAATTTTATTGATTTTGCGGAGGTCCTATACGACCCTGAATTTTCCGCTCGGTTTCTTGATGACAATTATGGGTGAATTACATGGACTGCTCATTATTTCCTGCAACATTCCTGCTTCCACCAGCCGTTTAATTTCTAGTGCAACTCCTGCTTTTATTTCTGGGCTCATTTTGTACTGTCAAATATTTGGATATACAGCCCCTTCTTTTACTGTCACTTTTACTGGGTCTACATTTGCCAATAATCCTACATCTTTTCCTGTAAAATCCCACACTTTAGGATCTACCGTATGTTGTAATTCTTTTGGCAAGTCTTCTATGGTAAATTTTAGTTTTTCAGTTTCCTGCTTTGCTTACATAATTATATATATTCCCTATTCATCTGTCGTTTGAATTTCAACACCATTTGGTGTACAAAAGATAGTGCAATTCATTTTTCACAACAAATCCCTGCCTAATAGATTTACAGGACTGGAGTCACATACAACAAATGTGTGCATTTCTTTAAAATGACCTATTTTGACTTTCATTGGTTCTGTAACTGGGGTACTAATTTGTTTATTAGAAAAGCACACTGTTTGGATCGCTTCTCCCGAGAGGGGTAGGTTTGGAACGTCTGCTGTTCTCACAGTAGAATAGGTAGCACTAGTATCTAACAGAAAGGTAAAATCATTTCCTTCAACCTTTCCCTCAATGTATGGACCTGACTGATCTACCTGCAAGGATGCGCAAAGTACGCACTCCTCGTCCTCCCCCCTCAGGCACGGTCAGAAACTGTCTTTATCAAAGTATGAATCACTCAAAAGAAATTGGGGTGTTACTGTGTCCCTTTTACCTGTTCCTTCCCAACTTGTGGTATCTACACTGAATGCTGTGTGACTTCCAGGGTTTGGCATAGGTGTCAATGGTAACTGATTTTGTATTACCTGTTTTTGCTCCTTTTTCGATACCTCATTCTGCGTCTGTGAATTCAAATTATTATTATTTAATACAGCCTTACACTCGTTCTTCCAATGCCCCAACTTGCCGCACCCATGACAAGGAAATTTCTTTTTATCTTCCTCTCGATTACAATTTCCTTTAGGTTTATTACCATTTCCATCTCCTTGGGTCTGAATATTTTTCAATTGAAGTTCTTGTTGCTCTACTAATTTTACCTGTGTCCACATTACTTTTTCTTCCAAATTCTTTTGTTTATTGTCCAATTCATCTTAACAATATTTTGCATATTTCAGTATTTCAATTACAGGTTTGGCCTGCCAGCAGATTTTATTATCTTTAATCCATTGCGAAATTTCTGATTTTAACCCAGACACAAACCGATAGATAATATGTGTCATATCTTTGCTATCAATATTTTCTAAACCACTATACTGTTCAAAAACTTGTAAAAGGTGTTCATAATATGCATGCACAGATTCAGCTTTATTCTGAGTAGTTATGTCTATTCTAATCCAGTCTGTCTCTTTTGGAGGTACTTTCCCTTTCAAATACAGTATTACCTGATTACACTTCCTCATCACCTCATCTGATGGTGCTCCTGTTTTTGGGTCTCTAGGATACTCATCACTTGGCCAGTTTACTGCAATTCTACATTCTGTCGAATGTCGAATAACACATCTAGATCTTTTAATAACACTTTTGAGACTTTTACAAATCTTTCGACCTGTCTGTACCATTCTACAGGTTTCTCTCTGAGTTTTGGGAATTCATTTGTAAATGAAAATATATCTTGTCGGGACCATGGAACATGCACATAACCTCCACCTGGTACTTCTCTCATTGGACACAACCTTTCCACTTTTTCAGTTTCTTTCAACATATATTCTGATACAGTGTTTTTCCCTTGAGCTTCTTCCTTTTTCTTCAACCATCTAGCTTTCCATCTATCTATATCACCCCATTTTTGCAGCAATGATAACAGTTCTTTAATCTGTAATTTACGACCTGACACATTCATATTTTCTAAATCTTTGTCAGAAAATTCAGTTTGATATGGTTTCTGTAATACTTTTGATTTACCAATGTCAATCCCCATTTCACTTGCCAAACTCGTTAATTTTTCATTAAATGTTTTTGTATTACGAGTGATACTTCGACATATAAACAACAATTCATCTTTATTTAATGCATTCAATCGATCTAATCCCACATTTCCAGCCATTATTTCTTCTAATTCAACTCTTAATTTAAAAATATCCAATGTCTTTGACTGTGATTTCGGTTTTTCTATTTCTCTGGAGTAACTACAATTGCACTTCTCGTACCTGCAGAGGTTTCTAATTGTACCTTTCTAGTATTTAAAGGTGTGGTCTTCCTAGCTAAGCTACTTACTGGTTCTCTTACAGGTAAATCCATTAAAGAAATTGCCGACCCACATTCACTTGCTTGGTCATCTACTATTGATGTGTCTTTCCTTGGCTGCACTACAGGTGTAGTTAAAACAGAAGGTCTGGGACTGGTCTGTTTTTCTCCATATAAAGGAACAACTGGACCTATAGTCACTGGAATTGTTAAGGGTTCAGGACTGATATTTAATTGTGCCATTTTCTGAATTAACTAATTTCTTTGTTTTATTATTGCCTCTCGTTCCTTTTCCTGCAGCACTTTTTCTAATGATGCCTCATGTAACATTTGTGGAACTAAAGGTGGCTTTAAGAATGGAGCACTAGGATTTATCTGATTCTGCTCTTCATTATAAGGTGGCGGATTTTTCATTAATAAATCCTCCATCTTCTGGATCAGCACTTGTCATTAAATGTTTAGTCTTCTCAGTACTTTTACTTCCTGTTTGTTCTTCTAATGCTCGGACAGGATATAATCCTTCCACTAGCATAGACTGTCTCCATTGTTTCATCTGCTTGTCTCTCGTCTCTTTAGGAAATTTAGGATAACATTTACTTATCACTTTTATCACTTCTGGATCTATCTCGCTCAAAAGCCTCTGTTTCCCATTTCTCCAATGCCTCATATTGAGTTAACCTAGGTCTTTGATCTAATTCATTTTTGCGTGCTCTTAAATTGTACAAAACTCTACCATTTAAGGTACCATTTTCTGGAAATGGCAAAATTCCATCATCTTTTGTGTATTCTATCCAGTTTTCTAACCATATACAAGTATGGTAGCCCCTTTCAACCATCATGTATGATGCAGGCGTATTCGGTGGTGGAATAATAATCCCTTCTCCGGTTTTTATTGGCTTATCTTTTTTAAAGGAATTTTTAACTTTCTTGACAAATGACATTTTTCTTATATCTCCGTACATGATATAAGGTCTCCCTCTTATCATCTGTTCTTTAGCAAAACCTAGATATTTCCAAACTGGTCCATTTCCTATGAATCCTGGATCTAAATGCCACATATATTTTATGCCGCATTACTTCGTGATGACACTCAGTTTGTTTACGAAAAACCTCCAATACCAAAGCATTTCTTATTTTCAATGACCAATCAAATATTTGATTTCAAAATATATTCAACCAATGGTTATGCAGCTTTTCTTGTGAGACAAATTCTCACGCTCTTGTACTCACCCCTCCTTTACAAAATTACCTCAGCTACACACCAGCTGTATTAACCAATACCAGCGCAGCACTGAGTGATGTCCGCGCAGCTCCGCGACTGGCTCCCTCCTTTGCAAGGTAATATGAGAATTTACTTCGATTCACTTTTAGATGCTCTTTTTTATTAATTAACAACGTTAAAATATTTGCCACTGTGTCAGAGTAACTAAATTCAAAAGGAAAAAATTATTTATATTCACTGCGAGTAACTCCCTTCCGTTTACTCTTCACACACTTCCGTCTTCCTTTCACTCAAGCATCGGAGAAACTGTTACTCCCTCAGGCTTACCCTTTGTAGGTTATGCAAGGCCAAAGTTTCACCAACGAACGCCTTTGCTATCAATCAAGCTTAGAAGAACCTTGATACTCCTTCAGTGGGACCCTTTCTAGGTGATATCACACCAAAGTTTTACTAGCGAACTCTTTGCTATCAATTATTCACACATTTATACAGAAAACAATCCTTAAAACAGTGCTTCCGGTTTTACCTAACCATGCACTTACTTCCTCGTACAAGTGACCTCACTACAGAATGGCTACCATTTACCACCTGTTATTCTGCCCCCGGGGTTTCCAAAGAAAACATAAAACAGGTACGAACAATTTTGGTTAATGCATAAAATCAAAAAATCTATAACTAACAATCAATCAATAATAAATATTTACTAACTACCTATCTACACTAATCCCTAACCTTGCCTCTGCTACCAAAATAACTGATAGAGCGCGGGCTCACCTGCTCAACATACTCAGCTGGGCCCATATGTCTATGTATACATTAAACAGGTAAACCTACACACAATCAATTGGGGTTTTACCATTTGAATTTTATACCATTTATCTTACAAATCCAAATCACCGATAGCTATAGTCCTAAAGGATCAAGGGAGTTAAAGAGAGAATAGGTAGCAATAGTAACCTTTTAGCATTTCATTAATAACCACAAACTCGGGAAAGGTTTAAAATCCTTATCTAAGTAAATTTTGGAAAGTTACAAACATGAACTCAAATTAACTTCTTATTCTTAAAATGCAGATTAAAAAATAAACATTGCAAAATGAATTTATTTGGAGAGAAAATATTATTAAGCATTTAAACAGAGGGTGGGTAAACAAAAGGGAAGACAGTACAATGACAAACCCACACTTTATAGTTACCTAGAACGGTGTGATGACAAACCCTGGCCATGAGCTGAGTCAAAAAATAAGAATCCCAAGGTACAGGCACCAGCAGGAAAGACCAGGTGCAAGCCAGAATCAGAATCAGGACAGGACACGGACCAAATTGGCTCAGGACAGGACCACCATAGGCTAAGACTTGCACCACAGGTAAAGTTCAAAATGCCAGCGTTGTAAACCCTCTCTGCAGCAAACAGTCGAACCCTGATTGGGTCATCGATCTCCTTCCCAGTCCCCCGATTGGGTTATTGAATCTTCTGACAGAGTGCTCCGCCAGCAACTCTGCTCATGATCACCTATTGAGTGCGTTGGGTCAGTGACAGGTCAGCTATTCGGACAAGTCAGACAATCTAACTAGCTAAGCCTACCCTAGTTATACTATTTTTCAGGTCAGTGTACCAACCCCAAATGTTGCAAAAGTGTGAATCCCACAATTTTATTGGACAAGAACGAGGAGTAGCCATCACACCATATTTTTCTTGAAGCAACTTGTCAATCATGTATTCAATTTGTTCCCTCCCATAACTTTATCTACCCATGTACTTTTATTCTGCCCGGTATTGAAATGTATCAATAAACATATTTAACATTTTATTCAATTCAGCTTCCGCTGGCAAGGCGAGAATTTCACTCTGCTCTGCTATCCATGTCGGATTTGACTTAGGTTTAAGGCTGCATCTTCTGTGGCTTCAGGACTTGTCGCACAGGTGCAGTTCCTCCAAAGATGGAGTACAGCAAAGCATAGCATAGCAAAGCATAAATGAATGCACTGTATACCACTTCTTTCTACTCTATTCCCCTTATTTTATTTTGACCTGGCTCTTCAATCAATAATATTATTAATATTAACCATCTGGCAAAAAGAGCTTATAGCTTCTTTCTTATAATATCGTGTCCTGACTACTGTATCTTGGAGTATCTCATTGCGCCTAGACACCTCAGGGTAGTAGTGCGCATTAAAAATTCCATAAATAAATAAAATAAATAAATATTGCGTTAAATGTTAGGTGAAAACAAACAGCTTAGCAAAGCAGCGATGCAAGCTTCTTGCACGTTAGGACACATAACAGCCATCTTAGTTCTATTGCGCAGAAGCAAAAGTTTTCCCACCAAGCATTTCACATGAGCATGACAGATGCATGCACAGTAGAAAATCCCACGTAGCAGCACCCATTTTAGTGCAAGCGGATTATAGTTAGTAAAAGCACATTGGCAAGCTTTCCCTAGATACCTAATGTCATGTAATGCAATATTAATAAGACAAAACATGTTAATTAGTACATTAATATAATTTTCGAGAGGGTTGATTACAAGCAAGTCACTTTCTGTGTGAAACCTTGCCCCGTGCAGGGTTTAAGCTTGAGAGAGTGCAGGCCCTGCAGCACTGGCAGAACCAGACAGAAAGAGACTACTGCGAGGTGGCAACTCCACAAACAGGCTGGGCCAACTGACCCCATGTCACTAGGGCGGCTTTCTGCCAGTCATGGCTTCCTGGTCATCAGCATTAAGGATTCCGGAATTAACAGCTTAGCACTTTTCACCAAAAGCGTCATCCTACAGGGCTCCGACAAACATGCTAGTCTGAGAACCATGAGGAAAGCAGAACAATCCATTGTGTCGACTTCAAACTAAATAGCAATAAACGTGCACAGTGTCTGAAGAGCCAGCCGCCCCCGACAAGTAACGCTGTCGTGGCTCAAACTAAAATACTCCAAACAGTGTGGGAAGGGCTAAGAATTCTCCAAAGTTTATGCGGCTACACGTTCTTACCAAACAGTCTATGGGGCGATAAAGTGGGAACTAATCTGTCAGGGCTAATGCAGTTGACGTAAAACCCAAAATTAATTAAAGGGGAACATGCTTGTATCCATAATGGTCAACACCTAACAATAAAGGAAGAATCCTTAACAGGAATTCAGATTACTCCGTGTTACAGACTGATAAAAATCCCATGATTAGTCTAGGGATTTGAAATGTGTCTGCGCTGTTTTATAAGGTTCCATGAGGGAAAAACAACATTTTTTGTAGCCCCAAGTCTTTAAAAGGGGACAATCAACATTGATTTACCCCTAGGACTACAAGCCCTATCCCCATACGGTTGCAACTCTCTTGAAGAAAACAAAATAGATGATAAGAGAGTGTTTATTGTTGATTTTGTGTGACAAATCATAGACTGGTGTAATATTTATTAATTTACGTTTGTGAAAAATGCACTTTTCAAGAAGTTTAATTAATTTTCTGTTTATTCACAATGTATATCATGTATTGTTTAATGTTTGTTTAAATTGTAAGAGGGTATCATTGTATGCTCAAGCTTGCTAAAATAGAGAAATGACTCAAAAGACAGTTTAACTAAGGGCGAAATAAAAAAGCCAAGACCTTTGACTTTATACAGTTGTCTTAAGTCTGCTTAAATAAACAGCAGCAAACAAAAGACGGTGTCTGGATTCCTTTTTAAAAAAAATCCTATAGGTCCCAGAATGCCACTCCCATAGCAAGGGCCATTTACTATCATGAACCAGGCGGCCATCTTTTTGTTTTCAGATCACTGCTTCTTTGAAGCACAGGGTACTAGGAGGCTCTCGTAAAGCACTGTGTATTAATTTGGGCGAGCGAAGCCAAACTTTGTGGAATTTCACAGTTTTTTTTAACTATGCAGAATTCCATAAAGTACAACTCTGTGAAATAGGCCCACCCCTAGAGTTCGTGTGTAGAGTCAAACTCTAGATTCTCAGTCAGGCTCATGAAGTGAGTACTGTCTTTAACATGTGCCAGTCAAGTGCACAAAATCACATATAAAGTCGAACCACAACCTGATAGAATAGGACTCGCTGATGGATCAATGGCAATCTTATGGATTTTAGGCAGTATGTATGATACCAGTGTTCTGGGATGTTTGAGATTAAGAAAAAATAAGTATTCTCAATAATGATGCCCTCTTGTGTTTACTACCTCTGTTAACTGATTTCTCTTTCGATATTAGGGACGGTATATCGATGTAAATGGACGTAGTATTCAGTAGTACCCACCCCGGTTGATAGATCTCATTGTCATATATGTCTTTGTCTTGAATCACAATTCCTCTACCTTTGTCAGATGGATTTTATTTTGCAAATCCAAGATGGGTTTTTTTTCTACAAGACTGTTATTGTATAATGTATGAGGATGTCATTGATGTAACCAGAAATGTCTTTCATCACAATCTTTTGGAAAGTCGTCAATTCTGAGGCTATCATGTTATTACTGAGATTAAAAGTGGAGTGCAGGCGAAGATAGGTGGTGTCATGTCTGGCTATGGTCGAATACTTCTAAAAGAACTGCAGCAATTCTGTGTTTATGGAAAAAAGATAGGCTGTTTCTGTGATGACAAAGAAGATCCCTTTACTCTACAAGGACATGTCTGCTGAGGATAGAGTGTTGGGTGAGAGATTGGAAAAACATCCACAAACAGATTTGTCTGTTCCGCTCATCTAGGAGCCGATTACCGGCTCAGTCATTGTGACCATAACATGATCCACAAAACTAAGAATTAGTTCTTTTTTGATGATTTTGGTTTCTTTAACCAATGAGGACTAGAGATATCCCTGACTAAGCCTCAGAAAAGATGTGCTTGTACCTAGCCAACACAAATCCAGACCTCAGTCGATCCTAAGCATTATGATCATCCGGTGGGTCAAAGCTGCAACCTGGGATGGGCTCCTTACTTTATTTGGGCGGTGGGTTTGTGTTTGGGCCCAAAGAAGTACCCAAAGAGAAGATCCAGCCAAGTATGAGCAATACCAGCAGAGTACAGCCTCCTCCTCATGTGTGTGTTCTCCACCTTTTCTCCTCTGCTGAAAGCAGGCACCAGCGCACAAGACATGGAGACCTTAGATAGCAAGACCATCAGCAAGGCTGGTGCAAATTTAAAATGCTTCCAAAAGGGGCAACATTGGTGCCCCCGCTGCTGCACAGCGACATTGAGGAGACTTTCCTCCAAAGTAAACCATATTTCTTCCAGTAATCAATATTAATCTGTTGTGAACCAGTAGAGTAATCCAAGTAATCCCAGTTTCTTAATTCACTCCCGAGACAGCCTGATGGTACTAGAATGTTTATTACGCATTTTCAAATATCATATGTCGCCAAATGAGCTTCAACATTGATACGTGATTTTAACATTCCTTCGAGCCAGCACAGTGAAAGCCCAATGCATTTCAAACTCTTAGAAGTTCTTCCTCAGGGGCACTGTAATAAATCAAAAAAGCCGTATGAACAAGACTGAAGCGCAAAATATATACTGACTATAAATGTGATAATATAAACAAAAACGTCGCCACAAAAATTACCATGACCCACCCTCTGCTGCACTTCCCTACTCAACTCCCATGCATAATTAATCGAAATAATGTAAAGTCCTCTCCTTAACCCTTGCGCTCTGCATGCATAAAATCAAAAACATTTCCCACTAATTCATCCTCTTTACTTGCCCAGTGCTTATTACAAAAAACAAAGACACGAAATCGTTCAAAAATGCTCTCCCCTTTCCCCTCGCTGTTCTGACATTCTACAGAATACAATGGTGTTTCCTTTACCTCGCTGCCGAACCCGGTGGCTTCAAATATGCGTGTTTTCTTACTTGTGGGGCAAAAGTGAATCAACCAACCGCCCACCACAATCTTCTTTAAATCCCACGCGCACGTGTGCAAACTAAAACCCTTGATTGGCTCCAAACCCCGTGACCTCGTGCGTTCCCAATACTCCGGTCAAGCAAAACACTAACACTCCCATAACCCACTTCTGCAGTGATTGAAACCTATAAACCGAACTCAAAATGACTGCAAATTCAAAATGACCATGTCTAAAGAATGTGCTGGGTCGCACACCACCAATAACCGTGCAGCCCCTGCTGACAGCCGGCTGAAGTGGGCCCGGCCATCCCCCCTATAAAACTGGGGTACAGGGCATGGGAGCAACATAATGGGATAACTGTGACTTTGAGACAATTCACGTGCTACCACTAACTACGCCATGTTTCTTTTGGGGGGATGAGCCAAGAACCCAGATGGGTCTAGAACATTTGCACCCAGCAATTTTCCTGTGAGGGCAGGGAGCTTGCACTAACTGTACTGTTCACTGCCTTACTACTGGGAGCAGCATCCGCTAATGTATTCCTTGTTTGACCTCTGACTTTTAAATACTGTATTGCATGTGTGTAAAATTAACTTATGTTTTTTGGCAAGTAAAAGGAGTGGCTAGACACTTATTTGGATCCCTTGCCTATGCTACCTCGAGCGTCGTACTCTAAAGTGGTATGCTTGGTACTCAGTTTCGTTTTCAACAGTAAGGAAAAGCCAGAGGACACCAGGGATACTGGCTCAATCATTCTTACAGTGTGAGCACAGTAACCCCTGAGTGCACTGGAACTGAAAAAGTTCCCATACCGTCCTACATCATTGTTTTCCACTTGTTTTATTTCCTTGAACTTGGCAAACATCAAGAAGACTGTGAGGTTTCACAAACATGTTTAAAAAATTCTGGTACCAAAGAAAGTTTGGTAATTTCACACAGCACGACTATCAATGAGAAGCCCATGTTTAACCAGTTGGGGCTGGAATATTAAGAAAAACAGAAAGACAGATCTATCACAACTCCATCCAGCCTACAGGCAACCAACCATGTTGAGAACCAGTAGGGTTGCAGTCTAGCATTTCAGCTGCATATACCTAACTTTAACTCATGGGATGCCATTAGTTCACATTCTAGCTCCCCACTTACACACCTCTCGATGCTTTCACTTTGAAAGGCAAATTAGTTGATAATTCTGCTACCCCGTGGCAATAGTAGGGGCGCCACCTATCCTATTCCAAAAGTAGCATGTCAAAATCCTGTATCAAGGAGTAAGTATGCATGTTGTTTGTCCGACCCTGATAAATTGGAGAGAGTTACTGACTGTATAGCTAAGACAGGAAAAACATATAGAAAGAATATGTTGTCAAATTGCATTAATAATATCTAGAATATCTGGACCACTGGTTTGAAAATATCGGTATTTCTCAGTTGTTTTTTGAGGGAAAAGTACAAAATCAGCTACTACAGAACAGACTCCATAATATTTTGAAAATGTTGGACTGTTGGATCTTTTAAAAGAAGTTATACACTTTTTCAATGGATGGCCCCCAGAGATGTTCAAGCTCCAGAGATTACCCAAGTAATGATCTAGACCTAGGGTTTAGCTTACTGAGCAAAGGTAGAAGCGTTGACATTTATGTAGTGGAGTCTGTGTTGTTTTGCAGACATGATCAGGTATTCAGGTATTAACAGAAAAGGTTCCGTGTCAGAAATGCGGGTGTCCAGGGCATGGCCTTAACTTGGATTGGGTCCTTCTTCCAACAACGATCTCAATCGGTTCAGCTTTCTACCTTCTTTGCCCCCCAATCTTCACTTTCCTGTGGTGTCCCCCAGGGTTCTGCTCTATCGCCCCTTCTGTTTAATCTTTATATGCAACCCCTTTTAGCCTCTCTCCGTCACACCCCTGTCACCATCTTCAATTACGCAGACGACCTACAGCTAATCTTTCCTATTGATTCCTTTTCTTCCTCTTGCTCTAACTTTCAATCCACCATGCTCACCATCTCTGAGTGGATGAATTTCAGTCAGCTGGAGCTCAACCCCAGCAAGACTGAATTGGTCTTAATAGGAGAGTCCTCAAATCCTTGGAGTTCCAGCTTTTGGCCCCAAGCTCTTGGCCCCCCTCCTTGCCCAGTCAAGTCCGTGAAGAGCCTTGGTGTCATCATCTCAAGTGACCTGTCGATGAGACCTCAAATCAACTCTGTTACCTCGGCCTGCTTTTACCATCTACGCAGAATTGGCAAAATCCGTAGGTTCTTATCCACAGAGGCTCTCACACTTGTCATTATGGCCCTTGTCACCTCTCGCATTGACTATGCGAACTGCTTGTATGTGGGGATTCCTGCGTATCACCTTCATCGGCTTCAGCTGGTACAAAACCAGGCGGCCAGATTGGTTTTCCAACAGCCAAAGCACCAACATGTTATGCCCCTGTTGAAAAGACTGCATTGGCTTCCGGTCGCTTCCCGCTGTATTTTCAAAATGTGTTGTACTGTCTTCAAATCTCTTTTTGCTCTTGCCCCTGCCTTTACCTCTCTTAGTCTCAAACGCCACATCCCCTCGAGGCATCTTAGGTCTTCTGCACATAACCTCTTAATCACCCCGAGGTTCAAACGTAAGAAACATGGTGGCTCTTGTTTCTCCTTTCTTGCTCCTTCTACTTGGAACTCTCTCCCTCTTTCAATCCGGCTTTCTTCTGACTACACCATCTTCAGTAAATCTCTTAAAACCTATTTTTTTCAGATAGCTTATGATTAATTTCTCCGCTCACACCCGACCGCTCTGTCTTTCCACTTTGTCTCTGAGAGCCATGAAACCAATTGGTGTCCGTGCGCGGTAACAAATTTCTTTAACATAACATAACACATTTTCCTGAATGACAGAACCTTGGGTTCACATATTAAGTTTGATGGCAGGCAGCTCTAGAACTTTTTTATAGCCCCTGAGAAGAGTTGGGTCGTATTAATTTCAGATGTTTACAGGAATAATGAGTTTATTCCTATGTTTTTTCCGTTTTTTAACTATGTCAGATCATTAACAGGTTTGTCAGGTAAGCAGGCTGGTAAGCATGAAAGCCAATTAGTGTTTAATCCAAGGTTTGGTGGAAATTAAGTGTATATTTTTAAAAATGAGTGTGTTGTGCTGAACATTTCTATGGCTAGTGATTGAAGTCCAGCACTTGAATAGAGGACTGCCTTGTTAAGGGCAATTGAAAATTATGCAAAATTCTAGTAGGTAAATGACTTGCACAGTACTTTTCATAGATGCAAGTATGGAAAGTTGTGCTAAATCTTTGTGGGAATGGAAATGAAAATTGGCTGATTTGGTGTTTTTGTTAATGTCTGTGATAGAGGACAGCATCAGCTTAGGTGTGAAGCCGAACTTGCTGATTTTGAGGGTGACGGAGAGAAACCATCTACCTTGAATTCATTGATTATAGCTTGAAATGTGTTAATCTGTTTATGAAACATGAGGTTGAATTAAATTGTCAAGGGCTTATTATATTTTCAACTACCTCTCTGACGTGAAGTTTGGACTTCATCACGATAGTTGTGGATAGATGATGTTTTGATGACGATTAATATTGACTCAGACTGGTGGATGTGCAGCTTATCCTCAAGCACTCCAAGCTCAAAGGATCAGAATATAGATTAAATAGAAGAGGAGCCAATATGGAGCCCTATATGGTACCACACAACACTGCTGCCTTATAATATATGTGATTGACAAGCTTGATCAAATACAAATGATACAAACCATATCAAGACTTTGACTGGGAAGCCAATGCAAGGCTTTGTTTGAGCCTCAATGATCCTCTGTATTGAAGCCATCAAGATCAAGGAAAACAAAAATATGAGATTACCCCTCATAAAGTATGCCCATTATTTACAAACAATTTTAATAGGTTTGGTGCTGGATAATTTGCTGTATTTACCAGGATTTCTTTTTATCCATTGTGGCTACTCGTGCACCTATTTATGTCACGTGATTCACTTAATTAATCTAAACATATCTGGGCCTGTGGGAGTGTGCTATCTGAGAAATGTTACACTGGGGTTGGTCGTATTTACAGATGTTTTCTTAGTTTTCAAGTGAATTACTTTTATTTCTTTTTGTTTTTATTGGTACAGCTGTGGTCAACCTTTCATTCTCCAGAACTGGTCCGGATAGGTCTGGAAAAATCTCTGAAGGCCCTCCAACTGGACTACATGGATCTGTTTATCATCCACTGGCCCGTCAGCTTTAAGGTAAAGCTTTATTAGCAACAGTCACTACTAGCTTTAAGTGATGTGAATATGGCCGCGATACCCGCCACCCCCTCTCAACACACTCCCCAAGGATGGGAAACCGGAAACAGTTCTTGAACTTTTGGAAGGCGGGAAGGGAGTTACCCTTCCCGGCCGTATTTATTAAAATATGAAACAAAATTAAAACATTAAAATAACAGTTTCATATTATGTACAATTTCATTACCACATTGCGATGTTTGGCTAACCTTAACATATTCTCTAATACAAAGGTTCTCCTAGCCGAACTAACATCCTACAAACATTAACTTGAAATTTTGAAATTGTACATCCTAACGTTTAAGGGCCAACGGCAAGGTCGTAACCGGTGTCAAGATCCCTAAACCCGAAAATCCCCCTCACTTGTGAGGGGCGACCGCACAGAGGTGTACCTCAAGTGCAACTACCAATTTCCCTTGACTTGACGGGGGCCCCGATAAACTCGACGCCACTTAAAGGTCGTTCGAGGACTCGTGTGAGGTATCTAGAAGGTAGCGTAGACCCCCTCCCACACCCCACACAACTTACCACATCTGCCGTCGCAGATATCCTGGCCCCGGGAAATTCCCCAGGAGGGGGCTGTAGCCCCTCCTACCCAGGAAGGGGCCTTGACCGCCTTTCCTTTCCTTTCGGCGTCCCATCCTTAGAAGGGACCGCCTACCCGTTGAGGGGCCAATGGCCACCTCCCTCGAGCGCTCCCATCCGTAATGGGTGACGCCCACTCATAGGGATCTACCAATTAGTGCTCACCGATCATGACCTTACCGCCCGACCAAAAAATAAATACGACAATTTAACTAAATTACTCTATTACAAACAACCATAAACCATTTCACGTAAGATTACTGATCAATGCCTAGTGCATAAACCATTTCGCGAATTACTTTATTTGTAGAACATATTGTAGCTGACCATTCTTTATTGCATACTAAAAATAACACGACAGTCACCACAACCTGCAAGAAATAGAATTACCATATCAAAACTTTATTCAACTCCACTGGCTGTCCTCAGGGGCTGGTGGGTGGGTTCAAAATTGGCTCTTCGTTCCGTCTCGAGCTCACGTGCAGCGAGGGGGTGCAGCTTCAGAGCACAGGAACAAGAGGATGCGTTCTTAGCTTGTTGCTCCTTTTATCCGTCTTCAGGGCGGGCGTAAACCCGCCCCTGCCTGCCCTTAGGGCGTGGCCAGCCGCGTCAGTGTCTAGGCCAGCCCACTCGAGGGCGGGAAACAGCGCGCCCCGGCTACGCCGCTTCGGGCATACCAGCCGAGGCTCGCCTCCCGCCCACAAAATGGCTTCCCGGGGGGCTCGAGGTACTCGGCCATACGTTCGGGGGGACCGATTGGTCGCCCCTTTCCATATGGCCGCGATACCCGCCACCCCCTCTCAACACACTCCCCAAGGATGGGAAACCGGAAACAGTTCTTGAACTTTTGGAAGGCGGGAAGGGAGTTACCCTTCCCGGCCGTATTTATTAAAATATGAAACAAAATTAAAACATTAAAATAACAGTTTCATATTATGTACAATTTCATTACCACATTGCGATGTTTGGCTAACCTTAACATATTCTCTAATACAAAGGTTCTCCTAGCCGAACTAACATCCTACAAACATTAACTTGAAATTTTGAAATTGTACATCCTAACGTTTAAGGGCCAACGGCAAGGTCGTAACCGGTGTCAAGATCCCTAAACCCGAAAATCCCCCTCACTTGTGAGGGGCGACCGCACAGAGGTGTACCTCAAGTGCAACTACCAATTTCCCTTGACTTGACGGGGGCCCCGATAAACTCGACGCCACTTAAAGGTCGTTCGAGGACTCGTGTGAGGTATCTAGAAGGTAGCGTAGACCCCCTCCCACACCCCACACAACTTACCACATCTGCCGTCGCAGATATCCTGGCCCCGGGAAATTCCCCAGGAGGGGGCTGTAGCCCCTCCTACCCAGGAAGGGGCCTTGACCGCCTTTCCTTTCCTTTCGGCGTCCCATCCTTAGAAGGGACCGCCTACCCGTTGAGGGGCCAATGGCCACCTCCCTCGAGCGCTCCCATCCGTAATGGGTGACGCCCACTCATAGGGATCTACCAATTAGTGCTCACCGATCATGACCTTACCGCCACAGGCCGGATAGTTGACCGGCTATCCGGACCCCCCACACACTCCTACCTAAAGGTCATGTCTTAAAGTCCCCAGCCAAGCTATCAGGTCTCCTATGAGTAACTCGTTCCCCACCCGGGACAAATGAACACCATCACCCAAATACATACTGTCCCCTTTAATACAACCATGCGAAATAGAATGCAGTGTACTTGAACGAAACAATCGACTCACTTTATTATTAATCTTCCTTACTGAATGATTCAGAGCAGAAACTGAAAGAGCCCCCCGCCACACTTTTCGCGGGATCATACTGGACCATGCGATTGTGCACCCTGGAACTCTTCTCGCTAACCAACTTACAGTGGAAAGCATTGCCTCAAGAAGTAGTCGTCTACCAGTGGACACCAAATCGTTGCCCCCAAGATGTACTATGACTATAAATGTAAGGTGTTTTGTAGCGCGCTCAATTACTACCGGAGTATCCTGGCGCGAATGACCGCTGGGGAACCCGTCCTGGCTTTCCCTGTGAGATGGTCCCATGCTGGGTATCTCCAAGGTGAAGCCAGGCATCCCCGGCGTCTGTGGGGGGCCGTTGTAGAGATGAGGCAAGCTTAATGCCCAGAGTTACCGAGTGTGATCACTGCCCAAAGTGGGCACCGAGGCGAGAATTATCAGTCCGCTGACCCTGGTCCTCGACTATAGCCGGCGGTGACCTCGTCCGCCCTAACAAACCCTCAAAAAATGATTGAAACTGGTCAATACAGAGCCCGCCCTTTCCGTAGAAGGACACACTGTACCCGTATTCCCCAGCCACGTGAATCATGTCACCTGCTTTGAATACGTCCGCGGCACGCCTCACGTATGAGTGGCCCACGACCCACACCTCCTTTTTCACAGCCGGTGATGTCTGACCGCTGACCCGGTGTTGGGTCGACTGCACAGTCCGCCCCGCCTCGTAGGCTTGCGCAACTGAAAACCAAACAAAAACAAGAAGCGTGAGTACATCATTACAGCTTCACAACATGTGCAACCGCACATACCTTTTATAACAGTTCGAGGACCAACGCCCCACACGTTTAACTTGTTCGACATTCAGACCCCTGGCTGTAGCCTCTGTAGCAGCCCCTATCCGAAAGGAATGGGTCCCAAACTCGCCGGGGTTCAAGCCCGCAGCGGAAATTGACATCACAAGCACCCGCTGAAACTGAAACCTCGTCAGTGGGGTGGTGTCAGCGTGTCTCAACAAGGTCCCCCCCCATGATGCCACCCTTTGCGCTAAATATTCCTCTACGCAACTTACCGGGCACATGGAGGACCCGGGAATCCTTTGTATGAGTATGCAGTCCCCCATCGCACCCTGGTCGGTCTTGGACTTGACAAAGGAGATGGACATTGTCTCCCTTCTGACCTGAACGTGCTCTCGGCACAGTCCCCCCGCCACATCCCGCTTGTTCCTCGCCACTAGTTCGCTTACCCGCATAGCCCCATGGAATGCCAGCGTAAAAGCGGCTCGGAATAACACTGTTTCATACTGGGATGAACATGTTGAAGGGAGTACAGATAATAACAGGGCCAGCCTATCCAGACCTATCGGGCGCCTTTCATCTACTCTGCGACCCTCAAGGCGTTGCCACCCACGTAGCGCTTTTCGTACAACGAAAGACGCTGTCGGGTCCTGGATCCCATGAGCCCTTGCCACAAAGGAAATGGCTGCCCGATGCCTCTGGGCAGTAGCCACCGATTTGCCTGCCTGATGTAAAGACAGCAGGAAATTTACTACCCACTCCTCCTGGCCCCAAAGCTCCCCTCCAGCAGTCCCCAAAAAGGCTAAATAGGAACGGAACGCCCCTTCATATGCCTTCCTTGTCCTGGGTGCTAAACTCTCTCCCACGAGGTTTCGTAATTCGGGGCACCGAGAGACCAGAGAGCTTCGGGAAAGGGTGCCGCCATCGGGTCCGCTGTGGGCAGAAAACCCCAGAAGGCCTGCATACGGAAACGAGAAAGCGCATCAGCCGCTTGGTTCATCACCCCCGGCACATGTCTTGCCTTAAATAGGACATTCAATTGCATACACAACAAGACAATTTCTTTCAGCAGTCTCAGGATCCATTTGCATCGTGCCGCCTGGCTATTGATACACTCAACCACGGTCATGTTATCAGACCAGAATACCACAGAGTGATCTCTAAACCCCTCAGGCCAAGATTTCAGGGCCACCAGAATGGGGAACAATTCAAGAAAAGCAATGTTACTCGTCAACCCATCCTCATGCCACCATGACGGCCATCTTTGAGCCGACCATTGTGTGCCAAAGATGGCACCAAAGCCAATGCTCCCTGCCGAATCCGTCCACAGCCCCAGCTCCTCGGAGGACACCGCCGGTTTATTCCAGACAACTCGACCATTGAACTCCGCCAGAAATGCCAACCAAATGCGCATGTCCTGGCGAACCTCGGCAGAGAGCCTCGTGCGATGGTGACCCTCCTTCAGGCCGCCCATGGCCTGAGCGATCGAGCGGGAAAAGGGGCGAGCCATCGGTATTACTCTCAGGGCAAAATTCAGCTGTCCCACCAATTGTTGTAATTGCAGCAACTTAACCTTAGACTGACTAATACACGTCTCCAGGGATGCCCTGAACCTAAGCACTTTTTCTCTTGGTAAACGAAAACAACCCTCCTCCGAGTCGAGCTCGATCCCCAGAAACTCGAGGCACGTCGAAGGACCCACTGTCTTACCTGGTGCCAATGGCACGCCAAAATGGTTCATTAAGACACAAAATTCATTCAAAGCCTGACCACATTCCGGATCCCCGGCTGCCCCTAGAAACAAAAAATCATCGAGATAATGCATAACCTGATGAAACCCCGTCTTCCTTGTGAAGACCCATTGCAGGAAACAACTGAACTGCTCGAAATAGGAACAAGATATAGAGCACCCCATTGGCATACATCTATCCATGTAATAGTGACCCTGAAACATGAAACCAAGAAGACGCTGATCGTCTGGGTGTACCGGGAGCAACCGGAATGCTGACTCGATATCAGATTTCGCCATCAGCGCACCGGGCCCTAGGCGATTCAAAATGGCTACGGCCTCATCGAAAGATGCATACCGTACTGAACACACTGCCGGGTCTATCGCATCGTTTACGGAACACCCACGTGGGGCTGATAAATTATGTATCAACCGAAACTCACCCGGGTCCTTCTTGGGGACCACCCCTAAGGGGGAACAAACAAAGTTAGCGACCGGTGGCACATGAAACGGACCGGCGACTCGACCTCGAGCCACCTCTTTCAAAATCTTCTCCCGTACCACGGTCGTGTGCTGCAATACCGATATTTGGTTTTTACATTTTGCTAAACCTTGAAACTCCCCCACTGGGATGCGGAAACCATATGAAAACCCGTTCCGCAACACCCCAGCGGAAGCGTGGTCCGGGTATTCGCTGAGCCAAGGTATCATTGCCATGGTATCAATTGGAGTAGGTAAAGGCGCCCCTCGGACTATTTTAGACCTGTTTGGCGCCTCCTCTACCCCCGTTATCACCCGTTTTGGCTCTACACATGGACTCAGGATGGGACGCTTGCCCACACCCGCTACATTCGTGCCTGAATTTACATGACCCTTGAGGCCTCGTACATTTTCCCCTGTTAAAGTTCCAGCAACTCCCTTTTTTACCTGTGGTGCCATTCGGCCTGGACTGGTATTCGTTACTCGCGCCTGATCGAAAGGAGGACCCAGAATATGGGCGGGAGGACTCCCCCACACTACTCCCTACTAATGGCAAATTCAACATACCAGTCTCCGACATTTTTGACCATGACACAGAATCGTAACAATCCCAAGTTAAGTTTCTATCATGTTCTTTCGCTTTCCTGAAAATATTATCGTAACAGAACCATTGATTGCCCCCATGTGACACGGAATACCCCATGATACGTGACTGATAAATCGGCAATTCAGACAGTAACTCGGGCTTACGTTCGCCCAGGATGGATGTAAAAATCCCCCACGCCTTGCCCCAATTGCCAATGATCTCATTTACCTTGAAGGCGGCCATCTTTGCGCGCCAAACACTCGGATGCATGAGCTCCTTTTGGCTCTTCACATATTCCATCTCATAATGATCGGTAAGTAACGAGAAGATGTTTACATATTCATCTGCCCATATCTTTTCCTTAATAGCTAGAGGGACATGTTGACCCAACTTTTCCCGTCTTGACGGGGCAGACTCATCCCTCGCAATCGGCAATGGCCGCTTACCTGAACCGGAAGCTGTATCTGCGGCTGAGCCTGTCCCAGGTGGTTTTCCTACTGCCGCAGCCGGCGTGATAACTGGCGATGCTGCCTTCGCCGCCTCCCTCGTTTCACGCAGTTGCCTCACCAACACTCGTGCGTCGTCAGCCGTGGCGCCCGAATCTTTACCCAACCACGCTGCCAATTGTGCTGCCAGCTCGGGCGGCATATCCTCCCCGGACACGGGGGTGACCACCACGGGAATCGGATTCCTCTCTGCCGGCACCGGAGTTGGCTCTTCGAGTGGGGTACAGGGAACCGGGATGTCCCCTCCAGCTGCTCCCCTTCTGGGTCTCTTGCCTTTTCCTCCCGGAGCTGCTCCGACCAACGGACGTTTCGGCCCCTCTTCCCCATCTTTCTCCGCCATTCGCTTCTTCAGGTCGGTCACCTCCTTCATAAGAACTCGCAGCCTCTGGTCGGTAGTCATTCGCTTTCCGACTTTCTTAGGCATTCTCCGACCGAATATCTGTAAGACAAAGAAGAAAGATTACCACGTTCAAAATTGGCTCTTCGTTCCGTCTCGAGCTCACGTGCAGCGAGGGGGTGCAGCTTCAGAGCACAGGAACAAGAGGATGCGTTCTTAGCTTGTTGCTCCTTTTATCCGTCTTCAGGGCGGGCGTAAACCCGCCCCTGCCTGCCCTTAGGGCGTGGCCAGCCGCGTCAGTGTCTAGGCCAGCCCACTCGAGGGCGGGAAACAGCGCGCCCCGGCTACGCCGCTTCGGGCATACCAGCCGAGGCTCGCCTCCCGCCCACAAAATGGCTTCCCGGGGGGCTCGAGGTACTCGGCCATACGTTCGGGGGGACCGATTGGTCGCCCCTTTCCATTAGTGGCTGGAAAAAAGTGAGAAAATGCTCTAACAGGTGGACTTTGACTTTAAAGCATTCTACCTGGTGGACAGTATTAAGTACTTTCTGCACTTGAAATAAAATAAAAAGTCAGACTTTACAAACACTGGCTTGATGAGATGCTCTACGGCACAACGTGACACCCTGTGCTTTGCGGACCACAAAGTGAATCTTGGAGGTTGTGGTGGCGCTTCAGCTATCGGTTGTCTTCAATGCAGCCAGTCAGAATGGCTGAAACTCGGGCATGAGTTCTGACTGATTGAAGCAGCACAAAGTTTTTTCAGTCACTCAGATTGGCTACAATTTATCCAATCAGAATTCGCCCCTGTATGCAGGTACGTACAGCCCTTTTGAATGGTGCCTTAGACTCCACCCCAAATGGTGGAAGCACTACAAATGTCTTGGGTGAATTTTAATTCTCGTAAAAACCAGGTTTCCTTTTTTCATGTGGAGGAGTAGGGTGACACCAGGATTCATGTGGCAATCCATGCCCTAATGGTGGCCTATGTCCCACATTTTTCAGTCCATGCATGCAGATCTCAATCTCAGAAATAGCATATCTATCCAGATACACATCTGCCATTATTGGGTATTAGCGCAAAAGAGTTGTGCAAACAAACCCCTTTTTATTAAGATTACTTGTCTAGTTATAGTCTTTGATTGACAGACAGAGCCTGATACGTACACAACAGTAAACAGAAAAGTATATAAAACAGGTAAACAGATAGGGCCCGATTCACAGAACTAACTTAAGACAAAATCCTAAACTTACTACTTTTGGTATTCACAGAAGTTAGGGTTTTGTCTTAAGTTTGTCTTAAGACAGACTTAAGACAGACTTAAGACAAAATTCTAACTTCTGTGAATACTAAAAGTAGTAAGTTTAGGATTTTGTCTTAAGTTAGTTCTGTGAATCGGGCCCATTAACTGTTGGACATATGGGCAGTTTAGTGGCACATGGATGAATATATCAGTGAATAGCACAAATGTAGTTATTAGCCTAATCAATAAACAGATCACTGGTTGGCCTAATGGAAGGATGGGGAGGTAGTTAACATATTGGGAAAAAAGGGATAGACTACAGTATGGCTAGATGAACAGACTGATAAATATGTATTTTATTCATTAGAATTCCAAACAACAACATATACCCGAATTGGGTATCTTGGTTGTATAAGAAATCATCCAAACATCAACACTACAAAAGAGGAGAAGCGCCCTTTACAACCAAAAGGGACAAGGTTGTTAAGCCATCTAGAAAAAGGTATTCCCTTTTGTGCAACCGTTTTAGGTGGGATTCAAGTTTGCTTACCATTTAACAACATGTTACAAAACACTTTAAAAACAACTCAAAAGCAGTTCTGTCGATGCAGCATTTCGGTGGTAAAAGAGATGGCTCACACCACTTTCTTCAGACAAATGTTTTACAAAACATTCACAATTGCTAGGACACCGTGAATCCAAAATTACTACCAATCTGTATATGCAACAAATTCTTATCTAAAACATTCAATACACATTATTACAAAAGACTCGACAATGCCACTATTACAATCCTACCCTTATTCTGCTACTTTTAAGCACTAATCTTATTTTAGCATGCAAAATCAATTTTGAGTTTCACAGATGATTTACACCTGCAGACCTGTTGGACAAATAGATCTTATATGTATACTACACAGGAGGTTGATTATCCCTCATCAAAGTTAATTCATTTGTTCTTCCTGAATAACATATTTACGCAACATGGGGAACACCCGTTGGTCCTGATATCATTGAGTGGGGGACTTAATCTCCATTACTGATGAAGGTTTTTTCTGGGGAAGAATGACTATTTGATTATGTTGTGAGGAGATATGTTATCTGGTATTAGAAATGTGAAGATTACCGATTCCGGGACTATTGAAATAAAAGCGATGTTTTTAAATTAACTGAACTACGGACGCATTTGAGGAATAGGTTTTGAGGAGAGGATGGTCCTCGAAACACATGTTGGCTACAATATTTGGAATTTGCTTATGGACTCACTTGAATACATAATGAAGATGAATATTAACATCTCACGAAGATTATCGGATGAGGTGTGGATGGACTATAATAAATCCTTTGATATTATCTGTCTCCAAGAAACCTGGAGCAGAAAGGATCCATCCCTTGACAGATATAATTCATCAGTCGTCCATGCTGAACCTTCACTGGACGGGAGGGCAAAGGGTGGTTTAATGACCTCAATTTTGGTAAAATACAAGTCACTAAAGATAGAGAAAGTAATGGCTTCGCCATGGTACCAATTGATTTTGATTACTAACTTGTTTGTTGTCCCCTTGCTTTTAATCAATTGGTACTATAATATTTTTGACACGCAGACTTCATCTATTATTGACTGCTTGCAGGTAGAAATTGCCTAAGTGACTGAAAGAATCTTTCCTCTGTGTATTATGTGGCTGGTGGATTTTAATTGCACCGTATGTCAACATAGTGGGAGCAAGGTCTGTGGTTTATTTGATACTAACGAACAACCACTCGCACACTTTAAGCACACCATACAGGGCGATGCATTAAATCATATCATTGTGGTAAATGACCTTTGCATGCTCGATATGTTGACCAACACTCCAATGGCGCCAATTCCAACCTTTCAAGGGACAGGGGGACGAATGAGCGTAATTGACTTTGTGTTCGTTTCTAGCAGGTATGCCTACCTTATTGATGATTTTAGAAAAGAAGTAAACCCTGCAAGTGATCATAACCCACTTGTTTTATTGCTGAGTATTGTGGCTGTCAGGGAAAAGTCTTCTGAACAACCAATGAAATATAGTCATAATCAAGGTATTAGGTTGAAATGGGATAGGATTAACCCTAAAACATTGGAGGAAATGATTTTTAAAGCCAATTTATCACAAGTAATGACTTGTTTGACGATTACCTCTGAGCCAGAATTGACAGTACAGAATTTTGAAGTTCTCTGTAAGAGTGCGGCCACAAACTTACTTAAACCTGCCAGGAAGCGTAGTATCCCGGCCAAAAATGGGTTAATGCCGAATGCTCCGCAGCACAAACATTACTGAAGAAGGCTTTACATTGAGTCCCACGGGATAAGGCAATGGTTAAGAAAGCAAGAAGAAATTATAAAGAGGCCATTGAAAAAAGGACATTAGAACTGAAAAGGTTGGTCTGGGATTACCTTGAAAAAGCCACTG
Source organism: Lissotriton vulgaris (assembly GCF_964263255.1). NCBI lineage: Eukaryota > Metazoa > Chordata > Amphibia > Caudata > Salamandridae > Lissotriton > Lissotriton vulgaris. The sequence continues at coordinate 163,494,807 of NC_141686.1, read as the reverse complement.
ATTTGAGAGACAGTAGGTTATTCTGGGAGGTTATAAATCGCCCCCTTTTCAGTAATGAAAACAGGACCATGGTCACGCATATAACCGGGGAGGCCTGGGTGGCCCATTACTCTAGGATTTTTAATCCAAAGGGCACTTCATTGATAAATGAAAGTGAGGATGAAATTCATCTTAATATTCAGACTGCACAACAGCTTAGTCTATCGCTTTCGTTGGTTGAAGTGGAGGAGGTCTTGAGAAGAGGTATCCCTCTCAAGGCACCAGGTCCTGACGTTGTACGCTTGGATTTCTTTAAAAATAATCCTGAAGTTTGGGCACCACTGTTGCTTAATGTTTTTAAGGCGATTACCGTGGGGCGCATTCCATCATCTTGGAAAGAGGCAGTAGTTGTGCGCATTTTTAAAAAAGGTAATAAAAGCGACCCCTGTTGCTATAGGCAAATCTCCCTATTTGATGCCTCTTCCAAGCTATTGGGGAGAGTAATATTGGCCCGCCTAGAGACATGGGCGAACTCCTCTCGACTCATTGTGGATACACAATATGGCTTTAGGAAAGGTAGGGGGACAATGGAGCAGTGCCTCAATCTGGCCTTGATCATGGGTAAGTACATAAAGACCATGAGTGCTTCAATTCACCTGGCCTTTATGGACTTATCCCGTGCATTGGACACTGTGTATAGGGGGAATTTGTGGCCGCTAATGGAGTCCATGAGGTTTGAGGAACCATTGGTTACTTTGTTGCACAGATTATATGCTGCTACCTCTGTGGCTATTAGATATGGCCCTAGTGGCGAAAAAACTGGGTCTGTCCCCTCAACTGAAGGTGTCCGCCAGGGCTGTATTCTGGCCCCTTTTTTGTTTTAAGTATACACAAATGGTTTAGAATTTTTTTTATTGGAAAAAGGTTTGGACTTTCCTAAAATAAATGGCAAACATATACTCTTATTGTCTTATGCAGACAATACTGTGTTAATGACTCTAACAGCAAATAGTATGCAAAAATGTTTGAATCCTTTTAATGAATTTATGTTGGGATTAGACTTAAAGGTTAACTTTACAAAATCCTTTACAATGGTTTGTGGCCCAAATAGGACTAAAACATGTACATTTAATGTGGACAATATGGTTATTGAGAAAGTCCCAAATTTTGATTACTTGGGACATCTTTTTAATAAAACACAGAATTGGGACCCTTTAATAACATCCCAAGTCCAAAAGACAAGCAGATCGATAGAGGCCCTCTTCCGCTTTGCAATGAAATTAGGTCAAAAACCAATAGCGGAACTGAAGATACTGTACAAATCTAAATGTTTGCCAGTAGCTACCTATGGGGCAGCGGTATGGGGATACCATAAAAATGCACAAATACAAATTATGGAGAACACATTTTTAAAACGCCTTTTATCTATTCCAAATAGTTCTCCTACTATTTTTTGTCATTCCAAGGTGGGTTTAGACTTCGTGAATGATAGTATTCATGTGTCCCCCCTGCTCCTATGGGGAAAAATATGGTCCTCAGAAGATCTACTGTTTTCAAAAGAAGTTTTAAAAGACTGTGTAAATCTGGATAAGGCCATGCAGATTCCATGGCTGCGTTATGTAAAGGAAACCTTTTTTAAAATTGTTCTTGGAAACTTTTATGATAATCCTGACTCTATTAAACCAGACATCAAGATGGTCATTAAGAATGCATATAGTACAATAGGTCTGTTCAAACAAGTCAAAAAATCACCAAATCAAGCAGTTATATCACAGCAACAGTTTTATCTTTTACCACACATACGCAATGGCGTTTTTATTTGAATAGATTTCGGCTAAATGCACTGCACTTTTTAGTTGCTTTTCCTAAGCAAGGGGGTTGGTGTGAGAGGCTACCCCTTTACCCATGTGACAATGTAGCTCAACAATGCACAATGCGCTTTGTGCTTTTTTGTACACTTTATAAAGCTCTAAGAGTTCATTTTAATAAACCCCTCTTAAGGGAAATTCGACCTTGTACATATATGGAAGGCTTTGAGCATCTGAGATCATTACAAACTGCTTTTATATGTAGTTCTATGCTTGGATGTATTAGATCTGCTCTTTTATTCAGGAATCGCTATTGATAGTATACTTTTTGATACAATACATTGTTTTTGCCTCTGCAATCTATGGAAATGAAAAACCACTGATCATTTTTATGAATGAAAATGGTCTAAACACATTATGCTTTGGCAGTTGCCTTGCCTAATCAAGGGGGTTGGTGTGGGAGGCTACCCCACTTGTATATGTAATGACGTAGCTTAACAATGCATTGTGCACTTTACATTTTTCTGCTCTCTTTCAAGAGAAGTTAATAAACTCTTCCTGAGGGATATCTGACTTTGAATATATGAGGAAGTTTGGAGTATTTGAGACTATTATTAACTGTCTCTAAATGTAGTTCTATGCTTAGTTCTATTGGACTGATTTTACTTAGGAATCATTTTGTATTAATATAATGTTTTATTGATTTTATGAGTTTGATATACTGCGTATTGTGTCCTTGTTTCTGAACTTTTGGATATGAAATACCATTTGTGAATTTGTATGTTAAATTGTATACTTTTATGATTCTTCCAAATCAAATAAAGTTATTTTGATGAGGATGAATAATAACAGACTGCCATTAAAAAATAATTAACAAGGGAGTGTATTTATGGAATGCGGAGCTACACTCCCAATTACAGAAGAGGAACGGAAAGTTTGCTGTGCGCAGCTAGATACTGGTACACTAATATGAACTCCTCCATTGCTAAATCAAGACTCGGTGACCTACTGGACCGCAGTGTAGACCGGAGGCAGCGGTCAGCAGTGGCACACAGCCACGTGTCGTTGGCTCCCGATGCACAGAGTTAGTGACACAGGACAATTGTCGGTAGTGTTCGGTCACCTCCGTAACTATGATCCTTTTTTCCACCCAAACGCAACATGTCATCCTCTTACGCCTCTCCTTGCGTGCAATGATATGTACTCTGTCTTTGAAAAACCGACATACAGTTCCAAGTCTATGACCTACTCGAGCACAGCTTAGGGCGAGGGCAGTAGTTCAAGTGGGCCCACAGAATCTTGCGGTTGAGGTGCACTACTACGGCCTAGTGGCACCACATCAAAGGGAGTATAGTGACATGAACTCATCCATTATTAATATGCTCTGCCATGGTGTAATCAAGATTCAGTTCCAAATGTGTGACATACTTGTCCTCTTTGCATGTCGGTGGAGTACGTCAACGAGTAAGGAGAACTGCGGGCCTGTGTTGCGGAGGCAGTGATGGTCTGAGGAGGCTGCCAAGGTCTCTGCCCTCGGACTTGGAGACTGCATCGGCACGTGGCGGGCTCTCTTTGACACACACTGGTGTCGGCAGGTGGGCATTGAGGCCTGGGTGCGCCGGGCGGGCAGGACTGGTTCGGGGATCAGCGTCACCGGGTGCAACAGGCGCACAGGATCGCAAGCAACCCCGCTCACGGTGACACCGCCTGCCTCGTGGTGGGGTGAGAGGCCCCGCCCTGGCAGAGACGTTGTGCATTCCGGAAGAGGACCACGCCCAGAGTTATGTGCCTTTTATTCACACCCCTACACTGTCCTGGTGTACCCCGCGCCAGCCCACTCCGCTCACGCTTACGGGAGTGTCGTAACAAGCTACATTTCCGCGATCGTCCCACATATATATACAGTCCTGATGAAGACCCGCCCTTGATGCGTGAAAACACTGCATCGCCCCCCCAGGGTCGAAACGTCAACGCAATCCCTGCTTTTGGCGTGAACAAACTATTCAAAACCCTGTAGGATCCAAGACTGAATTGATACACCTACAGGATTATTGTATATATATAGTTGTTGATTCCAAAAAGTATATGAAGTAACACATTTTACTTGTTGTTTTTAGTGTGTTGTATGCTTTAGCACAAAGTTGTTGTGCCATATATGTTTTAAGTATTCGTTAGGGACAGTGATTGAAGTAATTTGTCTTCACATGTGAAAGTATTTGAGTTAAAAAATTTGCTTTCATTTTTTTTTGTGGTCAGTGTGTTTGTTTGTGAATGTATTAGTACATCCGTCTTGATATCCTGGTTAGGAACGAGACTTGCAAAAGGAAACATTGAAATACTAAAGCAGTGTGTATTTCTGTCCGACAGAACCATTATTATTTTGTCTATGTGTTGATACGTCAGCCTGTGGACAATGGTGGTTAGGATGTTGAAGAGGGTTGTCCCTTTGAGCATGTTGTGGGCATTGACATTCTCTGGTGTTGGGTCTCTGAGGTTGGTGCATTTTCTGAGGGTCGCTGTCTTTGTCTGCGCTGCCTCAGTGTTGGTCGTGGTAGCGGTGGGAGTCCGAGGTGGTCGGGGGGATTCGAGGGGTTGGCGGTGGGTGTTGTGACCCTCTTGGGTGTCCGGCCCACATGTCCATGGTATCTGTTATTCTTCAGGTGTGGCTCTGGGCTGGCCTCCCTTTTGTGGTGCAGACTGTCGCCCGACTTTGCACCAGGTCAGGGCAGGTGTCAGTTTCCTGCTGCTAACGCGCCTTATTGCATGTTCTGTGGTCTTTTCACTGATCTGGCTGGTCGTTGAGAATGTTGCCGAGTGGTGTTGTCGAGGCTTTTTGCACGGGAACGCCTACTCTGCATCTCATTAGCGATAGTTGCAGGGGTTTTCTGTGGCGATGTTTTTTGCAGCTACTATCGCGTGTAAACTAGTGCTATGGACTGTTAGCACCAGCTTGTGAATGGGGTTATTACATTATCCCGACTTTGGCTGCATAAAGTGCCATTAACTCGACAATGACTCATTGAGAATATGCCCCATTGTATGTTCCGTGTGCTGTTTCACCATAACAACAAATCCTCCAGGCCCATGCCCTTCTTAGCTCACTGTGTTTTATTGAAAGGACTACAATTTATGAACAGTGATTAACAAAAGGACCTTTGTGTTAATCAGAATCCCACTTACCCATCAACATTAAATACAAATCTGTCATCTGTATGTTACATAATGTGCTTTGCAGGACAGATATCAATCAATCAGGGAATTGTGAAGCGCACTACTCACCCGTAATAGTCTCAAGGCGCTGGGGGAGGGCAGCTTCAGTCAGTCGAAGAGACAGGTCTTGAGGGTCTTCCTGAAGCTGTGCAGAGTGAGGACGCGTCTGATGTTGATCGGTAGCTCGTTCCATGTCTTTTCCGTGACGTAGGAGAAGGCTCTTTCCCCCGTTCTGGCTCTTCGAAGGCCCTGGGTTTCAGCAAGGGTGAATTCAGCGGATCGGAGGTTTCTCTTGGGTACGAGGAAGGTGATTCTTTCGTTGAGATATTAGGGTCTGATGTTGTGGAGGCATTTGTATGCATGGGTGAGTATCTTAAAGGTTACTCTCTTCTCGATGGAGAGCCAGTGGAAGTCTTGCTTGTGTTGGGTGATGGATGCAGAGGATTAATTCTGGCTGCGGTGTTCTGTATGGTCTGGAGCTTGCGGAGCAGAGATTTGTTGATCCCAGCATAGATGGCATTTCCGTAGTCCAGTGCGTAGGTGACAGTCATTTCAAGATTCGGGGGGTATCCATTTGAAGGTCTTGCGAAGGATGCGGAGGGTGTTGAAGAAGGTGGAGGCAATAGCGTTGAACGGTTGGGTTGGTCTGTCGGGTTATGGAGAAGGAGGAGTCTAGTGTGTTTTTTTTTTTTGTAAATTTGTTTTTATTGTTGCATCATAGAACATGTGTACAGAATGGATCATCTGCTGGCGTGGCGTCAACATTCAGCCACGGTCAGCCATGCGCGCAACATTTCTGTATATAAACTGGTGTAGTTAGGTACTTCCTCCATTAAACAGTACAGATCAATCAAATAGGTCTTCAGGCTGGGATACAGTAAACGTGCTCCGTAAGGGGGACGGAGAATAACAGTGGGCATGTGAATTCCCACTTCGAGGGCGTAGGATCGGGGTCTGTACAGTTCGCATAGCGGTGTTACCAGGTAACGGGGGGACGGAACTGTGGGGGGGAAGCATATAGGCGCTAGGAAGATCATGGTAAAAGACAACAGGTGTCGGGCGTCGGGAGGCAAGGGGTTCCCCCAGTATGCACTCACAGTGATGTAGGGCGGTCAGGGGGTGGAGGCATCCCACGCATGTGAGTAGCGGGACGGGTGACATGGCAGCGGGGCGTTGACAAGGAAGTGTGAAGCACCGGGATTCGATACTGGGATGACGGGCATCAGTCAAAGACTATGGGCTCTCTCGGGCGGGGGAGGGGTGGGGGGTGTAGGTGGGTCTTCTGTGTGCAAGGACTGCCGGAAGCTATGAAGGAGCATGGCCCATTCCATAGAGATGGGATTTTTACGCGCACCCCTGGCCTCCTCCTCCCTAAGAGCATCCTCCTCCGCCGCCGCCCACTTACAGACCGCCCCTGTCCATGCCGCTATGGGGGGACATTCCGGGGACCGCCAGTGCATGGCTATGCATCTTTTCACCAGCAGCAGCGCTAAGGACACAAAGCGTCTATGCACCGGTTCTTGCTTAGGGACATGAAAAATGCCTAGCGCGCTGGATTCCCAGGAGGCTAGTGTTGTGAGGCCTGTGAGATCCGTCAGTGTGTCGTGCACCGTTTGCCATAGGGAGTGGAGGTCGGGACAGCTCCAAAACATGTGGCGAAAATCTGCATCGGGGGAGCGACATCTGGGGCATAGGAATTGTGTTGATGGGTAAAACCTTTGCAGACGCGCCGGGGTGAGGTATGCCATGTGTAGTATATAGTATTGAATATTTTTGAAGCGGGAATTCCTAGAGACGCGTTTTGGGGCCTCAAGTGCTCTGGTCCATTCCGAGTCGTGTAGTGCGCGACCGATGTCTTCCTCCCATGTGGCCCGTAGGGTCGTCAGGGGAGCGTGCGAGAGTTCCCGGATCAATTTATACAGCCAGGTGACCAAGTGGCGTCCCACTCCCATATGTAGGATAGTGTGTATTACTGGATGCGTGTCAGGTTCGCCGGCCTGGAGATTATAGTAGGGACGGAATCCCTCCATCAACTGTCGGTGTCTGAGGAATTGACCTGGGGGGAGTTCGAACTCAGCGACCAGTCGGTCGATTGGTTTCAGCTGACCTTCCTCAAAGAGCGACTCCATGTCCGTGATGGCACAGTGCGTCCATTCAGCTAGCATTGGAGCCGTGAAATAAGAGTCCTGTCTGGGGCAGCCTATCAGCGGTAGTAGCGGGGAGTATGGGGGCCTACCGGGGGACATCCGGTGGATCCGCATCATGCACTGGCGCGCTATCGCGACTTGAAGGGGGTATGTTCGCCGGGGCTTGGAGCCCGGGAGGAGAAGACGGGTGAGTTCCGGGGTTGTGACTCTGCCGGTCTGGGTAAAAGTCTCCTGGGTGTAACGGTCCGCCGTCCAATACGACAGCCATTGGAGCTGCACCGCCAGGAAATAGGATTCGAAGGAGGGAGCTCCGAGCCCGCTTTGTGTTGTGGGAAGTTGGAGGGTTTTCAGGGCCACCCTGTGTCGGCCTGCTCCCCAAATAAGGGTACCTAGGAGAGAGTTGAGGTCCCGGAAGAAGGACCTGGGTGGCACTACCGGTAAATTAGTGAAGTGGTATAGGAGTTGGGAAAGCATCACCATTTTAGCCAGGGCTATCCGCCCTATTGGGGCTAGTGGGAGCTTATTCCAGAAGGCAACAGTCGGGCGTAGGCCAGCGAGCGTTTTACAGTGATTACCCTCAAAGATGTCTGCCGGAGAGTGGTACAGGCGGACACCGAGGTACCGGGGGGCTTCCGCGGACCATGAGAGTCTATGGGTCCCCAGCTCAACGTCCCGGGGAGGTAAGCTCGGGTGGAAGGGATAGATCGTGGACTTGTCCCAGTTCACTTGGAGTCCTGAGGCGTCTGCGAATTCAGCAAGCGTTACCTCTATGGGGGTTAGGTCAGTCTCGATGTCCCGGACGTATATGAGGAGGTCATCTGCGTACATAGAGACGCAGTGCGTACCGTCCGCGAGCGGGATGCCCCAATGCATTCCCTCCTGGCGTAGTCTAACCGCCAGCGGTTCGACAGCCAGGGCAAATAAAAGAGGTGACAGGGGGCACCCCTGTCTCGAGCCTCGTTGAACCTCAAATGCAGATGAGATGTGTTTCCCGATCCGTACTCGCGTTGTCAGATTGGTGTACAGAAGGTGTGTGTACGCCATGAGTGTCGGGCCAACGTTGAGGCGACGCAGGACCGAGAAGAGGAATGGCCAGGTGAGGGTGTCGAACGCCTTTTCCAGATCCATAATGAGGCAGGCGGTGCGGGGGAATCTGTCTCGTACCTGAACCTGGACATGGAAGACTCGGCGGAGGTTCTGTGAGGTGTTCCTTCCCGGAACAAAGCCACATTGGTCAGAGTGGATCAGTGGGCGTATGACCTGGGCATATCTGTCAGCTAGGATCTTCCCGAGAATCTTACAGTCTGCCGACAGGAGCGTGATAGGGCGGTACGATCCCATGTGGAGTGGGTCCCTGTGGGGGTTGGGAAAGGTAGCAATCATTGATTCTCGCAGTGACTGGGGTAGCTTTCCCAGATGAAGGGATGCCTCGAACATCCGAGTCAATCGGGGGACCACCAGGGGAGAAAACGTCAAGTAATATTCTAGTGGGAAGCCGTCGAGTCCCGGTGCTTTATTCCGAGACAGAACAAATGCCAGTACTGCTCTTCTTATTTTATCAAAGACACAAGAAGCTGAGTGGACCTTTCACAGCTCCGTAGACCAATTATTCAGTCCACACCTAATGTTTATAAGAAGGAAATTTATTTTCTACTTCCAAAGGTTCATATTTTCTTTTTCTTTTTCCAAAAAATGCTTTTTAATTTTTTTGTATACATAAACAAAGGATTAGAAAACAAACACAACAATTGGGCAAAGAATTTCAATAAATACAATCTCCAGTGAGAATGAAGTGTGGGTAATGCGGGGGTTTCTATACAAAACACAACAAAACAATTGTAATTAATGGGATTCGAAACGCGTCGACCCCTCTAGATAGAATAATCATTTAATTTCTCCCCATGGTGACCTTGCTTCATCTGGTTGATTGAAATTTATCTAGTTTGTGCATACATTGCATTGAAATCGATCTGACCGAGGATACATTTTTCTATTCATTGTATTTTGTTTTTCATGTAGAATAGAAGTTTTTGACTTTTTTGCTTACTCGAATTGTATATAGTAGATGAGAGTCCTTGTCCCTTGTACATAACCCAATCACATTCCCTCACTTGTCTTAGTGTTTCCATGTAGAATGTCTGTAGTATGTATGGCAAGCTTGTGAATCTTGAGTGAACAGTAGTGAACAATTGTTTTGTTGTGTTTTGTATAGAAACCCCCGCATTACCCACACTTCATTCTCACTGGAGATTGTATTTATTGAAAATTCTTTGCCCAATTGTTGTGTTTGTTTTCTAATCCTTTGTTTATGTATACAAAAAAATTAAAAAGCATTTTTTGGAAAAAGAAAAAGAAAATATGAACCTTTGGAAGTAGAAAATAAATTTCCTTCTTATAAACATTAGGTGTGGACTGAATAATTGGTCTACGGAGCTGTGAAAGGTCCACTCAGCTTCTTGTGTCTTTGATAAAATAAGACGAGCAGTACTGGCATTTGTTTTGTTTTCATACTAGTATAGGCGTAGCCTTACTGCGCTCAAGCCGAACCCTTTTTTGTTTCCAGGTTGTGATAGCGGACACCAGTTCGCGAGGTATCGCTTTCTACACGCTTTGGTTGCGTGAGTCTACTTAGTGTGGTAGACTCTTTTCTGTGTACCCAGTCGGTTGTTCACATTCATTGTTTTCAATTTTGGTCATTTCGTTCGTGTCTTCTGAATATTTTCCTTTCTACTTCTGCTAATTTTCATTTTTATTTCTTATTATTTTTCAGCGTGTATGATTATGAATGATTGTGGTTTGAATTAAGTGTGTGACCAGTACCCGCGGGGTCCAGACCTAGTGTGACGTAGACACGTGCAGTTTACGTATAGGATGAGTGAAGAACAAACCTTCGCATATAGCGAAGATCACATTAAAAAACTCCTACGGGATCCTCCAACATTCGGCTCAGCCACACTTAGTAGCACCGCACAGACCAACAACGAGTCTGATAAATTGATTCGACTAAAGAAAAAACAAATAAGGACAGACCTCCATGGGCATTATTTGCTTCAACACCTCAGAGCAGGCACAATTCCAACAGGCCTAATAATCAAAAATGTACCAGTAATCTTTACGGAGGACGCGTTGTACAAAAAAGGATATAGTTTCATAGAGACTAAATGCAGCCGGGATCTCATGGTCCTAACAATAGAGACGGCCCAGAGACTGTCAAAAGAACAATTGAAAGAGATCGAACTATTGGAATCAGCAATAAAAAACAACCAACAGATCACTGATTCAAAAACCTTGTTGGAAAAAATCGACAAAGAAATATTAGAGTTTAAAGACTATACTGTCACCTTAAAGGAGAGTAACTTTGAGAGAGACAAGAAGAACTTCGCCTTCGAAAAGGCGTACCCATACCTGCAACCAGACTTTTATTCCAGACCAGAGGCAAAAAGATTCCTACCGGATAATCAAGGAAGATCACGGAATAAATATATAACTTTCTCGGATACATCATCATCCGGAGGTAGTGAGCCAGAGAGTGGCAATTATCGACAGACTTTCCCACGGAGAGGAGGCTATCAACAAAATTACCAACAAAATTTTCAGTCTAACTATCAACAAAATACTTCACAATTACAACACCAACAACAACAGCCTTTTTTAGGACAAGACCACAACAAACCCAGAGGAAAGACAAGGTATCACCAGCCATGGGAAATGGAAAGGGGCGACCAATCGGTCCCCCGAACGTATGGTGGAGTACCACGATCCCCCCGGGAAGCCATCTTGGGCGGGAGGCGAGTCTCGGCTGGTATGCCCGAAGCGGCGTAGCCGGGGTGCGCCTTTTTCCCGCCCTAGAGTGGGCTGGCCTAGACACCAACGCGGCCGGCCACGCCCTCGGAGGCAGGCGGGGGCGGGTTCACGCCCACCCTGAAGACGGATAAAAGGAGCGGAAGCCAAGAAAGCATCCTCTTGTTCCTGTGCTCTGAAGCTGCACCTCCCCGCTGCACGTGAGCTCGAGACGGAACGAAGAGCAATTTTGAGCGTTGTAATCCCTCTTTTTGTCTTACAGATATCCCGTCTGAGAATGCCCAAGAAGGTCGGAAAGCGGGTCGGTACCGATGAGATGCTCCGTATGCTCATGAAGGAGATAGCCGATCTGAAGAGAAAGGTTGAGGCCAAGGACGGGGAGGGAGGACCGAAACGGCCTTTATCGGGAACAATTCCCGGTGGAAAGAGCAAGAGGCCTAGAAGGGGAGCACTTGGGGGGGAGACCCCGGTTCCCGAAGCGCCACGAGAAGAGCCAACCCCGGCGCCAAAGGAGGGGAACCCAATCCCTGTAGTGGTCACCCCTGCGAACAGGGAGGATATGCCCCCCGAGTTAGCGGCGCAATTGGCAGCGTGGTTGGGAAACGATAGCGAGGGCGCCACGGCTGACGACGCCCGGGCAGTGATGAGACAACTGCGGGAATCGAGGGAGGCTGCGAAAGCTCCATCTCCTGTTCCCCCGCAGGTCCCAGCGGTTGGAAGTACAGCAGGCCCAAGTTCGGCGACAAGCGTGGGGTCTACTTCAGGTAAGCGGCCATTGCCGATTGCGGGGGGGGACTCTGCACCTTCTCGAAAGGAGAAGATTGCCCAGCACATCCCACTAGAAATCAAGGAGTTGATTTAGGCGGACAAATATGTAAACATGTTTTCATTGCTTACCGACCATTACGAGATCGAGCATGTAAAGAGTCAAAAAGAGCTCATGCATCCGAGTGTTTGGCGCGCTAAAATGGCCGCCTTTAAGGTTGATGAGACCATTGGTACTTGGGGCAGAGCGTGGGGGATTTTTACTTCCATCATGGGGGAACGCAGACCTGAGTTGTTGACCGAGTTACCCATCTATCAGTCACGTATTATGGAGTATTCTGTGGCATATGGGGGCAATCAGTGGTTCTGCTATGATAATCTGTTTAGAAAAGCTAAGGAACACAACCCGTTGTTGTCCTGGGACTGTTACGACTCTGTGTCTTGGCAAAAAATGGAGAGTACAGGGATGTTAAAGGTGCCATTAGTAGGGAGTAACGGGGGGGAATCCTCCCGCCAAAACTCTGGGACGCCCTTTCGGACAGGTTCAGGTAACGAGTCCCACACGAAGCCGAGTGGCAACACAGGTAAAAGGGGGATATGTTGGAATTTTAACAGGGGCAAATGTACCAGGCCCCAGGGGTCATGCAAATTCAGACATGAGTGTGGGGGATGCGGGCAGCCATCCCATCCTGAGTCCATGTGCAGAGCCAAGACGGGTGATAACGGTGGTAAGGGAGGCGCCAAACAGGTCTAATATGGTCCGAGGGGCGCCTTTACCGACCCCGATTGATACCATGGCAATGATTCCTTGGCTCAGCGAATACCCAGATTATGCTTCCGCTGGGGTGTTGCGGAACGGGTTTTCATATGGTTTCCGCATCCCAGTGGGGGATTTTCAGGGGGTACCGGACTGTAAGAATCAAATGTCGGTCTTACAGCACACGGCGGTGGTTCAGGTAAAGATTAAGAAAGAGGTGACTCGAGGTCGTGTCGCCGGTCCATTCGATGTTCCGCCAGTTGCAAATTTTGTGTGTTCTCCTCTAGGGGTAGTTCCCAAGAAGGACCCGGGGGAGTTTCGGCTGATACACAATTTGTCAGCCCCACATGGTCTTTCCGTAAATGATGCGATAGATCCGGAAGTATGTTCGGTGCGGTACGCATCTTTCGATGAGGCCGTCGCCATGTTGAATCGCCTGGGGCCCGGGACGCTGATGGCCAAATCGGACATCGAGTCAGCGTTCCGGTTGCTCCCGGTACACCCAGACGATCAGCGTCTCCTTGGTTTCCAGTTTCAGGGTCGCTATTACATGGATAAATGTATGCCAATGGGTTGCTCGATTTCATGTGCCTATTTCGAGAAATTCAGTTGTTTTCTGCAGTGGGTATTCACGAGGAAGACAGGTTTTCAACATGTTATGCACTATCTCGATGACTTTCTGTTTCTGGGGGCAGCCGGGGATTCTGAGTGTGGACAGGCCTTACATGAATTTTGTGTCCTAATGAATCAATTTGGTGTGCCATTAAGCGCCAGGTAAGACTGTCGGTCCGTCGACCTTGATCGAGTTTCTGGGGATCGAGCTCGACTCAGTGGAAGGTTGTTTTCGGTTACCTAAGGAAAAGGTGTTAAAATTCAGGTTATCCCTTGAGACATGTATTCGTGCAACGAAAGTAAACTTGCATCAATTACAACAGGTGGTGGGTCAGTTGAATTTTGCCCTAAGAGTAATGCCGATGGCGCGCCCCTTTTCCCGCTCGATTGCACAGTCCATGGTCGGCTTGAAGGAAGGACATCATCGTACGAGACTCTCGGCAGAGGTTCGCCAGGACATGCGCATTTGGATAGCATTCCTGGCGGATTTCAATGGTCGAATTGTCTGGAATAAACCAGCAGTGTCTTCCGAGGAGTTGGGACTATGGACAGACTCGGCGGGGAGTGTGGGTTTTGGCGCCATATTGGGTACACAATGGTCGGCTCAAAAATGGCCGTCATGGTGGCATGAGTGTGGGTTGACGAGCAACATTGCTTTTCTCGAACTGTTCCCTATTCTGGTGGCCTTGAAAACATGGCCAGAAGGGTTTAAGGGTCACTCTGTGGTTTTCTGGTCTGATAACATGACCGTGGTTGAGTGTATCAATAGTCAGGCAGCACGCTGCAAATTGATTCTGAGACTGCTCAAGGAAATTGTGTTGTTATGCATGCAACTGAATGTACTGTTTAGGGCGCGACACGTGCCGGGGGTATTGAACCAAGCGGCTGATGCGCTTTCTCGTTTCCGTATGCAGGCCTTCTGGGGTTTTCTGCCCACAGCGGACCCGGTGGCGGCACCCTTTCCCGAAGCTCTCTGGTCTCTCGGTGCCCCGAACTACAAGACCTCGTGGGAGAGAGTTTAGCACCCAGGACGAGGAAGGCATATGAAGGGGCGTTCCGTTCCTATTGGGCCTTTTTGGGTACTGCCGGGAGGGGGCTTTGGGGGCTGGAAGAGTCTGTAGTGAGATTCCTGCTCTCCCTACGTCACGCAGGCAAGTCAGTGGCTACGGCCCAGAGGCATCGGGCCGCCATTTCCTTCATGGCAAGGGCTCATGGGATCCAGGACCCGACAGCGTCTTTCGTTGTGCAGAAAGCGCTACGTGGGTGGCAACGCCTTGAGGGTCGCAGAGTAGACGATAGGCACCCGATAGGTTTGGAAAGGTTGGCCCTGTTATTATCCGTGCTACCGGTAACATGTTCGTCCCAGTACGAAGCAGTGTTGTTCCGAGCCGCATTTGCATTAGCATTCCATGGGGCTATGCGGGTAAGCGAATTAGTGGCAAAGAACAAGCAGGATACGATGGGGGGACTGTGCCGGGAACACATTCAGGTCAGAGAGGAGACAATGACGGTCTCGTTTGTAAAGTCCAAATCCGACCAGGATGCAATCGGGGACTTTGTAATCATCCAGAGGATCCCCGGGTCTGCCATGTGCCCTGTTGGGTGCGTAGAAGCATATTTAGCGCAGAGGGTGGCAGCATGGGGGGGGACCTTGTTAAGACACGCTGACGCCACCCCACTGACGAGGTTTCAGTTTCAGCGGGTGCTTGCGATGTCGATTTCTGCCGCGGGCTTGAACCCTGGCGATTTTGGGACTCATTCCTTTCGGATAGGGGCTGCTACGGAAGCTACAGCCAGGGGTATGAATGTTGATCAAATAAAACGTGTGGGGCGTTGGTCCTCGAACTGTTATAAGAGGTATGTACGGTTGCACATGTTGTGAAGCTGTAACGATGTACTCACGCTTCTTGTTTTGTTTGGTTTTCAGTTGCGCAAGCCTACGAGGCGGGGCGGACTGTCCAGTCGACCCGACACCGGGGGGCCAGCGGTCAGACATTACCGGCTGTGAAAAAGGAGGTGTGGGTCGTGGGCCACTCATACGTGAGGCGTGCCGCGGACGTATTCAAAGCAGGTGACATGATTCACGTGGCTGGGGAATACGGGTACAGTGTGTCCTTCTACGGAAAGGGCGGGCTCTGTATTGACCAGTTTCAGGCATTTTTCGAGGGTTTGTTAGGGCGGACAAGGTCACCGCCGTCTGTAGTCATAGTACATCTTGGGGGCAATGATTTGGTCACCACTGGTAGACGACTTCTTCTTGAGGCGATGCTTTCCACGGTAAGTTGGTTGGCGAGAAGAGTTCCAGGGTGCACAATTGCATGGTCCCATATGATCCCACGGAAAGTGTGGCGGGGGGCTATTTCTGTTTCTGCGCTGAATCATTCAGTAAGGAAAATTAATAATAAAATGAGTAGATTGTTTCGTTCAAGTACACTGCATTCTGTTTCGCATGGTTGTATTAAAGGGGACAGTATGTATTTGGGGGACGGTGTTCATTTGTCCCGGGTGGGGAACGAATTACTCATAGGAGACTTCATAGCATGGTTAAGGAGTTTACAGCATGACCTTTAGGTAGGAGTGTTTTGTGGGGGGTCCGGATAGCCGGTCAACTATCCGGCCTGTGGCGGTAAGGTCATGATCGGTGAGCAGTAATTGGAAGATCCCTATGAGGGGGCGTCACCCATTACGGATGGGAGCGCGCGGGGGAGGTGGCCAATTGGCCCCTCAACGGGGAGGCGGTCCTGTCTAAGGAGAGGCCGCCGGAAGGAAAGGAAAGGTGGTCAAGGCCCCTTCCTGGATAGGAGGGGCTACGGCCCCTCCTGGGGAATTTCCCGGGGCCAGGACATCTGCGACGGCAGATGGGTAAGTTGTGTGGGGTGCGGGAGGGGGTTTACGCTACCTTTTAGACACCTCACACGAGTCCTCGAACGACCGTTAAATGGCGTCGAGTTTATTGGGGGCCCCGTCAAGTACAAAGGGAAATTGGTAGATGCACTTGAGGTACGCCTCTGTGCGGTCGCTCCTCTCACAAGTGAGGGGGGTATTTCTGGTTTAGGGATCTGACACCGGTTACGACCTTGCCGTTGGCCCTTAACGTTAGGATGTACAATTTCAAGTCAAATGTTTTGTAGGATGTTAGTTCGGCTAGGAGAACCTTTGTATTAGAGATCTGTTAAGGTTAGCCAACATCGTAATGTGGAAATGAAATTGTACATTATATGAAACTGTTATTTTAATGTTTTCTTTTGTTTCATATTTTAATAAATACGGCCGGGAAGGGTGACTCCCTTCCCGCCTTCCAAAAGTTCAAGAACTGTTTCCGGTTTCCCAATTCTTGGGGATTGTGTTGAGAGGGGGTGGCGGGTATCTCGGCCATATGGAAAGGGGCGACCAATCGGTCCCCCCGAACGTATGGTGGAGTACCACGATCCCCCCGGGAAGCCATCTTGGGCGGGAGGCGAGTCTCGGCTGGTATGCCCGAAGCGGCGTAGCCGGGGCGCGCCTTTTTCCCGCCCTAGAGTGGGCTGGCCTAGACACCAACGCGGCCGGCCACGCCCTCGGAGGCAGGCGGGGGCGGGTTCACGCCCACCCTGAAGACGGAAAAAAAGGAGTGGAAGCCAAGAAAGCATCCTCTTGTTCCTGTGCTCTGAAGCTGCACCTCCCCGCTGCACGTGAGCTCGAGACGGAACGAAGAGCAATTTTGACCCACCCACCAGCCCCTGAGGACAGCGATTCGTTGTAAATACAGTTGATATAGTATCTTTTGTTTTCTCTGTTTTCTTACAGGTTGTGATGATTGTCGTGAAATTTCTTAACGATGCAATAAAGATTGGTTATTTTCAGTATGTTTTGCAAATAAAGTAATTTTGAACGAGGATTGATCAGTATTTACGCTTGATAATAAAGGTTGTTTTGCTTTGTAAATCTTAGTAACTTAGTTAGAACTGTCGTATTTATTTTGGTCGGGCGGTAAGGTCATGATCGGTGAGCAGTAATTGGAAGATCCCTATGAGGGGGCGTCACCCATTACGGATGGGAGCGCGCGGGGGAGGTGGCCAATTGGCCCCTCAACGGGGAGGCGGTCCTGTCTAAGGAGAGGCCGCCGGAAGGAAAGGAAAGGTGGTCAAGGCCCCTTCCTGGATAGGAGGGGCTACGGCCCCTCCTGGGGAATTTCCCGGGGCCAGGACATCTGCGACGGCAGATGGGTAAGTTGTGTGGGGTGCGGGAGGGGGTTTACGCTACCTTTTAGACACCTCACACGAGTCCTCGAACGACCGTTAAATGGCGTCGAGTTTATTGGGGCCCCCGTCAAGTACAAAGGGAAATTGGTAGATGCACTTGAGGTACGCCTCTGTGCGGTCGCTCCTCTCACAAGTGAGGGGGGTATTTCTGGTTTAGGGATCTGACACCGGTTACGACCTTGCCGTTGGCCCTTAACGTTAGGATGTACAATTTCAAGTCAAATGTTTTGTAGGATGTTAGTTCGGCTAGGAGAACCTTTGTATTAGAGATCTGTTAAGGTTAGCCAACATCGTAATGTGGAAATGAAATTGTACATTATATGAAACTGTTATTTTAATGTTTTCTTTTGTTTCATATTTTAATAAATACGGCCGGGAAGGGTGACTCCCTTCCCGCCTTCCAAAAGTTCAAGAACTGTTTCCGGTTTCCCAATTCTTGGGGATTGTGTTGAGAGGGGGTGGCGGGTATCTCGGCCATATGTCAACGAGGCGTCACAATTACAAAAATTAGAGGAATCACCTATTTACAATCTTTCACAGAGACCTCTCACTGAGATTGAAAAGAGTATTTTGGAAAAAGGCCTCACTTTTGTTCCAACAAAAGCTATGGACTTTGTGAGACTAAAAACAGAATTCATAGAATTTTGCAGAAAAATTAGACTGACCGCCCTTTTTTTCGGGACAAGAAACAACGTCAAGTTCAGAAACGACAGGACTAAGGAAGAAGTCGACTTTTTGCCCAGCGGCCTATAAGATCCCAAAGGAGGTAGTTACGTTCGAAAAAACAGTCCTCTCAGCTATCTCTTTTGAAGAAAAAAAGAAACGGAATTTCACCAAACCTAATATCTCAAAAGCCCAAAAAGAAGCATTGTCCACTCTAAAAAATGATAATAATATCATAATAAAACAAGCCGACAAGGGCGGATCGATAGTTGTGTGGGGCACCAATGAATACATCACAGAGGCTACTCGCCAACTATCAGATCAAGAATGTTATCGGAAAATAGACCATGACCCGACCAAAGAGCTACAAAAAGAATTATTTTCCATCTTGAACAAAGGCTTCTCAGAAGGGTTTCTAGGAAAAAATGAGTATGAGTATTTGCAGAATAGACATCCACGAATACCATTATTCTATGTGCTTCCTAAAGTACACAAGGATGAAAAGACACCACCAGGAAGACCGATTATCTCCGGCTGTGAGTCGCTCTTTGAGCCCATATCGAAATTCATCGATTTCTTTCTAAAACCATTCATATCAAAAGTCAAGTCTTATTTACAAGACACTACGGATTTTATTTCCAAGTTGGACACCATACCGTTTAATGAGAATCAAGACCTACTCGTCAGTATGGACATAGTGTCATTGTACACACAGATCCCACAGGACCAAGCCCTAGAGGTCCTTGAAATATATCTGGACCAGAGAGAGAGAGACCAATGAGAATTCCAACAAGTTTCATTTTGGAACTTGCCAAAATAGCTTTGACCAGAAATTATTTTAAGTTCATAGATGATTTTTACTTTCAAACTAAGTGAGTAGCGATGGGCTGCCCCTTTGCCCCAGAGCTTGCCGTACTCTTTATGAGTCAATATGAGGAGTGCTTCATATACAATAACAACCCGTATAAAGACCAAATTAGAGGATGGGCACGATTCATTGACAACATCTTCCTAATATGGACAGGCAGTGAAGAAGAATTGAATAATTTTCACGGCTGGCTGAACAATCGTACCAAAGATATTCAATTCAGTATTCAAGTTTCAAAAACTAGAATTACCTTTTTAGATGTGGAGGTCTACTGTGTAGAAAACAAATTGGTAACAACCCTATACCGGAAAAAATCAGACAGGAATAAGGCCCTTGACTTCTCAAGCAATCACCCCCGAAGCTTGAAGCAAAATTTACCAGTGGGACAATTCCTCCGCATCAGGAGGAATTGCACATTTAAGGAAGAATATACCGAACACGCAAATGCCCTAAGAGAGAGGCTTTTACAAAGAGGCTATCCGTCGAAATTGCTGAAACAAGCACAGAAGAGAGCATGGTGGACACCACGGGAAGAACTACTAAAAAGAAGCAAACGTGAAAAACTGTCTAGAGTAGTATGTGTTTCGACCTATTGCCCATCGTCAAATTGGTTAAAAAAAAAACATCTATCAGAATTGGCACCTATTAGAAGAACTGGATTCTCAGTTTCAAAACAAACCACTTTTTGCTTTAAAAAAAGACAAAAGCATCGCTAATCAACTTGTACGTGCAATGGTACCGAAAACATCAACCCCCACGTTGAGAGAGTATGTAGGTTTGCCACCGGTAAAAGGCCATCACAAATGTGGGACATGTGTCAATTGCCCACTAACATTGGAAGGATCATTGTTTGAACATGACGGTATCTTCTGGAAGCATGACAATTTTTCTAATTGTAAAACACGCAACGTGGTCTATGGGATTGTGTGCCCCTGTGGTAAGTTATACATTGGCAAGACAAACCAGGAGATAAGACAACATAGATCGAGAATCAAGATGAAAATCCTCACAGCTCCACTAGTCCAACATTGGCTAGAAAATGGACACATTGAAACCGATCTCAAATGGACGGTCATTTCCAAGATCGACCCAGATAAAAGAGGAGGGGATTTAGAAGCCAAACTTAGACAACGGGAGGCAATGCTTATCCTTAAATTCAACACCACCACAAAAGGATTAAATGAAATGTCAGAATTGTACCATTTGTAGTATAAGAAGAAACAGACTACAAATCCCAGAATCCCTAGCCACCTGGATGACGCCTGTTTAAATGGCCCCAGCCATGACCACTCAACACGGCGCCTAATTCAATTGCCAAACGAAGGTTACAGACGGAGACAGCGGATGGTATGAGCCCACTTGGAACGATGCACTATTTCAAACAAAGTACGGTAACTAGGACGGTAGTATGCAACCGTTTACACGCTTTCGATGATCTATTTACAGATGGACACTTAACTACTGGCTCCGCTTCCAACTTGCGATTGACATCAGACTCGATAAACGTGAACTTCTTGAAAGAGATTACAAAATACGTTGCAGTAAGTTGTACAACGCCCTTTTTCCCGCCCCTCTAGCCTTTCCGTTTTGACTCAAGCATTCATGGCTCACCTCTTCCTCTTTACAGCTTTCTTCGAAGAATTCATCAAGAAACCCTGACAGGTACTACTAGTGTGTGTGTTAGGCTGAATGAACTGTTGAGTTTCTCGCTGGTGTGCAGATAGTTGACTGAGTGTTTTTTATATATTTTTTGTTTTACAGATCCATGTCTGTTTCTGGTCCTGAGGAGAATCCCAAGAATTAATGGGATTCGAAATGCGTCGACCCCTCTAGATAGAATAATCATTTAATTTCTCCCCATGGTGACCTTGCGTCATCTGGTTGATTGAAATTTATCTAGTTTGTGCATACATTGCATTGAAATCGATCTGACCGAGGATACATTTTTCTATTCATTGTATTTTGTTTTTCATGTAGAATAGAAGTTTTTGACTTTTTTGCTTACTCGAATTGTATATAGTAGATGAGAGTCCTTGTCCCTTGTACATAACCCAATCACATTCCCTCACTTGTCTTAGTGTTTCCATGTAGAATGACTGTAGTATGTATGGCAAACTTGTGAATCTTGAGTGAACAGTAGTGAACAATTGTTTTGTTGTGTTTTGTATAGAAACCCCCGCATTACCCACACTTCATTCTCACTGGAGATTATATTTATTGAAAATTCTTTGCCCAATTGTTGTGTTTGTTTTCTAATCCTTTGTTTCTGTATACAAAAAAATTAAAAAGCATTTTTTGGAAAAAGAAAAAGAAAATATGAACCTTTGGAAGTAGAAAATAAATTTCCTTCTTATAAACATTAGGTGTGGACTGAATAATTGGTCTACGGAGCTGTGAAAGGTCCACTCAGCTTCTTGTGTCTTTGATAAAATAAGACGAGCAGTACTGGCATTTGTTTTGTTTTCATACTAGTATAGGCGTAGCCTTACTGCGCTCAAGCCGAACCCTTTTTTGTTTCCAGGTTATTCCGAGACAGGGCACGCAGCGCTTGGGTGATATCTGAGGGTGCTATCTTAGTGTCAAGCGTACGCCTATCAGCATCCAATATCGTGGGCAACGTCAGTGGATCTAGGAAGCGATCCACGAATGATGGAGAGTACCGGGTCGGGGCTCCGTATACCTGTGCGTAATAGCATTGGAACGCCAGGAGGATCTCGACTTGCGATCGCACCAGCACACCCTCCGGGTTGATAATATCCGTGATCGGTTTGATTTCGGTGTCCTGCCTCACCATCCAGGCGAGCATCGCTCCCATTTTGTCCCTGTCCTTATGAACTCTGGAGGCATAGGCCCTGAAATTGTTTTTCGAAGATCAGCACAGGCAGTCTGATATACTGCCTTCGCCTCGGCCGTGAGCACGGCGTGTTCCTCCGAGTCATCGGTTTGTTTAGTGAGTGCAGCTAACCCTGTTCCGAGGTTTGGAGTGTCTGTTCCAATGTGCGGCGAACCCCTGCGATCTGTTTGATGCATTCCCCCCGTGCCACCACTTTAAATGCATCCCACTCCACCAGTGTCGACGATGCCGTGTTCGTGTTGTGTGAAAAGTAATTTTGTATGCTGGTTTTGTGTGTGTCCCTAAAGACCAGGTCTGATAGGCAGTCTCTAGGGAGACGCCAAGTGGGGAATGGTGGGGGTGGGGGGCGCCAGGTCAAGCGCAAAATGTGGGCGTCATGATCCGAGAGGATCCGACCTAGGTAGTCCGAAGATGTTATCTTTGGGAGGATTGGTGCAGAGCATAAGAATCTGTCTAGGCGGACCCGATCGGTGTGAGGTATCGAGTGGAATGAGTAAATGCGAGCCAGTGGATGTAAGTGCCGCCATGCGTCAGTAAGCGCCCAGTGTGTGGTCCAAGCTCTAAAGAGTTCCGCTTGCCGAGGGACTGGGGAGTGTGCGGGGGGAAGGTGAGCGGTCCAGAGTGGGGTCCAGCGTGCAATTGTAGTCACCCCCTAACACCCATGGAACTGTAGTGAACTGGGCTAAGACTCCTGTGAGGTGGTCCCAGAATTTGTCCTGCTCTGTATTAGGGGCGTAAATGCTGCCCAGGAGGATCCCTTGTCCGTCTAAAATTCCCTCTAGAAGTGCATATCTGCCCTCTCTGTCTACCACCCGCCTGAGCACTCGGAAGGGGGTGCCTGGTCTAACCCAAATTAAGGCGCCGCGCGCAAATGCTGAGTATTGTGTGGCACAAAAGGTCCCCCGCCACTTGGTCTGTAACCGGCCTAGTTCGGTAGCGTTAATATGTGTCTCTTGCAGAAGTGCAATACTGGCTGACATACGCTTAATGTAGGAGTAAACAGAGTAGCGTTTGCTGGGTGTGTGTAGGCCCCGTACATTCAGTGTAAGAACGTTAACATCCAACCGTGGAACCGCCATTACTAAGGTGTCGTGCTTGTGGATGGGGCCCCATTGCAGTTCCCGAGGGCAATAGGGTCTTGAGTTTCGTGTGTGCTCCTGCGCGCCATGCTTCCATAAGTGTGGGGGAGGAACTGACGGGGATAACAACAGGTAGAACCATGGATGGGCAACAGTCCCAATACTGGGGATATATCACCGGGGGTGGCATATCCAAACTAGTGTCCCACGAGGGGAGAAATACAACAGAATTCTGCGGGGGTGGCAGCATGTGTTACTGCCAGGCTTGTGCGCGGATCGGGCTTTTGTAGGATAGATGTCTATCGCACACAAGCGCATACTGTTATCTGGTTATACAATTGTGGCTCACAAACATCGCACAGTATATTAGGCAACCAAGAAAAGAGGATACAGCAGCTGTCTTTCCACCCATCACAAAGAGGCGCCAGGTTGTCCAGCTAGGGTAGCGTCCAATGTGTATGCTGCAATGAGGGGGGAAGAGATTGGGCCAAACCCTGACATTGTGCCATCACTGTCCTGGTCTTTTTTTACATGGGTGAATAGGTGTGGTTGGCATTCCAGATCCGATGCAAGGGGTGATGTGTGCAGTTCAGTCACTGCTCGTAAGGCGTCACGCCTCTTCTGCATGATTTGCGTGAGGTCGGGTGAGCCCGAGGGGGAGGATGCTTGGCTTTTGGGGGGGCCTGTCTGGGTACGGTTCGTGCCCCGTCTTCTGGATCGTCGCAAGTCATTGTTGTGCATCCGCTCGGGTCCGGGTTTAGGGATCAGCGGGCAATGAAACTCAGTCCAATCCCGTGCCTCCTCCGCCGTGGTGAAGAATATGGCCTTACCTTTGTGTAGCACTTTGAGGCGGGCCGGGAACAACAAGGAGTACTGGAGATCATTTGTGCGGAGGCGTCTTTTAACCTCCAGAAAGGTAGATCATTGCTGCTGGACTTCTCGGGCATAATCTGGGAAGACCATGAGGTCCTCTATTTGCAGGGGGCCCGCCGTACGGGCCGCACGGAGCACCGCATCACGGTCTCGGAAGTGCAGGAATTTAGCCAGCATGGGACGTGGAGGGAGGCCTGACTTGGGTTTCCGAGCGGGGACCCTGTGGGCTCTTTCAATGGAGAAGAATGCTGAGCGTTCTGACTCGGGGGTGAACGATCTGGTCCATGATTCCATGTAGGTCAGAGGGTCCGAGTTTTCAATCCCCTCCGGCAGACCCAGGACACAGATGTTCCACCGTCTCGAGCGTCGCTCCAAATCAACCGTGCGTTCCTCGAGGGCCGCCACGTGGCGCAGGACCCCCTTCATGTCTGCCTCCTGCGTTTTCACCGTGGGTTGCAGCGTGGCCACGATCCGTTCTCCCTCCTTCACTCTGTCCACCAACTTACGATGGTCGTCGCGAATCAGGCTAATGTCCGTCGTCAAGACACCCAATCGTTCCTCCATTGAGAGTCGGGAAAGTTCAATTGCCGCCAACACCTGGTCCAGTTTCGCCGATAGTGTGGGGTCAGTATGCGGCGTGTTGGCTTGCGTCCAGGTCCTCGTGTGTGGCATCTTCTCAATGGCCGTTTCAGGGACAGCAGTCACCTGTGAGCCCTTCGGTTTCCCCATGGGCCCGGGGACACCGCTCTCTTGTAGATTCCGGGAGCAGTGGGCCGTTGACTACCAGTTCTCTGGGGTAGATGGTAACCCAGTGGGGGTTGGTCACCCAGTTCTTGTTGGTACTTACGGGTTCATCCCGGGGCTCCTCAGGTCCGGGGCGCGCCGGCGGCCTGTAGCCGCCGGTGAATTCAGTGGCTCAGCAGGAGGCCGCGCGAGTGTCCACGGGTGTGTACCATCAGGGGGCCCTCCTCCGCTGTCCAAGTTCTCTAGTAGAAGGGGCTCCTCGAGAGTAGCTGGTTCTCGCCCCCTCCCCCTTCGGCATATGGTGCAGTCTCTATGCCGGTCGTTGGGGCTGAGGGTCAGGTGGTAGGGACCTGGGGGGTCCGGGGCAGCGGCAGGTCAACCTTGGTGTGGCGTGTGGCCGCCACAGACTCGGGGGAGCGCCTCTGCTCCTAGAATGAGGCTCGCATTGGTCACGGTGCCCGGGTCCCCGTGGGCGCCATTTTGAAGTCAGGCGCTCGGGTCCGCAGAGCCGCTTGTAGTAGCAGTAGCGTCTCGGCCCCTCCGGCCAGGGGACGATGCGACCTGTGTCCTCTTATGGGTCCCAGAGGAGGTAGGAGGTCACTGGGGTGCCGGCACTGGGATCCTCGGAGGGGGGTGAGAAAGACAGGCACTCACCGCCCCAAGTGGAGGTCGCGGACGTCTGGAGGGTGCAGCGCCGCGCAGGCGGCACGTCCACAGGTGCTCCACGATCCGCGGCGGCAGGCTGGGCCGGTGCTGGAGTCAGATCAGGCTCCCGGTTGATCAGGAGCGCTGGTGTAACGGAGCTCCGGGGTGGCGGCCGCCATCTTGCATGCCGGAGTGCGGTCGCGGGAGAAAGCCTGGTCCGGAGTACACCCCCGCGGGCCGGTCGCACCGTTCACCTGGGATCTTCCGCAGCCGTCGGCTCTTAGGGCCTCCGCTCAAGGAACAGGCTCTCGGCGGCGCAGGCATCTGTGGGTCGGAGCCGCGCCCGCCATTTTGGGACTCGGCGCACGGCTCTGGCGAGAGATGTTTCGGTGTGTGCCGCTCTCCAGCAGCCCTCGCGGCTCACCTGGAGGATGCCTCAATGAGTGGGGGCATTACAGGTGCTTTTGCTGATGGTTGAGGCTCCCGGCGATCTCAGGAACTGGGCAGGATGCGAGCCCGATTGCGGAGCCTCAGCAGGACACAGCCGCCATTGTGGCTTGCTAAGCCACGCCCCCCAGGAGGAGTCTAGTGTGTTGGCAAGTTTCTGAGCGTGGCCTGTGGGGGTGGGGGGACTGCCAGGGGTGGTGAGCCACCAGGTGTTGTCCCATGCAGAAGGGGATGGTCCGAGAACAAGGACTTCTGTCTTCTCCGAGTTGAGCTTTAGGCAGCTGCTGCCCATCCAGGATGTGAGGTCCATCATTCCTTCCTGGAAGTTAAGTCTGGTGGTGAGTAAGCATGGGCGAATTTTTGCGAATTTGCGAACTCGCAATCTGCAAAATCCGCGAATTCTCGCAAATTTGCGGATGTTTTTTTTTTGTGTTCGCAAGGATTTCTGCCAGTTCGCGAGGGTTTTGTACCAGTTCGCAATTGCGAACTTACATGTCGGCTCGCAACGGTTGCGATTATGTTGTTTCTACGTCTGGTTCATCATCACAGGTTCCCAGCACCCTCTGTTTCACCCCTGCCACCCTCTGTTTCACCCATGCCACCTTCTGGTACATCAATGCCACCCTCTGGTTCATCATCACTGTAGATTATGGGGGGAAAAAGCAAGCACACCTGCCCTGCTTCAACTGACATGAATTGATTTGGGGTTGATTTATTAATGTGTCACTGTTTTAAAATTCCAGTCTGGCACCTGCTTCCTTATCTGTAATTTGCTTTCTGTTGCAGTGCAATTTCTTTTTCCAGGACCTTTGTGGTCTACTTGTAGCTATTCTATGAGCCTGCTGTGAGGGTCAGAGCAGGGTCATACAATTGTTGCAACTAGCAACTGAACTCTGGAGGGGCCCCAGTCAGGAAGCACTACAGGGAATGGTTACTAAGGATGAGTTTGAACTTTTGCACCTGCTGAATGCTTTCACTTTTGCAAAACTCGTTTTTCTGCAGAACAGCATTACAGCAACTGTAATGCCCCAAACAAGCTTACTTGTGAAAGTTGATTTCTAATCCAAAAGTGATCCAAAGAAAGTCAAAAGGCCTCAAATCCAAAAAAGTGCAGGCAAATGTCAACCTGAGGAGTTATTCTGATAAAAATCATCATTTTCAGAAGGTCTATGCTGCTTGCTAGTGGATTTCTTGTGCAGAATTGCAATTTTTGTAATTTCGCGAGTCCGAGATTGTTGCTGCCCGCTGCACCTACATGTTCGCAATTGCGAACTTACACCGCACGCCGCAAAATTGTATCACCAAGAAAAAAAATCCGCTGCGTGCGAATTTGCGGATTTTCGGTAAATTCGCAAGCGTTCGCGGATTGCGAATTTACTGAAAATCCGCAAAATCCGCGAGCGGAACGGATTTTCCGCCCATGCTTAGTGGTGAGGGGGTCCTTTGTGAGGGAGAGGATAAGCTGGGTGTCATTGGCGTAGGTTACTATGCTGAGTCCAGGCTGTCTGACAATGGTGCCTAGGGGACCATTTAGATGTTGAAGAGCGTGAGGCTGATGATCCTTGAGGGACACTGCAGTTGATCTCTGTGGGTTCAGAGAGGAAGGGAGGAAGTCTGATTCTTTGGGTTTTGCCAGTTAGGAAGGAGCAAAGGAGCAGAGCCAGTCGATGGTGGTTTCCTGTATGCCGGTATCGTGGAGTCTGGCGGTGAGAGTGCAGTGGGAGACATCTGTATATTGAACAGAATTTAGATTATTCCTCAACATGGTTTCTGATTACTATTTCTGCATAATTTGAGAGATGCAACTTTGGGCTGGTTTTTGGGCTGACATTGGTCTGCGTTGGGCTCAATTTGGCCTTATACTTGAGCTTTGGGCTTGGAATTGGTGACAAAATCTGGCAACACTAGTTCCCTTTTCATCACTGTTGGCATGGGCCGCCATCTTGAGAAGTGGGCTGTGGCGATTGGGGGCTCTTGTAAGTCCGCCGTGTGATCCGGCAGCTCCTGAGCCACTGGCTTTGTGTCGCCGAGGTCCTCCACAGGCCCCAACCACACAGGGGGAGGCGGAAAGGGAGTGCTGCCAGGGAAGGATGACCACACTTGCTGGTGGAACCTCGGGGTGACTTCAACTTGCGGTCTCCATCTTGTCCCCCATGTTCACATACATATTTAGCTCAGACTTCAAGAAAGACTTTTATTTTCATTCTGCTTTTAGTGGGGAAAGGCTTCTTTTGAAGAAGGTCTCAGCTTTCAGCAAATTATTCCTGATATTGTCATCCACTTGTTAATGCAATGAATCTCAAGAGGTGCAATACCACACCTTGCATGGCAATTGCAAAGAAATTCTGGGCTGATTAAAGATGTGAAAGACACTGTCAGGCAGAATCCTATTGATCCATATTATTATTATTGAGATCAAAATAGAAGGCAGACAGCTAATGGGATGAGTTTATGTCCCAAATTTGCACAGGACCTACAACTAGTAGAAATGTTAGAATGCACCGTGTCACTGTCAGTCCAATGTCGTTGTTAATGAGGACCTTTTTTTTAGAATTTTTACCTGCACATTCGTCGACAGAATACTTGCACGTCTAAGTGACACCCTTTGAAATCCCAGCAAAAAAAAAAATAATCTTAATTTATCTTCTCTCTCATTCTTTTTAGCCTGGGGATAATCTAATGCCAATGGATGAAAATGGAAAATTGATTTTCCACTATGTAGACCTGCGTGCCACATGGGAGGTATGGCATTGTACAAAAAAGTTCAAATACGAGTGCATAAGTGGAAGTGCATGTCTCTGGAAACTCTTGAGCTAGTTCTGTGTAATTGTGTGTGTATTTAAATACAGTTTTACTACACGTACATCTATAGGTGACATGAAGCTGGGAATGATATGTTGTAACTTGATGGTGTGCCCCCATGCTATTGTCTTTATAGTTTTGTCCATGTGTTTTGTTCCTGTGCGCAAATCTTGTCTTCATGTTTTCCTCTCTCAATGTTGGTGTCGGCCATTTCTGGTGTTCACATGTCCATGTCTCATTACTTCCATGGCCCAGTGACACTATCTCCATTCAAGTTCAGTGTCCATATCTCTATGTCTTCAACTTCTTGCTTCGTTGTCCCATTATCCATGTCTTTAACAATTTGTTTCTCCTTTTCCCTTTGTCTGTTTCTGTTCTGATACTCGCTTCATTGTCCCTGTGACCTAGTTTTCCTTTCCCAACTTTAAATGTCACTTCCTCTTTGTCTCCCTATCTCGGTATCACTCCTTGCAGTCTTTGCCTCAGTGTCTATTTGTGTACCGCTCATGGTGTATGGCCACAGTGTACCCAGGCAGAGCAGGCCATGCCCTGTGTATACTCTGAATTGTACATACAGGGCACTGTGATTACTGTTGGGTTCTTTTTCAGGGAACATACAGGGTATGCCACAGGTAAAGCATGTTTGTGTTAAAATAACAAAACCATTTTAGAGAGCAATGCCACACAATGCTATTTTCTTTAAATTATGCAAATGTTCGTACCAACTGTCTTCCCTCTTGCCTCCATCAGTGGTTTGCTCTCATTCATTGTCAGAAATTAGCTACCTTCCATTCACAATTCTTTGATCAGCAAATTAATGTCTCATCATTTTTATTTATCAGATCTTAGATGCATCACTGGAACCTGGCTCAATGCCCACACAGAGTCCACTTTTGACTCCCTGGTACATTAAGGGACTTCATAATACTGGACTATAGATAATTACAATCCTTGGTGACTCAATTAAATGATCACATTCTATTCCACCTTCTATTTATCCTTTGAATTCCTCCAAAATCATGACTCTCACTTTCAGATGCCCATTACCTACACATTTATAACCCCAAAGATAAAAGCCAGTTTTGAACAGATTGCGAGCTACTTTTCTACTTTTCAAAAGTTGTATTTAGGGAATGTTTGATTTCAATATTGATTTGGTCAACAACAAAACAAAACAATAAAGTATCCCAATTATGTCATGCAGCTGTACAACCTCCATTAATACTTGTCCCGCCTGATCCTACACCTCCTCGTTGTTGGATCGGTGTCAATCCAATGCTTATCTCCCATGGACGGTGGTCTGATCAATCCTCACATACCCACCATCATCGACCAAAACTACACCCTAAAAAATCTAGCAATGGTCACTTAGGACCATACAATGGAGGGGTGCATTGTTAATAAGCAAATTCATGACTTTCACATGGCTCACTTAGACACTCGATACAAGAAGAAGAGAGATTTGTTGTCTAGTAAATATCTGACAATCGTCCGAATCCCCAATTATTTGCATGAAACTAGGGGGGATATTTACAATAAAATGTTGGAGTGTGGTATTACTTCAAAATTGGTAATGCCGCACTCTGACAATTTTTAAATGTGAGGATGTGCCTTAGGTACAAAAATACAGCGCACCCATACGTTTTCTCTTGCGCTGGAGGCAAAAAGGCTGCCTAACGCCAACGCAGGCACTCTTGTGCCATATTGCAAGGGTGCCTGCGCCAGGGGGGATTGTGTATGTGCAGGGAGGGACACCTTCCTGCACATAAACAATCTTTAAAGGCGATTTATTTGCTTTTTCTATGTGTGCTGCAAAATGCAGCACACATAGAAAGAGTAAAGTACAAGAAGAAATTAATAATATTTCCTCGTATCGCCATCCTAAGACCAGGTTTTACCTGGCCCTGGTTTTTGACGCTTCCCCATCCTTGTAAATATGGGGCAGTGTCAAAAAGCAATGGGTGTTGCGGCGGAACACCCTTAGCGACACTCATTGCACACCCCTTTCACACTAAGTGAAGCGTAAATATGGGCCTTATTTACAAGAACGTGTTAAGCCATTTTAAGTGGCTTAATAGTGCCTTGTAAATAAGGAGAAGGGGATATCGCACAGGAACATCACTAAAAGTGATGTACTGGTGGCGATATTTCCCTTGTAAATATATCCCTAAAATCTTCAATGAAAATGTATAATCTTGCCATCACAGCAGCCAAAAGCACATTTCTTTAAAACGCGACTACAATGGTCACCCAGCCAGTGGTGCTGGAACAGTCTGTAGAGTGGGGTGTTGGCCATTTGCGCCATCTCACTTAAATCATGAGAGTTTTGAAAAATCCATCTGCTAATGAGTGAACCCTCCTCCTGCCCGACAGAGTGGGCCAACTCAAAGACATTTTTATGCAAATAGTATAATTGGATGTCCATATTCCTTAGGTAAAAAGGTGTATGTTTATTTCTGGTCATTTATAGAGTCTATTCCATGGAAATGGTGTTTGGGAGCTAATAAAAATACAAGAAGCACCCCTGTAGGCCCACCCTAGAGTCTTCATAGTTATTCACAGCTTACAATGGTGCAATTGTGATTTTGTCAGTTCATTGATTACTTTTTGGCTGCAGCCTTGTGTACTGGGGGCATATTTACAAAAGAATGGCTCAGTGTCGCGTTAAAGCCAAAATTGCTAACTCTACGCTCCGCCATTCTGAAAATGTAGGGATGCACCGTATTTACAACAATACGATACATCCCTGCATTTTCCCTTACGCTGGCACTAATTACAGCTGCCTAGCCCCAACACAGGCCCCCTTGCACCATAGTGCAAGAGTGACTGCATTGAGGGAGTGATTGTTTATGCAGGATGGTGTCCCTACCTACACATAAACAATCCAGAATTGCAATTTGTAACTTCCATCTGTGCTATAATATGCAACATCACATAGTAGTTGTTGTCTCAAAGAATCCCAACCAAATTTCAAGTCAGATGAACTAATGTGCTTTGTCTTTTATTGCAACTCTTAAATGTGTATTGTGCTTGGTAAGCACTGTGTACCTAATATCCTCCCAATATCAACGCAGTCCATCTAAACAGTGTAAAGAGACCTTTATAGTAGTGCGTGATATATTAATGTAGTTAGACACTCAGTTAGCCAGTTAGTGCATCAGATTGACCTGAATAGTAGTAGACTCTGAATCAATTAATGGTATGACAATTGAGGGTGTTCCTTTAGCTGATGCATAGACTCCACCAAACTTTAAAAAGTACAATACAAATACCACTGATTCCCAAACCAAACAGCATTGTGCCTTATTCACCAAGAATTGTAAATCTCAGCATGGCGAGGCTTCTGCCAAACCATGATATAATATACTACCCAATACCTAATTCTCGTTGGGCCTGATTCACAGAATTAATTTAAGACAAAATCCTAAACTTACTACTTTTGGTATTCACAGAATGGATTTACGACTACTAACTTTACGTCCACACTCGGGCCGGAGATTCCGGCCCGGAGGCGGAGCTATTTTTTCTATATGGTTGTTTTTGCAGGATCACCCCAAGATTTTTGCCTTGTGTTGCTGAACCTATTTTTGTTGGAATTAGTACTCTGTGCACCTTTTCCCGGCTAACCAGTCATCAAGTACTTGTGCTTTTTCCAGAAAGCATAGTACAGTTGGCATCGACCTGATTGGTACATTTAAGTCCCTAGTATATGGGACTATATATACCAAGGCCCTGTATATTAAGTGCTACTTCTTGGTAGCAACACTCATTATGCCACACACTAAAGTAGCCTCCTTAAAATATGTCTCAGGCTTGCCACTGCAGTCAATAGAGCAGTTTTAAGCTCCTATCTTGAACTGACAAATAAACCTTTGCCAGGCCTAAATCTTCTTTTTTAGTGCTTGTAAGTCACCTCTAAGGTAGACCCTAAAGACTCAGAGGGCAGAGTTCTTTGTATATAAAGAAGTGGGATATGTGTCTTCAGGTTTTACATGTTCGGGAAGTGAAAAAGTTCTAAAGTCATTTGTAATGTTGTATGGCCTATTTCTTTTATTGACTAGCATTGTGTTACCTTATTACATTTAATAAGTGCTAATTTTGGATTGGGAGTGAGTAAGAATATGCTGTATACACTCAAATGAATTGAAAATTCTACCTTTAGAAATGTGATATTTTCTTATCCCAACCATTTTTGTCTCTTGCCAGTGTCTCGGGTTACATGACTGAATTGCATCATGTGTAACACAAAGGGGGTTTAGGTGTGGACTGGTTGGGACATCCTGGTAGGATGACTGGGATGAGCTGGACAAAGCCCCACTTACGCTTTGCCTCCTGCACACACAAAGGAATCTGACCCCAGGTCTGCCCTGCCATTTGTCAACTCCAGAGCCCTGACAGGGGAGAGGAAGCACTTTCCAGAACTATATTTGGAAGTAAGACATGGAATCACCCACAAAAGGCTTGCATGAGGTATAAATAGTGTACCTCCTGAGCCACTTATCAAAACACTTCTGGACCTGGGGAAGTTATGGGACAAGGACGGCCCTTCTGACAGAGGGCTGCCCTACTGCTGAGTATTGCCTTCCTGTCAGAGAAGGAAGACTGGACCGGCTGTCCTTCATCCCAGGCTGACCCAGAGTGACTCTAAGGGTCATGTGGTTGACCTGTGTGAACTACAGGAACACAACAAGCATCAGAGGTCTCAGTGCAACTGCCCAGCTGATCTGCTGCAAGTGTCCCTTCCTGGACCTGCAACTGAACCTGAAGGAGCCCTGCTGGCCTCTGCTGGATTGAGTCCCTGGTTTCCAGGTTCTGTACCCTCGGCTAGTATTGGTGTGTTCTCTTAAAGAAAAGGTGAAAATCCTAAGGTTGGGCTGCTCATGAACGTGCCCATTCATTCTGAGACTCTGCTATCATGAAGCTCCGGTGAGACTTGTTTGTCGCACTACAGTGATGACTGGCAATGCGAGAGATGCACTTCATGTAACAGCAGTGATAGCCTGCGGTGACTGTCTCAGAGAGAAAGCTACAGCAATGACCGTCTGTGCCGCCCGACCGTCTCTTCACGTAACAGTAACGACAAACCTGCTCTTCACATTACAGCAATGACCTTCGGCGGTGCTCTACCTGCTTCTTGCCAGCTCCTCCACTGCAAATGGAACTCTTTGCACTGACCCACTCTTTATCACTGTTGGCCTGAACTTGTGACTTTTTCTCGGTCTAGCACAACCAAATGACCGCAAGTGGCCCTTTGGGCTTTAAGGCGCTATTTTCACTGAAAACTCTGAGGACCTCATTTACAAAAAAGTGTTGCATCATTGGGGAAAAACAGGGATTCAATACCTTTCATTGCAACACCATGGATGTATTATATTTACACTACGGCACTCATGTCGGAAGGATTGCCCAGATACTTCAGGAATCCTGATGTAGCTTGTAGCGTAGTTATGATTCATTGCTGGAATGTGTTGGTAATCTGGCGCTACTCCAGCAATGTGTTATTACACACGAGGTGAGTCCAATGTAAAAGGCCCTATGTCCCTCCTTACACCTGCTTGAAGCAGACATAAGGATTGTGACACAGTCATATCAGAGGAGTGGCACAGTGAAATCCCCACATGCATCAAGCATTTTTTGGAGTCCCAAACGGTGCGATTCCTTAAAATCGGCCGTTTGAGATTCCAAAAATGCTTTTTGGAATGCATCATTATTTTTTCATGAAAATCGCTAATATTGCGACTTTCCAGAATGCGATTGCATTTAAGGAATCCCAATTTTGCGATTCCTTAAATGCAATGCATCATTCTGAAAACAAATTGCGAAATCAAAGATTGCAAGTGCAAATTACCACGAGGTTGAACCTCTTGGTAATTTGCGAAAACTGTTTAAAATGTTCTAATTTGCATTTTAAACCATGTCATGTTACAGACACACATGTCCTTAGGACATGTGTGTTTGAAACATCCATTTTAAAATACATTTCAGGGGTGCAGGGGGTGGTCCTTTGGACCCCCCCTGCACCCATGCAATGCATCAACATTTGCGAATTCAAAATTGCGAATTCGCAATTTCCATTGATTCCTATGGGCCTTTTGGCCCATAGGAATCAATGGGAATAGCGAATTCGCAATTTTGAATTCGCATAATATTTGCGATTCGGTAAAAATTGCGATTTTTACCGAATCAGAAATATTAAGCACTTTCTATGATGCATCCCGTTTTGCGAATCCTTATTTGCGATTCGGTAAAAATCGCAAATTTGGAAACGCAAAACGGGAGTTTGATGCATGTGGGGGTGTAGTGCAGGCCTTTACAAAGTGATGCATCTGCTACATGTGTCACTTTGTTAATGGGGCACAGTGTGTCGTATTGTTTTCACCACCGCAGTTTCACAAAAAAGTGACGCAACGGCAGCGAAAGCCCTCATAAATAAGGGGCTGAAATTGAACATTTCGATTTCTACTGATACTTTTATAATTCTGGTATTTTATTTAGCAACATCTATTTATTTTTCCTAAATTTGTTTGGGATTTTTCTTTTGTTGTGTTTTCACTTTATTGCTGTTTGTGTGCTGCATAAAAACTTTCCACTTTGCCTCTTAGTTAAGCCGGACTGCTTTGTGCCAAGCTAGCAGAGGGTAAAGCACAGGTTAATTTAGTGTCTTTTATGGAACACCCTGACAAGGATTGTGGTTGTTGTCTGATTGAGGCTTCCACCACAATCAACCAGTAACCCAATTTCTCACGCACACCTAGTATACCCTCAACAAATATGTGGTGTTCTGTGCTCTTTTACATACTTCCATGTATTTTTTTTAACTCACATCTGAATGCGCCAGGCATAAGTGATGTGGTAAGGGTGTAAAACTGCATCAACACCCTCAACTTTCAGAGAAGTATTTGATAAGGAAAAACATTTGATGGAAAATCTTAGATTTTTTTAAAACTTTTTTTTATCCTGAATTCAAAGCGTGATAAGCTTAACGCGATCTGGAACATATATATTTGTTGTTTTTGTGCATTTTCCTATACATACAACTTTAGTTTCTTCCGTTTTTAGTTCAGGCTTATATTTAGGAAAAAATGCACTCAAAATGGGATCACTGACAGAATATCGAAGAGCAAAATATTGACCTGCCAAAATATCGTGGAGAAAATATAGAATGCCATTATATCAAATTCCTATCTTCAATCAGGTAAGTACAAAAATATCGACTCCAAAATATCGTTGTAAAAAACTTAGACAGTCAAAATATTGAATTTTTTAAATGTCTTAAAAGTAATTTAAAATTATTATAATAATAAATATAATTAATTTAAACATACTTAAAATACTTAAATAAAATTAATAAATAATTAATGTAACTTAATTTTTATATATATATATATATATATATATATATATAGGGAAAGCATTGGATAGCGTAGGGGTAAAAATTACTATTCCCACTCTAGTGAGTGCAACAGTAGGGAAAGTGTTGGATAGCGGGAGATTAAAAATTACTATTCCTACTCCAGTGAGTGCAACAGTAGGGTAAACATTGGATAGCGTAGGGGTAAAAATTACTATTCCCACTCCAGAGAGTGCAACAGTAGGGAATACGTTGGATAGCGTAGGCATAAAATGCACTATTCCCACTCCAGTGAGCGCAACAGTAGGGAAAGCATTGGATAGAGTAGAGGTAAAAATTACTATTCCCACTCCAGAGAGTGCAACAGTAGGGAAAGCGTTGGATAGCGTAGGGGTAAAAATTACTGTTCCCACCCCAGAGAGTGCAACAGTAGGGATAGCGTTGGATAGCGTAGGGGTAAAAGTTACTATTCCCACTCCAGTGAGTGCAACAGTAGGGAAAGCGTTGGATAGCGGGAGGGTAAAAATTACTATTCCCACTCCAATGAGTGCAACAGTAGGGAAAGCATTGGACAGAGGGAGAGTAAAAATTATTATTCCCACTCCAGAGAGTGCAACAGTAGGGAAAGCATTGGATAGCAGGAGATTAAAAATTACTATTCCCACTCCAGTAAGCGCAACAGTAGGGAAAGCATTGGATAGTGTAGGGGTAAAAATTACTATTCCCACTCCAGGGAGTGCAACAGCAGGGAAAGCGTTGGATAGCGTAGAGGTAAAAATTACTATTCCAAGTCCAGAGAGTGCAACAGTAGGGAAAGCGTTGGATAGCGTAGGGGTAAAAATTACTAATCCCACTCCAGAGAGTGCAAAAGTAGGGAAAGCATTGGATAGCGTAGGGGTAAAAATTACTATTCCTACTCCAGAGAGTGCAACAGTAGGGAAAGCGTTGGATAGCGTAGGGGTAAAAATTACTAATCCCACTCCAGAGAGTGCAAAAGTAGGGAAAGCGTTGGATAGCGTAGGGGTAAAAATTACTATTCCTACTCCAGTGAGTGCAACAGTAGGGAAAGCGTTGGATAGGTGGAGGGTGAAAATTACTATTCCCACTCCAATGAGTGCAACAGTAGGGAAAGCATAGGATAGCGGGAGAGTAAAAATTACTATTCCCACTCCAGAGAGTGCAACAGTAGGGAAAGCGTTGGATAGCGTAGGGGTAAAAATTACTATTCCCACTCCAGAGAGTGCAACAGTAGGGAAAGCATTGGATAGCATAGGGGTAAAAATTACTATTCCCACTCCTGTGAGTGCAACAGTAGGGAAAGCGTTGGATAGCGGGAGGGTATAAATTACTATTCCCACTCCAATGAGTGCAACAGTAGAGAAAGCATTGAGTAGCGGGACTGTAAAAATGACTGTTCCCACTCCAGAGAGTGCAACAGTAGGGAAAGCGTTGGATAGCATAGGGGTAAAAATTACTATTCCCACTCCAGAGAGTGCAACAGTAGGGAAAGCGTTGGATAGCGTAGGGGTAAAAATTACTATTCCCACTCCAGTGCGTGCAACAGTAGGGAAAGCGTTGGATAGCGGGAGGGTAAAAATTACTATTCCTACTCCAGTGAGTGCAACAGTAGGGAAAGTAAATACTTCATATATGAATTAAATTAAATTAAATATTAATACCAATTACAAATAATATAAAATAATTAACAATTTTATATAATATATAAATTAATCAATTAAAAATACAAATGAAATTTAATTATTAAATTTTTTTACCTAGTAATACAAATTATTTACCAATTAACACTTAATTAACAATTAATAAAAAATTAAATATTACAACAAAAATAAGCAATAAATAAATTTAAAAATTTGATTGTTTATAATTCAATTACTTCCAACACTATTCCCCTATAAACGCACAACCCACTACTAAAAAGAAATTAATGAAATTAACATTATCAATTAATCAATTAATGAAAACTATTGACCAATTATATTTTAATTACATTACTTCCCACCCCATTCCCCTATAAACACACAACCCGCTGCAGTAAATACATTAATTTGATTAACAATTATCAATTAATCAATAATTAAAATTAATTACCAATTATATTTTAATGAATTACCAATTAGTAATTAATTACCAATTAGTTCAACATAAATACCAATAGAAAAATTACCATATTTAATTATTTATATTTAAATTACTTCCCACCCTATTTCCCTATAAACCCACAACCCGCTACAGAATTATATTACGCAAAAATTAAATAAAATTTAATTAATTAATTAAAATGAATTATAAAATAAATATACACTTTCCACACATATAGTAACATAAAAAACACTTTAAAAAATTCATATTAACTTACTTACCTCAAATTCAATATTTTGTTGTCTATATTCTGTCCATTCGATATTGTGTCCATTCTATATTTTTAACTCGATATTTTGGCCAATCGATATTTTTTATTCGATATTATGACTTTATACCCTCGAAATGTTTGTGAATACCAAGAAATTTGATACTGTATGGGTTTTCACCATTCCCCTGCGGGAGCACTCACTATTTATCACTAACGATAGTGACATTTCCACTCTTCTCCCGCGAAATTCGACGGCTGCAACTGACATTTCCTTTAAAAACATTTTCAGATCCCGAATTTTGTGAATCATGAATTTATACATACAAACTCTAGTTAATTAAATAAATAAACATTTTATTTGTTTAAAATATTTTATGAATTGAGGCACTATATTCATTAGAGGTACCTCATAGAATTTCTGTGTGTAAAGAGGCATTTTGTGGTATGGTACCCTCTGTAAATGTCCTTAGGTGGTATGGGATGCAAAAAACTTCTAGGGCCAGATAAAAAAAACATTGTGACTAATTGTTATTAAAACAAAGCAGTACTACGTCCTTTATGCAAACATCATTTACCACTGTATCTTGAAAACAGTTTTGAATGCCTGAAATGCGTGATGAGAATATTTGCAGTTTAAGTTGCTTTTGTTATGGTGTGTTGTGCTACATTGTTTTTTGTGCTGTTGTGTTTTTATGCTGCTGCATTTTTACATTGGATTGTTGTGTTACTGTGGCTGTAATGTGCTGCAATAAGTGTTAGCTGTCTGTTTGGTTGTGGCCTTGTATGTTTTTGTTGCGTTATTTTATTGTGTTTTATTCTGTTGTGCCCTGTAATTACTTTAGAGATGCCAACAAATGCTGCTACATTTCCAGCCCAAAGAAGCATGTTACCTTAAAGATACATTTCCAAACAACCTTTTACCACAATGTTCGGTGGAAACATATTGCTGCTTTAGTTCTTCAACCTTTTAAGACAACAGCCAATCCAACATTGTCAGAAAGCTGTGCTAACTATATGGAATACTGGATTAGGTTAGCAAATCCAGGTCAGAAAATGTGCTGCTTTCTGGGGCTGAAGCATTGTCACTTTCAGCTGAACAGGTTAAAAAAATAAAAACAAAATAAAAAAGTGTGCACATCATTGAAGCTTAATGTATTGTTTGTTTTTGCCCCCATTTAAACTATTAATGACCATCATATGGCAAAGTTAAGAAAGGTACCTTATTTGTACTTTTAATTTAAATAACATATTTAGAAATAGTCAGAAACTAAAGAAATGCGCTCACTTGTAATCTATCTTTACTTCTGCAGAATGAAAGAAATCCATATTGTATATATTGCTTTCAAACTCTTCTGTTTCCCACTAAGGGCCAGATTACGATCTCGCTATGAGAGCCCTCTATACGACTCTGATCCGGAGGGCTTTCCGAAGGAATCGTGCTGTGCTAGTCCGACCGAACGAGTACGATGCAGCCATATGCTGATGGGCTGGGTTCGCTCAGACTCCCATAGCAAAAAGAGGTAGGTGGGGAAAAGCTTACACCCTGTGGTGAGCACCCCATGTTGCCCGCCACACTGTGCATGAATGGATTGGGGGGACATATGGGCACCCCCGTGACCAATTCGAAGGGCTCGCTCGGTCAGAATCCGGCTTCATTGCGTCTGCGAACGAGGTGGTCAGAAAGGATTGGGTTCCGGTCAATGGGTCGGAAACATATGCGCCGAATCGGATTCACACGTTCCGGTACCCGTCAGGAAGCCTTCCTGACGAGATCGTAATCTGGTCCTAAGTGTCACTAAAATTTAGGTTACAGAATGATGCCCCTGGTGTGTAACAAGATACATTTAAACGCATGCAGACGCGCACATGAAACTGAATAATCTGCAGTTTGTAAATGTATGTATACATCATTTCTAAAGCTCGAGACTAGCCAAAAGGCATTGCAGTGCTGCACAGGGTAATAAGAGAGGAAGCTGATTGTAGACAGTTAATGCATTGTGATATTGTGTTTAAAGAGGGGAGTCTTCAACTCTTCCCAAAACTAGAAAAGCGTTGGGGCGGTCTTGATGTATACAGACAGGGAGGTTGTTTGAACTTGTATTTATAGTTCATTAATGCAGAACCTTAACTATTAGAGTGAGCTCTGTAAGGAAATATTTTAAGTTTAGACTGCACTACTGACACTGGTTCCAGTATAAAATGTGTACACACGTTTGCAAAGGTTGACAATATGAGGCTGGGCTATGTATGATGCTTTCAGGATGCTCTCTGATTATATGTAAATGTATGCAAAAGTTTGAAAGCAAGATAGAGGAGTCTTTGTTTTCAAAATAGATTGTTCATTAAAAAAATGGAACTGGGAAAAAAACTTTTTTGTAAACTCCTGTGAAATTTTAGGTACCATTTCTTTGAAGCACCATTTATTAAATATGTGTTCATGTATGTTAGTATTTGCAAAAAATATTCCTAATGGAAAATCAGTGTAACCAGTTTCAACAAAATTATAGGAAACATTAAAATAAGCAAGCATCGGAAAATCAAATAAGTATGACATTGGTGGTCAGCCTTTTGATTCTGTCAATGCATGCCTTTGTTTGACATTTTTTATTATTGTTGTGGGAGCTGCTGGGCCCTTATCATTATAACAAACATTGTTAAAGAGCAGAATGCTGTCAGAGAGAAGCCTGCTGGGAGGTAGAGAGAGAGAGATATAATTGTAATAAAAACGAAAGGTCTTCTTTAACCCAGATTAAACGGGGGTCCAATTCCTAAAGAAAGTCACGAACATCCACCCATTAGTGCAGATTTACAGCTTTCATGAATTCACAAGCATTTACAGAAGTAGCTCAGGAAATCGTACTACTGGGAGAGATTTGTGAACTGCATTTTTACATGAGCAAATCTGCATGTGTAGAGTTGCTCATGCGAAAATCTATTGAGAAGTAACGATTTCACATCTCAACCAACCACATTTTCCCCCAATCCTGGAAGACGTTTTACTTCTGCCCTTGTCAGGAGTACATTTCCAACCTTTCTCGGTATGAGAAAATATGAGGGATGAACTAATGAAAACCCATAAAGCACGCAAGTCAGTATGTTGTCACAGACTTCAAAAAAGGCATTCCAACCATGGGGAACAATTTCTTACCACTACCTCTAGCACCAGTATGTACATCTGCGGAAAGGTGACAAAAAAAGGGAATTGCTAGTATTCAAACCCTATTATGGTATGATCCCTTGCATAAGCAGAGAGACTATCATCAGGGCTCTTATATACTGAAGATGCTGCCATAATTTATTGCCGCACTCTGTGGCACCAAAGGGACGAGTGGATTTTGTTACAAGAGAAGTAGATTTATGAAGAAACTTATCCCATGGACAATTGGATATATTTTACTGAATTCTACATCCGTAGTGTATGGGTGCTGAATTTTATTTCCATATATTACATTATTACAATTACATTAAGCAAGGATAAGTGCCAACCATCTGAGTTTATATCATATCCTTCATTTGGCTGTTGTCTTCAGTTGCTATTATCAGTATGTACAAATCCAGCATTTACATTTCTTATGCTCCTGTAGGAAAAAAAGTGGAATTTTATATATTGTTAGCAGTTTCTTATTAAGAGCATCTTTAATCATGGGTTATGATTATTTCATTTACTTTATAAATTACTGTACACTATTATTCCTTCAAAAGTTTAAAATCTTTTGAATATTTTTTTATAGTGCTGACACCGTCCTGTAGATCAATAAAAGCTGTTACAGGCAGTGTAAAAAGATATACAGGTTATTCAGAAATATACAGATAAATATGAATCAAATAGCCTATGTAGTAACGTCAAAAGGAGGAAGCATAGACCCTAAATTATTACATTAAGTCAATTGTCATCAGTATATGATGAAAGTGGAGTCTTAAATAGGTAAGATGCAGGTGAGAGTGTTGTAAAATATGTTTTGTCTTACCCCTTTTAGGGCCTGAATTTGCCTTGTATGAACGACATGTGCTAATGATTTAACAAAAAGTGAATACGCTCAACTCCTGCTTACCTGGGGTCAGAGTTTTCTGTTTTTAGGGCCATTGAAGGTGCCATGCTTTTGGCATTTCTCTACTGTGATTTGAGGCCCCTTAGCTTTGAGCGGTGTGTCGTGGGTGAGTTTGGTTCCTGGTGGCAGCGTTTCTGTAGAATCACATGCCATGAGCTGGTTGTTACCTTCAGGGCCTCTGTCATGCTGTAGGCATGGAAGTAGAGATAGGCCACCTCCTTTGCTCTTCAAGTAGTATTCCATTCTAGCAGTGGGGTGAATTTACGGAGTACAGCTTACTCCAACATGTCAGCCTGCAGGTATTTTCTTAACTGTGTACATTTGTATTTTGGCCTTGAGTTTAATTATGCTCTGTTTACAGGCTTGAAAACAATCTTATGCTATTTCACTCTTTCTGATGTCAGAGTTTAGTGATCCCAATGGGTATGTCATGGTTGAAAACCTTTTAACTTTAGCGCTTCCTTTGGCATATTTTGCTCCCTTAATGGAGTCTCTTTCACAATTTTTTCTTTCTACCCTATACATCATGCCCGCCCTTCATATGCCTATAATGTCGATTGTGAGGCTGGAAGCAAATTTGCCTGTCCTCTCCCACCAAATATGTAATGCGTATGGGTGGGATTCTCCAACATATATCTAACGTAGTAGATGGGCCCTGTTGCGAAGACTTAGTCATTTAGTGGAGAAATCTGGGCTGGCCAGTGGTGAGCGCTGACATCTGGAAGAGTATCCTACTATTGTACATGGACAGTGTAAATGCTTTCAGCGCAATTATTGGGTGTCCCCATCCCACAGTAATGTTCACAGCTCCTTGTCGACCCCTGATATCGGTAAAGGTGTATTTTGCATCACAGATATTAATTTCAAAACAGTGATGGATGGAATACTTGAATTAATCACAGACACTGGTAATCATCGGGCCAAATCCGAATAAATCGCTGTTTTGCACACTATGCCACCTCAGCTTGGATGTAGCTATATGCAAATCATTCTTGGCCCTGCTTCAATAGGAACAGTCCAGCCAGAACTGCCTAGCCAGGTCCTCCCTGAACCAGTTTCGCCCTAGTTATGGACTCATCAACCAGGTACAGTGGCACAGTATGCATTCCCGAAAAAAAAACCTTAATACAATTTGTGATATTGATGTTTGGGTTTTACTTTGGGCCACATAAAGTAGGATATCATGTGCATAGAGGGAATTCTTTTTCTCTTGAGTGCTAGTTCTGGTACAACATGCAATCAGTTCCTCACAGAGTGCAATTAACAATGGAAAGAGCGGGCATCACTGCCGCATATCCCTCTGGACAAAGGCAGGAATGCCTAGTAAGTTTTAAATATGGCATATTCCTGACCTTACCCAGTCACACAGTGCAGAAAGGTGTCTTGCTGCATTGTATGACTTTCCCATAAATATACCCCTCAGTTTCTTCTTAACTTCACTCTTAACTTTCACTGCCCCTGGACCAGCCGTATATTTTCTGAGAATACCATTACTTTATGCAAGTCCAAAAGTACATTTCCTTTGGCTTTGGTCTCCCTAATGGCTAGGTCCGTGTCCTAATATTTGAGGGCAGAGGCAATCAAAGGCCTCGGGATGCCCATTGAGGGGGCCTGCTAGTTAGTGCCCTAGGTGGCCTTTCAACAATGGAACACAAGGAGAATTTGTCAGCACCTAATATTGTCCACAGCCATATTTTAAGAAGCCCTTCAGGAAATCCGAAGAGACTGAGATTATTTCAGCATGAGTGGCCTTCTGCGTCATCCACTCGTCCTGTCAGGTACTTGGCAGTTGTTAGCAAACAGGTTACGATGCTGTTGAGATATCTGAATACATCCTCTTGCTCATATATTTGCATGTCAGCGTCTGTTACCAATCCAATCCAATCCAAAATATCTTTATTTCGGTCCTTAAGACCATAAAAGATTCACAAAATACATTAACATCCACATTTTTAAAAGGTACATTACAATTTAAAATACAATAATAAACGGACATTAAAAAAGTACCAAGGGTAAAAATGGATAGGAAAGTCATTTACACGGTATTACAGAAAATTAGTTCAGAGTATTAAAAGGATGGTTATGATTGGGAGAAACATTCAACTATTGTATAATTAGGCAAGTAACAATTTTTTCCTTATCAGCCACATAGCCATAATGAACTTGGACACAGCGAATACAATATGGGGCAAAGTGCTTGTTTTTAAAATTCTATAAACAGACAGATAAGACCTAGATCCCAAATTCCTGCATAGTGGCACCAGCCAGTATGTTCTCGGTCTGTTATAAGCAGGGCAGAAGAAAAAAAGGTGAATTTCCTCTTCATCATACATATTACATCCTGGACAGAATCTATCCCCCTCCTTAATCCATTTGCAGGTGAAGGTTTTTATAGGTAGGGTACCTAGCCTCCACTGTATGAACAATTTTCTCGCTAGGATGGGGGATATTATGTCCATAAAATCTTCGAATTCATAGGAATTCTTAAATTCCAAAAAGCGGTCAGTCAGGGTGCCGTTGGTGGTGGCCGACAGGTGAAGAGCCAAACTGGATTCCCTTTGGATTCGCACCAGGTTTTTACGGGAGATGGTACGACACCCCTGCTCTGGGTCCTCCCATAACTCTTGGAGTTTCAACCGATATAGTTCCTTTTTGACAAAGGCCAGCCAAGGGATTCTATCGCGCTTATTCAAGCTGATTACATGGGTGAGATCACGCCTGTAATGAGCGAGCTT
The DNA here is from genome assembly GCF_964263255.1 of Lissotriton vulgaris. NCBI lineage: Eukaryota > Metazoa > Chordata > Amphibia > Caudata > Salamandridae > Lissotriton > Lissotriton vulgaris. The sequence continues at coordinate 163,450,006 of NC_141686.1, read as the reverse complement.
GCTGGTGGTCCATAGCCTGTGCCAAAATCTTAGTGGCTTTGACTCTAATTCTATCGCTATGGAGGGTAATCCCACGTCTAATCTAAGGGGGAGCAAGGGTGTGCCACGAGGAAGTGCCAAAAGGCGTCTTAAGAAGTTATTTTCCACTTTAGCCAATTCACGCCCCGCACTGTACCACCAAAGCTCGCTGCTATAGGATGCAGCTGCTTTGGCTTGAGTTTTATAGAGTTCTAATGCCGGGCTTATGGGTTTAAGAGTGGAAGTATTGACAACCTTTAGAATAGCACCTGAAAGTTGGCACAGTTTCAGCCGAGATTTTAATATTTGGGGATCCCAGGAAAAATTCTCTTGCAATGTGACCCCAGATATTGAAAAGTTGTAACCCTTTCCAAACTGGCTTCGCCCAGGGTGGGATTTGATCTAGTCTTAGGGGATGGGTTAAAGATCATGAACTTGGTCTTTTCGGTATTGATCTCTAGACCATGCTGTATACAGAAGAGACCAAATCCATCCAGGATCCTTTGAATCCCCATCGGAGATTTGGAAAGCAGGAGGGTGTCGTCAGCAAACATGACAGCTGGCACCCTCCTGCCTGCCAAAAGAGGGGCATCATTTTCCTTTACGTTGTCCAGGTGAGCTATTATATTGTTAACAAAGAGGCAGAACAGGGTCGGCGCCAAAACGCAACCCTGTCTCACCCCTCTGCGTACAGGAAACCTAGATGACAACGCTCCATCCCTCCCACACCTGACCTGTGCGTAGTTATTATCATGGAGCCTAATCATGGCATGCAATATTTGTGTGGGAACACCAAGCTTTTTCAGGACCTCCCAAAGTTTTTTGCGTGGGACCATATCAAAGGCTGACCTCAGGTCCACGAACACCATCTACAGTCTCCCCACCTCTATCCTCACCGTTTTCCAATACAGGAGGACGAGGCGAAGATCTGGTCCATGGTGGATGTGTTTTTCCTGAAGCCAGCCTGCAATGGGCTCAGGATTTCATTGGCCTCCATCCAGTCCGTGAGATGATCCAAGAGAAGGCAGGAGAAGAGTTTTTGGGGGACATCTATGAGACTGATCGGCCTGTAGTTGGCTGGGAGCAGGGGAGAACCCTTTTTGAAAATGGGCACTATCTCCACCCCCAGCCACGTACAGGGGATCTTCATGCCTCCCAAGATGGCATAAGGTGAATTCCATAGCAATTACTGAGCTTGGTGGGTCTCCAGGGGCAATATCGTCAATTGTGGGTTGTTCGGTCTCTTGGTAAAGTTTGCCAAAGTGCTCTTTTCCCACACAGAGGATGCAATGTTTGGCTCCACTGCAGCTTTGGGTTCTCCTGTGCCAGAGTTAACCAGGGCCCAACATTTTTTTAGGTCCCTGGATTCTAATGCTAAGGAAAGCTCCTGCCAATGATTCCAATCCCACTCTGACCTTGCCAATGCCAGGGCCGCCTTATACTCCCGCCTGAGTTCAGCTACCCTACCCCTGTCTTTGCCAGCTTTTATTGAGGCAATGAGCTCTGTTTTAGCCTTTTTACATGAAGAGTTATACCAGTTGGAGGTTCTGGTCTTTTTGCGTCGCAAGGGTACCACGGGATAGAAAACCTCGCCTAGTGCTCCTACCAAAGTATTGTAGATTTGGCCCAGATGCCCGTTAAAATCCGGTTGGCTGGGCGAATTGATTAGATCCTCCAGTTCTTCAAATTTGGGGACTGCTGCTTCATAGATTCTTTTTATGTTATCTTCTGCACTAATTATATTCCCCAATTTAACCCTACGTCTATTGGACGTGAGAACTAAATTCCCGGGGTCACCACCTTGGTTGCAAGGAAGTAGCTCGCCCACAGGAGCGGGGTGTGTCATTTCTAGTAACAGGGCGTTGTGGTCACTATCTGTTCTATGCACTACCCTAAAATCCTGGACCTTGGACCATAAGGAAATGTCGACAAAAATGTAGTCCAATCTTGATTCATGATCCCTCCTATTAAAAGTACACAGAGAGGGGCTATCGGACGGAGTTCGTCCGTTGCAAGCCCTCACCGCGTAGTTCAAGGTGAGGGACATGATCTGTACTGCAAGAGGGGACCAGGTCTTTGGGTGAGGTGATTGACAAGATGGGACACCCCAGTAGTCGTCTTCAGAAGTGATAGCGTCCTCTTTTAGACCTTCCAGCGGTTCAAAGTGGCAATTAAAGTCACCGCCCATTACTATTTTACAATCACTGGGAAGTTGGACCAGGAAGGAAGAAAGGTCGTCGAGGGTAGGTGATTCCGAGGCCACACTGACAGGGCGGGAATATACATTAACAATTGCCAAGTTTACAGTATTTGGCCATCTGAGCAGCACACACAGGATGTCCCGGGAGGACGTTGGTAAACTCTCCACGGAACACCCGATGTGTGTAGCCACCCAAACTGCCAAGCCCCCTCCGAAGGCCTCCCCCTACCGCTCCAGCTGGCCGGGATTTCAAAGATTGCATAGCCCGTTCTACTCAGGGGATCCCTTGCCCAGGTCTCCTGAAAGAGACAGATATCACTCCCTTCCACTAGAAGATCCCAGTCCTCTGTGTGAATTTTATTTGCAATGCCCGCTACATTCCAGGACAGGAACTTCAAAACCTCAATACGAGTCTTCGGTTCCTGCCCTAACGATGTTCCCAAAGGATTTTCCGCTACATCGTCCGCCGTTCGAAGTGCGCGGCGACGAACAGGAGATTCCGTCGTGGGCTGCAGGGTAGAAGTGGTATAGGGGACACACGAGATTTGAGGTGTAGGGGTACTACCGAATTGGCTCTGATGTAGAGTGTTTACAGTCCCACCATATATGGGTGGCTTTAGTATACTCCCATGGGAAAGTTCCAAGTCACTACTGTTTTGGGTCTCCAGTACAGTATTAACCTCCCCCTGTCCCAGGGGTTCACTCTCACTATTACTGTTGGGTAGCAAGGGGACACCCCTACAGTCAATCCACTTCATCAAGGCAGGTATATCTGTTGGGGTGTACGTAATTAACATGGGCGGGGAAAATATTATGCTTAGGCCTGTATCTTGTTCCATCCACAGCATAGCCCACCCGTGTCCAGCCTTCCTCCCTCCTCACGTTGTGGGTTGGGGTATTGGGGTAAAAATTGGAGAGGGGAACCAACTCAATGGTAGTATTACCTTGATTGCCAAGCCAATTGCAAATGTGTGTAACTACCTGGGTGTTCCTGAAGCTAACAATAATACAATCCCCCACTCTTTCCTTGACGGTATACCCAGCCCATGGGACCCTTCTAACAATAAGGACCTCTCCCTTTAGATGAGGTGGTAGGGGTCTGTGAATGTTTAGCCAGCTGAGTACCTTATTACGTAAGGATTCATAGGGTTCTATTACGCCACTTGCCAGCTCGGGTGCCCCCATCAGAATTACAGTGTATCCCACTGCCTCTGGAGGTAGATGAACTGCCTTATGCCTGGATTTAGGGCCATCTGGCCTTTTAGAGCCGTTATCCATCCCATTCGAGGGTCTCTCCTGTCTGGGTAAGGTGTCCGAAATTATTTGCTTCGACCTCCTAGGAGCAGGTATCGGTGGCACTATCCTAGGTGTTGTTACAGGTACTGTTTGGCGCTCTGGTATAGCGCCATTATTAGTATTTTCCCCGGGGGGGGCTGTCGATGTTGTTGCGGCTACGACCAAAGAAGTAGTTGGAGAGTTGGATGGTCCGGCAATAGGCCACTGGGTTACCAGTGTACTGTCTTCCCTCCCCATCTGAACTTCGGTGCCCGTACTTAATTTTTCGAGGGCTATTAGTCTTGATTCAATTGAATCTAGTTTGAGGGCAATGGGGTTTAGAAGACCCTTAAGGATGTCAGTGAGCGAAGTAATGAGGAGTTCTATGTTGTTAGTGGAAACTCCACCGAAGATAAATGGTTCAGGAGGGACGTGTACAGGGGGGATGGATGATGTTACCAGCACTTCAGGATCATCATCATTACCAGAAGCTAGTAACACAGAAGTGCTTGAACTTTCTTCCCTCGCGGGCAGTATGGAATCAGTTTTGGCCCTTTTAGCATTTTTAGATTTTCTTGATCTTTTCCTTTTTAATTTCGGTACCAAATCCACTCTACACCCCGCATGCCCCAAAGAATTAGGCTCCCCAACCTGGACCCCGGACTGCACCAACTCCACAACAGTGGAGAGCTCCACATCACTAATAACCCGAGATGTGTCCCTATCCCTCTGCGTGGACGACGGAATCCTAAGCTGTTGAAGTACGGACTCAATAGTTTGATCAATACTGTCCATTAGGGACAGATGGGTGGCATCAAGCATTACTGGAATACTAGTGTTTCCTACTAAACTAGGAGAAGAACACACAACATTATTGTCTACACCCCCCTCTGTAGAAGTTCCAGGTAACAAGGGTCCATTGCAGCCCAACATATTAATTTTGGAGAGGAATTTGTCCATAGTCCCTGAGATCGCAGTCACGGCCTTGCTTCTTGTTTCCCTAGTGGCCATAGTGTATCGTCCTACTGCCTACAGGTCCGCGAGGGGAACCGGGGGAGAGGCCTTAGAGAGGTGGCCCGGACCGGACTCTTCCGCCTTCTAACGGCCCGCCCTTTGCCCGGGCTTAGCCCGGCGCCCGCACGCGCGCGTCCCGCGTGGCGCGTTACCTCCTGTGTTTTTATTCCCAGTGATTCAGGTTGGTTTCCTGGGAGAAGGAGGTGGGTCAGGTGGGAAGAGTCACCCAGGTGCGGCCGATGACTGAGCCGCAGGCGTTCCTGGGACTCGCCGTCCAGTCAATTCACTCGGGCTCCCGGGGTCAGCAGACACAGAGCAACAGAGTCCTTCCCGCAGATCCTTCACGCAGCTTCGAGCGGCTCCCGCGAAGCGGGGGCCGCGAGGCGTGGATTTCTACTCCTGGGAGGAGGCGGGGTCAGGTGGGAAGAGTCACCCAGGTGCGGCCGATGAATGAGCCGCAGGCATTCCTGGGACTCGCAGTCACGCTCTCCCTCGCCGTCCAGTCAATTCACTCGGGCTCCCGGGGTCAGCAGACACAGAGCAACAGAGTCCTTCCCGCAGATCCTTCACGCAGCTTCGAGCAGCACCCGCGAAGGGGGGGCCGCGAGGCGTGGATTTCTACTCCTGGGAGGAGGCGGGGTCAGGTGGGAAGAGTCACCCAGGTGCGGCCGATGACTGAGCCGCAGGCGTTCCTGGGACTCGCAGTCCCGCTCTCCCTCACCGTCCAGTCAATTCACTCGGGCTCCCGGGGTCAGCAGACACAGAGCAACAGAGTCCTTCCCGCAGATCCCTCACGCAGCTTCGAGCGGCTCCCGCGAAGCGGGGGCCGCGAGGCGTGGATTTCTACTCCTGGGAGGAGGCGGGGTCAGTTGGGAAGAGTCAATCAGGTGCGGCCGATGACTGAGCCGCAGGCGTTCCTGGGACTTGCAGTCCCGCTCTCCCTCGCCGTCCAGTCAATTCACTCGGGCTCCCGGGGTCAGCAGACACAGAGCAACAGAGTCCTTCCCGCAGATCCTTCACGCAGCTTCGAGCGTCTGTTACCCTTTCAGCCACATTACCGAGGTCTTACCATAGGAGCATAATTTCTGAGCCCACTTATCCAATTCTGTGTTCCAATGTTTCCTCAAAGCTTTGCATCGTCTGATGTATTCTATCAGTCACCAGAAGTTGAGGCTCTATTACCCCTGCCCTCACACCATCACCCTAATTGTTTATTCTGTTTCAGTAGGGGGTGGTAGTGCTTTAGTGTATTTGTCCATCATTGCAGCACCCTCCAAGGTTTTCCAGGTGGAGAGCCGGTTCTTCTTCTTACTAAATTATTTTGCTCATGTTCTGGAGATAGGTCAGGTGTTCGGTGTTGAGTTGATACACTGCAGGTATCAGAAAAAACGATCAGCGACACCCACAAACCCCAGATCTGCAGTTGTAGAGTACACACATAACTTTGTAATGTCAGTACATTATTTTCTCCCAGCATACAAACTTCTTTCTTCCCAACAGAGGCACCACAAACAGATGGGACTGCAATACCCCAACCTTGTCTCATACCTCTCTAACATCATCTTTTTTGTTTTTCTTTTCCTTCTGTGGATCATCTTCAGACACCCAAGATTCTGTGCAGACCTCATTGCTCAGCTGCTAACTGGAGAGCGGAAGAGTCCTCTGCTATGAAAGAGGCATGTCCTCCCTCTCCTGATTTATCACTGCAGGTGGGGATCCTGCCTTCTGTTGTTGGCCCTCTTACCATCTTCTCATAGGCTATTGCCTGGATCCGACCACCCAACCGCTCTGCGACTCACTCAATGATTTCTTCGTTGACAAGGTCGCAAAGATCAAGGCCAACATCCCCCTCCCTTCCCCCACTTTCACCAACCCTTCCCCACCCGCTGTCACTTCCAAGCTCACCTCCATCCCCCCCCTGACTAAGGCTACGCTTCTCCCCCTGCTCCAAAAGGTAAAGTCGGGCTCCCCCCTAGACTTTGCCCCTGCTCACATCCTGAGAGAAATCTTCCTAAATTGCCCTACCCCTCCCCTCACACTTTTGAATGACTCACTTAGTAATGGAGTGGTCCCCACTGCTCACAAATTTGCGGCTGTTATTCCCATCCTAAAAAAGCCCGGTGCCGACCCTTCATCCCCTTCTAATTACTGTCCCATCTCCCTTCTGCCTTACCTGGGCAAGGTTCTAGAAACCCATGTAACCAGCACCCTGAGCACCTATGTGGAAACTAATCACTGCCTCTCCCCCCGGCAGGCAGGCTTTCGCCCCCTCCACTCTACGGAGAAGGTGGTGACCTCAGTTATGGACAGCCTACGCGAGGGCATTGACACCAACCTCCCGCAGGCCCTCATCCTCTTAGACCTGTCCGCCGCTTTTGACACGGTGGACCACTCCATCCCCCTCACCCGTGTCAGGGCGGCGGGCATAGAGGGCCTGGCCTTCGCCTGGCTTGAGTCCTTCCTGAGTGATAGGGCTCAGGCAGTCCACCTAGCTGGTTTCACCGCTGCCTCTCATAAGGTTGTATGTGGAGTCCCCCAAGGTTCCTCACTTTCCCCTCTTTTGTTTAATTTATACATCTACCCTCTTATTTTTATGTTACAGCAGCTTGAGGTCACAGTGTTCAATTACGCCGATGACCTCCAGCTAATCTTTAACCTTTCCCACTCTTCCTCATCTTCCCTGAACGTCCAATCCGTCATGTTGTTCATCCAGGATTGGATGAACTGCAACCACCTCAAACTCAACCCGGACAAGACGGAGTTAGTCTTGACCGGAGGTGGTTGCAGTCCCTGGTCCCCTTCCCACTGGCCTCCGTCACTTGGTGTCCCCCCGCTCCCTGTCCCCAAGGTCAAAACCCTTGGTATTTTCCTCAACTCTTCACTTTCCGTTCACTCACAGGTCAATTCGGTTGTTTCCTCCTGCTTTTTTTCCCTCAGAACCATCAGGAAGATGTCTCGCTTTTTCTCTCTACCTGCCCTAAAGATCATAGTGATGGCTATGGTGCTCTCGCGCCTTGACTATGGCAACATCATTTACAATGGCGCCCCAGCCTACGCCATTCACCGTCTGCAGCTAGTGCAGAACCAGGCCGCCCGCCTGATTCACGGCCTGCTCAAATTCCACCGAGCTACTACCTTACTGCAGGCTCTGCACTGGTTGCCGGTAAAAGAGCGAGCCTTGTTCAAGCTTGGCTGTACCACCTTTCAGGCCAAAATGGGCACCGCCCCGGAGTTCATCTGCTCCGCCATCAAGCCCTACATGCCGGGTAGAGAGCTTCGATCCACCCATCAGGCCTTGCTAATTACCCCCCGTTTCAGAAAGAAAAAGGCGGGCGGAACAAAATTTGCAGTTCTCGCTCCTGTGTTCTGGAACTCCCTTCCGACGGAACTCCGTATGGCATCCTCTTACATCGAGTTCCGGAAAGGTCTTAAAACTCTGCTCTTCTCCCGTGCCTATAATGTCTAGATTCCCTCCGCTCCTGTTGTCTCCTCGCAATCTAAAAGCGCCAAGAAACCGCGTGGTAGAAGTGCGCTATACAAATGTTTTTAAATTCAAATTCAAATTCAAGTTGAAAGTGCCTTGGTTGGCCACCACTCTCTCAGCACTCACAGCCGGCACTCATATAGGTGGCAAGCAACCACTGACTCCTGCTAACCTATCCCATTTCAGCTCCCAGGCCCATGGTCCTCTCATATTGGATGTCACTGCTGCTCCATTCTGGGCACCTCCATATTGATTCTATACAGGGAATGCTATCTCATTTCAGGCCCACCATGTTTTGGTCATTTTGTGACTTAAATCCTGCTTTCAGGGAATAAGGCTTTAAATTTAAAAATATTGGCGTAGTAGGTCTTTATGGAAGTACTGACAGGCCCTGCAACACTGTTGCCACCACAGGAGATCAACAGCACTCAACACCATTGCGGCTGAAGAGGCGAAGAAAGCTGAAAGCAGGACAAAACGAAAAGTAATTTGTTTTGGAGCGGGAGCTGGAGGTCCTAACGGATTATTGTGTGGAGAGAATGGACCAGCTGTTTGCAAAGGGCACTTTCTCAGTCCCTAAGGCCCAGAAAACCACTATCTGGAAGGGTATCCTTGAGAAGGTCAACTCCCTGGGAGTAAAGCAGCCAACAATCCCCGAAATACGGGAGCAGTGGTACAACCTGCTCTGCCGTACCAAGGGGAAGCTAGCCAGCAGGATGATAAAGTGACTTGGGACTGGAGGAGGACCATCTAAACACACGTCACTGACTGCCATGGAGTTGGGAAAATCGACACCTTCATCTCAGCCGGCTCCAGCCAGGGTAAGCCATCTGCCCTTATTTACCATCTGTAGCATGAGGTTAAACAATCCACATAACATACAACTCAGCATGAAACAATCCCTTGAGGTGCTTGGCCCACCAAGGCAAAGCATCATGGGAGTTGTAGCATACAGTACTGAGTGCTGATGACCATTCCAAACATATGTGCACAAAACAAACATGTCATAAACACATGCAGCAGAGTCACAACAATATAGTACCAAAACATTGACCATTTACTGACAATAACTATATACATATATATTCCACAGATCACATTCTGGATGTGTCTGCACCTGTGGCATCTGAAGGGGCAACTCGGAGTGACATTGTCCATGAGCCCACCACACTTCCAACCCCTCCTTCCTGAACATCAACACCAACAGACAGGAGAGCCACCACCTCCCCACTGCACACTTTTATGACAGTGATGGCAACCAGTCAAATCTCCGGGACCCCACCACAGCAGAGTCCCTGTCAGTCAGAAGGCGTGATGTAGCAAGGATTCGCATGTAAAGCGACTTGCTCTCATTCATGAACCTCGTCTAACCTTTAATAAGCATTAACCAATCCTGTCCGTCTTAATTTTCACTTTTTCCAATACACGCGGGTGCCCGAGAGAAGCTCGCATCTATGTTTATTCATTATAATGATGCTTGCACTACTGAATGGCCGCTTCGCAGAAATCCAATCTGCGCATGCGTCGGTCATACCCACGTGATGTGACGCACTCGCAATTTGGAGGGATGTTTTCGCTCATGCGCATTGTTGCTAAATATGGCCGCTTGTCTTTAACCATGCTCTCTGCTAGCTCATGCTGTTTTTGCATATCTGTCTTTCCCGCATCAACCCTTAATGCTATAGATATTACAAAGTAAGGGGGGTAGTGAAGCTTTTTCATGGTATACAGTGTATTCATTTTTTCTTTGTTTCTAATTTGTTTTCGCTTACTTTTCATGTACCGCGTATTTGGGGCCTGGGGGTGGGGAGCGACGCCATCTTTGAAGTCTCCCCCAACCCTGTCATGTGATGAGGGAAAAGCCGAACCGCGCAGAAGCAAAACCAAGCCAGCTGGCTCCTGAAGCTGAGATGCGCCTGAGAACATCTTCCATGCACTGGGAAGAAAATTCGGCTGTACCTAAACTGATACAAATGTATAATCTTGTGTGTGTTCTATTGTTTACACCTTTTCCATACCCTGGGAACTGGAATGCAAGGGGTGGGTACTGAAAAATAAATATTAATTGTGGGAACACAGAATTTAGGAGGTAACAATGACCTAACCACCTCTCCTGACCAATCATAAATCGGGACCTTGTCACTTGCAACATTTGTGGGTGGTCTAGGGGTCCCAAAACAGTATAACTAGCCTAGTTTAGTTTAGAGAAATTGTCCGACTTGTCCGAGTAGCTGACCTGTCACTGACCCTACGAACTCTATAGGTGATTGATATAGAGCGCTGCGGAGCACTCTGTCCATATTTTCCACAAGCTCCAAGGGGTGGAAATAGTCTTAAGTGCTGGCGAAGCACTTTGCTGGGAGATTCGAAAACCCAATCGGGGTTATTGGCGGATTCTGTGCAGCGGGGGAGTAACGCAGGCGTTGCATCCGAAGCTGCAGGTGTTGGTCGTGCCCTTTGATGAGCCCAGTCCTGACCCAGAACCTGAGGGGTATCCTATCCTGACTGTCCTGAGCTGTACCTGCTCGCCTACTGGCATTCCGAATCCTTGAGGGTCCTTATTCCCGCCTATTCCCAAACTGACCCGTGGCCAGGGTTAGTCCTCATTCTGTCCTAGGCAATTATAAAGTGTGGGTGTCTGTCTAACTATGCTCTTACTTTTCCTTCTCTTAATAAAGCACCCTTGCCAGTGATATTTTCCTATCACCTTCTCTAAAGTGACTGTTATAAAATTGTTTATTAGTGATGTTCCACTCTTCCACCTACCTATAGGAGATTATCAAAACTGATTGCATATTTAGCTTGTTCCATTATCCCTTTCCCTTTAGTATGGTTGCTGTGAACTTAGTGAAGGTAGCTTAGAGTTAGTAATTAGAACACGAATATTGAGTTACCTTATTAGCCCTATTCATTCACCCTGCCTTAGTTTAAATTCTTGCTGATATAGCATGTTCCCTAATTCTCATACTCTGTAATGTTCCCTAGTAATCTATGGTACTTGCCTTACTCTATAGTTACATTTTTGCCTTGATCCTGATAATTGACGTTCTGATTTGTGTTTGCCTTTTTCTCATGGCATACTCATTCTAAACTTCTCTATATAAACTTTTAAAACTCCATCAGGTGTCTGTGGTCATTACATATCACCAAGTATTATTAAATGTACGGAATGTTTAAGGTATTCTACTCTTCTTAAGAATCTTACTGCCTGTCCACTGCTAGCTCCTGAATCCATCAGGAGTAATGTGCCTGTGGTAAGTCAGGTACATGAATAGTAAGTGGTGAGAGAGTCACCCCCTGAATTACTCATAGTAGCGTGTAAGAAAATCACCCGGTTCACGCAAACACAGTCATCGTATGCACGCCAGGGCCCAGTGCGTGGAAATTGGTAAACTAGTGACCCGGGTGAACTGCGCGCTCGATCAGTAATTTTCTGGTAGCAGAGCTATGGTTAGGACTAGTTAAGATAGGTAGATAAGATAGTAAATAAATAAACCGTAAAAATAAAAATGTGCTGCTAATACTTTCAATATTGATTGTAGTGCTTGAAATATTGTGCAAATGTTTTAAAAGAATTTTTTTGTTTAAATAATTTTGTATTGCTGCTATAAGTATTATATGTAATATTAACTGAATTGTACGTAAAGTGTTTTATGTTGTCTGAAATCCCCGGGGAATTGTATAGCGGGTGGTGAGTAGAATCCATCTCGCGCTGAGGTCGCTTGTCAGGAGGAAAAAAATTAGTGCATGGTTAGGTAGAACTGGAAGCGCTAATTAGGATCTTTTTGTATTTGAATAATTGATAGATACGAGTGCTTTGTATAAAACTTCCATTGTGATATCACCTAGTAAGGGTCACATACGGAAAGAGTAATAGGGTCTCCGAAGCTTGACTGGTAAGCAAAGTAGTCCGCTGGTGAAAGCCTGACTTAGTATATATCCCGGAAAGAAGTGGATAAGTCAGGAGAGTAGCAGGGTCTATATTGCTCGTGTGAGAGGTTAGGCAGAGAAGTCTACCCGAAGTGAATGAAAAGTAGACAGAAGTGGTTTACTTGTAGCGAAAGAAGAACTTTCTCTCTTTTTAGAACACTCAGACACAGCGGCAAACGTTACGTGTTGTTGACTAAGTTTAGCACTTGAACTTTAAGAAAAATTCAAAGTTTCGGTTACCTTGTGAAGGAGGGAGTCAGTCGGAAGGCTGCTCTGACGTCACTCCGTGCCGCGCTGGTATTGGTCAAGACAGCGGGCGTGTATTGAAGCTGAAATTGTAAGGGAGGGTTGAGTGCCGGAGCGTGAGACCGCGTCTCGCGAAAGGCCGCGCACCCATTGGACAAGGGCTTTTGTAATCACTGTGTTGATTGGTTGTCGCGAAATAAAAGTCGCGCTAGCATTGGAAGCATAAAGGTAAACAAAATTAATCAAGCCGAGTTAGAAGCTAGTCTGGAAAGGTGTATGTGGTATCCTGAGTTTATACCTAATCCACAGTACCTAGGTTTTCATAAGGAACAGATTTTACGAGGTAGACCGTGCATAATGTATGGAGTCAAGAGAAAACTATCATTTGCCGAAAAGATTAAAAACTATTTCAAGAAAGACAAGCCCATACGAACTAGGGAGGGTGTGATCATTCCACCTCCAAATACTCCCGCCTCCTTCATGATGCTTGATAAAGGGTATCATACCTGCGTATGGCTGGAGAATTGGGTAAAATATTCGGAAGATGATGGGATTTTAGCATTTCCCCTTGATGGTACATTCAATGGCAGAATCCTGTTTAATTTGAGAACCCGAATGAATGAATTGCATCCCCGATCTAGATTAACTCAATATGAAGCATTAGAGGAGTGGGAGATTAAAGCTCTAGAACGAGACAGACCCCGAATGGATAAGGGAGTGAGTAAGTGGTATCCAAAGGTCCAAAAAGAAACTAAAGAGAAAAAGATGCAACAGTGGAGACAGAATATGATGGTTGAGGGACTGTTTCCCATGTTTGGGGTACTCGAAGAGGGGAAAGGGAAGTGTACGGAGAAAAGCCGACACCTCATGGCTATGGGGGACTCCGAAGATGAGCACCTGGAAGATTTATTGATGAAAAACCCACCTCCCTATGTTGCGGAATCAGAATATTTGAGTTCACAAAACCCGTTTTCTAAATATCCTAGATGTAGGAGGGCCAGTGAGACAGATGTGACGGTACGGAAAGTAAAGCCAGTGATAGTGATGGTTTTTGCAGACGTAGCACCGCAGTCCCAAATTACCGACCTTTTGGGGAAGACCGACCAAGTTTGGTCCTTCCGACTGCCCCAAATATCTACCCTACGTTGGTACCCCAAGTGATGCATGACAATTCTGCAGAAAGGGTTTTGCGTGAGCGAGAAAAGGAAGCCCTGAACAAACAGCGAATTGATTTATTTCAGACCATAGCCCAGATGAATCCCAGTCCGGATTCATTGACTATAACAGTAACTATTGGTCCTGCTATACCTCTTTATGGGGATAGACTGATTAGCCCAAGAACTCCTATTATAACTCCAATTGTACCAAACCCTATTATTCCTCCCCCAAGAAAAGAGCCGCTCATAGTCGACGATCAAGAAAGTGAATGCGAGTCTGTGATCTCCTTGATGGATCTGCCTATTAGGGTACCTGGAACCAGTGTACCAAGGGCAAGAAATCAGGCTAGGACAAAAGAGGTCCTGATTGAAACCACTTCAGGGGTCAGGAGTGCCACTGTAGTTTCTCCAGAAGAATTGGATAGATGGACCAAATAGTTAGAAAAGGACACACCCCAACCGAAACCCTTAGAAATCTATAAATTAAGGATAGAAATAGAAGAATTAATGGCCGGTAATATAGGATTGGACAGGTTAAACTCCTTTAGTGAAGACGAGTTACTGTTTATCAGCAAAAACCTTACCCGGAACACTAGATTGCTCCATGAGAGATTAATGGACACTGCCGCTGACATGGAAATTGATGTTAGTCGCTCCAAAGTCCTTCAGAAATCTTACAGAGCAGACTTTTCTGACAAAGACTTAGAAAACATGAACGTGTCAGGAAAACAAACCCAAATAAAGGAATTACTGAAAATCCTACAGAAATGGGGAGATGTAGAAAAATGGAAAACCCGGTGGGCAAAGAAAAAGGAAGATAGTAGGGCTAAAACCCAGACTTCAGAATACGTACTAAAAGAAGTAGGGCCAGCAGAAAAATGATGTCCCATGAGAGAAGTACCTGGGGGAAAATATGTCCATGTCCCTTGGTCCAGACAAGATATTGTGTCATTTACGAATGACTTCCCAAAACTGCGAGAGAAACCAGTCGACTGGTACAGACAGGTCGAACGTTTCATAAAGGTCCAGAAATGTCTTCTGAAAGACCTGGATGGGTTTTTCGACATTGTGGTGCCTGTAGATTTGTGGACCGAATGCAAAATTGAAATTGATTGGCCCAGTGATGAATATGAGAGAGACTCCAAAACCGGAGCTCCCTCACCCGAAGTAATGAGGAAGTATGATCAAGTCCTACAATACCTGAAGAAAAAGGTGCCCGCAAAAGAAACCGATTGGACCCGGATAGATAGAACTACCCAAGAGCGCGATGAAACCGTCCACTCCTTTTATGAAAGGTTACTGCAGGTGTTCAAAACTTACAGTGGAATCGATAATGTGGACATGAAGGATATGACCCATTTCAGTTATCGATTCGTGTTAGGATTGAGGCCTGAAATATCTCAGTGGATTAGAGATAATAAAATCAGTTGGCAAGGTAAGCCAATAGATGATGTCCTCAAGTATGCCAAGTACTGCGAGGATGAGATAGAAAACAAGAAGAAAGCCCTTAAGGAGAAGGTCATGTGGGCACAAGTAAAATTGGCGGAACAACAAGAAAAACAGTTAAGTAAATTGAATAATAATAATGCACAAAATCCCACCGCTGGGGGAGGAGGGAAACCCCGGGTAAAAATGAGTCGGGAAGAGGCTATGAAGAAATTCCCCTGTCACGGGTGCGGTCAGATAGGGCATTGGAGAGACGAGTGTACACATTTGCTGGCTGGTAATGCCCCCGTAAATGGTTTAAATCCGCAGGTGCAGAAAGAGGGGACACGGAAGAACCAACCACAGGTAAAGCAGCCTCCGTTGCCTCACGCTCCTAGACAAAATTATAAAAATCAGGCTCAGCAGAATGAAAGGGTCGAAATATGGGAAGGAGAGAATGAGAGGAGTGCAGCAGCTTCACAGTTTTTGTTAAATGATTATTTCCTTTGTGATGATCAATACTGACGGGGCCTGAGGGGGGAGGACAAGGAGTGCGTACTTGGCGCCTCCTTACCGGTAGACCAGACAGGTCCATACATCAAAGGAAAGGTTGAGGGAAAGGAAGTCACCTTTCTATTGGACACTGGTGCTACCCGTTCCACTGTTAGAACTGTGGATGTTCCTAACCTACCCCTCTCGGGAGAAGCCATCCAAGTAGTGGGTGTTTCAAATCAAATAATCAGTACTCCAGTAACTGAACCCATGGAGATTTCCATTGGAAATTTCAAGGAGATGCACAGATTCGTGGTCTGTGACTCCAGTCCTGTGAACCTGCTAGGACGAGATTTGTTGTGCAAAATGAACTGCACCATCTTTTGCACACCAAATGGCGTCGAAATTCAGACCCCAGATGAAGATAGCCTGTACAATTTAATGTTACTAAAACCAGACACAGAAATTAAACTCCTGTCCATTAAAGACTTACCTGAAGAACTACAGCTAAAAGTGGTTCCTGAAGTGTGGGATTTCACTGGGAAAGATGTAGGCTTAATGGCAAATGTAGACCCAGTTAAAATAGCAATAAAATCAAATGCTGTTTACCCCAGAACAAGGCAATACAAAATGAGTGCAGAAGTAAAAGCGGGAGTTGCAATTGAAATAAACAGGTTGCTTGAAGCAAACATCATACAGGAGGTAATGAGCAGTCCCTGTAATTCGCCCATAATTCGAATTAAAAAGCCTAGCGGAAAGTACCGGGTAGTGCAGGACCTGCGCAAGGTAAACCAAATTGTTGTACCTTGCTGTCCCATTGTGCCCAACCCCGCAGTGATACTGTATCAGATTCCTTGGAATGCGGAATGTCATTGACTTGTGTCATGCATTCTTTTCCATCCCATTGCATCCCGAAAGCAAATTCCTTTTTAGTTTTGAATTTGACAGCCACGTCTATGTCTGGAATCGTGTCCCCCAGGGGTACACTGAAAGTCCATCGATTTTCAACCAGATCCTAAAGAAATGCCTTGAATCGTTAGTACTGCCAAAGGAGTCTGTTTTGGTACAGTACATAGATGACCTTCTGGTGGCGTCCAAAAGTCAAACAGACTGTGTCATTGATACCATTGCCTTGTTGAATCACCTAGGCAAGGGAGGACATAAAGTGTCGCCAGACAAATTACAGTGCTGTAAAAACTCAGTGAAATATCTGGGGCACCAGATAGAGAAAGGGATCCGGAAAGTTACTACAGAGAGGATCAAAATAATTTGAGCGATGGAACTACCCAGAACTCAGAAAGAAGTAAGAATGTTCCTAGGAGTTGTAGGGTACTGCAGGCAATGGATTGTAGGATTCGCAGCTCTAGCCAAACCCTTGATAAAAATGACCAAGAAGGGAGTGGAAGATCCAGTTAGTTGGGATGATGAAAGCATGAACGCTTGGGTAAAATTGCGAAATTGCCTGTGCTCAGCCCCTGCCTTAGGAATGCCTGATTATTCCAAAAACTTCGAACTCTTCTGCGATACAAGAGACAATTGTGCACTCTCAGTCCTAACACAGGAACATGGACTGACTAGGCGTCCAGTGGCCTACTTTTCGGCCACGCTGGATCCAGTGGCTGCTGGATTACCCGGATGCCTGAAAGCAGTAGCTGCTACGTGTGCAAGTCTAGAACAGAGTGAAAACATTGTTATGGGACATCCTGTCACTGTATATGTTCCACATTCTGTTGTGATCTTACTGACCCGAACCAAGACCCAGTATCTCACCCCTAGTCGGCTGACTAAGTATGAGAGAATTCTAATAGGTGCTGAGAATGTAATCATCTCCAGGTGTAATATTTTGAACCCTGCAACACTGTTGCCCATTCCCATAGATATTGAAGAAGATGAAATTGAGCATAACTGCATGGATCTAACTGAATTTAGCACCAAGCCACGTCCTGATATCAAAGAAGTAGCCTTGCTTGATGAGGATCTAATGACGTTTGTGGATGGCTCATGTTTAAGACATGAGGATGGAGGTCTGAGTGCTGCCTATGCTGTGGTCACATTGGAGACCATCTTGGAAGCATCTTACCTGTGCGATGTAAAATCTGCACAGGTAGCAGAATTAATCGCACTGACAAAAGCTTGTAAACTGGGAAAAGGAAAAATGATAACTGTTTATACTGACAGCCAGTACTGTTATGGGGTTGTTCATGACTTCGGCCAACTATGGTTACAAAGAGAATTCATGACTTCCTCAGGTACCCCTATCAGAAATGGAAAGGTGGTACAGAACCTACTGGAAGCGATCCAATTACCCCAAGAATTGGCTGTGGTCAAGTGTGCGGCTCACAGATCTGGAAATGATGATGTGACAGCCGAAAACCGATACGCTGACCAAATTGCCCCATACTGCTCCCGATATAAGATGTCCCTCAAAATCAAATTATGGGGAGGTGGAAGCAGCTGCCAACTTATGACGTTTGAAAGTGTGTCAACCTGGGAGGAATTGAGAGACATGCAACAGGCAACAGAACAAGAAGAAAAAGACAGGTGGGAAAGGGATGAATGTACACCGAGAGATGAGGATGGTGTCATGGTTTACAAAACTGGTGTGCCTGTATTACCAGACAGTCTAGTAGCCCCAATGGCTAGGATTATACATGAGGACACACATATTGGGAGAGATGCTATGTGCCGCATGTTTAACAAGGTATTCCGTAACTCAAAATTCAGGAACACTGCAGAAAAACTTTGCCAAAGGTGCTTAGTGTGTCAGCAATTCAACGCAGGAAAAAGGACAGTAGTGGAACAAAGTACGATTGGAAAGGCAGAAGGCCCCTTTATCAGGATGCAGGCGGACTTTATCCAGTTGCCCATGTGCAAAGGATACAGATACGTCCTGGTCATAGTTTGCCTATTCTCTAGATGGGTGGAGGCCTACCCAGCAAAGAAAAATGATGCCATAACTGTAGCCAAACTATTACTTAGAGAGCTGATACCTAGATTTGGAATTCCAGAGACTATTGAAACAGACCAAGGTGGGCATTTTTCTAATGAAATCCTCAAGGAACTCTGTGAAGCATTTAAAATGGAGCAAAGGTTGCACTGTGCATATCATCCAGAGGCTTCTGGAATAGTTGAACAAGTGAATGGCACCATCAAGTCCAGACTGGCAAAAGTGTGTGATTCCACCAAAATGAACTGGATAGAAGCTTTGCCCCTTGTGCTGATGAGTTTGAGAAGTGTTCCGAACCGAAAAACAGGCCTAAGTCCCCATGAAGTACTAATGGGAAGAGTAATGCGACAGGCATGGGTACCTGGACACAAACTGCTAAGTATTTCTGATGATTTAGTGCTAGAATACTGCAGGCAGCTGGGTGACCAAGTGCGTTCTATCTCTCACCAGATTGGAGAGACTGCTGTTGAATGGCCTACATCTCCAGCACATAACTTGAGACCTGGTGATTGGGTGGTGTTAAAGAAACACACCCGGAAGAGTTGCCTCAAACCAAAGTGGGGAAAGCCGAGGCAAGTGATCCTTGTAACCACAACTGCTGTAAAGTGTGCGGGCGTGCCGAAGTGGATTCATGCCAGCCATACGAAGCCAGTGACAGGAGAAAACACGACTGAAGCTGAAGGTAGCGCAGCTGAGGAGACTCCAGAAGAGAGTCCAGATCCCGCTGACATCGAACTACCGAGCTCAAGTCAAGACGTTGAGTGGTTCTCTGCCGACGACCAAGTTCTTGATCCAATAAGAACCCAAAAGTATTCTTACCTAGATAGTGAGTGGGATAGTGAAGGTGAGACAGAATTAGAGGACGAAGGTCAGGTCATCGAAACTCACAACAAACCTGATCAGGAAATAGGCCAAGTAGGGACAGACCAAGTTATCGACACTCCTCCGGAAACTTCAGAAACTGGAAAGGGACAGATAGTGGTAAAAGCTGAAGTTCATGTGGAAGAAAATCAAGGGATCGAAGTGCATGAACAGGAACAGATAGAAATAGACGAACGTGTTCAGAAAACAGAGTCCAGATCACCTGAGAATAAAGATCAAATACAAAGTAGACCTGAACAAGGCCAGCTTAGAGACCAGGCAGAAGAAACTTATGAAAGACCTGGAACTAGTCAGACAGGAAGGGAAATAGACACTGCCGAAACAAGAGTACCACAACGAAGCGAAAACAAAAGAGTTCACGAGGAAGGTCAAGTTTCCTCGACCACTAAAAGCCACAAGAAACAGAGTGAACCCCGATACATAAAAAGACTGAGACTAAGAATAAAGACCGTTGAAGAAAAACTTGCAGATCGAAAAAGGGCTGCCAGTGAAAGGAAAGATGCCCGAGTCCAGTCCAACCGACGAAGCTCACGAGTAAAGAAACAAAACAAATTGTATCGGAGCCCTGAATGGACTTACTTGGTGTTGGAAGAAATTGACGAACCCAACAACAGTGGCAAAAGTGACGAAGAGTCAATTACTGATCGGAGCTCTGACGAAGACCCTCTGTGAGGCAAGCCTGAGTAAGCCTCTGGTATAAAGAAACAAAGAGGGGTTGGAAAACCACCTGTAAGCCACAATGTCTGATTCAAGTGTAAATGGAAGATCCAAATTTAGTTGTTGTAAAACCTGCTGTAAAGTATGTATTTGTAGTATAGCTGTACTGATAATAATATGGATAGGACTAACAGTTTTTATACCTTTTATGATAAGTAAAGACCCTAACTTGTACCCCACTAACCCAGAGACTCTAGACACAGAAACTCTACCGACTGAAGAAACACCACAAAGTGTAGAAAGACGTGACAACTCTGCTGTACTGAAACAAAAACGGACGGACTTAGATGCATCAGATGAGGGTGGACTACATTTTCACAAGATGAAAAACAGAACTCAATTAAATGTCTTCGCTAATCTTTTAGTGCACTATGTAGAAGCTATGGAAATAGAAGATTGTTACGTATGCATGAAGCTACCTACTTCTGTAGCTGAAAGCGTGACATATCACCATTTACCCCTGACCTACGGAATTTCCTGTAGTATATTAGCAAGCTTATTCTATAGAAGCACTTTACAGTACTATTACTCAAACACTGACGTAATCTTTTCAGAACTTCCTGTTCGAGGAAACCTGAACATTGTACATATTAGAAGCGAGGTAACCCGTTATATGGGAGAATATTTCCTGACCATAGGTGACATAGACTTAAATGAAGCTAGAGAAAATAATCTGACCTGTTCCTTGCAAGAGCAGGAAAAGATGTTTCTGAAGATGGCAGAAAGAAGGAGGGAGAAATTTCAGAAAAAGGCCAATGATGAAAAAGATAGAATCCCTAGATGGGCAGAGAATATGGAAAGCACCTCAGAAGGCGAAGCTAGTCCTGCATTGTTGCTGGATTTTGAACGGAAAGGGAAACTCTGTCTTCATAGAGAAAAGACTAGTTATTATAACAATGTATTCATCCGTTCCAGCGAGGGTGAACATAATTACAAGGTAATTGGAGGTTGGGGTTTCAAAAATGGGTCGGAACCTGTGTTTCCCGGAATTTATTATATATGTGGAAACAAGGCTTATTTCAAATTGCCGGATCCCTGGTATGGAAGCTGCTATTTTGGCATTGTTTTCCCGGAGATATACCATGTGAACAATGCTGCTGGAAGCAATGAAGATACTAATGGGTTAGCGCGTAGTAAACGTGAAAGTGTAGGAGAAATAATAGGTGATATTTTTAGTGCACTGATACCTGGAATGGGGGCAGTTCTAAATACTCACCGTATCTGCAAATTGTCTACAGTAGTAGATCGGTTATCAACTGACACTGCTGCTGGATTCCTGCTGGTCAATACTGAAATGGTTGCGATCAGATCAATGGTTTTACAGAATCGCCTTGCTCTTGACACCTTATTGGCAAAAGAGGGCGGGGTCTGCAGGATGCTGAAGGCGCAACATTGTTGCACCTACATACCTGACAAAAGTGTCGAAATTAAGAAATATGTGAGAAACATAACTAATTTGGAAAAGGAACTCAAACCATTGGAGGTTGATAGTGCCTGGACGAGACTGACTGATGGTCTCTCCTCTGTAGGTAGTTGGTTCTCTAACTTGGGTAAAAATCTTTTATGGAAAATACTGATGCCAATAGCCGGAATAGGTGTGGTTGTACTGATTATATTTATCTGCTGCAAATGTCAAAAATGCAGAAAGAAATATACAGTGAACAAAAGAGGAGTGAAGAGAAATGTTGATGAGCTAGAATTAGAAGAATTGAAAAACAAAATTTACAAGAGAGCTAAAAACTCTCACCCTAACAAGGATGCGGGGAGAAAGCTCAACAACAAGTTTGTGGAGATTGAAATGAATGATATGCAAGAATAAATGTTGGCATCTGTTTCCATTTATAGTGATGATAGTAAATATCATCAAAGAGGGGATTGATGGAGCAAGGATTCGCATGTAAAGCGACTTGCTCTCATTCATGAACCTTGTCTAACCTTTAATAAGCATTAACCAATCCTGTCCGTGTTAATTTTCACTTTTTCCAATACACGCGGGTGCCCGAGAGAAGCTCGCATCTATGTTTATTAATTATAATGATGCTTGCACTACTGAATGGCCGCTTCGCAGAAATCCAATCTGCGCATGCGTCGGTCATACCCACGTGATGTGACGCACTCGCAATTTGGAGGGATGTTTTCGCTCATGCGCATTGTTGCTAAATATGGCCGCTTGTCTTTAACCATGCTCTCTGCTAGCTCATGCTGCTTTTGCATATCTGTCTTTCCCGCATTAACCCTTAATGCTATAGATATTACAAAGTAAGGGGGGTAGTGAAGCTTTTTCATGGTATACAGTGTATTCATTTTTTCTTTGTTTCTAATTTGTTTTCGCTTACTTTTCATGTACCGCGTATTTGGGGCCTGAGAGTGGGGAGCGACGCCATCTTTGAAGTCTCCCCCAACTCTGTCATGTGATGAGGGAAAAGCCGAACCGCGCAGAAGCAAAACCAAGCCAGCTGGCTCCTGAAGCTGAGATGCGCCTGAGAAAATCTTCCATGCACTGGGAAGAAAATTCGGCTGTACCTAAACTGATACAAATGTATAATCTTGTGTGTGTTCTATTGTTTACACCTTTTCCATACCCTGGGAACTGGAATGCAAGGGGTGGGTACTGAAAAATAAATATTAATTGTGGGAACACAGAATTTAGGAGGTAACAATGACCTAACCACCTCTCCTGACCAATCATAAATCGGGACCTTGTCACTTGCAGCATTTGTGGGTGGTCTAGGGGTCCCAAAACAGTATAACTAGCCTAGTTTAGCTTAGAGAAATTGTCCGACTTGTCCGAGTAGCTGACCTGTCACTGACCCTACGAACTCTATAGGTGATTGATATAGAGCGCTGCGGAGCACTCTGTCCATATTTTCCACAAGCTCCAAGGGGTGGACATAGTCTTAAGTGCTGGCGAAGCACTTTGCTGGGAGATTCGAAAACCCAATCGGGGTTATTGGCGGATTCTGTGCAGCGGGGGAGTAACGCAGGCGTTGCATCCGAAGCTGCAGGTGTTGGTCGTGCCCTTTGATGAGCCCAGTCCTGACCCAGAACCTGAGGGGTATCCTGTCCTGACTGTCCTGAGCTGTACCTGCTCACCTCCTCGAGGGTCCCTATTCCCGCCTATTCCCAAACTGACCCGTGGCCAGGGTTAATCCTCATTCTGTCCTAGGTAATTATAAAGTGTGGGTGTCTGTCTAACTATACTCTTACTTTTCCTTCTCTTAATAAAGCACCCTTGCCAGTGATATATCACCTTCTCTAAAGTGACTGTTATAAAATTGTTTATTAGTGATGTTCCACTCTTCCCCCTACCTATAGGAGATTATCAAAACTGATTGCATATTTAGCTTGTTCCATTATCCCTTTCCCTTTAGTATGGTTGCTGTGAACTTAGTGAAGGTAGCTTAGAGTTAGTAATTAGAACACGAATATTGAGTGCCCTTATTAGCCCTATTCATTCACCCTGCCTTAGTTTAAATTCTTGCTGATATAGCATGTTCCCTAATTCTCATACTCTGTAATGTTCCCTAGTACTCTATGGTACTTGCCTTACTCTATAGTTACATTTTTGCCTTGATCCTGATTATTGACGTTCTGATTTGTGTTTGCCTTTTTCTCATGGCATACTCATTCTAAACTTCTCTATATAAACTTTTAAAACTCCATCAGGTGTCTGTGGTCATTACATATCACCAAGTATTATTAAATGTACGGAATGTTTAAGGTATTCTACTCTTCTTAAGAATCTTACTGCCTGTCCACTGCTAGCTCCTGAATCCATCAGGAGTAATGTGCCTGTGGTAAGTCAGGTACATGAATAGTGAGTGGTGAGAGAGTCACCCCCTGAATTACTCATAGTAGCGTGTAAGAAAATCACCCGGTTCACGCAAACACAGTCATCGTATGCACGCCAGGGCCCAGTGCGTGGAAATTGGTAAACTAGTGACCCGGGTGAACTGCGCGCTCTATCAGGCGCACTGAGACCGTGCCCGAAGAAGTTGATAACCCGCCTGTGTATGGTGGCCTGGAGAGTTCATTCTAAGGAAACTGAGCCTTCTAAGTAAGAAAGTAGGTGCTGTCAGTTGAAAACAGTACAAAATGGGGTGGTGATGGACGGAGAATCTGAACCAATCAAACGCTCACACCCAGTCAACAGATCTGGGTTTAATCCATCACCGTTCTTTAGCCCACTCTGCCATCCCAGTTCAGACTTGGCCATATGCAAATCAGTCTGACCCTGTGCCTCAGGGGAACAGTCTAGCCGGAACTGCAAGGCCATGCCTTCCCTGGACCGGAAACAAGCTTCGTAGGACCGGTTTCTGGCATTACAGCCGTCTTCAGCCCGGCTTGCTTGAATCCAGTGGCAAAGTGAGCAAGGGACTCACGTCAGAACATACCCTGCCAACTTATGGCGAACAAAGCGGTACAAAAGGGGGTGGTGATGGACGGAGCATCTGAATCAATCAAACACTCACATCCAGTCAACAGATCTGGGTTTAATCCATCACCGTTCTTTAGCCCACTCTGCCATCCCAGTTCAGAGTGCTTGGTTGGTTCAGGTGCTCCGTCCATCACCACCCCCTTTTGTACCGTCAGTTGAAAGCAGCAGGACTTGACAAAGACAATTGAAAAGGGGCAGGAGCTCTGGCTATCAGCAATGCAGCTTGAGCCCTGGGCTTAGCGGATGCGGTACCAGCATTACATGTCACGTGTAGACACCATCACCAGGTCTATCAACAAGCTCGGAAATCCTACAGCAAGCCTGGCAAGGCGTGTGTTAGTGCAGGTTTCATCTGCATTAGAAAACCTTCAAATACACAACCTGTGCCTCCCCAATATTCCCCCCACCACCTGAGAGCAAGGAGGGGTCCAGCTTCAGTGGCAGTTCTGTCCAGGAGCCATGGCCAAACAGGCGTGCACACCGCAATACCTCTGGGTCTGACACAGTGGCTGTCCCAGGACCTAGTGCGGCTGAAAAAACACCCAACCCAACAGGACAAAAAAAGTGACTCCCTCATAACTCAGTGTTATGAGTTGCCTTTGTTTGTTCAGCACATATTTTGATCTGTTACATTTTTGTTTCTCATGTCGCGTTAGCCACCTGAATAAAAGGTGTTCACTCAGATGTGCACCAAGCACTGTCCCATGTGTGATGTTTCATTTCCATGATGTCATGTTATCCTTTACCTCAAAAATAGTTATTTGTTATCTCTGTACATATTGCACGGCCTTCAGCCGAATGGGTACTCTCCTGCTGCCCATGTAGTGGCTGTAGGTCATCGTGTGAGTCATCGTCGGAGTCAGACTCAATGTTGATGTCATGCAGATCCCTCCCCGTTGCAATGCTGTGCAGGATGGTACAGGTTGCTATGATTTTGCAGCATGTGGCTGGCCTGTAGAGAAGTGCCCCGCCGGCCTTCAGGATGACAGGGAAGCGGGACTTTAGGATGCCAAATGGCCGCTCAATGAGTAAGTGTGTTGTTTTGCGTGCCCTGTTGTATCGTCTCTCATTTGGTGTCCTCGGAGTCAGGTAAGGTGTTAGGAGCCAGGACCTTATGGTATATGCACTGTCACCTAAAGAGCATGAGATGGGAAACTATAGGTCACAACACACATGCTCCTGGCTAGTGCATTCATTGAGTTTGTGAGTCTCTTACCATCTCCAAATTCCTCCAGTGCCAGTTGGTTGTGTATTCCACTGTGGTGGAAAATGAAGGAGTTGTGGGTGCTGCCTGGGTATCTGGCCACAAGGTCTGTGAAGATACAGTAGGAGACATACACCCCTGCACATTCAATGAGTGTGAGCTCTCCCTGTTGCTGTAGATATATTCTGCAGCTGAAGGTGGGCATTTGGTAACATGTGTGCCACCGACACAGCCATAGACATTGGGGAACTGCGCTACCCTCTAGAAATGCAATTTTATGTGCTGCAATGATTGGGAGGTATGAGGGAAATATATGTATTGGTTTTGCTTTCAACGATTATGCCCAAGGAACTTGTGGAAGAACTTGGATATGGCACTTTGTGACACCCCCTGCCACTGCTAAGGCTGTCTGGTTATCTCCGATGCTAGAAAGTGTAGGTAACATAATAACTACGCATGGGGAGGTATAGTGTTGCTCCTAAGTGTTGGGGCCTGTAGCTGGGGTTGCAGTACTTCTATCAAATTAAGTAAGACCTGACAACTTAGGGCCCGATTCACAGAATGGGGCCGATTCACAGAAATAACTTAAGACAAAATCCTAAACTTACTACATTTGGTATTCACAGAAGTTAGGATTTTGTCTTAAGTTTGTCTTAAGACAGATTTAAGAAAGACTTAAGACAGACTTGAGACAAAATCCAAACTTAAGTCTGTCTTAAGTTTGTTTTAAGACAAACTTAAGAAAAAATCCTAACTTCTGTGAATACCAAAAATAGAAGGGTGCTATGGCAGACTGTGTCGAAGGCTGCGGAGAGGTCGAGGAGGGTGAGGGCGACTGTGTCTCCATTGTCCAGTAGAGTTCGAATGTCATCTGTTGCTGCGATGAGGGCGGTCTCAGTGCTGTGTTTTGCTCGGAAGCCGGACTGTGAGGAGTCGAGGGATTTGTTGGCTTCGAGGAAGGCGGCGAGCTGGTTGTTGACAGCTTTCTCGATGACTTTGGCCGGGAATGGAAGGAGCGAGATGGGGCGGTAGTTTTTGAGTTCGGTGGGGTCCGCTGTGGGTTTTTTCAGAAGGGCGCTGAGTTCAGCGTGTTTTTCAGCTTTCCGGGAAGGTGGCGGAGTTGAAGGAGCAGTTGATGACGTCTCGGAGGTGCGGTGCTATGATGGAGTCTGCTTTGTTGAAGATGTGGTGAGGGCATGGGTCTGTGGGGGATCCTGAGTGGATGGAGTTCATCAGGCGGATGGTGTCCTCAGTGGAGATTGGGTTCCAGTCATTAAGGATGTTCGAGGGGGGTGAAGGTTCAGCAGATGGTTGGGTGGGTTGGTCTCCGGGTTGGTTGTCAAAGCTGTTGTGGATGTCTGCAATTTTGTTGTGGAAGAATGAGGCTAGGGAGTCGCAAAGGGCTTGAGAGGGGGTGATGTCGTTAGAGTTGGCCGAGGGATTGGTAAATTCCTTGACGATGTTGAAAAGTTCCTTGCTGTTGTGGGCGTTGTTATCTAGTCGGTCCTTGAAGGCGGTTTTCTTGGCCTTTCGGATCAGTTGGTGGTGTATACGGGTGGCGTTTTTGAAGGCGTCCTTGGTGCTGGTGGTTGGGTCTTTTTTCCAGGCCTTCTCAAGGGAGCGGCAGAGTTTCTTGGATTTCTTAAGATCATCGTTGGACCAGGAGGCCTTCTTGCTGCCAAGTTTGCTTTGTCGTTTTTTCAGTGGTGCAAGGATGTCGGCGCTGTTGGATAACCATAGGGTGAGGTTGGTGGCGGCTTGGTCGGGGTACATTCTGCATCTATCCTTTTTAGTCACTCTTTCATGAATCTCATCTTCCTGTTTGCTAATGTATCTATACCTTTTCGAAAATTATCTCACTATTTCATAAAAGAATACATTTAGGTTTCCGGGAGTACATGAAGCAAAATGTCTTTCATTTCTCTCACAATTTGGTTAGCATTTAAATGTCAATGTAGATGGGGTAATCTTTTACACGAATTGGTAATCCATGAAGTGAAGTTACCTCACTATTCCAACATTTCACCTATAGAATGCAGAAGTATCTCAGAAAATATTGATTCCACACTGATTTTTATAGATCACATCCTGAATGTGTTGGTAGCATGTTCCATTAGATTTGGCCTGTTGAATGTGTTCCTGGAAATACCCATTGTACAATTGCATCTCCATTCCAGATGTTTCCAGTTAGGGCAGGAAGGAGCTCCTATTCCTGCCTAAATTGGGAATTTCTAGTCACTTAAAATAAATGCAAATGACCATAGCTCTAGCATACATTAGTCAGACTAGAAAATTATTAACCTTCAGTTATTCTGGGATGAGAGCAAGAGGGAAATGAATGCTGCTCTTTTTGTCTTCACTCTGCTTTTCATACTTAGTAAAGTTGATTGTTTAATATGGTATTGGCAAAAACAGTGGCACCTGTTTACTACAGTGATGAAGCTTGTTATAGGCGAAGTAGAGAGGACAGGTTAGAAGATTTCTGCCTGCTGCCTTGTGCTTCTTTGAACATCAATGAGCATCTCTGCCCGGACCTGCTCTGGATATGATGGCAAGTTGTGAGTGTGATGAGTGAATGAGTATGAAGGAAATAGATATTAATTAGCTGGCCACTCAAGTATAAGCAAATGGAAGAGGTGTGGCGCCGTGGCTAGGGCGACTGACTCTGGAATCTGGGGATCACGGTTCGATCCTTGGCACCAGCGGCAGATTAGCCCAGCACCATGTGACTCTGGGCAATAGCTCGCTTAATCTTGCCGACGGCCCGCAGTGCCTAGAGACCCTTATGGTTGATTGTGCGCTTTACAAATGTGGATAATTATTATTAAGTTTACTCTAAGTGGTTAGTTCCTTCCTTTCAAATAATGGTGTTCACCACACCACACCTTTCTCGCGAAAAAATCTTCTCTGAACTCCTATCTGGGCTTTGAACTTAACATCTAAGAAACAATATTCCTTATATCACCAAGAAACATCATATCACTGTAGTCATGGTCTTATCCCAGTTTCAACTGCATTAAGTAAACACTATTTATTTTGGGTTGTCAAGCAAACATTTTAGAAGCCTCCCATAGTTACAAAACACTGTGACTCAGCTTATGTGGTTCAAAGCGCAGGAATCGCACAACCCAATTGTCAGACATTTCCACTGGCTTTCGGTCAAGAAAAGAGTGCATTCTAAGGTTTTAGTGGTGGTGGTGCACCACCATTTTTTGCATCTAAATTTAAACTGTGGGGCAGATTCACAAGCACCCTGCGAAACATTTACGCCGCCGTTGCATCTCTTCTGTGACGCAGCGGTGGCGTAAACCATGCACCATGTTGCACCTTATTTACGTAACGCATCTAAGGAGATGTGTCACGTTGTAAAGCCCTGCGCCGCATTAAACATGCTTCAGGTTTAATGTATGCAGGGTGGGCGTTCCGCCGGAAAAAGCCTTGGAAAAGTGACACAGTGAAATGTCCAAGATTTCACGGAGTCACTTTTACGGCGCTGCTGGGTCAAAACTCTGCACCTGCTTGAAGCAGGCGTAAGGTGTGACGCGGCATGTTATGTATGGGAAGCCCCTGAGCATTGCTGTAGCCGCTTTGCACTTGAGACACAACTCCAGCAATGTGCCGCCCTTACGCCATCAGATGCGTCACACATCTGTTTATCCTTGCGACAATGTGGCGCATTTGTGGTGGCGCAAGGGTAAACTTGCGTGGCGCATCTTACCTGGCGCATCCCTGCTGATATGCAGGTATGCCCCAGTCCTTGTAAATCTTCACCTATATGTTTCGTAATGTACACTTTGTTCTGCAAGCCACCTGCAATTGGACATCCTAAATACAAAAACAGCCTCTTTTAGGCTAGGTTTTCTTTCTGAAGATGTGATCACTATCTTCACTCCTAGAGTTTTGAAAAAAGCTAATAACCGTGCCATTTAACCAACAAAATTTGTCTTTATTAGACAGTCTGAACTTAGATTGTATGATTGTCTCCTACATGTTCATTAAGCGTTGATAAACATACACTTTACAAATATCAATAATGTAATATAGCATATCAGGTTAGAGCAAGTAGCGCTGATGACCATCCTCAAGGGGCATAAAAGATTATGGGCCAAATTAATGGCCGGTATTCGTTCATTACTAACCACAAAAACAAGTGTGGTGCCAGTGGAACCATGCCCTGTTTATATTAAGGATAGGTCACTGGTGCATTCATGTATTCCCAGTATGTACTACGGGCAGATGCTAAATGAGATGAGGGACATTTCCTTGTTGCTATCTACAGTGCTCTTCTGCCATTTTGTGGGTTATTCTCAGCCTCATAAATACCTCTAATAACATTTATTAGGTAACCTGTGCGTTTAGATCATTTTGACCAATGGAGCTCACATGTTTTTCTCCACACAGGCCATGGAAGCATGCAAGGACGCTGGTCTTGTGAAGTCCATTGGTGTGTCCAACTTTAACCGCAGGCAATTGGAGCTGATCCTTAATAAACCAGGGCTCAAATACAAACCTGTCTGCAACCAGGTAAGAAATTAATTCCTATTGGCTACTATTAGGCACTACATTATAATTATAAACAGGTGTTCAAGCATGTGTCACCTTAGATACACACGATTTTCATACTCCTGCCAACTTGTGTTGGGTCCGGAAGTGTGCAAGTTGTTTTTCTTCGAAGTAGTCTTTTGAGTGATAAGGCAGAAGACTCCTCCTCTTGGTAATAATGTGCATGCGTATCATCTCCATTGTTAGATTGTTTTTCTTTCCACTGTCCGGTTTAGAGGTGTCTGCCTGCGCTGGGGGTTGAGACCGTTGAGGTGCTCTATTTGGTTTGTGCTCACCCTCGTCCTCTTCGATATCGTTTTCAATCATGTATCCCATCTTGCGTATCGAGATACAGAAAACGCTATCGCTCATCAAATCAACGTGCTTCAACCCTGGCCCTCAAGGGCCTCGCCCTACGAAGCCTCCATTTTCAATGTACACCAGGTTCACCCGAGGATGGTCTGCTGGTCATGGAACGGATGCCTTTCTGCTTCTGCCTGCATTGCCCACAAAAAATATTCCTGGATGATCCGCCTCCAATCTATAACCTTTGAATATCACCGTAACACAGGAAAGAGGGTTGAAAGGCATGTCAATCTTTCCTGTCTAAAAGACTCTTTGGGACTGTCGGGCACATAGAAGTTAAATGCTGTGGAGCAGCTTTGAAGACACTCCTGACATCTTCAGATATCAAGATGTTGAGGAGGATGAACATCTGTGACTGAGGAAGAAGAGTTCTCCTTTGAGCACAATTTTGGCTCCGACCTCGATACGGAGGTCGGAGCCAAGCTCCGACCTCCGTATCCAGCTTAACAGTCCGTGAGTATGGTAACCCCTGTCCCACAATCTGTCTCGAACAACCTAAGAGACAAACGTTCCCTACCCAACAAAAGGCCATTCGGCCATCACAGCACTGAAAGACTAATTCAGATGCCCTGCCCTCGAGCTCGGCACCGAAACACCAGTGGAAGCCATTGACATCATCCATTTCGGTGCTGAGTCAATATTCAGTACCAAGCTGACCAGCCCTATCTTCGGCTCCGATCGGACCTTTGGTGCCAAAACAGAAACATACCTCTTGTCTGAAATCTTTGAAACTAACTCCAAAATCTGATCCTGGCAAACCTGTGGAACCTGTTCTCCCCAAAAATCTGGGGTGCTTATTTACAAGAAACTGATGCATCTGTAGATGCATTAGTTTCCCTGTGCCTGTGTGCTAAACCCTTGCGCCACCATGGATGCGCCAAATTTACAATACAAGGCACCATGGCTTAAGGATTGACAGATGTGTCAGAAATATTGACACATCTGTCGGTGCAAAAGTCACGCATTGCTGGAGTCGTGCTCCAAGCAGGTGTAGGGAATTGACGCAGTGGCGTCCTAGAAGTGGCGCAGTGAAATCTTGTAGATTTCACTGGGTCACTTCTACGAGGCTTTCCCGTGGGTGAATTCCCACCCTGCATACATTATACCTGACCCAGGTATAATGTGGCACAAGGCTTTACAAGGTGACGCATCTCCCTAGATGCATCACGTTGTAAATGGGCCGTAATGTGGAGCATTGTTTATGCCGCAGCTGCGTCACAAAAATTGATGCAACGGCGGCGCAAAAGTATCGCAAGGGGCTTGAAAATCTGCCCCTGTTGGCTTGCCAAAAGGCGATACACATCAAGCTCCACAAAGGGCGTGTTCTTGCCAGACCTTCGGTTCTGGCTCCACCACCACTGAAGAGACGAGACGCGCATACGCGGGCGCCCGCACATGCGCAGTGTTCATTATTAAGTCAATATGGAGGAAGATGACAGCCCTGGGACGCCGCAGCTCAGGTAAGGCGTTTACTACTTTCTATTGTGTTTTTTAAGCTTGTAAATAGTTGTTAATAGGGCGGGTGGAAGGTGCAGGGGCTGGTCACCTCCACCCGCCGTGAAAAGTGCAGAGTTTTGCCTACTGCGTCTACTTTGCGGAGCGTGGAATGGGCAAAACTCTGCACACTCCGCAGGCAGAGCAGAGCTCTCCGCCTACCCTTAGGTAGCAGCTCAATCCGCCAACCGTTGGTGTATTTGTCAACTCAATGGGTTTGCTTGCAAGGTATGTTTGTACCCACTTCGACGATATTATGGAACTCCTCCAGTATCTCACAGAGGAGCACCGGAAAATGGGTCAGGAGCTTCCATCTGAAGGAAAGCTCAACTCCACTTCTCTATCTGTTGTGCCTTAGATTCAGCAGATTTGCTAGAGGAATCAATACCCGTATCTTGCCTGGTTCTGCATACCTGGCTTTAAGCCAGAAGCCCAAGAAAGTCTGTTGAATGTCCCTTTAAAAAAAGAACATCTTATTGGACCCCAGGTTGACCTGGCACTAGGAAAAAAGAAAAAGGATAGAGACTGCCAAGTCTATCAATCAATCAATCAAGGACATTTATAGAGCGCACTACCTACCCGTAGGGTCTCGAGGCTCTGGGGGGGAGGTGCCGCTACTGCTCGAACAGCCAGGTCTTGAGCTTCTTCCTGAAGGAGAGGTGGTCTTGGGTCAGGCGCAGGTCGGCCGGGAGGGAGTTCCAGGTCTTGGCGGCCAGGTAGGAGAAGGACCTTCCTCCTGTGGTGGCTCTGCGGATGCGTGGGACGGCGGCGAGGGCGTGGCTGGCGGATCGGAGGTGGCGTTTGGGAGCGTAGAAGTTGATTCGGTTGTTGAGGTAGCTCGGGCCTTGGTCGTGGAGAGCTTTTTGTGCGTGGGTAAGGAGGCGGAAGGTGATTCTCTTGTTGACCGGGAGCCAGTGCAGGTCTCTTAGGTGTCCGGAGATGTGGCTGTGTCGTGGGATGTCGAGGATGAGTCTGGCTGAGGTGTTCTGGATGCGCTGGAGTCTCTTCTGGATCTTGGCGGTGGTTCCGGCGTAGAGTGCGTTGCCGTAGTCCAGTCGGCTGGTGACGAGGGCCTGGGTGACGGTCTTCCTGGTCTCTGTGGGGATCCACCAGAAGATCTTCCGAAGCATGCGCAGGATGTTGAAGCACGACGAGGAGACGGCGTTGACTTGCCTGGTCATGGAGAGGGAGGAGTCCAGGATGAAACCCAGGTTGCGTGCGTGGTCCGTTGGTTTGGGTGCGGTGCCCAGGGCGGGGGGCCACCAGGAGTCGTCCCAGGCGGAGGGTGAGGAGCCCAGGATGAGGACCTCCGTCTTATCTGTGTTCAGCTTCAGGCGGCTTGTCGTCATCCACTCGGCTACTTCTCTCATCCCTTCGTGCAGGTTGGCTCTGGCGGCGGCGGGGTCGTTGGTCAGGGAGAGGATCAGCTGGGTGTCGTCGGCGTAGGGGATTATGTTGAGGTTGTGTTGGCGTGCGATGGCCACGAGGGGGCTCATGTAGACGTTGAAGAGAGTCGGGCTCAGTGAGGATCCTTGAGGGACGCCGCAGATGACTTTGGTGGCCTCTGACTTGTACGGTGGTAGGCGGACTCTTTGTGTTCTTCCGTCGAGAAAGGATACGATCCATTCCAGCGCCTTCTCCTGGATTCCGACGTTGCTGAGGCGCTGCACTAGGGTGCGGTGGCAGACCGTGTCGAAAGCCGCGGAGAGGTCTAGGAGGATGAGGGCCGCTGTTTCCCCGTTGTCCATCAGGGCTCGGATGTCGTCAGTGGCGGCAATGAGGGCGGTCTCGGTGCTGTGGTTGGCCCGGAATCCGGACTGCGATGGGTCGAGGGATCCATTCGTCTCGAGGAAGGTGGCCAGCTGTTTGTTGACGGTCTTCTCGATGACTTTGGCTGGAAACGGGAGTAGAGAGATGGGGCGGTAATTCTTGAGTTCGGTGGGGTCTGCTGTAGGTTTCTTCAGTAGAGCGCTGAGTTCGGCGTGCTTCCAGCTCTCAGGGAAGGTGGCGGTGTCGAATGAGGTGTTGATGATGTACCGCAGGTGGGGTGCGATGATAGCGTCGGCTTTGTTGAAGACGTGGTGAGGGCAGGGGTCGGTCGGAGATCCGGAGTGGACGGAGTTCATCGTGTGGACGGTGTCTTCGGTGTTGACCGGGGTCCAGGCGCGGAGGGTGGTGGTGGGTGGCGTTGCTGCGGTCGTGGCGTGCGTCGGTTGGGTGCTGAAGCTGTAGTGTATGTCCGCGATCTTGTTGTGGAAGTAGGAGGCGAGGGAGTTGCAGAGGTCTTGCGAAGGGGTGATGTCGTTGTTTCCGGCGTTGGGGTTGGAGAGCTCTTTCACGATGTTGAAGAGTTCCTTGCAGTTGTGTGCGTTGTTGTCCAGTCGGTTTTTGAAAGCCGTTTTCTTGGCGATGCAGATCAGTTGGTGGTGTTTCCGGGTGGCGAGCTTGAGGGTGGTCCTGTTGTCCGGTGTGAGTTCCCTTCTCCAGGCTTTCTCGAGGGCTCGGCAGTTCTTCTTGGAGCTCTTGAGTTCGTCGGTGAACCATGGGGCCTTCTTGCTGCCGGGTCTGCTGGGCGGGGTCCTCAGTGGGGCGAGTTCGTCCGCGCAGTTGGTGATCCACTTCGTGAGGTTTTCGGCGGCCTGGCTGGGGTTCGCTGAGCTGGCCGGAGGGTGCTGGCTCAGGGAGGCGGCGAGCTGGTCGGCCGTGATCTTGTTCCAGCTTCTTCGGGCAACCTGTTGCTGGTGGTGGTGGGTCGTCATTCTTCTGAAGGTGAAGTGGATGCATCTGTGATCTGTCCAGTGGAGTTCTGTGGCGTGGCTGAAGGCAATGTCTTTGCTGGATGAGAAGATGGCGTCGAGAGTGTGTCCGGTGAGGTGGGTGGGGGTGGACACCAGCTGCTTGAGTCCAAGGTTGGCGAGGTTGTCGAGCAGGGTGCTGGTGTTGCAGTCGTTGTTGTTCTCTAGGTGGAAGTTGAAGTCCCCCAGGAGGATGTAGTCAGCGGAGGGGAGGGCGTGCTGGCTGACGAAGTCGGCGATGTCCTCGCTGAATTGAGTGCGTGGTCCCGGAGGTTGGTAGATCAGGGTGCCTCTGAGGGTGGTCTTTGGGTCGGTGTGGATCTGGAAGTGCAGGTGTTCGGCGGAGGGTGGGGTGTTGTCGGTGCTGGTCGTGATGCGGATGGTGTTCCTGTGGATGATGGCGATGCCTCCTCCCACCTGGTTGGCGTTGCGGTCCTTCCGGGTGATCTTGTATCCTTCTGGGATGGCGATGGCGATGTTGGGCGCTGAGGAGGCGTTCATCCAGGTCTCCGTGATGAAGGCAACGTCAGGGGCTGTGGTGTCGAGGAGGTTCCAGAGTTCGATGGCGTGTCTGTGGACGGAGCGGGTGTTGAGCAGGATGCACTTGAGGTGGTTGCTGCTGGTGTTCGGCACGGTAGGTGCTGGTGTCGGGCAGGTCCGGATGCAGGTGAACTTGCAGGTGTTGCAGCTGAAGAGTCCGTGGACGCGTCGTGGGGTGGCTCTGCAGCATCCTGGGACTCGGCCGATGTTGAGTGCGATGCGGGTGGCGGCGGTGTACATCAGGCGGGTCGGTCGGGGTCTTCGAGGGCCAGGGGTCCTGGCACTGGGCGCGGTCCAGGCGCGGACGGGCGTAGACGGGCTTACCTTTGGCGCGCCTTCGGCGCACAATCGGCGCACCCTCTGCGCGTGACCGCTGCGCGTTCGCACGGTCGCCATATAAGGCGAAGTGCGCGGGTGGGCGGAGCAGCTGGGAGGCGGGAGCGGGGAGGGTACAGAAGAGAAAAAGGGGTGGGGTAAGCGGCGGTGGCGGGAAGCGGGGAGGGAGAGCGGAGGGCGGCGAGGTAGGCGGGCAAACAGGAAGGAAAACGTTAAACACGGGCACAAAAACCAAGAAAACAGGCACAAATGGAGATGAAAACAAGAGCAAAAACTAACAGCAGTAAAGGAAAACCGGCAGGCAGGCACGGACCACGCCGCTCGGAGGAGGGGGCGTGGTCAGCGGCAGCGAGTCAGTAGAGGCAGGCGATGGGGCACACGCAGCAGCTGGTGGCCGTGCGGCGCGGGGGTGTCCAACAAGTGGGTCACACTCACCTGCGTCGCACGGTCGCCATATAAGGCGAAGTGCGCGGGTGGGCGGAGCAGCTGGGAGGCGGGAGCGGGGAGGGTACAGAAGAGAAAAAGGGGCGGGGTAAGCGGCGGTGGCGGGAAGCGGGGAGGGAGAGCGGAGGGCGGCGAGGTAGGCGGGCAAACAGGAAGGAAAACGTTAAACACGGGCACAAAAACCAAGAAAACAGGCACAAATGGAGATGAAAACAAGAGCAAAAACTAACAGCAGTAAAGGAAAACCGGCAGGCAGGCACGGACCACGCCGCTCGGAGGAGGGGGCGTGGTCAGCGGCAGTGAGGCAGGCAGCGAGTCAGTAGAGGCAGGCAATGGGGCACACGCAGCAGCTGGTGGCCGTGCGGCGCGGGGGTGTCCCACAAGTCTATGGGGGCACATGAGACACCTAGTCCGATTGGCTCCTTTTGCCACTCCACCTACTGAGCTAGCTCAAATACCACCTCCTCAGATGCCCTTACCTCGTACCAACCTAGCCAGGGCCTCCACTTCTCTCCCCAAGATTACTATAGAGGCTCCTATATGGGTACCAATGCCAAAGGTAGAGGGAAAAAACAAGTACTTCCTTCTGCTTCCCCCAGAACACTCAACATCTATCGGGGGAAGATAAAATCAGACATGGGGTTGTTGGACATTATTCAACTTAGTCATTGTCTGGAGCTCATTACCACAACCCTAAACATTGCACCTCACACTCACAGACTCTGCCAAACAAGAAGTTGAAGCTCTCTTGCTCAATGGAGCTATAGAACCTATCCCTCTATACCATCAGGGTGAGGTTTATACTCCTTATACTTCCTAACTCCAAAAAAGGACATATCTTTATGGCCAGTCTTAAATCCATGGCCCTTAAATCTTTACATCATGTCGGAGCATTTCCATATGGTCACTCTCCAAGATTTGATCTTACTTCTCCAGCAAGGCCACTTTCTGTCAACCTTAGACTCAAAGGATGCCTACTTTCACATTCCCATACATCCAGCACATCGCAAATACCTGATATTTGGTATAGCAGGCAAACATTACCTATTCAAGTCCTCTTGTTTGGGGTGACTACTGCACCCTGAGTATTCACCAAATGCCTAGCAGTGGTAGCAGTAAATTTATGCAGACAAAACATCCTTGTCTTCTCGTATCTCGACGACTAGCTTATGAAAGCCAGCAATCTTCCTCTGTGCCTACAACTCACTCAAAATACCATAGACCTGCTCCATCAACGAACTAGGCTTCCCCATCAGTGTCCAATAATCTAATTTCAAACCTTTACAGGTTCCACCTTATATGGTGGCTATCCTAAACACACAGATGGGAAGAATTTCCAAATGCTACTACCACGTTTCCGGGCCAATCAGCAATTGACAGTCAGAACTGTCATGTGCCTACTGGGTATGATGGCCTCCTGCATTGCCATAATGCTACATGTAGGACTACACATGCCACCACTCCAGGAATGTCTACCGCAACAATGGTCTCAGTCACTGGGTCAATTAGAGGAACAATGTCTCCTGAGGGACTGACACAGGTTTGACTCTGGAACAGATTCATTGAGTCCCAGCGGGTCAAAGTCTGCCTGGGCACCTCCTTGATCAGTAGCAAACCACCCACAGTACTGTGACAGGACAATATCCCCCTGCAGGTATGTGAAAAAGGGAGACTGGAAGTTTCACACCAGAGAATCATAATCTTTCGATATTTCAGGGCTGTGGCCCAGCAACAAAGAGCCTCATTCATGGAAGTGACATGTAGACTGAGCAAGATGGGAGTTAAGTATGCCCTCTTATTCTTTGCCAAAATGACATAGCAAGTTCTGTCCATTCCATATGAAGCATATGAGACAGTGAAATGATCTGCTGACTACCACAGAGTGTCTCGGATAAGCAAAGGAGCAGGAGACTCAGGAAGTAAAGTCAAGCTAGGAGGCCGACCAAGCGCTACCAGAGCCAGGTTTAACTTTCCAATCTATTAAGTCCCTCTAAGTTCAAAACACCCAAACCTCTGGGATCCACCGGGCATCAGGCTCCCAGCTGAATCTATCCATGTAGGGCTGAAACCTCTGTACCATTACCTGGTCTATACACTATTTGTTGTGTGATTCTGTTAAATCCCTGGATTGGCTCTGCATGCTTTTCTTTCCACAGGTCTGTTATTTCTTCTTGCGGTGGGTCACTATGCTACTCCTGTGTGGGAAAACAAATACTATGTTGCTTTATGAGCCATTTCTAGTGTGAGACTGCATTTTGGCCCTTCAGTGGTCCCCAGCCACATGCTATTCCTAGAAAGGATGGGCATGCCAGTACTTTGGTTTATCAACATGTTGTTCTACATGCTAATCATATAGTGGCCAGTAATGCAACACCTAGTGAGGATGTACATTCTATTCTTGAGATGTATAGCTTACCAGCAGACTCTTTTCTTACTATTATCTTTTTGCAGGTTGAGTGCCACGCGTATTTGAATCAGCGGAAAATGCTGGAGTTTTGCAAGTCCAAAAATATCGTGCTGGTGGCGTACAGTGTCCTCGGATCAAGTAGAGATAAGAACTGGTAGGACAGTGCTAGAAGAGTGCTGATAAAGCCCCTGGTGGGTGCACCTTCCATCGAGATCCTACTAATCAGCGCATGTTCAGGTCTCTGCAGATAGGGACAAGCTTCTGCTTAGTACTCTGGGGTAGGCTGTCACTCCACTAGGACTGGATTGTGCTGTGAGTAGTTATTGAGATATTTTGGTAATTCACTCTTACCATGATGTAAGCATACATTGTAAATATACAATTGTGTAGATACTCTCCCTTCTTCCTAATAATTATGAGTCCGGGTATACACTTGAGCAAAGACATGAGGAAAGAGGAACCACTAGCTAGGCAGCCGAGAGTGCTGTGCAATGATGATGTGACATGGATAGTTCATCCAACTAAAAAAACAGTGAGGGCTGTGAGATGTGTGCACTCGTATGAAATTCAGGTTAGTCCCAAAAAAGTATTTGTTTGACGCTCTGCTTTCAGTGGTCCCCCCCCCACCGGCCCACAATCCTCAAATACTCAAACCTCCCTGTGAAATGGATAGTCAGGCTTATATTTCCCTGTCAGACACGCTATTGATATGTAAAGTGCACCACTCAGCCACCCTAATCCGAGCCTCCTTAGCACTCCTGAATGTTTTACATCTCATGTCAATGAAATAATCATTGGCTATGGGACCAGAGTCTGTCTGAGTTTAGTTCTCTTGCTGAAACTTTGTGTGACCTACAAATCACTGAGAGCCTCATTTATGAAAACTGTCAAATCTCTGTGTGAAAACAGCGATGCAACAGATTTCACTACGCGATCTTTGGGACATGATTAATGCATCATATTTATAGTATGACGCATCATGTTGCAAGGAATGACAAATACATCAGTATTACTGACGTATCTGTTGGCGCAAAACTAACGTATTGCTGGAGTTATGTTGGAAGCCTTACGCAACTCCAGCAATTTTAATTTCACATGAGGCAAGCCCCATGTTCAAGGTCCTGTGTGAGTCGTAGGCCTGCCATGAGGCAGGCGTAAGGTTTTCACGCAATGGTGTCCTAGATGTGGCACGCTGAATTCTAATAGATTTCAATGCGCCACTTCCACAAGGCTTTGATGCAGGGGAAATCCCACCCTGCATACATTATACCTGACGCAGGAATAATGTATCTCAGGGGTTTACAAAGTGACGCATCTGCCTAGATGCATCACTTTGTAAATAGGGCGCAACATGGCACATATTTTACGCCGCCTCTGCGTCACAAAGATCTTTGTTTAACAAATGCCAAGAGTTCCGAAACTTCTGTTTCACCTGTGTGATTACCAATTCACAAAAGTCAAATCAGTTGGTAATTATCAAACAACCTGGTGATGTATCTGGGTCAAGGGAGAACAGGACATTTTTCTTTATTGTCCCCCCCGTAGGTTGGTCTTTAAATACTGTGACGACATGACCTCTATTACTAGCCTATTATGCTTTCATAACAGTCTGTCACTTCTGAAATAAGGATTGCCAAAGCCAATAGTTCTAGCTTGTAGCTGACTGTGAATGGTACCATCTTTGCTGTCACCCAATCATTTCTCACTGTTGAACTCAATCATTAGTCACCCATGAACTCGAAAACGTATCCTTGCACCAGTGCATTTATTCATTCTCTTAATGACTCATTCTCACATTCACTCACTTGCCCATTCACAATACTAGAAACATGTGGAGTGCCAGGAAGCCCGCTGTAGGCAGCTGTGTGCTCTATAAGAACCTTTAAATAATAATAATAAAAACATACACAAATTCACCAATCAATAAAGAGGTGCCTCTTAGCATTGCTAGAAGTTTGTGAGAAGTGTGAGAGTGTTTCATGTTGTGTGATGACTCCTCTGTGAGGAATGTGATAGTGCTATTTGGTAGTATTATTTGGTCCTGTTGGTCTGTGAAGAGTGTGAGACTTTGAAAATGTGAGGAGTGTGAGAGTGCTGTCAGTAATGTCAGCCTGCTATGCTTTGAGGGGTGTGACTGCTATTACTAGGAAGTGACTATTAGTCAATTAAGGGTGTGGGTGCTTGTGTTAGTGAGTGGCCGGTGCCCTGATCGGTGCAGCTGTGTCGATCATTATTACAAGACTGCAAGTATATCAAGGGTCTAAGAATGCTTGTGGTAGTCAGTGAGTGGACCTTTGAAGGAATGTG
This sequence comes from Lissotriton vulgaris, assembly GCF_964263255.1. Taxonomy (NCBI): domain Eukaryota; kingdom Metazoa; phylum Chordata; class Amphibia; order Caudata; family Salamandridae; genus Lissotriton; species Lissotriton vulgaris. Next base: position 163,409,346 of record NC_141686.1, on the reverse strand, counting down.
TTATGTTATGTTAATGCAATTTGTTAAACGCACATATACGCAAAATGTGTCGTGGCACTATCTGCTTTTGAACCGGCAGGCCTACTTATTGAAAAGCCAGGTTCTTTGTAAATGTAAATTGATATTTGTATAGTGCACTACTCACCCGCAAGGGTCTCAAGGCGCTTGTACAAATACCGCTGTGGAACCCATCCGGGCTTTCCCTGTGAGGCGTCCTCTCCTGGGCACCCGAAAGGTGGAGGCCAGGCATCCTTAGCATTGTGGGGGCCGTTGTGGAGATTAAGCAAGTTATTGCCCAGAGTTGCAGAGTGGGACTCCATGATTGGAATAGGGCACCGAGGCGAGAATTATCAGTTCTGTGGAATTGACAGGGAATTGAACCCTGGTCCCGGGCCAGACCTCTGCATCAGGGTCTGCCGCTCTAACCATTATTTTGTATTTGTATTTGTATCTGGGTTTTGTATCGCGCCAACTCACCGACAGGTCTCAAAGCGCTTCTGACCAGGTACAGCAACAAAAATAAGATGGAAGAGTGGAAATATTGACCTAACTACGGGGAAGTAAACGCGTCCCTGAAAAGTAAGGTTTTCAGGGATTTCCTAAAGTGGAGAAGATTGGATTCTCTACGAAGCACCTCCGGTAGCTTGTTCCAGGTGGTAGGAGCTTGGACTGAAAAGGATCTGCCTCCTTTTGTTGCCAGTTTAAAACGCGGGCAGGATAGCAGGAAGGAGTCGGAGGATCGCAGGGCGCGCTTAGGTTCATACATTTCAAGCCTATCTTTTATATAGGCTGGTGCCTGTCCATGAATTGCTTTATGGCAGATGCACATGCTCTTAAATTTGACTCTTTGCTTCATGGGGAACCAATGTAGCCTATAAAGCAAGGGGGAGGCGTGGGCCCGCCTGGATACTCCGAATATCAAACGGGCTGCGTCATTCAGGATGACCTGAAGACGATTAATGGGGTTTTTTGGGAGACCTAGGTATAACGCGTTACCGTAGTCGATTCTGGACACTATTGTGGCTGAAACAATGGTTCGAAGCATGTTCATTGAGAGTAGGGGGACGAGCTTACTTAGCTGCCTGATCAGGTTGGTACAGGAGCCAACCACAGCGGACACTTGGTTGGTCATCGAGAGTTCCTGATCGATTTTCATACCGAGGCTCTTTACACTTTGGTACGGTTTTGGGGTAGGTGCAAGTTCTTGTGGCCAGAACAAATCGTTCCATGGGGAAGTAGAGGTTGAGACTACAAGGACTTCCGTTTTGTCTGGATTGATTTTTAATAGATTGGACGACATCCAATTTACTGTGAACCGTGGTATATTTTGGGCCATGGACTGAGCCGATGTTGTGTTGTCGATACTCAGCAGCAGCTGAGTATCATCGGTGTAGTTAAAAACTTTACAGCCCATGTTTTCCAGGGATTCTATCAGTGGCTGTAGGACTCCACAAACTAAGGCGCCCATGTCGGAGACCTGATCTGCTAGCTGGATCCTCTGCGTCCTCCCTGATAGAAAGGCCGTTAGCCATTGGAGAGCTTGTTCTCTTATCCCAGACCTGGCTAGTCTGTCCAGGAGCAGTTCATGGCTGACAGTATCAAACGCCGCTGAAAAATCTAATAATATCAGGGCGCTTGGCTTTTTACTGTCAGCCATGCATCTGAGCTCATCCAGTACAGACAGCATTACAAGTTCCGTGCTATGGTGGGCACGAAAGCCAGCTTGCCGCTCCTGGAGAAGATGGTGAAGTTCCAGGAGGGATGACAATGATTTTAACACATGCTGTTCTAGTACTTTTGATCGAAATGGCTACTGGGAGATTGGCCTGTAGTTCTTCAGGCTAGTTGGATCTGCCCCAGGTTTTTTTATCAGGGGTCTGACGCGTGCCTCTTTGAAGGTAGTTGGTAGTGATCCAGTAGCTAAAGAGTTGTTTAGGAGGTCTAAGATCTGGTCCTCTAGAATCGGAATTGCTAGTCGAAAAATATCAGGCGGGCAGGGATTGGCAGGGGAACCTGACTTGGTGGATGCTACTAGTTGTCTAAGGGTGATGGAGTCAATTTCAGGAAATCTAGTGATGATAGGGGTTGAGGGGTTTAAAGGGGGTGATGGCATGATATGTATAGTTGAGTTATCTTTCTTGATATCTGACAGTATAGTCGCTACTTTTTCAAAAAAGTATCCTTGAAAAGTGTCACAATCAATCAATGTATCTGCCTTTTCCTCCTTTTTGCTTAGCTCTTTCAGTATTTGGAAGGTTTCTTTCTGGATGTTTGTGGCAATATTCATGCGTGTTTCATAATAGTCCTTCTTGGCTGATACGATAAGCTTTTTATACAGTTGAAACGATGTTCTGTATAGTTCCCTATCAGTGTCCTTTTTAGATTTCCTCCAGCATCTTTCAAGATAGCGGAGCTTTCTTTTTTCATCTCGTAGGCTTTGGGTAAACCAGGGAGCTCCTTTTTTTGCACCCTTTATTTTTTGAGTTTTTTCGGGGGCTATCTCATCAATTGATTTCCTGAGGGTGGTTATTATCGTGTCATAGTTTAGGTCTAGGCCAGTACCATCTAATGGGATTATGGATTTCTGTTTACATTTGGACAGGACTTTGGTCAGGGTTTCAGAGTTGACTTTTTTCCCATTGGCGCACTTTTTTAGTTTTTAATGGGAGTTTAGCCTGGGAGTTGTTATGTGGTATATCATATAGGATTAGATGGTGGTCCGACCAGATACAGGGTGTGATTTTTGTGAGGACCGCCTTTGGCATAGAGGACCAAATGAGGTCAAGAATGTGACCTTTTATGTGGGTTGGGGCTTCCACTAGTTGTGTCAGTCCAAGAGCGGTCATGGAAGTCTGCAATTTCTGAGCTAATAAATCTTTATCCCTTTTGTCCCAGTGAACATTAGAATCACCCGTCACCAAGATGTTTTTGTAACGTGTGCATAGATCCGATATTATAGGGAAAAAGAGATTGTTGAACATAGGAGTACTTTGGGGTGGACAATAGACTGTTAAGATGACAAGACAGGAATTGTTCATGGTGATTTTTATCCCCAATAGATCGACGGCATTTATGGTCTCAGTTAGGATTTTGGTCACCGTAAACTGATTTTTAAAGATCGTTGCTACACCACCTCAGGTCGGTTATGCCAGACCATATCATACCCGCTAGGAAGGGTGGCTATGATGTCCGGGGAGGAGGCATCACTCAACCAGGTTTCGGTGAGTGTCAGGATGTCGATGGTGTCGTCCTGTAAAAGGGTGAAAATTTCTAGGTGGTGTTTCTGTAGTGACCTAGTATTGAGGGTAGCTAGCTTTAGGGAGAGTGGAAGGCTAGAATTCTTAGGGCTGGGGATGTAGAGGATATTGTTTTCCTTGAGGGCGGCACATATGGTAGGAGACAGACTGTACCTGTCAGAGTTCAGTGCTAGGAGATCATTTGTGGCATAGGTGATACGTGTGCCAGAGTCCCTGAGCCCTGAGCCCGATCGTGCGCAGACGGGCGCAGACGGGCGCAGACGGGCAGGACTCTGGCACGACTCCGGCGCAGGTCCGGCGCGTCCGCTGTTCGCGTCCGCTGCGCGGAGCCATCACTGTCTGTTTTTATAGCGCTGTCAATCGCGTCACCAGCCCAGCCCGACCCAAGATGGCCGCCAAAACCGGCGCCCTGCCCTCGGCATCAACACTCAGCCGATAGCAGGACCGGACCTACAGGGAGGGGGTGAGAGTGAATCTAAGGCGCTGCTAAGCGCAGGGGGGTCTCAGCACACCTATTTAGCTCAGGTGTGAGCGAATAACAAAACGAGTGCAAGACAAGTAAAATCGGTATTTAAAATACAAGGAAAGATAGGAGACCTCCCGGTTTCCACCTCAGGAGGGGGAAAATGCGTGCTGTGTCAGTATTACCAACCGTATAAGCCACACTTCTCCACACTTTCTGTTTTCTGGAGAGATAAGAATGGGAAGGGCTCTGATATGATGAGGCAGGTTATTCCACAGCTTGGTAGCACCCAACACAAAACTTCTGCCTCCCTACTGTGTTCTGTAAATTCTAGGAGTGGTTAACAGGTGCGCTCCTAGGGAACGCAAAACGTGTGAATGCTTCTGCTATTGCCTGATTGGTAGTCTGTGAGAGGTGTGAGATTGCTTTTGGTAATGTGTGACAGAATGAGGCTCCCCGAGCCCCCGCAGGTGGCACCAGAGGGTGGCCAACTTAGTGCCACATTTGGCACAGTCAACCCGGACTAGTGTTATAACCTCTGGGGTCCCGAGGTCTGACACACTGGCCTCGTCACTTCTGGGACACAGAGAGGGTGGGGAGGGGAGTTATTTATACTCCCCCACCTATCAGGCATTCCTTTGCGCCAAGGTCTTCACGCCATCTAGACATGTCGCTGGTCGGATCCAGGAGCTGTGCCTCACGGTGAGTCCATGCCCCCACTCTCCTCTCTCCCCTCAACATTAGCACAACCCATGCCTGGCCATTGCCTGGGCTGGTGTCTGCCATGGTGGGGGGCAGGTGGTGCAGCTCCCCTGGTCGGTTGTTAGGCTTCCCCGACCCTGGTCGCCGCAGAGTTAGCTACCAACCGGGAGGCTAGTTAGGCCCAGGTGGGCTCTGGGTCACCTAGACGCAGCTGAGGCCTCCATACTTAGGGGGAGGCCCATGGGGGTCGACAGTAGGTCTAGGCAGTGTACGACCCCTCACCTCGCGAACACCAGGCCCGCCACAGCCGACGTGAGTCAGCAGCCTCTGCCCCAGCTTTACGCACGCTTGGGCGGCTTTTAAAGCACGGGGTGCATGATGCTGAGAACTCGCTCCCTCCTCACTCCAGGCTTTCTGGTTGCCTTGAGGGCGAGGAGGTGCCACCCACACAGGTGAGAGGAGGGGCCTAAGTGAGCGCCCAGGCCAGCCTTAGAGCGATGGGATATAGGGTCCTCCGCCCAAGCTTTATAGATGCATGCATAAAGCTGGGGCGTATGCATGCAGGCCCCGGGCATGCGAGCCAGCAGTTGCGGGAAGGGTTCCAGGTGAGCACTCAGTCTTCCCACGGCACATCGGACATGCTGTCTCCGCCCCAGCATTAGCACGGGAGGGCGGCATCTTGAAGGATGGGGTGCGCAATGCTGTAAGCGAGCCTAGATGCGGGGAGGGTGCCACGAGGGCAAAACAGCAACCACCACAGCATTATCATGTGCTCTCCAGCGCAAGGTTGCTGGTAGCTAATTGCATGCAGGGGCGGCAAAGGGCATGGACATGAGGGATACACAGGCCATGACAGCAAGTTCTCAGGTGTGGGGGGTGTGCCAAAAATGGGTTCGCATACCTATTTAATTGCTGACCTAATACCTTAGATTGAACCAATGGGCATCTAACAATTTTAAGTCATTGGAAACGATTAAGTCGCAATTGGCATCAAGGCAAACATTGTACGACCAGGATCAGGTTACCCCAGCAGGTACATGGTGTCAGAAAACGCCACCCGTGACGTTAACAGACGCTTAGGAAGGGGCGCCGTGGGCGTTTGAGAAAATTGGAGGGCAATTTTACTAACAGGGGTAATCTGTTTTTAGGAGCAGCAAAGACGCAAGAGGAGCGAACCCTTGTTTAGGCTGCGTACCCGAGGAGAGAGGGACCACAGGGACGTCCCCAGGTATGCGATAGGTGAGGTGCGCAAGGTGGCGGGTCCATGGAGGGTACGTTCTACTTCCTGAACTCCCTCCGGGGGGACAGAGTAGGATGGTGGGTTAGTGCTGGCGGGGACTTCTCATCAGGGTCCCCAGGTTAACATTTCGTTTTCATCCACTTTAGAGCACCTTTCGGATTACCCATCGATCTTTCATTAGGCGAATTCCAAAACGCAGTTTCGCACCAGGGCTGCTCATATCAAGTAAGTAAGTACAGGGGAGGCGAGACTTGAGAGGGAAAGACACAAACGAATGCCATGCCTGGACGAGTCCATACACCGGTCGGTCAGATGTGGGGGCTTTATTTCAAGCACAGCTTTCTCTCCCTGCAGGTTCGGTTTCTCGTTGGCTGACGTTTTTGAAGGTTGAGGCATGGATAGCCAGGGCTCTTTCCCCTCCTTTTCTCCCAGATGTCAGCAGTGGAGGATTCCATGCTGTGCTCATCTCAGGAGGCACAATGGGCGTCATTTATGCAGATGGCCAAGGCTAAAGGCTTGGCATGGGCAAAAAGAATCATGACTTCGCCCGACCCTGAGGACTCGGGGGCCGTTGCTGATAGACCTGTTCCGACAGCTGACGAATGTGGACGCAAGTCCTTCGAGAACGAAAATGGCCTGCAGTCCGACAAACAAAGACTTTCCCGCCGATCTGCCAGCACCTAGGGCTATAACGCTGTCTACCTTTCGAGAAGTTATCCCCTAGACATCACCCCCCTTATGTCTAGCAGCAGACAGTGGCTTATGACAGACAGTAGTGCAGCCATGTCAAATTCCGATCAGATGGACAAAATGAGTAAGCTCATGAAAACTATGATGAGTTTTATGGCTGAATTTGGATCAGGTTCTCTGTCTGCTTACAGTGGCCCAAATAGTTGCAGGGAGGGGGTGCAAGCGATTACTCAGGCAATTGATATGCAGACCCTGGGCGCTGTCGTCACAGTGGCGGCAGCAGTTACTACAGAGGTGACGGAACAAACTTTTCTTGAGGCTGACGCAGGTCCAGTGGCAACACACAGTAGCACGCCTGCCCTTACCAGCACTACACCCACTTTGCTGCCATCCCTTGCCTAGCTTGCTGCTTGTGAGGGCAGCTCAGCTCCGCCCCACGAAGCAGGCCACGTGAAACACTCCCAAGTTTCTGCCCCATCTGCCACTAGCACCAAAACCCAGAGGGTATTGTCTTTAGCAGTTGCCAACCCGCCACTTATTTCAGTGGCCCCTTCACTGTCGGGCCGCTGCTCCCTAGCATGGCAGGTCCCTTTGGCAGTCAAAGAGGGGATCTGGCAATGGGATTTTTTTGAAATTTTCACACTCTTAATGCATGGCCTGGATGGGTTAGACATGAGAAAGACAGGAGGGAAAGAGGATGAGAAGAAGGTGAAGTTCCAAGCCTGGCAGAAAAAACTATAGAAAACTGGTTGGAAGCCTTCTCTATTCTGTCAGTAGTGGTATTGGAGAAACAGCCAGAGCTGGATCCCGGTTTGTTCCAGTATTCACGGACCATCCACAACAAGACCCTGAAGTGGGAAGGCATGGCATTTAGGAACAAGATGGCGATGTGCCCCGAGATAGGTTGGGACCAAAAGGAAGTTTAGCTCTGGTTGGAGCATATGGGTAAATACACCCCGCAGAGCAAGGAACACCAGACCAAATTCCAAGGAGGGCACCTAGCAAGTAAGGGTCCTTTCCAATTTGGGTAACGCAATTGCAAACAGCCCTATCGAGGCGTGCAGGGGGGATCGAGCCAGTGGGGAGGTTTTAGGCACCCGCGGCCCACGGGAACTTGCAGGCTGTTTAATGCGGGGTCCTGCACCTAGGGCAAAGTATGTAAATTCACACACATGTACAGCAAATGCGAGCTCCCATCCCGCAGCGGCTTTGCACAACAGCCACCTGGAAAGAACAAGCAGGACAGCTGAGGGGGAACATGCTCATGCTCTGTGTCCTGTTGCAATTTCGATGTAGCAGTGGACTTGGTCAGGAGGGCCGGTAAAGGAGCCTGGTTAGCTAAAGCCTGCTGCCACTCCACCCTAACAGCCAATACTTGCTAGGTTTAAAGCTTGATGACAAGTTTAACTATGACAGATGCAAGCCTATGGGTTGCGCAATATCTTGTGCGTATTTTGAAGCGTTCATCTGTTTTCTGCAGTGGGCATTACAGGGGACGTACAGTGTATAGGGGGTAACACACTACCTTGGTGTATTTCCTGTTCATTGGGGAGGAAGGAACACAGGATTGAGTGGAGGCACTCCCTGATTTTGTAAAGCTAGCCAATTACCCAGGGGTCCCGCTGGCTCCGGGGAAAAGAGAGGGCCCAGCACAGGTCCTGACTTCCCTGAGTATTGAGATGGACTCGGTTGTGGTAGTGTCTAGAATCTAGGCGGGCAAGGTGCAGGCCCTGTGCAGGAAATCCAGGCTGTCTTGACTAAAGAAAAGGCAACACTAGGTCCTATCCAGAGCCTCCTGGGGAAATTGAACTTTGCAGCAAGGGTTATCCCAGCTTGGAGGGTTTTTGCAAGGAGGTTAGCTAGGGCCATGGCCAAGGTCATGAAGAAACACCACCTGGTCAGGATGAGCAAGGGATGAAGAAGGATCTCAGCATGTGGCCCGATTTCTTGGCCAACTTCAATGGCTCTGTTATCTGGAGAGCCTCATGGGCGGGCAACCCTGAGCTCTGCCTGTTAACTGATGCATCCGGCAGGGAGGGCTTCAGAACAATCATGGGGAGCGGATGGTGCGCGGAAAAATCGCTGAATGCTTGTCATCAGAGAAAAATCGTGTCCAATGTAACGGTTCTGGAGCTATTCCCAATAGTTGTTGCCCTCCACCTCTGGCTGGATTCTCTGGCGGCTAGAAGAGTGCTTTTCTGGTCAGACAATATGATTCAGGCCATGAACCCGCAAACAGCCAACTGTCCTCTGGTGCTGTCCTTGCTTGTTTGTACAACAATGTGGAGTGTAGGGCTAGACACATCCAAGGGGTAAAAAACAATGCAGCTGATGCTCTCTCTTGTTTTCAGTGGCGCCGGTTCTGGTCGGCGTGGCCGAGAGCGAGAGATGAGATGACCCCTTTCCTGCCACACCCCTGGCTCCTTCTTCAGTGGAACAGTGATTAAGGGAGCTAGGCGAGCTTTCCTTAGCACCAAGGACCAGGAGACGTTATAAGGCTTGCTTAGCTATTTTCTGCAAAGTGGTAGGGGCCTGGGGGAAGGTACATCAACTCTGGAACACATGGTCCAAACCTTTGTCGTGTGGGCCAAAGACCAAGGCGAGAGTCATTCATGGGTTTCAAGCCATCTGGCTTCTGTGAGCCATTACGCCAAGCTGTTGGGCCAACAGAACCCTAATAAGTCATTCCCCATCAGGGCAGCGCTAAAGGGATGGGCTCGAGGGGCAACACAATACCCTGACTCCAGGTCGCTCATTCAATTCAGAACATTACAGGACATGATCAATGTAGTACAGAGGGCTACACTGTCATTGTTCGAAGCCATCCTTTTCTTTGCTTCTTTCAGCTTGGCTTTCTTTGGGGTCTTTAGGATCAGTGAATTAGTGGCTAGGTCTAAGAAGGATGAGTCTGGGATTGCCATACGGCAGTGGTTCCCAAACTTTTTCGACCCTCGGCTCCCTTGACCTATTGGCCATAAGCCGCAGCTCCCCATTATGTTACTTTTTTTAGCGGGTGAGGGGATGTAAGCCCTGCCTTGGGATAACTTCCATTTTTCTCTCTGAAAATACTTGCCATGGAGCTCATGACGGTATTATAATCATAAATGCAAATTAATAGATATATAGCAGTTGTTTAATAAAATACTTTTATTGGTTTAGTCACATACATTCAAAACAAAGTAAACCTCACAGGCAGGGGCAGGCAGTAATAGACAGTGTACCACCCTGACTGTTCATGGGCAGTAGGCAATTAACCTGAACTCTTTATTTAATCATAATACATATTTATATTTAACTGGTAAAGTTCAAGACTGAGGATACCTAAATCCAAAAGATGTTGAATAAAGTCATGTCAGTGACCTCTTAAAATTGTACTGCATTCTAGTGTCAAAGACGACATTATCCGCTATACATACCATTCCTCAAAAATGCCAAAACATTGAAGGTAAAAAAGAGAAAAAGATCTGAAAATCTTCCACACTACTTCTGGACCATACGTGCAACTCTTAGATTTAATTTTCCACCACTTGGAACAGTTGGCCATTTTGAATTGGTTTACTAGAAATATGTAATTTTTAGAATATGAATGGGATATTTTACATTCAGCACAAATGTAGTTGATCTTTTCCTGACATTGCTTCAGAGAAGGAAAAAAGAGCAGTGATCTCTTGCATGCTCTGACTATGGTGGGACTAGTTTCCAGTTATGTTAAGATATTCATATTTCAGCAACTATTTAGAAATATGTTCAATATTTGAGCCTTGAGTTTTTTTTAATACTAATCAGCTCAGATTGCTCCCATCAATCACCACAGATTTCTCTCCTCTTTTTTATGTTGTAAAAATGCAGACCTCCTGGTCAGAGTGACCATTAATTCTGTGTTTAAGAGCTATGTTCAAATATGCTCAGAATTTTTATTGGAATTACAGGGCTTGCTCAATAGCCTACAGGAATCAGAAGGTGCCATGGAAAGCTTCCCTCTGCACCATTTTGGAATGGGACAGGTTAACTAACTGATGAAAACTGTGCAGAGAAGTATCCCCTGAGGGCTCTTATGCCACACCACTTTATGCCAGATTCCCACACCACTTTACGCCAGATTCGGGCTCTGGGGAGTTTATGTCTGAATCAGAATTTGCATGAAAATACGAATAATTGCCTAAAATTTAAGTTTGGGAACCACTGGCCTAAATATCAGCATTGTGATTGTTTTCAAACAGATTCGAATCTTGCCATTATAAGTGCAATAGCATTTCTGCTTCCTTTGATCTCCTATCTTCAAACCGCTCCATGTAAATGTGTTTAAATGAGAGGGTCATAAAGTTTTAAAGTTATAATAAAGTAGTTTTTGAGTCAAACATGAAACATTTCCGGATTGGCCTGAAAGGTCGTGTTTTTGACTACTAAATTACTTGGCTGCAGCAGCTACTTGATATAACTGGTCTTCAAAATTGTGACAAAAAGTGAGGGTGCTGCCAAAAACATATCTACAAAGTGATAGTGTTTTTTAAAAAGAACTTGTTTATGACAGGCCTGTACTGTGATGGGAAAATCAACGTACCTTTTGGGATGAGATTGTGCAAATATTGGTTCAAAGTAATTGTTGCAGCCAAGAATTCTGTCTGCATGGCAACACTTATTTTGCTGCAAGATGCACGTCTCAGGCAGTCTGCTCTATTCAGCCTCTTGTTCGTGGAGTGAGAAAAGGAATAGAGAAAGATGAACAGAGGGTTTCCAAATGTTCCTGCATGCTTTGTTCTGACACTGGGGTGAAGGCGGCAGGGTTAGGATTCATTATCTGCCGTTGTGTGCGCAGCTCTAATTGTTTTCACCTAGTAGGAATAACGCTTTGCAGCCTGTGGTGTGTGTTTTGGCAGTGCATTGAAAAGTTATTTATTGGGGCCCTGTTGTTTCTCTTGAATTAATTATCTCTCGCAGCTTTGGTAGCAGAGCTGTGAAGTAGAGGTCAAAGGCCTTGATAGTGGTTCCCAAAGTGTGGTCACGGCGCCCATGGCTAGTTTTGATGGCGCACCAGGGTGCCGCGGTGCACAGATTGGGTACACTGCCATAGGGAGACAGGATACCCTACTTTCAGGAGAACCCCTTAGAATTCACGTCAAAAGATCCAAAACGGGCCAGGTAGGTTTGGGGAAGGTGATCTGGCTACATCCACTTGGGGATAAAAGGTATTGCCCCATTGACTTAGTCTCAGAGTACTTAACCTGTATGCAAAAATACAATCCCAACCAAAGGCCTGCAAAGCATTATGGGACGAGATTCAAGAGTGCAGTGAATATTATAGTATCCAATATCAAAACATTCCTCAAGCCGCAGTGGCTCTCCGAGCTCAGCTGAGAGCTAGTACTATAATATTCACTGCACTCTAGAATCACGCCCCATAATTCTTTGCTGGGCCTTTGTTTGGCATTGTAATTTTGCCTATAACTTTGTTTGGGGTGGTCCTAGGAGGATGGGACCACCACCAAATCGTTCAGCATGATATGCTCTTTGTGTTCTGCTTGATCCTCCCACTAGGTTAGGGGGACCCCAAAATCATCACCTCTCTCATTGCATGATATTTTTCAAAGCTCACTTTTGTGAATTGGTTATATGCTTTTTAGTATTTAAAGGTAAAGTTGTTTTATCGAAGGGCTGTGGGTGCAGTAGCTAACTCAGCTATGAGTCGGATGAATTCTGTGTTTTCAATGTAATTTGTAGTCAGTAAATCTATGCAATCTCTGCTAGCGGAGCGGAGTTCATTGCCCACTGTTACATTTTGGTCATCCACCTGGGAGGCAATGATCTGACTTTCATGGGTACAAGGGCTCTCCTGCAGGCAATGAAAGCCACATTGAATAAGATAAGAAATCTAATAGACCCATGTGAATTATGGTGGTCCAAGATTACTCCACGATTGGTCTGCACAGGGCCAAGTCAGGGGAGGCCCTTGAAATTTCTCGCAGGAGGGTCAACAGCGCCATGCGCAATTTCTCGGATCAGAGGGTTTTTGGCTTCATCAGGTATAGTCTCTTACATGCCAAGACCACATGGTGTTTTGAGGAGGATGGAGTCCACCTGTCTAAGGTGGGCTTGGATCTGTTCCTGTTGAACCTGGGCGACGCCCTAGAGTCAGCAGGGTATAAGTGAGAAAGGTGCCTGCCTTGGTGGGGGGCCCTGGGTGTGACTGGTGCCACACCCAGAGCTAAGGCGGAGTTACAGTGTGATCCAGAGTCTGAATGGTACATAGGGGTACCCTCTTCGGGAGCACAAGAAGGGTGCAAATGCCAAACAACTCCAGGAGTCCTTTTGGCAGGACTGGTGGTCCACAGTGTGTAAGGGGGTAGATTCCCCATTGTGGTTAGCACCACTTGGTCTGTTTCACTGTAATCTCGGGTCATCAGGTGGGCAGGGCAGTTTAGGGAAGTCACCGCCCGTAAGTTGACCCACCATGTTGGCATATTTCTTGTAAGAAATGAACCTGCAGCAATGTTTTCTCCAACAATTACTGTGTCTTGTGTGTTTATTTATGTGATTGCTATGTTATGTGGGTTGGGTTAGTTGCCAATATTGGCACTAAGTCTTTGTGGGATGCAAGAGGGCTTTCGATGTTTAGGGTGTTTTCCATTAATGCCATAACAGCATTCACTGTTCTCGCCTTGTTTTAAGACACAATGTGTCATTAATTAACAATAAAATAATGTTACTCTTAAAACAACTCTGCAGCAAACTTTCCTAGCCAGAGTCCTCTTCATTTACTTGTGAGCCTAGATGCTTTGTTTACTCCAACGAAGATGCCCCCAGACTGGGGCTGGGATTAAGGGCTCAGTCTGCTTTTTATTATTTATTTATTGTGCACCACTTAATTTTCAGACAAGTCTAGTTACCAGGTCCAGGGATAAGAAGTAAGAGAAAGGGAGTGGGACTAGCAGGTGAGCTCCTCCACGCTCGCTGCAAAATGCTACAGATCTTACCATCAAATGCACACAATTGCTCCTGCGGGAACACTCCTGATTTATTACCCATGCGATGATCTTGGCGAACTCCCAAGCATTGATATTGCAGCAATCAGGGAGGTTTTTGAGGCTGTAATGGGGAGGCGATCATGACCCTTCTTCCAAAATGGCTGACATTGTGGCAATTCCCCATCGATAGGATCCCCGCGATGCACAAACTCCTCCCATGCCCATTCGCAATGGTAGTGATCTATTTCCAGTCTACCACACACTTGACTCCTGGTAGGTGCTTTTTCTCATGATTATTTGCTCACCTCCTGTACTCTATTCCATGAAACACTCGGTGCCTGACCCTAGGATGGCCACCGTAGCTTCAAATTGCAGATTCTAGTTATTTGCCAACCTTACAACTTGCTGTGGCCCATGAGGTAGTGTAGCATCAGCCTCTTAGTAAATACCAGCCTCCTAGTTACCCCCAATACCTCCTTCCTCAATACAGATTTGGGTCACATTGGAAGACCACTGGGAGTGATCACTGGGGGCTCCTGGGAGCCCCAGGGAGCCATAACTGAGGAGGGGACTCTGATGTTTTGAGGGGGCTCTAGGAGCACTGGAAGCCACTGGGTCATAGTGGGCCCCTGTGATTTATGTGGGTCCACATTTCAGTTTAAATCACAAAATCTCAACATTTCTACAATCGCTACATCTCTAAAACTGTACAAACAAATCTCCTATAAAACTATAGCCGATCAGCGAACCCTAATAAGTAGCTCAACAAGCACTGATTACCCTCGGACCAACCCAAAAGGGAGGATTACTGCACAAGACATAAACACATCACCAACATAGCAGAACAAAGAGTGCATGATCCCAGGGAGGGCCCTAAAGACACCAAACCAGAGCAAAAAAGATCAAAGCAGGAGCCTCCCAACCCAGGCTCCTTCAGCAAGTCTAAAATGGACAACTGTGCGACACTGGAATTAATTATGCAAAAACTCACCATACCCTTGCACAGTTCCCAAAGAACACTATGGACTATATGCAAACCAATCTATCCTCTTGAAACAGGACATGCTACTGTTGGGAGGCAGAGTCACCATGGTGGAAACATCCCTTTGTCACCTGAAATACCATAAACATAGCTCTGTTAAGGCAATTTCAACAACTACAGTGAAACTGGCATGCTTGGAAAAGAGCATCACAGAATTAGAGGACAGAAACAGAAGCCTTAAGCAGCAAATTGTGGGTATCCAGAAGAAGTGCCGTGTTCATAGAAAATTAATCCCCCAAATCCTAGGAATAAACTTTGTAAAAGTCTTTGAAATAATTACGTGCCCACAGAGTACCCACCCACGTTCCTAAAAACTCGGAATCTCCTGGGGTCCCCATCTTCATACCCCTCCGTTACTCTCACACGAAGGCTATCTGCGCCCAAATGAAGAAAGCACAAAGAATCAAATGGCAAGGCTCCTCCATTGGGATCTCACAAGACTATTCAAAAGGCACAGTTAAAAAGAGGAAAGTGTTTCTGTCCCAACGTCAAGTCCTCAAAGACTTAATAAAACAAATCTCCTTCATAGACAATCTACAATAGAAAGACTACCGTCTTCGAGCACCCTAAGGACTTTGACTTCTTCTTTGCCGATGTTTCAACATTGGAGAATGAGCTCCTAAAATCTTGCTGGAAGACTCTACAGCTTGCTTGCTTGCTCTTTTGACTAACTCTAAACAACAATAACCAATACTTACTACTTTAGCATACACCTACTCACCCAGCACAGCCAGTAGGCACCCCTTCTTGTTGTGCTCTACTAACCCCACTAAGGTTTACTCCATGTCAGGTGACAATAATCCAACCTATCCAATACCTGCTAATACTTGCTAAAACCTATATCTGCTGCCATGCAACAAGAAACCCAACCCAACTAACCAACGCCTTAATATATGACCCCTGTCACCTTACATGACCGAACAATATCCAGAATATAACTAGTCATTACTGTGATTTCCCCATGAATTACTATTCCAACGTAACCTCACGTGCTACCTGAAATTGTGTGTCGCTTGACACACAAGCTTCGAAGTTCAGAGCTTATGGCATGCTAAGTGTTTTGGTAAACCTAACAAAGTAGGCTAAGTAAATAAGTAACTAACTAACTAACTGAATAAATGGCTAAGTTACTAAGTGATCATCAGAGACCCTCAGATGCACTGTCTTTTTACATTATGGTATTCTATTGTGCTCTATTGTCCATTACTGTTATGTCGCAGCAGGATTTTTCTTTTACTACATCACCGCATGATATTGCAGGAAAACAGCCTTTACTACGCAGTCAGAACTACGCAGTATCACTACCACACAGGTAAAACAACAAATGCATTGTTACCCCGTGTTCCATTACCCCACATTCCATTACCACGCAAGTCGTTACTACGACTTGCATTAGGGAATATCTTGCTGGATTTTAAATCCAACATCTTCCCCACTGTTGCACATACTGAAGTTGGAATAGTAATATATACTATTCCAAAGTCCAGTACTTCTCTAAGGCAAGTCGTTGTAATGACTTGTGTGGTATAAAACGCGTGGTAACAACACATTCATTGTATTGTCTGTGTTATAATGGCATGCGTTGTAAAAGCATGCGTGACTGTGTCATACATCTGATATTGCATACTTCTGTACTGTTTTTCTAGTACTGCATTAACAGCACCCTCTTAGGGACATCTGGATGCGTATCCTTGTATCTGGTACCTATAAATCTAGCTACGTAGAGAGAATGCAGTGCTCCAGTTCGCATAGCAGCCACAAGCAGTAATCTTGGACTATTTAAAGTTAAAGTGATTTAACACATGTTATGGTTTACTCTTCCTACATCTCCACATGATACTGCATACTTCTCTACTGCTTTTTCTGTACTGCATTAACATTGCCTTTTTAGGGAAATCTGGTTGCATAATTGGATATCTGATATCTGGATATATAGGTATCTGGTGGGTATCCAGTGCTCCAGTTTGCATAGCAGCCACAAGCAATAACCTTTAAAATATTTAAAGTTAATTCGCACATGTTATGGTTTACTGGTTTACTGTTACCTCGTTACCAACTGTATTCTCACCCACATTCCCCAAACTCTCACGGCCTAACAAGCACTCACGCACTCTCTCACTGATGTGCAACCCAGCAGCAACGTCATCGTCTCACATTTAGCCATTTTTATTATTTGACGTCCCCCTTGATGGCACATAACCTGTTATGTAGAAAAACAAGGGATGAGATGGACTCCGGTGTACTCAATATTAATCATTTTGAACGTCATTAACATGCTGAATGCGTGCAAGTTTGCTTCGCGCTCCGCCGAAATGCGTTGCAATCAAACTGAACAACGAAGGGACCTGAGTTAGGTACCAAGTCAAACTGCACAGCCACGACCATTGTAGAATGAATCCAATCAATCAAAGCTCCATAATTCTTCATTATTTTCCTCTTTGGTTCTTCAGAAACTTTTACTTATCTTGCTCAAAAATGTTTTTCAATTCATTGTATTCATCCAGATTCAATGAACAGATGTAATCAAAATGCAGGAGACGTAAAATCAATCCACATGCCACAATTTTATTAAAAAATGTCCCAATGCATTTCGGGAAACTTCCCTTCGTCAGGGGACGCTAAGAAAACAGAAAAAAACACCACCATCAACAAAAATAACATATATCTCACTATTATATACAAACAATATTTAGACAAAGATTAGATTGCTTATTAGAGACTGTAAACAATACCTGCCAACCCACATTTAGTAATAACCCACTGTGCTTCTCTCAGTTTGACACTCAAAAGCAAATATAGACACTGTTAAATGTAAATGTAAATGTGCTGGACTTGTAAAGCGCACAGCTGCCCGTAAGCGTCCCGGCGCTTGCTTAGGGAACCCGTCCTGGAATTCCCCTGTGAGAAACCACGGTAGGGTGTCCACAAGGTGAAAGCCAGGCATCCCGCCGCGAGGGGCCATAGTGGAGATTAAGCAAGCTATTGCCCAGAGTCGCAGAGTGTGACCCCGTGAGTTGAGTAGGCACCAGAGCGAGCATTGTCGAGTCCATGGAATTTTTTGAGCCCAAGACCCGCCAAGGCGGGGAATCGAACCCTGGTCCACTGTCGATCTCAGCTTCCGGGTCTGCCGCCTCTAACCACTGAGCCACGCTTCTCCACTGTTGAATCCCACCCGAACCATAAAGAACCAACGCTTTTTCATGGTAAAAACCTCCCGTAACTCAATAACTCCCACCTCCCGCATGCTCAAAGTACTACCACTGCATCCCCATCAGCATATGTGTCAACCACAAACTTACTGTGGCATATGCGTAGTTGTTTCTAGTCCAAAGGACCCAACCTAAAACGGTATCCCATTTATGACAAGGACGAAGGTGCATTCATCGCGATAACATTTTATGGGGCTCCTCGGCACGACCTGTTATGCCATGATCACACCCCTAGCCCTCTTTGCCATATGGGCATCTCAATGTAACATAACATATCCTGTTACACCTCCTATTTTTGTGCAACAGCACCTTCACTTACCCTGTGGATACACCATACTCATTCATAATTTCAACCCAGGCTACTGAAAGGGCTTGGCTCACAGCCCTTTGACTCTAGGTTTGACCTCTCGTGGCCTCCACCGCCCATCCTCTGAATAGATTTCTCAAGGTATCATTCCGTCTTCTCAGACTGCTCTCTCTTTGTCTTTCTTCCTCTCAAGCTCTTTCTCTGCCCTATTCTCTTTCTCTTTCACTTCCCTACCCCCACCCCTTGCCCCAGTCCGCTGCCTCGCCTCCCTTACTCCTTTACTCCCCCCATCCGGTTGTCTTCACTCTTTCAGGCCATCCTACCCTCCACTCCCATCTGCGCCCCCTGGCAAAACACACAAGACAACTCTTATATAGTCGACACCACTTCCCTATGCATAACTTGAAGATTCTCTCCCTTAGCATTAAGAGACTAAATTACCCAACAAAATGACAAAAATCCTAGACTACACACACAAGCTCAAGGGTGACCTGATACTTTAACAGGAGACGAAGGCCGCCTTGAAAGAAGCTCCTCTTCTAAAGAAATCCAGGGTGGGTGACTTACCTCAGATCCAGCCATCAACAAGAAAAATGGCCTAAACTCCCTAATTCCCACCTCCTCAGCGCTCACTATTACTGCAACAGAAGCACACCCCAAAGGCAATGGCTTAGTACTAAACTCCCAAAACATAATACTGATATCATAGTTGTGAATATCTACTCTGCCAACAGCGATAACCTAATGTTTAGGTCAAATCTTAACAAACAATTGTCAACCTTGCCCACGCTATGCAGACTCATAATGGGCAGGGCTTTTAACCTCCCTTGGGATGGTATTCTGGACAGAAACGTCTTGTGCTCATTTAAACCCAACACGTCTCACAAATAAAAGTAACACTTCTATAATTGGAGACTATTTAACCCTACAGGCAAAGCCTTCTCATTCCTCCCCCATACCCACAACTCCTTCTACCATATTGACTATTTATTAGTAGACTAAGTGCACGTCCCATCTATGTCAAAATCCTTTTTCAAATCAATCTTAGAATCCGACCATGCCAGAATCTCCCTGCCTATGCCATTTCAACTACTGCTACCAAACCCAGAACATGGAGAATGAATGACCTCCTCACAGACGACTCAAGCTTTAGAGAAACAATAAGGAAATAAATTGACCTCTACATGGAAATAAACAGTAACTTAGTCCCTAATACCCAAATTGTGTTGAACGGCCTTAAAACCACTATCAGAGGACATATGATCAAACTCATGTCAAAGAAAAACCAGCAGAACAACCTGGCACTAGACCAACTGGAAAGCAAAGTAAATTATTTTGAAACACTATTTAGCTGTCCGGAGATGAGTCACAACTAAACCAATTAACATAACTAAAATATGGATGCAACAACATCATAAGCAACAAAGCCCATCAACTGGTTCAAAGATATAAAGGCATCAATGTATGTGGCCAAAATAAAGCAGGCAAAATACTAGTTTCTTATCTAAAACAAAACTATTGTAAACCTAGGATAGCCTCCATAATGAACAAACATGGCATACCTCCCAATAAAGAGAAAGATATTCTTGCTAACTTTGAAAACTTCTATCGAACCCTCTTTGCAAAGAGTACCGACACTCCCTACAAGTCCTGCTTAGAATACCTCAAGAAGATTAACATCAACAACATAGTCAAGGCTACCAATCTTTCCTTAGAAACCTGGTCTCTCAACACAAATTCCTGTATGCAATCAAAAAGCTAAAAGCTAGAAAAGCATCTTGTTTGGACGGTTTCCCAGCCTCCTTCTAACAAACGTTGTCCGCATCCCTGATTTCACTGTTATAGATCCTTTCTGCAAACCAGCTCCATTGGTGCTGTTAAAGGAAGGGCTGCGGTAGCAACAATAGTAGTCATTCTCAAAGAAGGAAAAGACCCATCCAACCCCAAAAACTACCATCCCAACTCCCTAAAAAATGTCGACTGTAAAATATACATGAACATCTTTGCTCTCAGATTGCAACCCATTCTTAGCAAAACCATACATCACTCCCAAATGGGATTCACCAGACACAGATTTAGTACAGATAACATTAGACTATTTAGCCATATAATAGAAAAAAGAAGCCGTCCGGTGCAACAGCACTTGACATGGAGAAGGCCTTTAATAAGGTCTCCTAACCTTTTCTCCATACCACCCTCTCCACCTCCAGCATTGTCCCTTCTTTTACTATAATGATTATCACCTTATATCAGGAACCCTGAGCCAGAATAAATATTAACAGCTCTCTATCCATTACATTTAATGTGAAACAAGGGACTAGACAAGGGGGCCTCCGCTCTCCCCTATTATTTCTACCCACACTTGAACCCCATCTCATACAAATTAGAGAGAACCCTACGATACCAGGTGTCCCCTTCATGGCAGGCCCTCAGAAGGTGGCTGACTATACAGACAATATCCCCCTACTTATTACCCAGGCTGACCTTGTGCTACCCAATATCAGGCCCACTATCAACATATTTACCCAGGTTTCAGGATATTGTCTTAAAGATATAACAGAGGTCCTCTCGCTGAATATATATTGTAACAAATCCATTATAGCAGACCATGGTCTCAAATGGGCTTGCAACAAAATAAAATGCTTAGGTATATGGGGGCAGATTTATGTTAACTGGAGTATCCCGAGGGATGCGCCAGTTAACATGCGCCACAGTGCGCCACAGCTACGCCACCCATGGTGCGCCGCATTTATGATGCGGCGCACCATGGGGCAAAAACGGCACAGATGCGTGACGCATCTGTGCCGGAAATGTGGCGCATTGCTAGAGTTGCGTCGCGAGCGCGACGCAGCTCCAGCAATGCTCTGGGGGGGCCTATTCTTTCAATGCTGCCTCAAGCCTTACACCTGCTTCAAGCAGGCGCAGGGTTTTGACGCAGCATTGCCCTGAAAGTGACTGAGTGTAATCTCATAGATTTCACTCAGCCACTTTCAGGAGGCGTTCCTGCGCAGGAACGCCCCCACTGCGCAGGAATGTCTCCTCATGGCGCAGTGCTGTACAACGTGACGCATCTCCTAGATGCGTCACGTTGTAAATAGGGCGCAGGAATGCGCCACGTTTCCGTGCCGTTGCGTCACGCAACAGCGGCGTAAACGTGGCGCAAGCCCTTCATAAATCTGCCCCATGGTTCTTCCCATATTTTAGAGAATCCATTAACCATAACAGGAATATGACCTTAAGCAAAATTGAAGACAACATTGATAATTGCTCCCTGGATTCATCACAGGGTGGGCAAGAATAGAAGTACATCAAAATGGTGACACACTGCTTATCATATTTCTAATCAGTATGTCAGCCATCTACCTTTCAGACACCTTTTTGCCAAGAGAGACATATCCCTCGCCAAATTCCTGTGGCAATCCAAAAAACCCAGAATTGCCCTTAAGAAACTAAGACTACCGAAAGCATTGGGTGGTGTAAATTTACCAGACTATAGGAGATATCAGCATTCCTTCCTAGCTAAAGAGGGATGCCTTTGGCTCTCCCCCCAGCACAACCTCCCCTTCTTGGCTCGAGATTGAAAAGCATTGGCTAGGTCACTCTCCCTTACCTCCTTCGTCACAACTATGCAAATAATAATGTAACACTCAGCAAACATCCCAATGTGCACAGTGCAAGCCTCCGAAAGATCGATAACAGACTGCCTAACAAAATGTAACATTCACCTCTTGCCTCTCTATGGCATAATGAGCACCTAAAAATGGATGGAAAAACAATTTTTCTAGAAAATTGGGTAAAAAAAAGGCATACTTATAATAGAAGACCTTGGCACCCCCACAATCCATTACCTTATTCCCATTGAAGGACTGGGTTTTTCTAAGACCCAGCGGTGCCCGGGGACAACACCTAAAACCTTCGTGGGTAACCTGTTCCGGCGTACAAGTGACAGAGACACGGGACACTTCCTTCGGCGTCAAAGATTCGAGGTTTATTTACTGCAGGGAACACAGAAATCACAGGAAGTACAGCGTGTGTATGTTCGAGGAGACTGCTTCAAATTGCTACTGTAGGTCGCTCCTTTTATACACATTTCTGTCATACGTTAACATGGTACACAAAGGTTTACAACTTGGTTCCCAACATTATCCCCGAGAGGGGTCGCTTTGATGTATTCAGGGTCCGGAACATAAGTACGGAAGCATTTGGTGGTTCCCAACTGTAAAAACCCATCTTCCCACCATTAGTACATTCCAATCAGCAATAAACAGATCGAAGAGGGGACAAGGACAGGTGTAGAGGAAGGCAAGACAGTGGGGAGATCGGAAAGGGTGTAAAAGGGGTGGTCTCAGGAAACACGAGCTACAGGCATCAAAGGGACGTGCCTAATGAGATGCACGACTAAGACAATAGACCGGCACGGCAAGATGAGCCTTGAACGGAGCCATCTGCCTTACAGTATCATCCCCCTCATCATAAAGACACTGTCAAAAGGAACATGTGTCTTCCGCAAACGTCTTGGGAATCCCAGGGTCGCGAGGCGGACACCGTCCGTTCGCTGGCTACTTGAGGGCAAGAGACAAAATGGATGCTGTATCTAAGATGGAACCCGTGGGCTCGGATGAAGAAACCCACGAAACAAACGAACGGTTTAGGTTAGCACAGCGAAGCTGCGCACACTTACTAAACTCGTCATTTGCGGTTCATAGATACCAGACTCGACCATATTCGTACGAGTCGAAAACACCACTTACAATTGTCACGGAACCTCAGACGCTCCTTTTGCCCTCATGTAGGCAAGCACTAGTCGGAATCATATTCGATATTCATCAGACTGTCTAGATGTTGCTGCAACATAATTCTATCCAACTGAGCAGCTTTGGTAACAGGCGGCTGCCCTATACACGTCGTAGCACAGAGGCCACATAAGGCAGGACCACACTGCACACAAAGGCAACACGTGAACGGAGACGCTGCAACAACTCCGATGATCATCAGAATCTTCCAACCCCAAGTCGACATCAGGCCCCAAAACCACCCAAGTAGCGTCCAATCCCCTACGTCCACGTGCATGGACTCAGAGATCTTATGCAACTTTGAGATGGCTTGATAGACAGTCGGAGCGTTATCTGGAATGAAAATACAGCAGCTTGAATGGATCACCTTACATACTCCACCTCGATCTGCTAAAACAACGTCTAAAACCATACGGTTTTGTAACGTCATGAGCCTATCCGCCTGAAGTTCTGTGGTGATATTACCAAGGGCACTGGCGGTGATGTTAGCTGTCGATTCCACCACTCGAGTCAATTGTCTCAAGTTCCTACTATTAACCATAGGTCCCCAAAACGGAAAGAAACCCTTGAAAAAGTCTCCTGCCTCTTGACCGGCAGTGTCTTCTTCGCTAATCACGCCTCTCACAACTCTAGTCTTGTGATAGTCTGCATCAACAGTGAACGTCGGAGGCAACAAATTTGCAATATAACATGAGCCCACAAAGTCAGAAGGCAACTATGTATATGCACGATCATGGCAGACAAAATATGTACCCTTGGCAGCCAGAAACACAGGGGAAGAGGACATCGGCAGAATATAAAACTCGGAGCAAGCACTCTCTCCGAGTCGAGCTCTCGCTCTTCGGCCACGACCCATTAAGCAAAGATTACCAAGGTGGGGTACGACCCATATCGGGGGCGAGCTTCTAAGCTGTTTTTCACTCACGAGCGCACTATACTCAACCTTACTCAGGACCCTATAGGCTTGTACCTCTTCCTCTGGGATGAGCGACGGGTCATAGATATCCCTATCTAAATCCTCTATCGCTGTAGCCAAAGGCTTGTGATACGAGCCAGGACCGAGGTAGGAAGAACGTGGCTCTCGATTGGGGTATGAATCTAGTGCACTTCGAAACATTGTTTGAAATGCTCGAGCTGAACCCTGGGAACTATAAGGAAGGACCAGATATGGAATTCCCTTATCCGTTGTATGTGGCATTAACCCACACACCCAACAGTTAGTAGTGTTAACCACTAACTGGTGCTGATGAAGGAGCTGAATAAAGGAATTATTTCTGAATTCTGCACGTCTAGCCTGTTCGTGTTCGGGTAAGATATGGAAGGAATGAGGGGATATAGTGGAGGTAGGTTTAGGTTCAGAAGTAGGAGTAGGTATGGCAGAAGATAAGAAGTACGACATCATATAATACACCCCACCCGCCAATAACAAAGAAACAATTAGAAACAGGAGGAACACCTGAAACATAAAGCATTTGGTACGGGTAATTTGTTGCAGTTTGAATCTTTGCGCCTGAGCTTTTTCCGGATCCACAATTTTTGAGAACGCCATCCCCTAAAACCGCCCGCAACGTTTCTTGACGCACTTCGTTCTGTGTAGCAGTAGTCAATCCCCAGGAGTTCCTAGGAACCGACGGCCTTTGACCTAGTGTCAAGACATACTAACCAGAAGGAAGTACACGCGCGGCCCTACGGTTCACCTGGATGTAAGGTATTGTATATACAAGTATGTACAAAAGTCTCTCAACTGTGGAAGCAAAACACATGTGGAAAAACTCAATATTTACAAAAATCACAATGGTACGTGTGTTTGGACTGATCGTGGCAACGGGGTAACGTAGATATCAAAAGGATAGAAACGAATCTTTTTATTAGTCTTTAGGATTGGATCGCAAAAAGTATCGCCTCTTTCCAGGACGTGTCTGTTCATCAAACAAGGGATCCGATGAGGGAACAGAGTTCTGTTGATCAGTCGATTGTTCCGATCTTGAGTCGTGTGATGATGAATGTTCAACAATGTCTTTCTGCTGCACTGAGTATTCTCCAACAGGCTGTGCGTCGCTAAAAGGTACCAAGGTCTGCAGTCCTTCAATTTCAGATGAAGCAATGCCCTTCCTCACCCACGAGTCCGCCGGTAAAGGTATTGGTACCTTCTTGGTGTGGGTGGCATGCACCCAGTGTTCACGTCCCTCCAAGCGGACAGCAGTTCTCGTGGCAAGGAGGACCTGGAAGGGTCCAGTGAAGCGAGGTTCCAGATTCTTCTTGCGAGTGAAGTTTCTGGTAACCACCCAGTCTCCCGGTTGGAGCTGGTGGCCTGGACCCTCCATCTGCGTCGGCAATGCTTCAAAGACCTGTTGATGAATTAACCTCAGTTTAGCAGTCAGATCATAAAGATAATCAATCAACATCGGGTACTCAAGATTAGAAAACACACTTGGTCTAGGGACCCCCCAAATATTCGCAGGACGACCGAACACTATTTCATAGGGACTAAGCCCTACTCGGGAGTGTACAGTCGCCCTTGTTGACAACAAAGCTAAAGGCAAAGCGTCAGGCCAAGAAAGACCAGTCGTGGCCTGAATCTTCGCTAGTTTGAGTTTAAGGGTGCCATTATACCCTTCAACCAAACCTGCTGACTGGGGATGATTGGCACTATGGAACTTCTGAGTAATTCCAAGGCCCTTACACACACTCTTCATTACACTTCCTACAAACTCACTTCCGTTATCCGACCATACAATTCGCGGCATTCCATACCGAGGAAAGTATTCCTTCAGTAGGATTTTCGCAGTGGACATAGCAGTGTTGTCCTTAAGAGGGTAGGCTTCAATCCATCGGGAGAATGCGCAAACCACAACTAAAACGTACTTCAGGTTATTGCATCGCTCCATATGGATGAAGTCTAGCTGAATCACTTCAAAGGGACATGAAGGGGGTGCAAAATGGCCAGCAGGTGTAGGGGTTCCCTTACCAGGGTTGTACATCATACATATCATACAATTCTTCACCAATCTTTCAGCACACTTCGTAATACCATCATTCTTCCACACGGGGGACAACAACTTACAAATACCTTTCGCACTAATATGTGCTAACCCGTGCGCCATTGTCACAACAGCTAGCACATATGCATCTGGCAACATCCACCTCTTGTGCTCTGACAAATCAATCCAACAGCCATTCGCATCCAGCTTTCCCATACTTTCTTTCCACTTCGTCTTTTCAGTCTCGGTGGCCTCATTCTGTATCGCTTTCACACTCTTGATAGTATCCTCACACATACTCGTTTCTGTAGGCCACCTTACCGAACTCGTCACATACATTCTAGTGCTAAGGTTCCGGGCAGTCTCCTTAGCAGTCTCATCCGCAAACGCATTACCACGACCGACATCATCCGTCACCTTACGATGCGCACTACATTTAACAATCGCTACCTGCTTAGGCAAAGTAAGTGCATCCAAAAGATCATTCACAAGTTGTCCATGCTGAATCTTCGTACCATGCGACGTCATAAAACCTCTCTCTCGCCACAATCGTCCAAAGCTATGCGCAACGCCAAATGCGTATTGACTATCAGTAAACACATTCACCCGTTTCCCTTTCGACAACACACATGCTCTAGTCAGAGCTATCAGCTCCGCAGCCTGAGCAGAATTCTGATTCAATCTCGCAGCCTCCACAACAGTGTTCAAAGTTACCACAGCATACGCAGTCGTGACATCACCATTCGGTAATTTAAAACATGAACCATCCACATACAAAGTCCCATCGGGATCATCCAAAGGAGTGTTTTTAAGGTCCACGCGACTTTTTGTTTCTTCCTCAGTCCTTAAATAACAGTCATGAGCTGTTACTTCATCTGACTCTGTACTGATTGGCAATAAAGTCGCCGGGTTTAGGACATTACAGCGTTTTATCTGGATGTGGCTTGCCAAAAGCGTCCATTCGTACCCAGACAATCTTGCACTCGTCAAATGCTGAGTTTTCGTACGATTTAGGATAGTGTCAACTGCATGCGGAACCATCACCGTAAGCATATTATCCATGACCAATCCTGCTGATTGTCGGATGGACACCGCAGCTGCCGCTGTTGCCCTCAAACAACTCGGCAATGCTCTAGCTACCGGGTCCAAGGTCGAGGAAAAATATGCACATGGACGTTGCTTATCACCAAAAGGTTGCGTCAAGACACTCAACGCACAACCTTCTCTCTCGTGCACGTATAACGTGAACGGCTTACTGTAGTCAGGGGTACCTAACACAGGGGCCGAACACAACGCGTCACGTAATTCAGAAAAACTTTTCTGACATTCTTCCGTCCATGGTAGAGGAGTTGGAACGTCCTTACACGTAAGAGCCACCAATGGTTTCGCTAACAGTGAAAAATTCGGGATCCACTGTTTGCAGTATGACGTGATGCCCAAGAAGGCACGCACATCTCTTTGAGTTGTTGGCACAGTCATCCGGGCAATTGCAGCAATTCTCTCTGGGGTCAATCTTCTTCCCTCCTTTGACAATAAGTGACCTAGATAGGTTACTTCTTGACAACAATATTGAAGTTTAGAAGGAGACACCTTATGATGTAAGTCACAGAGATGTTGCAATAACGACACCGTAGCAATTTTACAAATGTCCTGAGTGTCTGCAGCAACCAATAAGTCGTCAACATATTGGATCAAGGCTGCACCAGCCGGCAACATAAACGCATCTAGCTGGCCTTTTAAGGCTTGGCTGTATATCGATGGACTTTCACAGTAGCCCTGAGGAGCACGCTTGAACCGGAAGCTGCGTCCACCAAGAGAGAAACCGAAAAGGTCTCTGCTCTCCTCAGCAATCGGAATACTGAAGAACGCATTCTTCAGATCGATCACCGAAAACCAAGATGCCGATGCTGGAATTAGAGTCAGTAGCGCCGTGATGTCGGGCACAACAGGGAACTGAGGAATCACAATTTTATTTACCTCCCGTAAATCGATAACAAAACGATAGACAGGTGGTTTCGAAGGATCAGTTCGTTTCAGAATAGGCAACACGGGACTGTTGCACACGTTTCCCCGAGTCTCCTCAATAACGTCTTTCTCGATCAAATCATAGATGATCGCCAACAATGCTCGTTCACCATCAAGAGAAATACGATACTGGGGAATACGTGGCAACCGCACATTAGACTTCAAATGGACAACATAAGGGGAGATGTCAAGCAGGCCCACGTCATTGGGACCTGTTGCCCACAAAGATGCAGGAAGAGAACTCAATTCCGGTGGAAGCTTATCGAGAGACAAGTACATTGGAGAGATGACTCTCTCACCCAAAGTAAGCTTCACTCCCGCAGGAGAACAATACAAAGTCGCATACAAACGTTTTAGCAAATCCAGGCCCAAAAGATTTTCACCACAACCAGTGGTTAAAATCAACGGAGCTTCGAGCTCACGTGGCCCAATTGTAAGAGGCAAAGGGCGTGAAACTGGATTGCTAACAGGGGCACCAGAGAATCCAACGGAAACATTTGTTAAGCCAGACAAAGGTGCGCCAGGGAGTTTCGAATGCATGATGGAACTTTTCGCTGCACCAGTGTCCAACAGAAAAGGCTCAACGACGCCCGAGGTGGCAACTGCGGCGTAAGGCCCTCTCTGATCAACCGGAACTGATACCACTCCCTTTCCTTGTCTAAGGCTGTCCTAGTAGTTACCGTCGTCAGTTCCCTGATCGACGTAATAATCATCCATATTGTACTGAGCAGATCACCCTTGCGACGATCCACGCTGATCAAAACAATTATTGGAGTCAGAAGTGTTAGTGGAACGATCGTTCTGAGCACCGCGACCCCTACCACGTGAGGTCTGTTGAGAACCACCACGACCTCCTCTAGATGTGTTACCACCATTACGCTCATTAAGAACGGGACAGTTGAATTTTATATGACCCTCTTGTCTACAATAGGCGCACTGATTGTACCCTAACGACGATCTTTGTGAGGAGGAATCATTTCGTGGTTGTGACCTATTTGATTGAGACTGCGATCTATTACGTTGCTGTGAATCATTCTGATTCGAACGCGGAGGATACGCCTGTTGCAACAACACTTTAGTTTTGAGTTCTTTCGTCTTTTTGTCAGCACGATCGTTCTCCTCTTTCTCCCTATTCTCATAATATTGAGCCGTAGCCAATATCTGAGCAGAAGTAGAAACAGCCCACGCACTTTCGGAATTTTTTTATTTGTTACTCAAGTCAGGCAATAAATTGGAAACAAATTTGTCCACAAACAACCTCTGACCACCTTCGGTACCCATATCTTGACCGCTATGGTCAATGAAAGCTTCCTCGAATCTCGTGAAGAAATCCGAGACACTCTCATCCTTCTTTTGCTTGCAAGCGGACAGTTTGTCCCAATTTACCCTCATAGCTGGCATAAGCGTTTTCATTAGGGTAATTATTCTCTGAGGGAGATCGGTAATGAGCTGTTCGGGTTTAGCCCCACCAACTTGTCGTGCATCTGCCGCGATAAGAGCAGCCCAATCACCACCTAATTCCACCGCATGGTTTTCTTGACGAATCTTTGCCCATACCGGTTGCGGTACGACATTGCCAAACAGCATATCGATATCGGCAAGGTTCATTATCGTAGCGTCTACAAGCTGCGATAATTCTTTATAATACCCTGCAGGATTTTTGCGAGGGTCAGGCAAAGATTGCTTTACCTGTAAAACTTCTGATCTTTTCCATGGGAGGTGTATCCACACTCTCTGGAAATGTGGCAAGATCGGTGGAGCGTGATTAGCATCACCTGGCATCCACACTGGTGGAACTTCACGCATGGGAAACTGACCAGGTACATTTAGCGGTCCCTCAATGTCTTCGACAAACAATGCTCGAGGCATCATAGAGGGACGAAGGGACAGTTATTTCTCGACTGCACGTCGAACATTGGTACCTATGACCATTCCGCTTGAGAACTGAAGCTGCAGATTAGTCAAGGCAGTCATTACGTCATCGGATGCGTCAGCCGATATTAGGTCACGCAAAGCTTTGCACATTTCTTCAAAAACAAATCTTTGTGTCGGTATATTGAATTGCTCAAACGTTTTCAATACCGCACGTGGAGCATTCCTAGCAGGACATCTCACCCAACCCATAGCCATATTACACAATAAGTCGCGCTCCCTACCATCAGGAAGCTGACTACGTCTTTGAGGACCGTCCGAACCAGCAGACTCAAGAATAGGACCAAGAGAATGAAAGAAGTTAGCAGCTACAGAAGGAGTACGACGTCGAACAGACGGAGACAAAGAATAGCCCAGAGGGGTAACAAGAGAAGTACCAGGAACAGAAGGAACGGCAGGAGAAACCAGAACAGTAGAAACAGCGGGAGCCGGAGTATGAGGAAGTACAAGTGGAGGAGCAGTAGGGACAGGAGCAGGTAGAGGAGCAGGAGCAGCGGGAAGTACAGGGACAGGAGCTGGTTGAGGAGGAGGTACAGGAGGAACCACCGGAACTGCGGTATCCTGTGCGTACGGAGGTGGTGATTTCATAAGATAAGACATTAAGGGGTCCTCGGTACCATCCTCCTTTTTGTCCGCATCCGCTGGTAATGCAGGATAGCACTTATCGACAGACATACGTTGTAATCTATCAAAGACTTCCTTTTCCTTTTCCTCCTTATCACGCTGAAACTGCTCTGCTTTCTTTACAATAGTAGCAACACCGTCTCTCTGACTACGTTTTAACAGTCTGATTTCTCTCTGTTTGGCTTCTTTACGCCACAACCGAAAAGCATCAATTTAGTCTCGAGATTATCTAAGATTGGGGTCTCGAAACTACCATGAGGTGGCCAACTAAGGACACCATCTTTTTTGGTGTAGCGGATCCAGTATTCATTAAAAGTAATCGGACCTAGTCCGTGCTTGCTGTAGAGCTCATAAGTGGGAGTTCCAACCGGAGGTATCGGACATGAATCCTCCAGTCGGGAATCCGTACCACAACGGCGAAAACAACTGAACAAAGTACTACGGCTAGGCATCTCGCACACTAGCTGAGTTTCACAAACTTCAAGGGTTACAGGATTTACCAAGTCCCAGCAATTAACAAAACCCTCGGTTTTTGGCGTCTGCAGGCGTCAAATATTACGACGAAGATCCAAGTACTAAGAACCACAAATGCAATGGAACCATGCAACAACTAAGCAACCACAACTAAGGACTCTGGGAGCGACCCACAAATACTTAACTCAAAGATCGATGGCGTCACCAGGAAGGCCCGTCAATCGTCTCGCAGTACCAAGGTCTACGCCAGGCGCCAAAACAGGTCTACAGTCAGGGCAGCAGTCCGTCGCAGCCGTCAGGAGGCGGGAATCTTCGCGGGAAAAGTCGTCGGGCCACTTATTTCGACAACAGGATCGATGAAGCGGGGTGCACCTTCCCTCGGAGATTTCACACGAAGTTCCTCACGATCGTCGGGCTTGGACCGGTACCGCTGATGCAGCCCCACGTTGGGCGGCAACTGAAGGACTGGGTTTTTCTAAGACCCAGCGGTGCCAGGGGACAACACCTAAAACCTTCGTGGGTAACCTGTTCCGGCGTACAAGTGACAGAGACACGGGACACTTCCTTCGGCGTCAAAGATTCGAGGTTTATTTACTGCAGGGAACACAGAAATCACAGGAAGTACAGCGTGTGTATGTTCGAGGAGACTGCTTCAAATTGCTACTGTAGGTCGCTCCTTTTATACACATTTCTGTCATACGTTAATATGGTACACAAAGGTTTACAACTTGGTTCCCAACATTATCCCCGAGAGGGGTCGCTTTGATGTATTCAGGGTCCGGAACATAAGTACGGAAGCATTTGGTGGTTCCCAACTGTAAAAACCCATCTTCCCACCATTAGTACATTCCAATCAGCAATAAACAGATCGAAGAGGGGACAAGGACAGGTGTAGAGGAAGGCAAGACAGTGGGGAGATCGGAAAGGGTGTAAAAGGGGTGGTCTCAGGAAACACGAGCTACAGGCATCAAAGGGACGTGCCTAATGAGATGCACGACTAAGACCATTATTATTATTATTATTATTATTGCATTTATTGAGCGCACAGCTACCCGGAGGTTTCCCGGCGCTTGCCTTGGGAACCCGTCCTGGCTGTTCCCTGTGAGATAGCCCCTACAGGGCATCCCCAAGGTGAAAGCCAGGCATCCCGCCGCAGGGGGGCCGTTGTGGAGATTAAGCAAGCTTAATGCCCAGAGTTGCAGAGTGAGAACCCATGATTAGAGCAGGCACCGAAGCGAGAATTATCGAGTCCGTGGACATTTGAGCTCAAGACCCTGCCGCGTCGGGAATTGAACCCTGGTCCCGGGTCTGACCTCAGCTTCCGGGTCTGCCTGCTCTACACCGTGAGCCACACTTCGCCAATAGACCGGCACGGCAAGATGAGCCTTGAACGGAGCCATCTGCCTTACAGTATCATCCCCCTCATCATAAAGACACTGTCAAAAGGAACATGTGTCTTCCGCAAACGTCTTGGGAATCCCAGGGTCGCGAGGCGGACACCGTCCGTTCGCTGGCTACTTGAGGGCAAGAGACAAAATGGATGCTGTATCTAAGATGGAACCCGTGGGCTCGGATGAAGAAACCCACGAAACAAACGAACGGTTTAGGTTAGCACAGCGAAGCTGCGCACACTTACTAAACTCGTCATTTGCGGTTCATAGATACCAGACTCGACCATATTCGTATGAGTCGAAAACACCACTTACAATTGTCACGGAACCTCACCATCGTAAAGCCAAATTTGACCTCAATAGCATTGACTTCTACCACTTTTTAAAAATTAAATCAATCATCTCTAGACAAAAAAACCCTATCACTGTTGATCTACCCAGTACTTTACGCTTGTACAGTGAAGGAGGCCTTATTGCTTTCAAACTTTACTCCCTCCTATCACCTTCCAGTTCTGCACTAGCCAAATCAATACAAAACAATTGGGAATCACTCCTATATGCTACATGCAGCCCTCAAGCGTCACCACTGAACTGATCGCACATCTAGGCAAATTTAACCTCCAACAAAATTACACCATCACTAGCCCAGAATCGATCCTGGGTGGCTTAAACTGCCCATGGGACTCTGGCCACACTATTCAAACTTGCTCTCCAAAACGCTGATTCCTGCAGGAGCTGTGAAAAAGAGCCAGGAGACTTGGGCCACATGCTGCTGGACAACACTTTCTCGAGACATTTTGGGCAGAAAATAGCAAAACAACATCACACATTTTAAAAATTAACTGGACACCAAACCTAGCCTGTATTAGTCTCGGTATTCTGCCCTCCGATTTCAAGCAAAACAGGGAAGACAGCCTGTTATGGGACATCCTTGTCTCAAACAGCCTTAAAGCCATTCTCTCCGAATGGGAAGACTTATTGGAACTCTCTGTTAGAAATGGGGTAGCGTGGTGCAGAGCGGGCGGGCCAAACTCCTGAGGACATGTGCAAAGCATCCACACAGTACACACAGGCGACACACAAGGCACACTACAAATGGAGACCACACCAGAGTAGGTGAAAACAGTAAGTGTATTAGCAAATCAGCACAGTAGAACATAATCACAGTGGCATGTAAACCGTGCCAGCCGGCACTGGGTAATGGTTTGCTCGGGGACTATTTACAGGGCAGCGCCCAACGGGCCGCTGCCAAAACCATTGCGGGTACAGTTCGGGTGAAGGGTAAAGGTGAACTCTATCACCAAATATACAGAACACTTTAGTCATCTGACAGTAGGCATGAAAACTCTAGCACATTAGGCATCTCTGTAACTGCATACATCATGTGGTCAAATGCTGTAGCCTTAGGGGAAACGACAACACATTTGCCCTAGATAACATTGGTATACAACCAGCATAATCTCATGTGATAGGCCCCCAGGAGAATCTCCTTAGGAAGGAAAACCTGAGACCTGAACAGGTTAACATAGGCAACATCATTTCAGGCTTCATTGGGGGCATCAGACACATGGTGCATGGCATAACACAGGGCCTAGAAACCTTCTTTAGCATGAGCACATTCAACATGGGGGCATAAACCATTAGCATAAACACATTGGCAGGTCAGGCATGGCCCTTTAACGGGAGGCAGAGAGCGCTAGGCAGAAGATTAGGGGCATAAAGACATCATCAGGAGGGCCTTCAACAAACCTCACCCTTAGTAGTGCCCTCCCTGCTATGCAAACAAAATGTGCCCCACGTGGCCACAGGGCACCAACGAGGCCCACAGGTTGCCGTTAGGCCTACGCCCCTCTTCTGGTACTCTCAAATTAGCAAGGTCCCTCTCATGGCAACTGCCCCCTGTCCAGCGGGGCAGTTGGATCAAAACCAGTAACAGGCCCCTACTGTGTCTCTAGAGCCCCCACCCTGGGACTCATTTAACGTAGGCCCAAAGCTGCGAGTCATAGAAGGCCCCGCCGGCACAAACTGTATGGGCCCCAACCGTTGCCACTGCCCACTGTCCAGCAGGGCAGTGGGGTGATGTCAGCCCTGTGCCAGTGGCGTGTGGGAGTCCCTCTTCCAGGGCTCCCTAATTACACAATCGCCCCCAGCGTTGGAGCTCCCCTCGCTCCAGTAGGGCAGCGGCAAAATCCCTGGCTTGGGGCGGGCACCGGCAATGTGCCCCGAAACTCCCCCCTACTGTAGAATGACTGTGCCCACACTCACCGAGTCTCTGCTTGTTTGTTGCTCCTCCTCGGGGGGCACGGACGGGTGGGGAGGCCCTTGACGTCTTCTTTCCCCTTAGGTCGCAGGCTCTCCTCTGGGCATGAGAGCCCCCTCAGTACAAACAACGCTTCACCAGACTTCACCCGGGCCCCCTCCTGGGACCTGGGGCTCCGATGCAGCCTTCGCGAGGCTGCAGGCATCTTCAGGTGTGGCTGGGTCAGCGTGGGGTAGGCTCCAGCCTGGCTCAGGGTGTTGTTGAAGCCTCACCCACCTCCAGTTAAGGCTTCCAGGTCGCCGCGGGCAGCACTTTCTAGCTCCCACTCCATGACACCACTCACTAGACCTTAGTGTCCCTCTTCTTGTTATTCAGTTGGAGTAGGGGTCTGGGACACAGAGGTCTCTAAACATTCCCCTCTTTGACCCTAATTTAAGGTTGTTTTTTGGCAGCACGGCGGCCCTCAGGGCTCCATGGCAATCCTATGCCCGGGGCGGCAGGGGTGATTACCGGCCATCTTAAAGTGCCGGGTAGGCTCCCGCTGGGGTGAAGAATAACGCGCAGCACACACGTGCGATGACGGTGATAATGCGGGGTAGGCTCCCGCTGAGGTGCAGACGTGGCACTCTCCTACTTCTTGCTCCTGGGCTGCGGTGGTGACTCCGGGCAGTCTCAAACGCGGGGTAGGCACCCGCTTTTATTTAAATTGGCTCCAGGGGGGGGCAATAATATGGGGTAGGCACACGCGAGGTTCAGGGGCTGCACACTTGCGGGGTGGGCACATGCGAGGGTGGCAATAATGCGGGGTAGGCACCCTCGGCGGTCAGTAGAGCGCCACCATTACTCACGGTCGGCTCCTGAGGCGCTTGTAGGTACAAACAGTTCTTCCTGGCCCCACAGCAACACAGATGAGTCCAGGGCAGCGATTTCAGAGGCGATTATAGCGCTTAGGGGTTCACAGCGCTTTCCAGGTCACTGGAGTCAAGCTATCCAGGCTGAAGAAGGCTTATAGCTAGAAACCGGTCCTTGGATGCTTGATTCTGGTCTAGGAAAGACATGGCTTGGTAGTTCAGGCTGGACTGTTCCCATGAGGCACTGGGTCAAGGCTGATTTGCATATAGCCAGTGTCTGACCTAGGGTAGTGTGGAGGGCAAAAAAAACGATGGATTTAGGCCCAGATCTTTGTACTGGGGTGAATGTAAGACATTGTTCTGCATTCTGTCCATCAACTCTGTTTTTTGCAATTTCCAGGTAGCACAGCGCTGCTTAACAGGGGCCAGTCTCTGCAACAGAGCGCTTGGCAGGCAGCAATTCTTCCCAGTCCAGTGCAGGCAGCGCTTAAAGGCTACACAGGCAGCGCTTCAGTAGCACAGCGCAGGGGGTGGCCAAGTTCCCTCAATACAATGCTTGCGAGGGGCTCAGTCTCACCAGGGCTTTGGGGACGACAGGTAGCGCTCCTCACCTCCTTCCGGGCACATTCAAAGGTGCTCCTTGGCAGCCAGGTAAAGCGCTCTTCCTCTCAAGGCGCTTGCCAGCAGTCAGGGCACAGGGACAGCGCTCCTGAGGGGCTAGGCAAGAGAGCAGCAAGCACTACTGGGTCAGGTCAGCAGTCAGTGGGCACTCATTAGGAAGGGCGGTAGGTCCTAGAAACCATCCTCCTCTGTAGCATGGCACTCCTCCTGTACAGCAGCCTGAACTCCAGCAGTGGGGCTTTCACTAGCCCTGTGGACAGCAGAGGCGTTTCAGTTAGGTGCAGGGTCCAGAACACAGGCCCAAGTGGCGGTACCCCCTGGCAGCAGGTCCCCTCACGTTCATGTCCCTGCTCTGACTGAGCATATGGTGGCACAGCCCCCCTACTTATATGCCCCTCACCCCACCTACCAGACAGTGCCATAAGCTTCTAGACGCCTCTGGGGAAACTAGTTCTAACTGACTCAGGGGGAGGAGTAGAGCACCCTGGGTGCCAGACTTTCCCTCCAAAAGCTGGGATGGCTGGGAACCGAACATCTAGACAGCTAACCCACTGCCGTCGGGTGGCACCACACACAGCCATGGCATCCATTGTAAAAGCAAAATTTCAGTAAGGTGCACTTTTACAATGGGGGTTAACAAGTGCTCACACCATTGCATTACATTTTACATGACATCTCACTCCCCACATGGCCTATACATTCCTTCACCATGGGGGAGACATCCTAAAACAGGGGGGTGAAAAGCGAAACATTTTGTGAAAAAGGGCCAAGTCCAACAATCTCTCACCACACTTCGTGGGAATGGGTACAATTCACCAGAGGGGTGGATAATTCCCTAAACATGTATCTAAAGACCTTATCAGGGAGGAAATATAATATCTGGTCATGAGCTAGACAACATCATGGTTACCACATCCCCATAATTATTCATATTCCTATTCCTTATTCCTCCCACTCCAACCCCACCTCTTCCACCCCCGTTCCCCCTCTGAGCATACCCCTCCCTCGACTCTACTCTTTTCATTCTCTTGTCTGTCCTATCCACTTTTCTTTACTAGTTATTTCTTTCTGTCATCACGATTAATCAGTTGGGGTGACCCTCACTAGAAAATCGCCACTCATCCTCTCTACTTCCCCTACACAAACAACAACATCCTAATCATCATATTTCACACATACGACTACCAATCCTCGCATTTTATTTGTCAACTATTCCAGGAAAACAGATAATACTATATTCTGCTGCATTTATGTCTCGAGATACTGTATATTCGCGATACATTTACCATGTATGAACACTTTTGCTATTATAAAATTTCAATTAGAATGGAAAGAGAGAGACTCGTAAATATCATTGGTCAGAAATATCTTACTTCGCACAAAAATGATCATTGCTGAAGGAACATACAATTTACATAGTGAAGTAATCATATTTATCATTAGTTCGGATTTCTACTTGGATTTGAAGATCTTTATAGCTGTGGTTGAGTTACAGTCACTATCAGATCAAATTTTTATTTTGGTTTGTTTAAGGATAAACAGATCGGAGATATATTTGACAAACAAAAGTGTGTTGCTTTCGAAATGTATTCATGTACTTTCAAGATCTTTTACCTAGAGAATGTTGGCAGGCTGCCCTGTGCAATCAAGCCATCTCCGATTGTGTTACTAGTGTCACTAAGCACCAGTGACAGTCCCACCTCCCCACTGTTGGGCCCATTCAAGATGGTGTCATCCAAGAGTCACTGTTCACATCTGTTCTAGGGGTCTCAGATCAGCTCTGTTCTTTTCTGACATTACTGGCTGGGCCTTTCCCACCATAACTTCAAGGAAGAGCCCTCTCATCTGTTAGCTGTAGTTGTCTTTCTCCTTTGTTCAGTTAATTCACACTATTTTCTCCTCAGGAGGTGAGAAAAGTACTGTTAAGTACTCCTTTTGTGTGGGGCAGCCTTTGTTCGCTCTGCTGGCGAGAAATGTAATCCACTTGGCCCAGCAGGGTGACAAAAGGCCTGGGCTCTGACCTGAGTTGAGACAAAGGAATATGACAACACTGGATGACCCATAAGGTGTATAGATACCTTCTTCAGTCTCACAGAATTGATTTTGAAGTGCATGCCACCCCATTTTAATATGTCGCCAGACTTTATAGGCCAAAGGGAAACAAAACTGCCATCTCTCCATGACCAAGCAAGTCAACGCCGTCTCATCCTCCTGCTTCAACACCCTCTACATGCTCCGGAAGATCTACAGGTGGATCCCAACTGACACAAGATGAACGGTCACCTTCTCTTTAAATATTTCAGGTCAATGGCAGATAAAGCTGATACGTCATCTCTGGGCCGATTATTTCAGGCGTTATTACAGGGCATCCCTCAAGGGCATGAATATTTCTTGTATAAATTCGGCGATCCCAGATTTTATAAAAAAGTAAGGCTAAAGATCTTGGGTGCAGCTCTGAAGAATTGGGTATTCATTAGAAAAAAACTGGGAATCCCTTATTATGTGTCTCAGGCCCTGATATGGGATTCCCCAGGGACACCTGAATGCCTTAAAGATCAATTATCAAATCCCCTCAAAGTGGCAGGCATTACATATTGGCAGGACCTACAAAATAATTCACAGCTTATGGATTGGGATTCCATCTCTAGATTGACGGGAGGAACCCTTACCAGGTTCAGGTACTACCAGCTGTCTGGCTGGTGGGCTACTATACCATGAGTTTGTGATACATCTCAACTCAAGCTGGATCTGGTAAATAGAAAGGGGAGGTGGAAAAAGGAGGTATCCTTTTGGTATGAGGCCATGTTGGAGTCGGAGGGAGTTACAGAACAAGAACTCCAAAAGATGTGGGGGGGGGATAGTGGGCTTCGACTGCAATAACTTTAAGGACCTGTGGGGCGATTCCTTTATGATGCTAAATGCGGTAGTTAAGGCTGCACCCCTCAAAAGGAACCACCTATTCACTCTGTATAGAGCATACATTTCTCCTAAAAAAACTGGTTAAGATCACAAACCTAGAATATCACTGCCCAAGGTGCAAAATCCCTGCCGCTGATGACCTTCACATGTTTGTGGAATGTCTTAGGCTTATAAACTTTTGGTCTAAAATAGGAGAGTTTATAGCTGAAGTATTGGGTATACCATTTTTAATTACCTCCAGGATAATTTTGTTTGGGTTAGCCGTAGAATACCAGCTTAATGATATGGCGACTAAATTCATTTTCTATGTGATGGTCTTAGCGAGGCGGGAAATATGTAAGGCCTGGAAAGATGCAAATGCCCCCACTTTTTTGGACTGCCTGAAATACATTATATACACAAGTGAATCTGATATGGCCTGTGACTGCACTAGCCAGGATAAGATCTGGGCGGCCCTAGTGGCATGGCGGAATAGATGAGACTAATTTGAGAGTTTTCCGATGATTTCACCTGGGCACTGTTTGTGTTTGGCCTCCAATTTAACCAAGGGCCTTCTAGATACAGAGGATTGGAGTGGAGCAAGCAAACAGTTGAGGCTAGAGGGGTTTTCCCTATCTCTCTATCTCCTCTGTTTTAAATTGCTGAGGTCGGAACATCGTAACATTGGAGTGAGGAGGGGGGTTTCCCCATCTAGATTGCCCATTATTGGTATATGAGGAATATAAAAAAAAAAAATTTTAAAAAGAAGAACGGTCACCCATGTTCTCGTCAGCAGCAGGCTGGACTACGGAAACACCCTCTAAGCAGGAGCCCCGGCCAAACTGCTGAAACAACTGCACTACTATATTTGGTGCTTTGGTGTCATTTGAGGAAATACATGCTTGATTTGTGAAAGATTTTGTGGTACATTAATGATACAATGTGAATTCTATATGAACCTGATATATACGTCTATGAAATAAATGTTCCTCACAACTAAAGTGTAATCTTGAGTAGTCTGGGACCATTGTTTTCTCTGCTGATTAGTCAGCCTCTGCCAGGCTGAGCCAAGCTGTCTTAATGAGGTGTGAAGTGGTTGTCTAGTGATGCAATCGATTTCCTGTGGTTTTAGTACTGCAGCTGCAAAAGAAACAGGCAGAATGGGGTGGAGTAGCCAAACTGGTCTTCAAAAAGAGAATTACACTTTAGGACAGTACAGGCACACCCACCATCCAGCAAACACAGCCACCCAGGAATCCCTGTAATTAGATTAGTGAAGGAAATGCAAGGGAAGTGTTAGAGAATTTTAGCCACGACAGTGGGTTGGCTTACCCTGCTCTAATCTCCAAGGAGAGAGTTTCTCCATTTTAGATTTTGGAAGAATTGTGCTTTCTGGGGCAAGAATATGCCAGACTTTGGAGGAAGTGGACATACACTGGGGTGGCACCCTGCATCCCATTGTTCAGGGGTGCCCCCCTGCTTAATGCCCAGGAACATTACATAAATATGGAATGGCAGTTTGGCAACTCAGATATGCTGCCTGAAACTACAAGAAGGACTTCCCTGCTGGAAACCTGATCTGTACCCCAAAGGTCTGCACTCTGAAGGACTGCACCTGCTGTACATTCTGGGACTACAGTCCTAAGGACCTTGCCTTGCTTCAAGAAGGATTAAGGAGTGGACTCCATGCAAGTTACAGGTTAACTGACCCCGCCTGCATCATCTCCACCAAGACATACCCATCCTGGAGTGCATCCAGTGGACTTTTAAGATTTGGCCATGTTAATCATGGAAACTGAGGTCCCATCATCCCAAGGACAATCTCAGAGACTCTACACCCCTTAATTGGTGTTATGGACAATGTGTACCCTAAAGGAGACCTTCTGGAAGAAGAACCAGAAGTTCAGTGAAGTTTTGGAACTTTTTGGTAAAGATCTCCATAAGGTGACCAACTCGACGCTGAGAATTAAGCCGGTGACTTGGATTTAAGGATCGTCCCACTGACAGCTCCGGAGCTCCAGACTTCCAGGTTTTAACATGGGCATTGCAGAAAAACGAGCTGACAACGTGAATGCAAAATCCAGCCTAAAGAGGAGCCTCACTTGACGTCAAGAGAAAAATCTCCAGAAAAACGATTACATACAAAGATAACATTTTGATTCAGGCCTACCCCTTAGTATATCCAAACAGGGCTCCATCGTGGTCAGCCTCAAACTTTGACTTTATCCCGATCAAGCGCAACCAGATGTGCCAATTTGACGCTATTAGATTTCAAGCACTCGAAAGTTTTGATGTTTTAAAAATTCGTGTCTCAGGTTCCCTACATTGGATTTTTGTCCTTTTCATGTCTATTTGTTCATAAAAATATAATCTATGTTTATAAATGGAAGACGGGTTTTAATTTTGTGTTGTCTTACTTTTTTAATGTATTGGTGTTTTTAAATGCTTTTGCACACCTGTCTCCCAAGTTAAGCCTGTCTGCTCATTGCCAACTAACAAGTGTTGAGCAAGGCATTAATTTATTGAGACCCTAAATGAACCTTTGAGTGAGTTTGTGGACTTATTGCTAGTAGTAGGTCATTACTTATCACTACTAAAAAATTGACAGTCCAACAACCTGCGTTTATATAACCTGATTTTTAGGTTTTGAATACATACATATTTAGCTGTTGGTGGGAGGCCTACTGTTTCCAATAAAATACATTTACATAGAGTAGGCCTTTGTTCAGCCACTTGCGTATGACTATACAGCTTTGTTTTATATCTCACTTCCTGGCTTCTGATTTGATATCTTTCTTCGCTTTTCTTGTGTTTGTTCCATTGCGGGACTTTTCTCCCCCTCTCTCTCTGATTCCTTTACCTTCATTCCATCTCTTGAATTAATTTTCTTCCACCACACAGTACCTTCATACCATTCAGTCTCCTTGCTCATAATAAGATGTCCTTTATGCTGCAGGTTTTAGGTCTCTTAAAATATTTTTGTTGACCATTCTAAGATGGGTGTTTGCATGTGCAAATGCGCACATGTGCACAACTGCCATCGCTGAATGTAATTTAATGATATATAACAAATTGCCTAGTCTAGTCTGTGTCCGAAGTGGACCTTCCATTAGATTTTTTTTATTTTTGGACCTTTCCTAAATGAGGTTACAGGCTTATTCCTTTGCACACTGATGGCAATAGCCTTTGGATCGCATTACAGAAATGGTGGTAGGAATACTTCCAGCAGTAATATTATTGATAGAAGTACAGAAGAATGTTTAGCTTTTCAGTAAAATTCACTCTGCTGGGATGCTACCAGGGGTCACCTGCTGGAATTTCCAGTTGTAAGAGAAATAGGGCCTGAAAATGATGGCATTTACCATCAAAAGTAATAATACCCACCTTGACTTCAAATGGATTAACCTCATTAAAATGCTTCAGGATTGTGATGTTTAGGTAACATTTAGAGATTCAGGGCCAGATTTATCAAAGTGAAGAGTTGTCCTTGTATCACGTTAGGTAACGCAAGGGCAAAGCAAACCTAAGGTCAGATAAACCAAGCCATCCTAGGTCCACTTGTGTGGCCCTGCAGTGTTTGGTGAATCTGGAGTAACGCAAGGCAGAGCAAGTCGCATCCACCCAGGGATTTTGGGGCATGCTCAGATTTGCCATGAGGGGTAGAACTGGGAAGGTGTGAAAATGCTACCTTTTCCCAGAGGATGCATAAAAAAGAGAAATATCATTATTTGTTCTTGGTTTTTCCTCTTTGTATGTTTGCAGCACATGTAGAAAGAGGAAAAAGCCACATGAAGGTGTCCCTTCCTGCGCAAAAACAATCCTGCCTGCAATGCAGACACCCTTGCATAATGATGCAAGTGAGCCTACTTTGGCACTAGGCAACCTATAGTGTACATGGAGAGGACAGGAATGCACCATATAATGTTACATATGATGCATTCCTGTCCTCTCCCTTTCACGCAGTGCAGCACATCTGTCTGCTGGTGGTGTCATGCTTCGAATTGTGACTGCACATTCTATGGTCCTGCTCAGAGCTCACACCCTTTTGGACCAGGGCTGAGAATCTCTTGCTCACACCACTCCCCTTCAATCCTCCCTGTCATTCCTCCATGACACACAGGGCCTGTGGACACTCACCTCACATAAGGTCTATTGGGTGGGCTCTCTCTTGCCTGCAACTAAGCTATGCATCCTCAGCCAGTGTGGTGACAAAGGCGGCACATGAGCGTTTGATTGCAACTTTTCAACAAAAGGTCAACAAAGTCACAGTGGTGGTGCAGGAGCTGGCCTCTCGAGTGGCAGACGCAGAGGGCCATTCTTGGCGAAACAATCTATGCCTTATTGGATTTACAGAGGGCTGTGAAGGCACCTCTATAAAATGCTTCCTCAAGCAATGGCTGAAATCCATCTTTCCAGAAGACTTTCTGTCACCATGCTTCGTCATGGAGCGGGCCCACCGGGCACTGACAAAGAAGCCTCCCCCAGGAAAACGCGCCGACTGGTCATAGCCAATTTTGTGAACTATATGGACCTGGAAACTTTCCTTCAATTTGCCAAGGGTCACAGGGATAAGTTAATTTACAAATCCCAAGCCATCCTGTGCTTCCCTGACTACACCTGACTTGTTCAGCAACAACGTCAGTCATTTGCTGTTGCTAAGCACTGGCTCCAGGAGCTAAACATTCAGTACATGCTATTATATCCATCACAAATGAGTCATCTATTAATCCAAATCATAATTCATTGATACTCCTGAGGCGATGTTTGCATGGACTGAGGATGCTGTTCACCTTAAGCCGCATACCCCACCTCCACTGAAATCTGACTCCTCACAAGTCACTTATAGAAATTGTCTGAAAAAGTTCACCTCCAACAGACAGCACTTTTGAGATCCAACTGGCACTCCCAGACACAAGGTGATGAGTCCTGACTTCAGTGGAGATGTCTCTGACACCCTGCCACCGGCTCCTGATAGACATGTATCTGTCCAGACGACGTGGTCCACCTGTGGAACATTACTAGGGTTGGGGGACTCTGATTCGCGCCTCCTACACGCCCTGAGCAGTCATGGTTAATGACATTGGGAAGTTGGGGAACCATTGGTGGGAGCATCTGGGGCTGCCCTGTTAGGGCTAGGGAGCCCCATGGCTATGACAGATACTTCATATTGGTGGAAGTATTGGGGTAGAGCAAGAGGGGAAGGGTAATGTATTGGTTATACACATTTTTACATAGTTTAGGCTCAGCCACACTGACATAGCCATTTCTCCACACACACTCCACATCTGGCATCCCCCTGACATATAGATGGCCACGAATACCAACAACACTCTAACAGGAGGTTTTAACATCATGACTAGGAATGTTCTTCGAGTCCTGGACAAAATAAAACGCACATGTTGGGCAACAAAGCACCATGCCATGCCTACTACGGATATGACCAAGTCTATCATTCGGGGTTTGTTCGTGGGTCATGTGGTACAGCTAGGTGTTGAAATTAACTTGTCCATTGGTATTTTTAGAGTGCCTGTTTAAGCCTGGACTGTCATGACTCCCATTGGAATTTTAGCAATCATTCATTCCATGGCTGGCTGGTGAGCTGAATTGTCAGTGGTTTCTCCTAAGAACAAAAATATACTGTTTGAGGAACTCAATACTGGCGACGAGCGACTAGGCCTGATTGAGGACAGGCACCAATACCACCAATTTCCCAGCTCATAAAAATCGGACCCACACATATATTTGTTTTTACACCCTGAGGATTTATTGACCAACCGGCCAACATCGATTTCAAGGAATCAACAAGATTAAACTCTTCAGCAATTGGAGGCACACCAGAGTACAAAGTATGGAGTACAGAGACATTTCTGTGAATCGTGAGCACTTTGTTAACCAACGGTAAGAACAACTGTTAACTTAAAGCCTGCGCAAGTCAAACCTCGTGCTTGATGACGGCTCATTCTCTCCCAGCTCACCTCACACTTGATTTCGTTTTGTTCTTTCACTGCTACTTCACTGCCCTCTTCTCTCATCACGTTGACATAGACGCACCACACACG
Organism: Lissotriton vulgaris; assembly: GCF_964263255.1. NCBI lineage: Eukaryota > Metazoa > Chordata > Amphibia > Caudata > Salamandridae > Lissotriton > Lissotriton vulgaris. Next base: position 163,364,565 of record NC_141686.1, on the reverse strand, counting down.
CATCATAGCGTCACACAAATGCAACCACTTTGGTAAAGGCTCTTAGACTTCAGGAGAAGCAGCCAGAGCACCGGTTGAGGAAACATCGGTGTAGAGATTCTAGCAAAGCAAGACAACTTCTCTCTTTATAATGAAACGATGAGACTCGTGGAATATATTAATCCTTGCCAAATTTTTCTTTCCGGTTTGGAGGTGTTAAAATGAACAAATAAATAAAAATGAGGAAAATATACATGATGACATTTCCTTACACTTTAAGGACAACAAATATTTTCCACTTTTGCACTCTATTTAGTACACTCTACCACATAACCATGACTACCACAACCATTATGTCACAACCTCCTGCATGTTTGTCAGAGAAGGGGGAACCAATTCTTCCATGGAAGAGATAGAGGAATCTTGTAGACTCTTAAATTTTGGGGCAATCGGTGGGGAGACATTTTCTGCTTTCAGAAAAAAAGCCATTCTATTGCACAGTTTGGGCGTAGAAGCGAGGAACATCTATGATAGTAGGGATGTAATGCCTTTTGACAATTGTGATGGGGAACCATCAGATATATATGAAATGTCAATAACTATGTTGGAACAATACTTTGGACTTCACATTAATGTAGTGTTAGAGCGCCACAGATACAAGGGCCCGTTGAGCGAGTGGGTTGTTATGTGGTACCGTTATAGACCCATTCACATACGTGTGAATTTGGAGAACTATCTGATTCTCTGGTAACAGCTCAATTGGTGAGATGCACCAACAGCACCAGGGTGCTAAAAAAGCTACTGTCTAAGGGCCCGATTCACAGAATTAACTTAAGACAAAATCCTAAACTTACTACTTTTGGTATTCACAGAATGCACTTACTAATTTTGGTATTCACAGAATGGATTTACGACTACTAACTTTACGTCCGCACTAGCGCCGGAATTTCCGGCCTGGAGGTTGAGCTTCCGGCGTGGAGGCGGAGCTTGCTGCCCAGAGGCGGAGCTTCTGGCATGGAGGCGGAGCTTCTGGATTGGAGGTGGGGATTTAGCCATGTCAGAAATCTCCACCTCGGGGCCGCAAGCTCCGTTTCCAGGCCGCAAGCTCCGCCTCCAAGCAGAAGCTCTGCCTCCGGGCCGGAATTTCCGGTCCGAGTGCGGACGTAAAGTTGGTAGTTTTAAATCCATTCTGTGAATACCAAAAGTAGTACGTGCATTCTGTGAATACCAAAAGTAGTAAGTTTAGGATTTTGTCTTAAGTTAGTTCTGTGAATCGGGCCCGTAGAATCCGTGATTGGTTGAGGCTATAGCCATTGTTAAAGGAGATGAGAATACAACAACTTGGGTAAAAGAAATGAGGAAGACTCTTGAGGACAAGAAGGAAGTCAAAGGAAAAGGGACTGAGAAGGACACGCATGTTGTGCGCAATTCTGATTGAGATTCACAATTGCGTCCTGAACGTGATGTGCAGACACAGCCACGGTGTCCTGATCGTGACTTTCATAATAAGGGTACCAATGATTCTCAAAAGGCAAGATGTTATAGATGTGGGAGTTTTTCACATCTATCCAATAATCAAAACTGTTATGCCAGAGGGTTGGTGTGCAAAAAATGTGGTATAAAGGGGCATTATGCTCGGGTGTGTCGATCCTCTGAAAGAAATCGAGTGATTGAGAACACTCCTGAGGCTATGTTTTCTAAGGAGGAATGGTCAAACAGTGTCAGTGAGGACAAAGTGTATTCTTCCTGTAAACTCATTATCACTTAATGGCCTGATTACAAAACTTGTGATCTAGACCTAAAGCCCTTTTGGTCAGTGAAAGATGATTTGATCATTTGCCAAGGTAATCCCATGAGGGGGGAATAGAGTTGTTCCACCTTCTGATTTGAGAGACAACATTGTTAATCTTACTCACGAGGGGCATCTTGGCAGGACTCTCACAGAAGCTTTTGAAAGGGAGAGATATTGGTAGCCTGGTATGGACCACATGATTGAGGAATTGGTCAAGGATTGTCAGCTGTGTGCCACCAATAATAAATCTCATGCTACCAATCGCCCCTTTGTCTCCATTTGAAGTTCTGGCGATGGTTTGGTCCAAATTGGGCTTCGACATGATTGGTTCGTTCAAGCTTATGTCTTCTTATGAAAGGTTTGTACTCCTTCTGGTGAACTACACTTCTAAGTGTGTTGTGACCAAATGTGTGGGTGTTGTCAATACCAGAACTGTGATTGAATTTTTGAAGGATGTTTTTGTGTGTGAGTGTGTCCCGAAATACTCGGTCACTGACAATGGAGTGCAGCTTGCGTCTCAAGAGATGTATGCCTTTCTCAAAGACTTTGGAATTGTTCATCAGAAGACAGTCTTGTATGCACCAGAAGCCAGTGGCGTAACAGAAAGAATGAACAGGTTGGTTAAAAGCTGTGCGTAACGGGCTTTAGACTCTAGGCTATCCTTTGGAAGTGTTTCGAGGGAGACGTGGTGGGCTCATCGAACTGTTCCCAATATAGTCACACAGGGATCTCCTATTGAGGCTTTTAGGGAAAAAGTGTCTAATTCTAAGTTGAACCCTGCATGGTTATCTGTGTGAAGAAAGGTGGTATCTCTGATGAGTCAAGGAGGACCAGGCTTTTGGACTATCAGCAAAAGTATAAGATGAGGAATGATGCCAAAATGTCTGTAAAAAGGAAGAAGTGGTGTCTTGGGGATCAAGTTCTTGTGAAGAAGGCGAGACACAGCTGCAAAGAGATTTCTGGTTTTATGGGTCCCTACACCATCACAGCCATAAAGAAAAATGTTGCGACAGTCAACACTGTTAGTACTTGGAGCATGTCCAGACGTGTTATATTTGCTGGAAGGTCTCCTGGTGCCATTGTTACCAGATTTCCAGATGCCAATGATCCTGGGGGCACTGGTTGATGGAATGGTGGCATGTGTAGACCTTCCTCAAATAGGAGCAGGAAAGCACCTACTGAGTTCAAATATCATGTTCTTTACTAGGCACGTCTTTATGATTCTCTGCGAATGTTACTGGATACTTTGTGTCAAATTTAAGATTGTATTCTTCGCTTGTCACATGTTTGTGGGAGCTTAGGTTGCATAGTTTTTTAAAAACTTTATTTCCTTGTGTTATGGTTTTTTTCCTCTCTTCTTTGCGTTCTTGTTGTAAGGGGGATGTGCTGTAATTAACTTGTTCATTGGTACTTTTAGAGTGCCAGCTCATTCCTGGAATTTCATGACTCCTATGAGAATGTCAGGGATCATTCATTCCATGGCTGGCTGGCTTGCAGGCTGACTTGTCTGTGGTTTCTCTTAAAAATAAAGGAATTACAAAAACTACACTGTTTGAGGAATTCAATACTATCCTTATACAGCCTAAGGTTCCCTACGGCTCTCCAAAATCTGGTCCGACCCCAGTGAGCGATACATTATTGTAACGGGTTCCCCGTTATGGAGAAACACTGACACTGGGCAGCTTTTATGCCCCACCTCCCTGAGACAAACTTTGTTGATAGGGTCCTACGCCTTTGGGGTGAACTCCTGGATTGTATATCAGTAATGTATGGGGACTGGAACGATACTATGGCGACCATTGATCGTTGGCTGGAGACAGACCTGGGTCCCCAAACAGGAGAATCTAAGCTGCACCACCAGGCCTCTACCCTGGGGTGGTCAGACACATGGCGAGTGTACCATCCGGCTGAATTAGGCTTCACTTTCCTCTCTGCAGTACATGGATCACGTTCCAGATTGGACTATTTATTCATGCCTATTACCAATATCCAGATACCTATATCTGTCTCCCTTCTGCCCCCTCTGACTACTCCCCTGTCACATTAAAATTGCCTATAGGGCCTCACAAAACCCCCTTCAGATGGCTTATGTCACCTTGGCACCTGCGTGACTCAACATACCCAACCACCATCCAGCAGGATATTAAAAATTATTTAGAATCTAATATCAACACCACCCCCTCAGGCACAATATTATGGGAGGCAATTAAGCCCACAATCCGAGGAAATAATATTGGCTACCACGCAGGGAAAATATCCACTGCCTTGCACAGGTGGTGGACTTGGAGAATCACCAGCGTGCCCGACAGGCCAAGGTGAGGGATGGCAAGGGTCCAGAAGGAAAGCTCTGCCTCCTCCTCGCACAACAACAATTGCACCAGTTACTCACTAATGAAGCCCAAGAATTTATCAATAGGGGATAAATCAAGCAAGATGGTACATAGCCTTTGTCAGGCAGCGCAGTCACCCACCCTGGTGTGCTGGCTGCGAAACACGGAAGGGATCCTACGTTCCACCCCAGGCTCCATCGCTCAAGCATTCGCATCCTTTTATCCCTGCCTATAAGCTAAAAAGGATATTATGGAATTCCTAAGGGATATACCGCCTAAAACACCACCTGACTATATCCGTGACCAGCTCAATACACCAATTATATTAGAGGAACTGGGCATGGCCTTGTCGGGCATACGCTCTAGCCGCGCACCGGTCCCAATGGATTACTGAGTGAATTTCTACAATCTCATATATCCCTACTGGGTCCACACCTCCTTAATCTGCTCCATAAAGCCGTGAAACAATGCATTCTTTCCCCGGACTGGTGTCATTCTGAAATTGTGGTGTTCCTCAAACCTGGGTGCCCTCAAATTTCTCTTTTAACCTTTGAATCTAAACTTCTGGGCAAGGTGCTCGCAGATCTCCTCAGTGCACATATCCATGAGCTCATTCATCCGGACCAAGCGTGCTTCATGCCTCACAGATCCACCAGACACATCAGGCGAGTCCATACTGCTATTACGAAGGCCCCAAAACCTGGTCGCCTGCAGCTCTTTTGCTAGCCGACATTGCTAAGGTGATTGACTCCCTGAGTTGGGACTACCTTTTCCAGCTCCTCAAAGCACTTAATTTCAGGCCACTCTTTCTCTCACATATACAACTCCTATAACCGATCTCTCAGCCTCCATCTGGGTGGCAGGAGTGCGATCAGGGCACATTCCAATTCACTGGGGTACAATACCGGGCTGCCCTCTTTCCCGCTGTTATTTGCTTTGGCTATAGAACCATTAGCAACATGCGTAAGGAGAGACCCCATTGGTGGGGAGATTTGATTGGTCGGCAGATATATCTGACAGGATTGCATTATATGCAGACAATGTGTTGTTTTTCCTCATAGACCCCAGATTCCCCGGCCCAAGAATCCTACCGATACTTAGTGTGTTTGGGGAAACTTCAGGTCTTGGAACTAACCCAGCAAAGTCAGTGTTGTACTCAGTTTGTGGAGACCAGGGAAGAGGTACATGGGTGACTCAATTGTCCCACGCCACAGAGGTTTTTCACTACCTCACAGATGTATCTTATCAAGCCCGATGATATATTGGTCCCATAACATCTGTCCACTGCTTTGCTATCTCCGAAACGCACCAAAGGGTTGGTCATCCATACCCCTATCCCTTTACGGGCGGTCCCCCATTTTCAAAATGGTTTCTCTATATTATATCATCTTCAAAATTATCCTTAAGATATCCCACAGTCGTGCATTCAACAGGTCAGTGCACTGCTCAACCATTTTCTGGGGTGATTAGTGTCACTTTGCGGACCTCTACACAATCTACTTATCGTGGAGAAATTACCACTGCCCATCTATATGCCCATTATGCCGCCTCCCATCTCCTAAACATTAACGAGTGGAGGTACGGCTTGCAAACGGACCCGGCCTTCACAGTGGAGAGACGTGCGATGGGTAATGATTCTCTCGTGGATCTCCGTTATAGCCAGACAAATTTAGATCAACAACCCCCAGCGTGGAAAGATGGGCTGGAAAAGGTGCCTGACGCAGACTATCCCACTGTGGCATGGAACTTACCTCCAGCCAGTCGCCACACTGTCAGGTTTTCGGGTGTGGGATGTTATTGGGATCTCAATGCTGGGATACATAATGCAGGGAACAGTACTTAAGTCCTTTCTACAATTACAAACAGAGACACCACCTCCACCGCAACCAGTTTTACAGATACCTGCAGCTTAGGCATGCCTTGACTCCATTGATCCACCCTCTTGAGGGATTGCCAGAGTTTCATCCTTTAGAAGGGCGTTGTTGATGGGGTACCTAGGCACCCACAAAATCCGGCAATTCTACCAAACTTTAGTCACCCAGAATCATACAACACGCATGGGAGGCAGGCATCCCAGACCTCACAGAGGGTGACTGGAATGAGGTCCTAACTATCCCCTGAGGCACCACTGTTGCAACACAATACCATCTGATACAATTTAAGTATGTACATAGAGCATACTATACACAGTCTCCTCTATGGCGCATGGATGTTATACCATACCTCACAAGTTTCAGATGAACTGACGATCTTACACACAGTATGGAGCTGTGGGGCACTTCAACCATTTTGGCGTAAAGTATCCTCCTGTTTGGAACGTGTCCTATCCTGGCATCTCACCCCTGAGCCCAAGTTATTTCTGTTACACAGTACAGAGGGGATTGGCGGAAACCGATATAAGCAGCACTTCCTGTTCTTGAACCTCACACTGGCCAAGTGAGACATTGCCCAACTCTGGAAGGGGACTCCTCCGCCATCGATAGGTGCATGGAAACCACCGTAGACAGATGTATGGGGACAGAGATAGCTGTGTTAAAGGCATGAGGTTGTCCACAGAAGCTTAAGAAGATTTGGTCCCATTGGGCAATGCCCAGAGGTATAGATCTAACCCCTTCACAATCTATAGACCCTCCATTCATCAGATAATACACTCACTAGACCATGGACACCCTCCTGATTAGCAGACGCTGCCATATAAGTGAACTCTAAAGAAATTCCTCATGGCTGGGGAGGGAAGTGTGTAGCCTGTGCTGTGATTGTTTTGTTAGTCTATATTTTCACAGGCTCCGGTTGATTTTTTTGATATATCGGTATTATTTTGCAACAGATTTCAACTTGATTCTATGTAATCGGCTCGGGCCGCAATGTACCACAAACTTCCCAATAAAATGTTTTATTAAAAAAAATCTCGTCCACTCATACTATGCGGCGGCACATTTGTTAATCATCAATGAATGGTGGTACAACTCAACCTTAGACCCTGCGTTCGCACGTGAACATAGGGCCATGGAAGGTAGGGGCATATTACCAACAACTAGCGATAATTATCGCTATATTGGCTTACAGCAATATTATTATCGCCGAGCTCCGCCGATTTTTATTGCAATTTAGTTTATTGCAAATAGCAGATAAACCTTGCTAATATCAAGGTTTATCTAAAAAGCAATAAAAATCGGCCGAAATGCATGAATATCGCTGAAAAGTCAGCGATATTCATGCATTACCGAGCTAATGCTCTTAGACATGTTATCCACCTACCATTGAATAATATGGCTAAGAACTGCTCTGTCATTTTCAAACTCAATTCTGATTAATTCATCAAGAAATGCGAACGAGTTTTTTAACAGTATTTTACTGTGGATAAGCTGAAATACTGCCAAACCGTTTCTAGTCCTCAACGCTTGGATATTCAATCTGAACTGGTGTCACTTCTCTCCTATAAGTTGTCGGTGTTTACAAAAACGTGGCTTTGTAAACACCGACAACATATAAGAGAGAAGTGACACCAGTTCAGATTGAATATCCAAGCGTTGAGGACTAGAAACAGTTTGGCAGCATTTCAGCTTATCCACAGTAAAATACTGTTAAAGAACGCGCTAGCAGGCGCAGTGATGTGTCCATACAGACTGGCCCCTGATGAAGGTACCACTGTGTACCGAAATGCATTGGGCAGAATAAGTATACTGTGTCGTTAAACTCAAATGGAATGTATATTGTATATGTATCATTTAAAGTAAAAGCAAATAATATATTGCATTTGTTGATGAATTAATCAGAATTGAGTTTTTAAAATGTACAGCAAACAATGATTATCATGTATTAAAATAGTGAATTGTTTTCTGGCATAAAGTTCAGTAAAAAATTATTTGGAAAATTGTGAAGGTGTAACACACCCAGTGAATAGTGCGCATCTAGATGGGTTTGTAAGCCCGTAATAACTGACATTCATAACCAAGGAGTGACTACCCTTATTAGCCGCAGCACCGGTTGTTAAATTAATAAAAAGGCAAACCTCGGAGTGCTCCCCACACACCCCCATAACTTGTAAGAACTGCTCGGGGCAGGCGTTAGCTTTTGGATATATTCCCGCTTAGCGCGAATATTTCCAAAAGTAGGTAATAGGAGATAGCGATGTTAGCGACTGTTTCCAGTCGCTAACATCTTGGCACTCCCACTTTGCATGTCATTAGCGATAATTATCACTGATATGTAAAGTGGGCCCCAAGATGATCGCTATCTCCTACTATCTGTCGCTAACTGGTGTTAGCGACAGCTAGGTAATAGGGCAATAAAATGATTGCCACCATAGCAGGAAAAATTACAGCTAAAACGGCGATAAGGCCCTTGGTAATATGCCCTGTACTTCCCTATTACACCTACTTTATAGCGCGCAAAAGCTGGACTTCTTTCCGCCAGCCACTCAGAGCAGTATCAGGCTGTGGAGGTATTTGGTACGCCCGATGGGGTGGCATCGGCGGCTGACACAGGCAACGCTTCTTTGGCATGGCACCTATTTGCGGATGGGTGGTGGCCCTGAGGGGATTTCGTCAATGGGACATAATAGGCATTTCTTCCCTGGGCAATATTGTGCAAGTTACTGTTCTCAAATCTTTTCAATGCCTCCAAGACGAGTTTCAGCTGCATAAAACGCAATTCTCCAAATATCTTCCGCTGAGGTATGCACTATCCCCTGCGCTGGCACACATTCCTGATCTTCTGGAGGTCCATCCTTTGGCAGGCCGCCTGCTTATGGGGGTCTTGGGTGGGCATAAGATACGACAAATATGCAAGACTCTGACAGCAACTCACAGGGGAATACCAGGACGGGTTCCCTAAGCAAGCGCTTAGATACCGGGTCGGTGATTTGCGCTATATAAGTACATTTACAAGTATGCACATGGATGGTTTCGCCTATTGTTATCCTTTGTCTTTGTATTCGTATATCAGGTTGTCGGGCCCTCGCCCAGGTGGTACTTTTAACCGCATGCGCGCTAGCGGGTTTTCCCGCTGCGCGCTGAAATTTGAAAATCGTGGGTAACGTGACAAAGCCAGCTCGTCATGCGCGCAGCGCAGGTAACGCCCATGACGAGCTGGCTTTGTCACCCGCATCGAAGGGGTTAAAAATTCAATAAAATATGTTGTAAAAAAAAAAAGAAATTCTGAAAAGACCCAAAGGAGCAACAAAATCCGTACAAAATTCGGCATCACTAGCAGCATCGGAAAGGTCCCAGGAAAGTTCTGGCTCGCCTCCAAAATCGATGGTTTGTATGAGAAATCTTCTCATAGAACATAAATAAAGCTGCACTCTCATCATAGTGTGAGCGAAAGGATTACAATTTTGGCAATTCAGAACACAGTTTTATTAGATGTCATATTGCTTTACCATCTAAGCGCTATCCCATTACATGAATATGGAGATGGCAGGACACCTAGTTACAAAAACAACAGCAACAGTTTCTGAATGAATGCGGTACAGTGAGCTAACGAAAGAAACCTTGAATGGTTGCAACAATACTGAGCCAATGTAGGAAAAGTTTTCTTCAAGAACAGTAAGCACTAAGGGGCAGATTTATGATGCCCTTGCGCCACGTTTACGCCGCTGTTGCGTCACGCAAGGCGGCGTAAACGTGGCGCATCCGAACGAACGATTTACAATGTGACGCATCTAGGCAGATGCGTCACGTTGTAAAGCCCTGCGCCGCTTGTGGGCGTTCCGGCGCAGGGTGGGCGTTCCGGGGCAGGTGCGCCTCGCAAAAGTGGCTGAGTGAAATCTATGAGATTTCACTCAGTCACTTTTAAGCCAATGCTGCGTCAAAAGCCTGCGCCTGCTTGAAGCAGGCGTAGGTCTTGACGCAGCATTGTCAAAATGGGGCACCCCCGAGCCTTGCTGGAGCTGCGTCGCGCTTGCGACGCAACTCCAGCAATGCAACACATTTCCGGCACAGATGCGACACGCATCTGTGCCTTTTTTGCACCATGGTGCGCCGCATTATAAATGCGGCGCACCATGGCTGGCGGAGCTGTGGCGCATGTTAACTGGCGCATCCCTGGGGATGCGCCAGTTAACATAAATCTGCCCCTAAATAAACAAACATAGGGTTGCTTGACCGTGTGCAACAGAAATAATAAAGAGTGAACATGCAGAGTTAGACATACATTTTAAACAAGATGGCGTTGAGGACTTAGTTAGCATAAGCCAAGAAAATACACTTTAAAGTGCCATAGTAAAATCATTTAAAACCAATAGTAGCAGTTAATTGTTCATGTGTAAATTTGAGCGCAGATTAATACTGTGCACAATGTTAATAATGCACAGTTTTGTAAGTACACAAACACACTCCCAAAGCAGACACCCATAGGTGCAGATTTACAAGATCTGAAGCATCTCTGCAATTCAGCAGGGATGCGCCAGAATACTTACGAGACACAAAACTACCTGCGCGCCACCATGGATGCAACGCATTTGCAATGCGGTGCGCCATGGCGCACGGATAGGCAGATGTGGGTCGTATCTGCCGGCTTAAATTTGGTGCAGTGCTAGAGTCGTGTCACGGGCGCGACGCAACTCCAGCACTGTTCCAACCCCGCCTATCTCTAACATTCTGCGATGCGCCTTACACGTGCTTCAAGCAGGCGCAACTTTTTGACGCAGCGGCTTCGGAAAAGTGCCTGAGTGAAATCTTGTAGATTTCACTCTGGCACTTTTCTGAGGTTTTTCTGCGACGGACCGCCCACACTGCGACGGTACGCTCACATTATACCTGACGCAGGTATAATGTGGCGTAGGAGTTTACGGTGTGACGCATCTCCCTAGAGGCGTCACATTGTAAATCCGTCGCAGCATGGCGCTTGCTTTACGCCGCCGCTGCGTCACAGAAGTGACTCAGTGGCAGCGCAAATGGGTCGCAAGTGCCTTGTAAATCTGGCCCTAAGAATTTTGTCTTATCATTTGTAAGAGGCTGTTCTCTTAGTCCTTTCAGGATGGGCCATCTAATGCAGTGGGGCTGGCAGCTACTCCACACACCATCACTACTCCCCCAAAGGTGTAGCTGATGTCAGGGCCAACTGTGGCTTCACCCTCGTAAACTGACACCGTTGATGTACCCTTGGTCTTTGGATGATCTCTAACTTACCCGTAGCTATTACACGATAGGCTGGTTACTGCAGATTTTTGTACTACATTTATAATTGGTGGGATTTAATCAATTCTTTCATCTTGTGATGCAGGATTGACCAGACGTCTCCAGTGCTCCTGGAAGACACAGTACTTGGCCAGATTGGCCAGAAGTACAAGAAATCTCCAGCCCAAGTTGCCATGCGTTACTTTCTTCAACAGGGTGTTGTAGTCCTGGCTAAGAGCTTCTCTCCAGAGCGCATTAAACAAAATATTCAGGTGAGTAGATGTGCGTGTGTCCGGCTATGACATAGAATATACTCAAGTTTGAAACAGTCCATATAAAGTCATCCATTGTCAAAGATGGGATTGGTGTTTTTTTAATCCATTGTTTGCCCATTCTCAACGTGCTATAGTAATTGCCTTAAAAATGATCCTAGCGGATGTCCTTGGAACAAAATCTTCTGAGCCTAACAATATGGCTTGGTGGATATATTGAGCTGTCTCTTGCTGATTATTTGCAACTTACTCGATATCCAAGCCCAGTATTTTCCACGGGGGGATATTCATCAAACATATGAATAATAGGAGTTTCATGAGTGTGATATCTTGGACTTGCAGGAATATGACAACATTACTATTTGAATAATTTCACTGCTCTTTGAAACAATTGATTGATAGTTCTGAAGTGATGCATTTTCAGCTTTTCTGATATGAGTGCTTCATGTCATATTCTAATACTTCTTCAATAAGTCCCTCCTTTCCCTTTCTGATGGGAACATTTTTGGCACTGGGTTCTCTATAAGACCTGTCCGAGGAAAAGTGTGCTCTACACCCACCCTTCACAAGAGAGTGGGTGACTGCTATGGAGCCAAGTTCACCCATAAGGTTAGTGTCCTACGTGGTGACCTACATGTTTAACTCGCTCAGTGTCATCTGCATCATGGTCCTGCCATCTTCAAGAATAGCCCATTGACCTGCTCTGTTCTTGGGATCCTCCTGAGGTCTTGTGCCAGTCTGCGGGGTCCTTCCAAGGAGGTTATCACCTTGAGAAACACCCTAAAGTGTGCCTTCCAAGAAGCACCATATTCTCTCCACTTTCTTCAAGTGTCATGAGATAGTAAGGTTAGAAACAGTGGATTAAAAGTGTAAAAGCCGTTTTGTGTTGTTAAGCGCCCACTAACGTTGACATCCCCAAGTCCACCACGTTGTTTGATTTGGTTACTCAGTCACAGAATGTTGAAGCCATTCTTCAAAAGGACTCCAGAAAGAGTAGAATGTAATGCATCCTGGTTTAACCTACTGTGCCATAGAGTGTACTCTAGTTGGAAACAGTCCATCTGCAAAATCATCCACTGTGAAGAATGGAGTGGTTCATTAATCCAGTGTTTGACTACACTCAACCGTCACAACAATCATCCCGGTGGATGTCTATGGAATGAGATTTTCCATGCCCAACAATATAGCTTTGTAGATATATTTTGCTGTCTCTTACTGATTATTTGCAGCATATCCAGCTGGCCCAAGCCCAGTAATTTTCCACTGTACTGTGTGAGTTTCAGGAGGGTGACATCTTGGGTATGCAGAAATCAAAATACAGTCAAATTTGAATAATTTCCCAATTGTGTTAAACAAACCAAATATTAGTTCTGAATTGTTGTATTTGTATATTTGCTAATATGAGTAAATTAAGCACCATTCGAATACTTTTTAAACAACTACCTCTTTTCCCTTTCTGATGGAAATAGTTTAGGGACTAGGCTCTCCATACTGCCTGTCCGAGGAAAGTTTGTCTCTCCATCCACCCTAGACACGAGAATGCCCAGGAGCCCAGTCCCCCTATAGGATTAGTGCTGCACCTAGTTTCCTGCATGTCTAACTCACTCAGAGACCTCTGCATCATGTTGTCTGCCATCTCTATGCATAGCCCTTTGGCCTGCTCTACTCTTATAAACCTCCTTAGGTTTTCTTCTACTCTGGGGGGGCTTCTCAAAAAGGGTCTTGCCGTGCCCAAAAAGGCTCTTGCCGCGAGTAACATCCCAAAGAAAACGGAGGCTCTACCTCCCCAGAACCACCATATCCTCTCCGCTTTCTCAAACTGTCAGCCCAAATCCAACATATTCCCTCCAGAACATTCAGACTCAGATGGGCTTCCAACACTTCAATGTATTCACCAGACAAATAACTCTCAACTGACACTAACAGCCAGGCCTGCCCACATAAACCATTCAGACGTTCTTCCTGGTGCTAGGGATGACCTGTCCATACGACCACCCACACTATGCAGAGCACATCACTGGTACACAAGGGATCAATCAGCAAGAGCTCACAATCAACCTCCTAATAAACCGAGATACAGTATTCGCCAGCGGACTCACTCTGGATGGAGGGACTCCTGTAATTGTGTGAAAGGCGGTCAATTGTTGGATGTGTACTTTCATTGGGATAACATACTACTTCCATTTTATTTATAATATGTTCCCCAGTGCAATATATATATATATATATATAAATATATATATATATATATTCGAATCCTGCACGGCCGCCACGTATTCACTCACGCAACGCCAGCAAAACAGGACACGGACCCAGATTTCGAGCTTTAAGTTTTATTCACCCAAGTGTCTGAGACGCGTTTCGCAGCGTGGACGCCGCTTGTTTACTCGACGGTTTGTTTAAACTCGGGAAGCATTTTTAAAGTGACAGTGCATTAATTCAGTGGATCACGTGAGTTCTCACTATAGAAATAGACAAAATACTCATTGCGCTTCTCATTTCTGCGCTGTTTAACAACTGTACAATCACTTTGTTAAATACATAATTGTCCATGATATAATATCCATGTAATTATATATATACTCGTATTGAGACTTCGGTTGATGCAGAAATATCCGTAAAATACATTATTATACATTTTAAACCCTTTTAGTCCTCAATGACATCGTGTTATTTTTAAAAAATACTTGTAAAATACGTAAGCCTGATTTCAGTTGTATTTGTTATTTTATAGAAGTTTTTCATCTTTCATAGCGAATGTTTCTATATTGTGCTTCAATGTGCTGGTGATGATAAAATCATGTCAATTGGTCTATTGTTCGTACCATTTTTACCTCTCAGACCTAATGAGTCTAAGCTCCCTAATGTCATGTGTGCACCCATGTTTGTAAGCAGATACATTCACTTGTCATTACTGTTTCATCACTTTCGTAATATCGTACTCTGTCTGAAGCAATTTTCCATGTCAACATCATATCATATGCAATCTACATCTATTTGGAACTATTTAGGATTTCCAAAATATACTTGAATCAGGGGTTTCAACACTCAAATCGATTCTGATAAATAAATAACTATAACTGTACATTGTGATAAACTGATATTTTCAACTCATAATCACAGCATCGGAAAAATTCATATACAAGTTGATTAATATTTAAAAATATTTAAAACATCCAAAGATATTTACAAATATTTAAAAAAAGCATCGGTACAAAAAGTCATAAAAATTCTTGAATAAATAGACCTAAAATTCATCTATGTGCATCATTTCTATCTTCCGAAAAGTGCTGAGTTGTGGGTGTTGTTGGATTGAACACTAATTACCATATCACGGGGCATGTGAACGGGAAATTTATTAGGCATAATTATTCTAGACAAGTGTAAAGGTCTTCCGTTAGATTCAATCCATTGGGATGTTTCGAATCTAATAATAAAATATACCTGGTTTCCAACTTCCGTAATTTGTTCTCCCTATTTCCTCCGCGCCTATTGGGAGGGACTGCATCTATTAGATAATAAGACAACCCTTTGTTGTTAAATCCATGGCATGCCTTAAAATGTCGGACCACCGGATAGGTATTGTCCATATTAGTTATGGCGCGGAGATGTTGGAGTATTCTAACATGTGCTTGTAACTTAGTACTGCCTACGTAGATAAGTCCACATGGGCATGTTAGAACATATACTGTGTATTCGGTTTTACAGGTTAACATTTTATTTATTGTGTACGGTTTTGTCTTGAATGGACTGAAGTACGTTTTTGTATTGGCCCCGTGTGTACATGCCTTGCATGTTGTACATTTTTTGAAACCCTTTAAGTTCTGGGACCAGGCTGGTTTATTTATTATTTCAGGATCCGGTACCACCAAGCAGTCTCTCATTGAGGGAGCTCTACTGTATGTAATGGACGCCCTCTGAGGTAGCAGGGGTCCTAATAATGGGTCACTAAGCAGTATAGACCATTCCCCCTGTATGATTTTTTGGATTGCCTTGTGTTGTTTACTATATCCAATTATAAGGCGAAAGCTCTTATCGTCCTCTACAGCTTGGCTTTGACACTAATCTTTTTCTTTATTTCTAATTGATAAATCTTCCCTGGCTAGTGTCGCTGTTTTGGCAATGGCATTTTCTATTGTTTGTCTAGAATAGCCTCTTGCTTCATATCCTTGCTAAGTTGTTGGGCCTTCTGTAGTTCGTCGTGCATGCTGCAAACCCTCTTAATTCTGAGCATATCGCCATAAGGAATACTATTCACTAAATGGCAGGGGTGAGAACTGGAGGCATGTAACACCGAATTTCCTGCAGTTTTCTTTCGATACAAAGCCATTTCTAATTTGTTGTTATTTATATACACTTTAGTATTGAGGAAATTTACACAGGTGTCACTGATTTCAGCAGTGAATCTTAGTTTTAGATCATTGTTGTTAATTTTGACCACAAACATTATATGTATATATATATATATATATATATATATATATATATATATATCCAAAAGAAACGGCGTTCCAAAACGTGCACTCAGGCTGCATACAAAACAGGGTGACAACCCTTTGTTACGCGTTTCGCGCTTCAAGAAGCGCTTGTTCAAAGGCGTGTGAACAAGTGCTTTTTGAAGCACGAAACGCGCCACGAAGGGTTTATGGAGTAATAAACCACTGACTTGCTAACCCAGTACTCGCCCTGTTTTGTATGCTGCCTGAGTGCACGTTTTGGAACGCCGTTTCTTTTGGATATTGTCACCGGCTGCTCTGCCAGTATCGAGCCAACCCTACAAAGGCGAGGGATTTACAGCAAGAGCTTGTTTCTTTGTGTATATATATAAATTGAAAAAATACTGGCATTTGATTGAAAAAGATCCAGATATAGGAAAATTATTAGGATCCAAACCTACGGTAACCTATCGAAAAACTAAATCGTTGAAGGACATGTTGGTAAAAAGCCACTTTTCACAACAAGCAGACAACAATTGGTTATCAAATCAACAGAATGGATTCTATAAATGTAACTCCTGCAAGGCGTGCAAAATTGGTAAGAACAAAAGGTTCATCACAGAGCCAAATGGGAACACAATTGTTATAAACGAGAAGATCACATGCACATCCCAGTATGTGATATATATTATCAAATGTAATTGTGGAAGCAAAAACATAGGAAGCACAACTTGCACTCTAAGCAAACGCATCCTGGAACATATCAGAGCGGTGAAAAATAAAGATTCTTCATATGCAACCGCTAAACATATGATGTTATGCCAGAAAGGAGATTGGAGATCAATGTGCTATTATGGCATAAAAACAGTCACTTTGAATGAACGAGGTGGAAATAGAACTAGAAAACTCCGTCAGATGGAATCCAAATATATCGTAAGACTCAAAACCAAGACCCCGAGAGGGATGAATTATGATGAGGAACTTTATACACACTTAGAATAAGAAGATCTGAACTGTTAAGAACTAACTTTGGGAAACCTGAAAGCATTGTTGATCTGTGAAACAATATGGTTAAAACTGCAATTCTGTAAGAATGAAATGCAAAGTGAATTTCTAGTACTATACTTTATTACAACTCTTACACAGACATGTAGTATTGTAATATTGTAAAAATGAATATTCACGAGTACTATACTCGGATAAATTTGATACATAAGCCAATCTGTATTTACTTAAAAATGTAAATGTAAATTGATACTTGTATAGCGTACTACTCACCCGCAAGGGTCTCATGGCGCTTGTACGAAAACCGCTGTGGAACCCAACCTGGCTTTCCCTGCGAGGCGTCCACTCCTGGGCACCCCCAAGGTGGAGACCAGGCATCCGTAGCGTTGTGGGGGCCGTTGTGGAGATTAAGCAAGCTATTGCCCAGAGGTGCAGAGTGGGACTCCATGATTGGAATAGGCACCAAGGCGAGAATTATCAGGTCCGTGGAATTTTTGAACCCAAGACCCGCCGAGGCAGGGAATTGAACCCTGGTCCCGGGCTAGACTTCTGCATCAGGGTCTGCAACTCTAATCATTGAGCCACACTTCTGCACAAATGACAATTATGTAAAGTTTACATAATGTTAGCAGAATTGCAGAACATATCGAATGTTTGAGAAAACCTCCACGAAAGGACAGTGAATGTAAATGAATTCTTTCTTTTTCTTTTAATATGATTTTGATTATCGAATTATCAATCACTACAATGCCCAGAATGCCCCATAATCGCTGACTAGGCTTAAATAGTGTGGAAAGAGAAAACTCACTAACCGTGAGCAAAGGCGAGGAGGCTGAAACGCGTTGGTTGGGTTCGTTTTTGAATAAATAAGTTAAAAGACCTTCACTCTGGAGGGCTGTTCATATTTGTTAAAAAAAAAAAATATATATATATATATATATATATATATATATATATATATATATATATATATATATATATATATATATATATATATATATTTATTTTTTCACTGAAAAAACCATAGGTTTTAGGGGTGTTATAGCTAGCTGGATATTTCACTCGTATAAAACCATTGAAATTCCTCCGTTATAGTTAGTTGTACTAACTATAACTTGCGCGCCCGCAATCCACTGCTGATGATGTCACATATTACATCATTCAAGACATGGTCAGTGACATCACTGATGACATCTCAAATGACATCACTGATGACATCATCCAGTGAAAGTGGCTTGGTTCGATATTTAAGTAAGTATTATACATATAACAATCTGCATTAAAGACCGAGTGTATGTAGAATATTTGGATGGATGATTTAGTAGCAATATGATCGACTGTTTAATTGTCTTTTTTAAAGTGTTTCCCTAAATATATGGGATAGTGATTAAACTGTGTGAATATCTGTTCCACTGTATCTCTTGTTGTGTAAACTACTACATAAGTTGATTACTAGCTATTTGAAAGTCTATATTAGTTATTAATTAGTTAAGTGAGTATTTGTATGGGATAGTAAATGTGTGTGTGGTTGGATGGGAGGTGTGTGAATGTCCAAAGATGTGTAAATTGTTGATTTAGTAGTTGTATGAGGTTAAGATTGCACATGGAAATAGTTGTCTACGTGACTGAATCTCTTTATGGGTGTGGCGTTGAGTAAATTTATTTCTCAATAATACATGTCCAACAAGGTAGAAATATAAAAGGTAGTCTATGTGACAGTTGCTGTTTATAAATAAGTATACATAAGACTCAGTGATTGTATGAGTGACTATTGGAAACTGTACACTTGTAATAGTGATTTTATAACACACTAATGAGTTACTATCGATATCAATAAATAAAGTGGTGTTTGTATAAGTGTGTAGCTTAGTAAATGTAATTTTGATCAATTGTTTGCATAAGTGAGTAGGATGATTGCATAACTGAATAGGATGTGTGTTGGTAAGTAATGTCGATGTAGGTGAATAAGTATATTTAACAGTTTTATATTGATCTTTGTTAGCATGTATGAGTGAATACACAGGTAAGTCTTTAGGTGTGTGTGTAGATGTAGTAATCACTGAGTTGGTTTTTAGAAACTTGTATTGGTGTGTCAATGGTTTCAAATATGGTACTTCATATTTTATAATGAGTGTTGACAGGTTATTCTAGTGTATGATGAGATGTATCTGATTGTCACGTGGATGATGTCATCAGTGATGTCATTTGAGATGTCATCAGTGATGTCACTGACCATGTCATGAATGATGTAATATGTGACATCATCAGCAGTGGATTGCTGGCGCGCGAGATATAGTTAGTACAACTAACTATAACGAAGGAATTTTAATGGTTTTGTACCAGCTAATTATAACACCCCTAAATCTATGTTTTTTTCAGTGAATGTAAAAGGTTTTTTAAATGCTAATTCCTTACTATAACATGTCCGAAACCTATGTTTTTTTAGTGAATTTCAAAGTTTTGTAAATGCTAATTCCTAACTATAACATGTCTGAAACCTATGGATTTCTCAGTGAATTTCGCAGGTTTTGTAAATGTTAATTTTTAAATGTATTAATTGTTATATTTATTTCTTCACATTGTTTTACTATATTTCTTTGATCTATTTTGTTTAGATATCTTATTTTTCAAATGACATTAGACATATTTAACAAAAACGCATTTAAAAAAATATATTCTCTATATCTTCTATTAAATATATTTATATTTTCTTTTTATATTTTTTTATATATTTTTGGAAGTTGCGCACCCAAAGCGCACCCTTCTCGTTCACTGCGCGGAACATGTCTACCATTTTAGGATTTTTCTGTAGGATCCGCATACGGTGTGCGACGAATACGACTTTCCCAACGCGGATGCTAGACGACTTGTACACAACTAGTAGCACATACGCGACATGTACGCATTACGCAAAGCGACGGTCGCGCGTGTAGTCATACGCTTATCAGACACGGTGGGTGCGCGACCTCCCCAAAACTTTTTTAATATTCAAAAACGTATATATATATATATATATATTTAATATAAATATTAAAACAAGACATTATCTGAACTAATCATAAAAATAATATTCTTTAACTTTCAATAACGTTACATTACTTATAAATGCAATTTCGCAAAGTCCCGCTGGGTGCGAGTTAGGTGCGAGCTGCGTACGCGCACCCTATGCGTACCTCATGTGACCAGAAAACAAGAGATTTTATTGGTTCATTACACTTCCTATTGTAAGTATTGAAGGACCCCACCCATTTCATTCACTCTTGTTGGACCTTCCTTATGAGAGAACTTCTCCTAGCAAGAACTGCTGTTTTTGGTTATTATACACCTGTTTGTCCTCAAACTTAGAGACATGGCAGCCAATGCGCCATCATCATCATCAGAACATTCTGATACTGAAGAATTTGTGCCTGACCTCTCGCTCCAGAGAAGTACACTTCTATTGTATGGAAGTTTTTTACTATTCCACCGGGGTTGAAGAAGGTTAATGCAACCAAAGTTACTTGCAAAATCTGCAAGGCGGTCCTCTCCAGGGGAGACCCTAATAAGAAGTACTCTTGTGGAACGGCGAGTATGAGAAAACATCTTCAGACTCAACATCTTGTGAACTCTGCAAGAGAAGAATTGAGACGACTAAGAGACAATGCTCCTGCACCACCGGCTGTTTCGAGTACATCTGGAGCAACACCATCAAGTACAACATCTCCTCCTGATATTCATCCCCAATTTGGAAGAGTCAGGATGCATTGTGTACCATGCAACCGTCTTATTTCATATGGAGAGCAGTCAGTGGGTCTGGTTTGTTGTGCCATTGAAAACCCCCTTTGTTGGTTTCCTTTTTTTTTCTCCTCCTAGTTTTTAGTTTTGTTTGTCCTGTTGACATTTTTTAACTCCTTTTAAAAAAAACACACAAAAAATAAAATCATTCAAAAAATATAAAAAAAATATAAAACAACAAAAAGAAAAAAAAGTTTTTATGAACTAACTACTCTTGTTAAAGAAAGAGCTAAACTTATATGCTAGTGCGTGAAAGTTTACATGAATGTATGTCTAGTAGATAACTGACTGAAAGAAAGCATTTGTGGTGTATGCTGAAGGATAAGTGCAGAAGTATAAGGAAGTGCTGCAGCATGACACTGTAAGGTGTTTAGCTATAGCGTGCTGTGGCACTTCCGAAGCATAGGGATGTAACATATGTACATAAATATGTTGCAAGTCTTTGCTTCCCTCTGCACAGCTCCTTAAACTGCAGCCATGTGGTGACACAGGCACCCTTGCACCATGGTGCAAGGATATCTGTGTCATGCATAGATTGTCTTTGTGAAGGAAGGCACACCTTCCTACACAAAAACAATCGGTAAAGGCATTTTTCTCCTTCAATATATGCTGTGCATTGTGTCACATATTGAAAGAGAAAAAATGAGGAGAAGTGAAAACAATTCTCCTTGTTGTGCCTTGATACACCAAATTTAAGGATGGTGCATCATTGACACACAAGTCCAGATATATGATTTTTTATAAAACTGGAGATGTGGAGTTTTCTGTGCAAACATGCACAGCTACACCTATAGAATGCCTTTTCAATGCAAAGTGGTGTGTAAGATGTGATTGTATTTACATGTAAAACAAAAGGTATTCACAGTGCCATTTCCTCTCCATGTAAATATGAAAGAGAGTTAGTGGCTAGGCCAATTCTTATGATAGGACTACATTTCTGTACTGCTAACAGAGAACAAGATAAATGTATGAGTACATACGTTTTAGGAAACTGATAGGACATGTTTATATATTACTGAAGGGAAGGGATGGGGCCTAATGTGACATGTGCCAAAATACTCAGTGATGTGCTTTAAGTTAAAGAGTTTTATTTCTTTTAATTCTGAAATTACCAGGCCCTACAAGTCCACCATATCTCTCTAATGTATACTATACCATGTGTCTTGCAAACAGGTGCTCTTAAGCTGTGTCCTATGTAATGTTCCTTTCAAACAGTTTTTGTTAACCAATAAAAAACATTGTTTCAAAAAAACTGAAACATGAACCCTAGTTTTCAGTGTAGAATGTTGTCAAACAACCAATCATTTATTTTCTTTTTTCAAAAGTGCATCCACCATTTTAGAAAAATCTTACTTTTCAAACTGCCATTTCATTTACAGAGACCATCTGAGTGCATCCAGACCTCCCTTCAAGATGCTTAGAGTGTGAATTGTGGCACACAGCTATATTTTCTGTAGCCAAAGGTATGCAGAAAACAGAAACATGGACGAAGACTTAGCATTACCAAATGTAGACATTAAATGGATTGGACAGAGAGGGTTTTAAAGTGGCTCCAATTGATGCAATTGGTTAAATCCTTTTTGCATCTCCAACACCCTGACCTCATAATTGTGCAATGTGGTGGCAATGACCAAGGCACTTTCACTGGGGTAGGTCTGGAAATGCTTATAAAGGACAGCTTTACAGAATTGATGTCACTTTTCCCCCAAACTGCCTCTGTCTATTTTAACATATGCCAAAGGCAGAAATGGAACTGCTCCAATCAATTTTGTTCACAGATTGAGAAAGCTAAGAAACATGTCAATAAATCTTTTTCTGTTTTTATTTGAGATTATAGAATGGGGTCCATTTACCACAACAATCTGCGTTGCTATATAGATGGCATCTATAGGAGAGATGGCATACATTTTACAGATGAGGGTAACAGAGTCTTTCTCTTGAACTTTAGACTCTGCATAGGTACTTACCTGTAGGCACCAAAATCTCTCAATAAACACAAGGGCTCTTTTTAGAGCCACTTAAGAACTAAACACGAAAGCTTGCTGTGTATCTAAAAAACAAATTGTGATTTTTTGCTTGGAGTCGCGCACCCAACGCATCAGAGTCATGCTCCGAACGCTTTGAAGTCGTGCACCAAACGCATTGGCGTCGCGCACCCTACAGATTATGAGTCGTGCATCCAACGTGTGCACACCAGAGGGCCGCACTGAGCACCGCGCTGGGTGCGCGACTCCTAATTTTACCGTAAAAAAAATAGCCCCTAACACTAATTTCTAATATCCCTGGGGACCCCATCCCCCGGGGCTTATAAAAAAAACATTGGGGACCGTGGGGGGAGTGCCAATGCCCCCACGGTCCGCCGGCTCCCCGAGTCCTTCGAGAGCCGGAATTGATTTTCCACATGGGGAGCTGCTAACATGCAGCTCCCCATGTGGAAAAGCAATATGGTTTGGATTTTGTCAAGAGAGAGCAGGTTTCTCGGCTCTCTCTTTTCAAAATCCAAACCAAGTTTGCTACGGGAGGGCGGGAGCCGGGAGACTCCCACCCTCCCATAGCAAATAGCAGTGGGGGGAGCCCACCCCCGGGACACTGCAGGAGCTGGCTCTGGCGGGTTGAGGTCCCCAGGGCGCTCGAGGGCCCCAGGAGGGGGGCCATGCAGCCCCCTCCCACAATACAGAACGCCCTGGGGGGTGGTGGTCCCCAGGGCTTGGGGGGGGTTGTTGAGGCCCCCACCACTAATTTTGCAGGGGGGCCTTGAAGACCCCCAACCATTTATTTTATAGCCCCGGGGGTGTCCCCGCGGGTGACGGGCCCCTCTGGGCCCCCATACATTTTTAAAATTTGCCTCTGGGATTTGGCCCCCCTGGGGGCTAACTATAAAAGAAGCCCCGTTATATATATATATATATATATATATATATATATATATATATATATATATATATATATATATATATATATATATATATATATATATATATATATATATATATATATATATATATATATATATTTTATTCCAAGTTTTCTCTGCTCCAGGAGAAAGAAAAGGAGCACACTCCACAGGTTCGTGAAACATCACATTTATTTAAAACAATTGGTACAACGGCTCCAATGTCCTGATGCATTTCGGCCGCATCGGCCTTCTTCGGAGGGTAGGGGGAGCCATTTTGACATCGGATGGCCTTTCGAATGCATAATGAGACCTTTAGTAGCTCCGTGAATGATTGCCCTCAGGTGGGATACAGTGTCGAGCATTGTGGTCCTTGTAGTGCATACATTAGGCCAACCCTTCGGTGGAAAATGTCAAATGAATGAATGCAATTTCGTTGTGCCTGTGTCCCCGTCGGCGCTGTTTTCGAGCGTTTAGGGGCCCATTCCCAAGTCTGGTCTTCGGTGGCGCCGCTGCTGGAGCTTGGTTTACACCGTCCCCGTTGTTGGTCCTATATTCAGCAGAATCCGGCGCGCGTGGCTGGGGGTGCATCGCTCGTCAGCCAGGACCCAGGCTGTGATTAATTTATTCCAAGTTTTCTCTGCTCCAGGAGAAAGAAGAGGAGCACACTCCACAGGTTCGTGAAACATCACATTTATTTAAAACAATTGGTACAACGGCTCCAATGTCCTGATGCATTTCGGCCGCATCGGCCTTCTTTGGAGGG
This sequence comes from Lissotriton vulgaris, assembly GCF_964263255.1. Lineage (NCBI taxonomy): Eukaryota > Metazoa > Chordata > Amphibia > Caudata > Salamandridae > Lissotriton > Lissotriton vulgaris. The sequence goes on along the minus strand of NC_141686.1, from coordinate 163,340,197 downwards.
TAGGGGGAGCCATTTTGACATCGGATGGCCTTTCGAATGCATAATGAGACCTTTAGTAGCTCCGTGAATGATTGCCCTCAGGTGGGATACAGTGTCGAGCATTGTGGTCCTTGTAGTGCATACATTAGGCCAACCCTTTGGTGGAAAATGTCAAATGAATGAATGCAATTTCGTTGTGCCTGTGTCCCCGTCGGCGCTGTTTTCGAGCGTTTAGGGGCCCATTCCCAAGTCTGGTCTTCGGTGGCGCCGCTGCTGGAGCTTGGTTTACACCGTCCCCGTTGTTGGTCCTATATTCAGCAGAATCCGGCGCGCGTGGCTGGGGGTGCATCGCTCGTCAGCCAGGACCCAGGCTGTGATTAATTTATTCCAAGTTTTCTTTGCTCCAGGAGAAAGAAGAGGAGCACACTCCACAGGTTCGTGAACCATCACGTTTATTTAAAACAATTGGTACAACGGCTCCAATGTCCTGATGCATTTCGGCCGCATCGGCCTTCTCCGGAGGGTAGGGGGAGCCATTTTGACATCGGATGGCCTTTCGAATGCATAATGAGACCTTTAGTAGCTTCGTGATATATATATATATATTTTTTTTTATATGGCAGGATCCGCGCACCTGCCGGTTTAAAATATATAAATATATATATTTTGGGCCCTGGGGGGTCCCCTAAGCAGGTCTAGAGGATCAGGATATTTCTTCTACTCTGCCCCCTTTATACATTTTACACACTTGTTCCACTGACTTCTTCAGCCTCGCTTCTACCAAGGCACAAAATGGCTGTCAACAGTTCCTGGTTTTGAATGTTGACAACCACTTGACAGCTAATTAGCATTCAGCACGTGAATGCAAGGGTGCGCTTACGGTGCACTCAGGGTGCGCGGAATCACCGCGGCCATCAATATATAAATGATTTAACTGTCATTTTCTCAGGAACTACTGAACAGATTGACACCATTTAAGCAAAAGGCATGAGTCTGAACTGAGGACTACCTCTTTGCCAAATTTGGTGTAATTCCGTTCAGCCGTTCAGGCTGTAGCTACTTCAAAAGGTCCTATGGAAAATTGCATGGGGAAAACACGTTTTAGGACCCCCTTTTTTCTCGGCCCCAGCTACACGAATCATCCCGAAACTTTCAGCATAGGAGCGGACCAGAGCTGATAATTAGTTTGGAAAATTTTGTGAAGATTCATCAACCAGCGCCAAAGTTATTCCTAATAGAATGTTGCGGATTTCCAATGGAAAATAGATCCTAACTAACACACACACACACACGCACACACACATATATATATATATATATATATATATATATATATATATATATATATATATATATATATATATATATATATATATATATATATATATATATATATTTTTTTTTTACCAAGCACACTTCCTCACGATGAAGGACGGCACCGACTCCGTGAGTTGCTTAAGAATGAAGTTTATTTTTCAAAGCTGCTGAAAAAGACGCGTTTCGGCGGAAGCCTCCGCCTTGCTCACTTCACCTACTCAGATGTGATACACAAACATATATACCTTATGACAAACACAGTTGCCTCACTGTGATTGGTGTCTAGTAACTCTGGTAACACAATGTTTGGTCATGTGATAACGCAGCAACCATGGAAAAGTTACTAATGCGCAAAAATGCATTTTTAGATAAGAAAATGCCATCACCATTTGAATTACAAATCATACTTTCATGGCATTACATATTAAGTAAAACAAAATATTTACATCTATGTCTGTTTGCGAAAATTGTAGTGTTAACTTAGCAGATACATGGCATAATCCATAAACAACACACCAGGTGAAAACCAGCAAGGAGTCATATCACAAATAATACAGTGACTGATCGGACATTCAGGGCATTCTATATTATACCCTGTGACTGTAATCAAACATCGTCCTGGTTACCCGGCTTCTAGAGCATGTAGGTAATTCTCTCACTATAAAATGATAATTTATGAAATTGGGTCAATGCCTAAATAACAGAGATATTCTCTATTCCCATCGTAAGTTTCATAAACCAAAATTCAGGAAAAAACACAAAAGTTGCTGCATAAACATCGTCTCCAAGTGGATTAATGTATGTGTGTCTTAGCATGGGGTTATGAACCATGATCATACGCATATATTGAATTAACATCATACCATGCCTAGATGTGTATATATATTCTTGGGACCCCAAAGTTTCACCTGGGTTGATAAGACCATGACGTTACCAAACTAGATAGGTGCCAAATTGCTAAAATAATTAACACAAGTTACAGAGGAAAACAAAGTATTTACACAAGTGATGGTGTAGGTGTGTTACAAGCGGGAAAAGGGAAACTATGAGAGTGTGCTGCACTATTCTATAAATGTACTGTTAATGCTTCATCGGCATTAAGCCCCTTCGGAATCTTAGAATCCAACAAGATGATGTATCTTGATTCCAGACGTCTGAGGGCAAGTCTGCGATTCCCCCCTCTGATACTTTTTGCAACGTTGTCGATGACAAAGTATTTAATGTCAAAACTGTTGCCAGCGTGTGTCTTGTGTATATGCCTGGCCACCGGGTAGGTTTCATCATTGTTCGTTATTGCTCGCAGGTGCTGCAATATACGAACATGTGCTGGATGGATGGTGCTGCCAACATACCGTTTGCCGCATTTGCAAACAAGGACATATACTGCGTACTCCGTTTTACAAGAGTAGCAGCATCTGATGGTGTATGGTTTGTTTCTAAATGGAACAGGGACCTCTTTGGTGTTGATGCCTTGTTTGCATGCTTTGCATTTTGTGCATTTGATGAAACCTCTTTGGTTATTTAACCAAATAGGTGGTTTTGTGATAGTCGGTGCACTGACTACAAGCTGGTTGCGCATCGATTTGGCCCTCCTGAAGGTGATTGAAGGGCTTCTGTCACACCATTGCCCTATTACGGGGTCATTTTGTACCAGAGGCCAGTGTCTCTGCAAGATCTTTCTCACGTGATTATGATAGGCATTATAGCCCGTAATTAGTCTTGGCATGTTGGGGACAGTTTTGTTCTCTTGAGTGCTCTTTTTCTTTTCTGAGAATAGAAGATCCCTTCTATTCACATTGCGGCATTTATTCTCTGCTCGTGACAAAGTTTTAGCACTGTATCCTCTTTTGCTAAGTCTGTCAAATAAATTTGCCTTGGCTTCACTCACTCCTTCCTGTGTACTACAGTTTCTTGTCATTCGTAGACACTCTGCGTAAGGAATGGACTCTTTTAGTTTGACTGGGTGGAAACTCTGCGCGTGTAAAACCGCATTTCCTGCAGTAGGCTCGCGGTATGTTTTAGTTTGAATTTTATTATTTTCTACGAACAGCTCTAAATCTAGAAATTGAATTCTTTCTTTGCTGGTAGAACAGGTGAATTTAAGATTAAGACTGTTTTCATTGATTTCTGATGCAAATTTCTCTGCACTCTCTTTTGACCCTTTCCATAAGATGAAAATATCATCTATATATCTCCTATAGATTATAACACTTTCCTCCATGCTGGATACATGGGTGACGGCTAATACTTGCTCCTCCCACCAGCCCATATGCAGATTCGCATAGCTGGGGGAGAAGCAAGTACCCATGGCCGAACCTTGTAGCTGTTTATAGTGTAGGCGATCAAAAATAAATGTATTGTTCGTTAAACACCATTCTACCATCTGTAGGAGCATGATGGTATGATCATGTAGTGCAATGGGTCTTTGATTGAGATAGTGTTTGAGTGCATTGAGCCCGTCTGTATGCCTAATGCTGGTATACAGCGACTGTACATCTAAGGTCATGAAAACATAATCGTCATGCCATTCAAAATCGTAAATTTTTCGTAGAAAGTCACCACTGTCTTGCACATAAGCAGGAAGATCTTTGACAAATACTTGCAAAAAACTGTCCACATATACACTCGTTTTCTCAAATAGACTGCCTATCGCAGAGATTATAGGTCTTCCTGGGGGTTTCAGTGCATTCTTGTGTATCTTAGGTATTAGATACAGTTGAGGCATAGTCGGATAGTCATTTTTAAGGAATTCAAATTCTGATTTAGTGATCAGGTTGGCACTTTTCCATTTGTATAGTTCTGCATGGAACCGTTCTTGAATGCCTACAGTTGCAGTAGGGCTGATTCTGCAGTAGCATTCATGATCTTGTAGTTGTGCCATCGCTTCTTCATTATACATTTTGAGTGGCCATAAAACAATATTACCGCCCTTGTCAGACCATCTTACAACTATATCTGGTCTGTTTTTGATTTTTGTCATGAGATTATTGTATTTAAACCTCTTTATCATGTCGGTTTGGTAAAAATTCTTGGTACTCAAAAGTGAAAGTTCCTTTAGTTCTTTTATCACATATTCCGAAAATAAATCTAAACCATCTTTCAATAACATAGGCAAGAAAACAGACTTGGGTTTGAAGCTCGTTTTAGCAGCCACGTTCGTATTTAAATTGGATTGAGCTGCTATCTCGCCTGCTGATAGTTGTGAAAGTGATTCTTCGTATTCCAAAGCAATCATGTCGCTTAGAACCGCCATGTCTGTGATAGCTAGCCTTTGTTCTGTTTCAGTGCCTAGTTCTTTATCAACATCTTTTCTTGCACTATTCCAGAAATGCTTTTGTAGTTTAAGTTTTCGCAAAAAATGAAATAGGTTTATTCGAGTTTGGGCATAGTCAAAATTAGTAACCGTGCAATATGTCAATCCTAAAGATAAAATCATAGTCTCTTCCACAGTTAATTTTAAGTCAGTAAGGTTCACCACGGTGTTGTCCATATTTTCAAAATTTGTGTCTGCCATTATTGTTTCCTGTTTTTTCTGTAGGTTGGCTTTGTTTGTTTTCCCACCGCGTTTCCCCCAGCGTCTGTCTTTTCTCCGTCGGCTTTTTGTTTTTTGTCTTGTTTCGTTTCGCCCCTGTACCATGCCTGCCGCTGAGTTTGCGGTCGAAGGGTTGCGAGGCGTTGTAACCGAAAATAAGTCAACTCTTGTGCTGGTTTGGGGATTGTGCCTTCTGCCCCGCGTGAACTGTTACTGTCTGTGTCTGAGCCTAACGAGGAGCTGAGGTCAGTGCCACTTGCAGGAGCTGTAGTGTCACCACCACTTGCCGATGCTGATAACTGCTGTCTCTTGATGTTGTCAAACTTTCTTGCAAACGTGTACACACGCCCATTTATGTAGTCATTTCGGTCTCTCTGAAACTTTATTGCTTTGCGCTCTTTGATTTCCTCCTCGTGTTTTACCAATTTAGTCTTTATTTCATTGAGTAATTTCGTAATTTCATCTTGTTCTTCTCTTGACTCAAGTTCTTTCAGAATTTCCTCAATTCTGGCCATTAGTTTGACACGGTCACTGGCAGCATATTTGATTAAGATTTTGACCATATTCTGTGATGCTAGGGCAGAATTGTCAGCCCAGTCTTGCAGCATGGCAGGGTCTGGATTTTCGTATGTCGGGGCTACCAGGATTCTCAGCCCCCTGGGTATTCTTCCCACATCCAAATATCTTTGTAGAGATTTAATCTCCCACCATTTAGCAATTTCTTTTTTGCGAAGTTTTTCCAATTCTCCACATAGTTTTTTGGTACTGTTGTCCGGTTCAGATTCATTGTTCTGTGCCATCTGTTTAATAGTAGCTGACTTGCCTGTATCAGCGTCTGCAAAAATGTCTAATGCAGCTTCCTCCCTTTCCTTTTCCCACTCAGCAGCCATATCTGTCCTTGAAAATATATATTTCTCACTTGAGGAGCTCACTGTCCGTTTCTAGCTTTTCAGAAAACGGAACTACCTCTCCCACAAACCCTTGCGTTTGTAACTGACTGGCTGACACAATGGATTTTCGCCGTCTTACCTGACTGCCCGTGAATGCTTCTCCAGCCCTCACAGGAATCCAGCAATTCGGTTACCGATCCCTGTGCAGCACACACAGTCTCTTTGATAACGGGTTTCAGGGGGCGCTGCGCGTCTCTCTCCTCAAGGGTTTCACCACCAGTAATCCTGAAGGCACAGCGCTGCCAAAACGAGGAGGGTCGGTGTAGGATTCTCAGGAAACATGAATCCTTCGTATTTTTTACCAAGCACACTTCCTCACGATGAAGGACGGCACCGACTCCGTGAGTTGCTTAAGAATGAAGTTTATTTTTCAAAGCTGCTGAAAAAGACGCGTTTCGGCGGAAGCCTCCGCCTTGCTCACTTTACCTACTCAGATGTGATACACAAACATATATACCTTATGACAAACACAGTTGCCTCACTGTGATTGGTGTCTAGTAACTCTGGTAACACAATGTTTGGTCATGTGATAACGCAGCAACCATGGAAAAGTTACTATATATATATATTCACTGAAAAAACCATAGGTTATAGACCATATATAGTTAGGAATTTGCATTTACAAAACCTTGAAAATTCACTGAAAAAACCATAGGTTAGAGACCATATATAGTTATCTGGACATTTTATTGACATAAAACCAATGAAATTCAATATATAGTTAGTTGCACTAACTATAAATCACGCACCCGCAATCCACTACTGATGATGTCACATATTACATCATTCATGACATGGTTAGTGACATCACTGATGACATCACTGATGACATCTCAAATGACATCACTGATGACATCACTGATGACATCATCCAGTGACTGTGTGTTTCTGTAAAGTTTAAATATGTTTTACATATTGAAGAATGAGTGGATGTATAAGTGTCTGGATGAAGGATTTAGTAGGTGCGTGACTGACTGAGTGAGTGAATAAATGTGTCTTACTGAATGTATGGGTTAGTGACTAAACTGTCTGAAAGTGTGCATCAATATGTCTGTTGTTGTGCAAGCTGCTGCATGTGTTGATCAGTAGCTATATGAGTGGCTATTTGGTTTATTGATTGGTTGGCCAAGTATTTGTTTCGAAGACTGAGTGTGTGTGTGGCTGGCTGGTAGGTGTGTGACTCTGTGCAGATCAATGTGTACTTGTATCAGTGATTGTACAAGAGAGTAAGTATGTGTTAGTATATTTGTGAAAAAGTAAGGTGTTCTGTGTTTAACTGTATAGATGAGGAAATGGAAGTGGGATTGATTCTTTACAGGACTGACTAGGTGTGTGAGTAACTCCATGGATGAGTAGCAGTGTGTGAGTGTTTGCATAGGTGTATGAGTGCATATGATATTGTTGTAATAATGAGTGACTGTATGTATGAGTAATTGTATGGGTGAATGAGTGAATGTGTGTGTAGATGTAGGAATCAGTGAGTGCGTATGTAGTACCTGGTATTGGTGTGTCAATGGTTTCATAAATGATACTCTGTATTTTACACTAGGTGTAACAGAGGTTATATTAGAGTGTAAGGAGGTGCATTGTATTATCACATGAAGTATATCATCAGTGATGTGATCATTGATGTCAAATGAGATGTCATCAGTGATGTCATCAGTGATGTCATTTGAGATGTCATCAGTGATGTCATCAGTGATGTCACTGACCATGTCATGAATGATGTAATATGTGACATCATCAGCAGTGGATTGCGGGTGTGCGATATGTAGTTAGTGCAACTAACTATATATGGAATTTCATTGGTTTTATGTCAATAACATGTCCAGCTAACTATATATGGTCTCTAACCTATGGTTTTTTCAGTGAATTTTCAAGGTTTTGTAAATGCAAATTCCTAACTATATATGGTCTATAACCAATGGTTTTTTCAGTGAATTTCATTGGTTTTTTAAAAGCTAATATCTATAGCTGTAAAATATATTCTTTATTACGTGACGTATCACATAGCCATGTGAGACGCCTCATGACGTGTCGTATCGGCTCTGCAGCGCAAACAAAACCCGTAACGTAAGCGCACCGGAGCACGCTTACAGATATTTATATTTTTTTAACCTTAATTAGACAAAATCCACACGTGCACATATCTTGAGGCCTTGCAAAGGCACATCAAACAAACAATCCCTACAATTTTGCCAAGTTTGCTGGAAATCTATTCCCTTCATTTTTTTTTTACTGTTTCTCTTGGTTTTTCCCTTGTTACGCTTACCGGGACGCTACCCGGTACGCGAACCGGGCAAAACAAAAACACAAGATGGCGGACTCCAGTTACGCTGCCGGTTAGCGTACCGGGAAGCGCCTCTACCGCGAAAAATCGCACATTTTTTGGTTTTTTTTTTTGCCCAGCGGGGGACTTTAATATCCCCCTCATCAATCCTAGGGGGTCAGGAGGGGTTTACCTTGCCCCCTTTCCTTCCAATCAGCTTCTCCTCAGACTCCCGTTACGCTGCCGGTTAGCTGCCCGGTTAGCTGCCCGTGAGCTGTCCGGTTCGCGTACCGGGACGCGCCTCTACGGCGAAAAATCGGAAAAAAAAAATTACTTTTTTGCCCCGCGGGGCCCTTTAATATCCCCCTCATCAATCCTAGGGGGTCAGAAGGGGTCTACCTTGCCCCCTTTCCTTCATTTCCCCCTTCGTTTTTCACCACATCTTGTCTCTCGATCCTACCGAGAGACAAGATGGCGGCCGCTCCGGACTGTTTACAATGTTGACAGCCAATCAGCTTCTCCTCAGACTCCCGTTACGCTGCCGGTTAGCTGCCCGGTTAGCTGCCCGGTGAGCTGCCCGGTTCGCGTACCGGGATGCGCCTCTACGGCGACAAATCGCACAAAAAAATCTAGTCAGAGAAAAAATAGCGGTGAAGAAGGAATTTGGGCCTTCTTACAGAAAAGCAGTACCTGTCTTGACAGTCACCGGAACAAGATCAGTAGTACTACCGCCCCTTGCTGGTAAAAAGGAGAACAGAGTTGTATCTATCGAACTGGTAAAACCACAAGCATGTGGCCTATAATCAACAGTAGGCCCAGTGGACTCCCAAGAAACAACAGAATACCCAAACTTGCAATAATCCAAGAGGTTCAAACTGAAAGACTAATCACATTCGATCAGCCTGCAGTGCACAGAGAAGGACTATGCAATAATGCCATGGAACTCGTGCCTCTTGAGACACAGATTGAAACAGTTCGTCAAGAAACACCAGTCTACAATAATGTGGCATCAGAAAGACAGATTGAAAGAACAATTCCAACAATTGACAGAACTGCCTCTGGTTATTTCATCGACTTCGATAACTTTTCAGAGGATCAAAGCAACCCCGAAGTGATGCCAGAAATAAAAAAGACTTTTAAAGAAAAAGCAACGGAACTCTTTCATCAACTGAAGGAAATTTACATTATTTCCCCTTGGTTAGAGTTCTGGTTCGCTCTAGGTCTATTTTTCCTCCTGCTTTGGCTCATCATGGTACTTTGTTTGGGAAAATTCATTGAGGGAAAATATAGTACAATGGACACAGCACGTCAGAACATCAACTTAGTCCTCAAACCACACAGATCATCCCACGTGAAGAAAAGAGAACTGTCAACAGTAAATGTCACAGCCATTCCAATACTCGGTGGGGTTGTATGGGAGAAAACTGACTATGAGATCTATGGTCCGGTCGAGATCCTGAAGTATCCTCATAAACTGAAGGTTTCCTTAAGTGACTTTGTAAAACCTAGTACATTCTCTGATGATTGGGACTTTGACAGTATTAATAACATGATGTCTGATTTAGTAATGTCAGCTAGATTCACAGAACATGATTATTTACAAGGTTCGTCTAGTTATGAACAGATGTTCTGTTTTACACATTATGGCGATCATTATTTGCATAAATCTGCACAACCTAGAAATGTTTTTAAGTATAATCAATGGGAACATTGTGCTACACCACCTAAAAGCAGCTCTAAAACATTCTTTGAGAAATTCAAGTACTTCTCAGGGTTTAACACCAGTGATGCAGAAACGTTTTATTACAAACTGTTAGATAAAACAGGAATGAAAACAATGCTGACAAACACTAAATTAATATATTCAGAAGCATTTTATGAAAACATGATGACATTTGGTTTTGATTATTGGAAAAATAACATTGAAACAAAAACCATTTGGGGTACGAAAGATTGGCAGGTACAAGGCCTAGAAGCACTATTCAGAACCTGCATGATACCAGAACAAATGATGTTTTTAAATGACACAATTCACCAAACATCCTGTCTTGGCCTAGCTAAGATCAAAGACTTAAACAAACCGTCTATTCCAAAGCCAATACCTGAAAATGCAACAACAGATATTGAGATAGACGTAACTAAAATGTTAAATTTTAACAGAACACATCCTGATTGGAAAAAGTGGTTAATCTGGCCTACTGACACAGACAACTGTCAAGATAGATTCCTGAACAAAACACAGGGGTTAAAAATGACCAGACAAAACCCTAGATACTCCCAGAGACAACATCCAGGGATAGTAACAACATACTGTGTAGGGAAACTCTGCCTCGAATGGCTAGGATCATCACACTGGCTGAAATTAAGCAACACTTGTCTTTACTTAAAGAGGGTGCTGATTTGCGCGATTTTATTATGGGACCACGCAAACAGCGTCAAAAGCGTTTCATAGCGGCCAGCATCTATGCTGCATACAACGAGGCTTGGAAAGTCACACAAATTTAAACAGCAGAAAAAATACGAGAAATTGATCGTATTAATTTGGAAAAATCACTTTCTGTAGTGGACAATGGGTTAATGAATCTGTCCTCCAGAATATATCCGTTGGACAATATTGTATCCTCTGCCTTTGATATAATAGACAGAGACTTGCTAATGTTACAGCATGGCCAGTCGCAATTGCGTTCTATTGTACAATTAGGCTGGACGCTGCAAAATCTTCGTTCAGGCTATATGCCTTGGCGTTTAATCAACACAACGTCATTGTTTTCCATTTTTAACCTTACTGATAAACAAATCAGCTTGGCACAGAAAGGAGCAGACTATACAATCCTGAGCATCGAAAAACTTGAGAGATTACCATTGACAATGTCAGAAAGTCCTGTCATTGAATGGATAATACATGGAATTATCACTATACCGATAACTTTCCGATTTAAAAAGTGCCTTGAATACATACCTACTGGCCAGTATGAACAATTAGGTAAAGGATATGTTAAGTCAGCATGGAAATTACCATACACACATTCATGCTATAGTGACAGCGACAAAAATGTATTTCTTAGTGGTGAAAACTGTAAACGTTCACTAAGCGGTATACTTTTGTGCCAGGGTATTAATTTACACGGAGCCTGTGAAGGTAATTCTAACAACCTTCCATGTCACCAGCTTGTCACACCTGCAACGCAGATAGAGCCCTTCTTTATGCAACTCGCAAATGGGAGTTACATTCTAAGAACGGATCACAGATGTTGTGGCCTTTTGCCAGGAAAAGCCTATCTCGTAAGCGTAACTTCCATGGTCAAATGCTGTATGCAAACATTGTTCCCGAGCGGGCCTGGAGACATAGAGACTCCCATCTGGCCTTGTCTGCATTTCTCTTCTATACGAATTGATACTTTAAGCAAAATGAAGTCTGTGCTTTTGCAGACAACAGTGCCCATCACGTCATCAAAAGAGACGTATGATCTCCTAGTTGCAAGGACAGCTACGGAGGTTCATGACCTTTTATCAACAAATTGCCCCGTGCATTTCGTAGAAATGTTGAGCCAACTCCTTAACATGTCTAGTGCCACAGGCATCCCAGGCATATTTAAGACAATTTTTACGGGACTGCTAACACCATTTCAAGCAATTCTGGGAATCGTTCCAAATTTTGTCCACTCTGTTTTTGGCGGCATACCCCTATTTTTGGGACTTGTAGCAGGGATTTTATTTTTGACCCTCCTGCTTCGATATGGCAAGCCACAGCTCATACATGACTCCTATGGGAATGGAAGAAACAATCCTAGCAGTGCGCTACCGGGACAGAATAACTAGAGTCCTTGGATTGGCCAGGCTGAGAGATCTAAACATGACCTGGTTCCTTTCATTCAGACCGATATGGCAAAACTGCATCTTACCTGTACTTCGATGTATGCTATGTGGAGATGAGTGCGTGTTGGACACCTGTCTTGCACTTCCATCAGCAGTATTAATGGATATCGATACTTTGCTAAGTCCGATAACGGCTCACGCATTGTGTTGTCCTCAGCGGCTACCAATCCTGATGACGGCATTCATTGAGACTCCTGTGCTACGACTAGGTGGTAACAGTGAAGCGAGTGACAAAAGCAACATCACCCACGTACGACCTTCTGTGAGCATTGCTGACCCAGCCTTTGATGACAGCAATCATTCTCACACCTGCCAAGTTACAGCACTATCGAATTTGGTCGAACTGCCCCCTGATTTTGTAGACCAATTCTTTGAGAGCCTGTCTGATATGATGTTCTCACCCGAACAGAAGCAATAACTTTAGAGAAGCATTCCGACACACAGCGTTCCCATGAACTCTGAATTCGGCCTTCAGTTTTGAACAACAAAAACTGCTAAAAGCGTTGGAACTCTATTTTCCCCGTTCAAGCAATAATTCTTTTGAATTGAACACTTTTTAATATTCATCTTTTTTGGCACGAAAAATTCTTTGCTTAAGGTAAAACTATTCATAGAGAACAGAAGCTTCTACTTCTATTTCTAAATACATCTAGAGACATAGAGATGAAATTATCTCGCCCTTCCTTTTTGTATTCAGAGATATTTTCATGTGTAATTCTTTTTGCAGAATCGTTCATTGATTTCATATGCTATAATTTTTGAATGATTTCTATGCTTCAAAAACGTACAGTACCTACATTTTCACGTACTACAAATACGCCTATTTCAAATGCATATATGTATTTTGGGGTGGGCAATGTTACACATGCATCTTATTGCTCTAGTTTTAGTAATTTGATGGACATGAATTAGTGGAGTGGGTGTAGCGTTCTAATCTAGGACCCTGATCGATACTGTGACCTTATGCCCCTATACGGCTATAAATCCATTTATTCCCTATATTGGCATAACCGATCAAATGCAATATTCAGAAACTCATCTCTGGCCTCACACGAACAGAGCCACATTTCAGAATCGCTTTCTCTGCCACTTCCTTTGCAGCCAAGTAGTGCAATGACATAGCAGAAGTTACTATCTAAGATTCCTAGATTAACACTCCGAGTTCTTCTACAAGATAAAAACTCAGCAACCTGGGAAAGCCCCGCTTGCTATGTTTTGATTAGTAATTCTATTCTATTCTATTCGGATTTGGTAGAGCGCGACAGCTGCCCCAGCAATGAGGCGTCCCGGCGCTAAGAACCCAGGGTCCTAGTCTGAGTAGAGGGAGCCAGGCAGGAGGGGGTTTTACTGGCAAGGGAATAGGAACGTTTGAACTGCTTTCCGGAATACCGGTAGGCTGTCAATGGAGCGAATGTGTTGTGGCAGGTCGTTCCACAGCTTGGCTCCGAGGGACTTAAAGGAGCGGCCACCCATGCGGCTGAGTTTTATGCGTGGGACGCGTAGGAGGTTTTGGTTGGAGGATCTTAGGTTCCGTGACGGCGCATAGGGGGTGAGAAGGGGTCAAAGCAGAGGAGGGGTGTTGAGTTTGAAGATTTTGAAGGACAGAATGAGGGTCTTAAACTTGATTCTGGAATCAACGGGGAGCCAGTGTAGTTTTTTGATGGTCGATCTGGCTGAGCATCTGCGGGGGAGGCCGACCAGAGTTCTAGCCGCAGAGTTCTGCACGCGTTGGAGCCATGCTATCTCGCATTTGTTAGCACCCAAAAGGAGCACATTAGCGTAGTCCAGACGTGAGAGGATTGTGGCTTGGATAATGAGTTGGCGGGTTTTAGCGTTGAAAAAGCCTAGTATGTGGCTGAGGCTTCTCAGCAAGCCAATACAGGTGCCGGCAACTTTTTTGGTATGTGACCGAAAGTTGAGTGAGGCGTCCATCCAAACACCTAGATTTTTTACTAGGGTTTTGGGGGGAGGGATGGTGCCTAAGGACGACGGCCACCAGTGCTCATTCCAGAGGCTGGTGTCTTTGCCAAGGAATAGCACCTCTGTCTTTCCGCCGTTGAGTTGAAGACAGTTCATTGTCATCCATTGGGCGACCGCAGAGAGTCCGTTTTTAAAGTTCGAGGATGAGCTGGAGGGGCCTTCTGAGAGAGCGATGGCCATCTGTGTGTCGTCGGCGTACGACACTAATGTCAAGCCCCATTCTTTGGCCACTGCCGCCAATGGCTGGACATAGAGATTAAAAAGAGATGGGCTCAACGCCGAGCCCTGCGGAACTCCCTGCGGGATGGGGTGGGGTTTGGACAGGTAGGGGGGGGCGGAGACTCGAAAAGACCTGTTTTCGAGGAAAGATCTGAACCACTCCAAGGCATGCTCAGCTACTCCAAAGGTCTCCAAACGATTAAGAAGGATGTTATGAGACACCGTGTTAAAGGCCGCGCTGAGGTCCAAAAGGATCAGCGCAGCGCTTTGACCGGCATCTAGGATCGTTCGGAGGTGCTCTGTGGTGGCTAAGAGAGCAGACTCAGTGCTATGGCCTGGTCTAAACCCATTTTGTGATGGGTCTAGAATGTTGTTATCTACCATATGTTGGGATAGAGCACTGTTGACATGCGCTTCAGCGAGTTTGGACAGCCATGGAAGCAAGGAGATTGGACGAAAATTCTCCGGTTTGGATGGATCTAGGGTGGGTTTCTTAATGATAGGCGAAACCCACGCTTGCTTCCAGGCAGATGGGACACACGCTGAAGTGAAGGAGAGGTTCAGGATGGTGGTGATTGTCGGTAGGAAGAAGTTAAGTGATTCTAGGAATTGAGCCGGGCGCATAGGGTCCGCAGGGGAGCCAGATTTGACTTTTTTGCAAAGTCTGGTGAGGATATCGTCAGAGATTTCCGGGATGTGAGTCAAGATCGAGTAGTTGTGGGTAGGGGAAGGATTGCTGGGTGGGCTGGGGGAGTGCTGGGGAAAGGAGGTGTAAATTTTCTGTACTTTATCAACAAAGAACCTGGCAAGGTCTTCGCATTGTTGTTCGGAGGAGATACTCGGGAGGGGAGCTTTACTGCTCTGAAGTTCTTGTACGAGCTTGAAAATTTCTTTAGCAGGGGTGGGGCTAGATTCGATCTTATTGGAGTAGAAAGTGGTCCGTGCAGCACGGATGGCTCTGTGGTACGCCTTTTGCGGCAGTAGATATTTTGTTTTATCTTCTACGTTGTACTCCCTACGCCAAAGGCGTTCTGCCTTTTTGCACTCTTTGCGCAGGTTTTTGAGAGTGTCATTGTACCAAGGGTTGGAAGGGGAGTTACGGCCTTTTGCCCATTTGGCAGGAATGAGACTGTCTAGTCCGTCCGTGATCCATTTATGAAACGCACTGTAGTTATCGTTGATGTCGGAGTTGGTGTCAAGGTGTAAGTCCCCTAGGGTCGAGTGGAGGGCGTCTCGAGATAATTTATGCCATTGTCTTTTTAGACGGCGGGTCGGTGCCATGTTGTGCTTGCTTTTATTGACCAGAATGGTCAATTTAATGAGGGAGTGGTCCGTCCATCCCATAGGGAGGGGTGCCTCTGAGGTGAGTTTCTCTAGGTTTGAGAAAACTGGGTCTAGGATGTGACCTGCAAGGTGGGTTGGAGTGGAAATGAAGGAGTCGAGTTGCAGTGCGGAGAGATCTGCAAGGAGCGTTTTGATCATAGGGTCGTTTATTAGATCAAAGTGAAGATTGAGATCTCCCAAGATCGTAAAGTTAGAGCTTTTAGTTATAAGGGAAGTAGTTGTCTCGAGAAGAGCCTCGATGAATTTTGTAGTGGGGCCAGGTGGGCGGTAGATATAAAGACCTGATACAGCAAGGTTAGGGTTTATGATAATTTTAAACTGGGCGCTTTCACAGTCTGGAAGGTCCTCCTTAACAAAAGAGCAAGAAAACGTTTTCCTATAGATTATAGCGATACCGCCACCTCTTCCATCTCTGTTAATTGTTGACATGAGATAGTCGTCTGGCAGCGTAAGGTTGGGAATGGTGGAGGTGCCGTCCCGTAACCAAGTTTCACAGAGGAAGAGGATGTCTGGATTGTCGTCCAGGATAAGGGTATTGACCTCAAGGTGGTGTCTGGCTAGCGATCTTACGTTGAGGTGATAGATCGTAATGGAGGTGGTTTTCTCCGGTACTTGGAGCTGCTGAATGGGGTGGGGTGTAGCGGTAGAAAAGCTACAGCTTTGACATTGTAGGCACGTGAGGCCGGGCTTACCTGTGGTATTAGCGCAAGACCGCCCGGGGTTCAGGCTATGTAGTAGCTCGCTTTCATAGTAGAGGGTTAGTGACGAAGTTGGGCCAGGGGGACTGGCGAGAGGCGATGACTTGGCGAGGACGGGCGAAGACGGGCTTGCCTTAGGCGCGCCTTTGGCGCGCAAACTGCGCGCCCGCTGCGCCCGTCCGCTGCGCGTACGGTATTGACACATCCCTTATAGGAGGGAGGAAGGGGGAGGAAGGGGGCATGGCCTCCAAGGGGGCGTGGCCTGTCAGCACGCCGGCAATGGCGCCGTGGAAGATTTTCGTGAGCCCGCTGACAGCGTGAGGCAGCTGTGCGGCGTGCTTTTTAGGACCGAGTCCCGTGAAGCCAGGACTCTAATGAGCACTGATAGACGATCACTTCCTAGTGACATCTTTATTGACGTCTTATGTCCAAAAACTTACGTCAAACAAGGCACCTTTCAGGTATAAATATTACCAACGTTGCCTTAAGCAAATGCTAGCTGCCTCAATGCCATCGCTGCTGACGAAGCTGCTGTTATGCTGATGATACCATAGCTGCTATCGCTACTGCTATCGCTGCTAACGAGCGAACAATGGTGTGGTGAACTTAGGAGCTGAACAGCGGTCCCCCTGCAAAGAGCCCAGCAGATGCAAGCTGACCGCGGACGCTGCCCCTCCTCCTCTTCCTCGACGCGCTGAGAGAGACGCTGTCTTTTCTCCTGCAGAGAAATCCAGCTCCGGCGTTTCTAGTCTACCCTTGCGGGTGACTGGTATATCGACCCCCTGAAGGAGATACCAGACCTCCATCATTCTATTCCAGAGGTATGGTGTTGACTAAACCCTTAGAGAGAATTGTTGAAGCAAACCTTGGCAAAACCAACTTAACTTAAAGCTACTTACTTACTCCCCTCCCAAGTATTAGGCTTAGGTCAGGTACACTGGGGTAGGCGTAGTTAGAAGCACCAGTTGAGTATTTTAGCCTAATGTATATATGAATGTATATATGTTTTATTCATTTTAAACCATGGTATGGCTAAGAAACCATATCAATGCTTTTACAGTATTATTTCGTAATACGCATCTTACTGTATGTACTTTTTATAATAACAAGTCTTGCAATTGTGGCAATTCATTTCTCTTGTACGAGAAGAAAGACTGTTCAATAAATGTTACCCTTTATTGAAAACGCCCGTCTCTCTATTCTCTACATATTGTGAAAGTAAACTGCACAACCACTGACTGAGTAAAATAACTGTCTATTGTTTCACACGACCCTAGAGATTGACTCTTATCTGAGGAGCAAAGTTGTCATGTTGCACGGTTGTTGGAAAACTGAATCCCTTCTTGGCTGTGCCAGGGAAGCTGATCACTTCCTATTCAGTCAAGAAAGTTTCCAGTGACCTCTGAGCTAGTTGGTAACAAACCCAATTAAGTTTAGCATAGTCAGTGGAGGCCTGGAAGATCCGCACTTCTACGTCGATACTACTGTTTATGTTATTCCAATGCGCTGGGCCTATTGGGAAAATAGGAACTGCACCAGTTCGAGCTAAAAGTGATTCCAACCGCCCTATGGAAAAATAAATGGGAAAAACGCGTTTTGGGACCCCCCTTTTTTCTCGGCCCCCCCTTGACGAAACCCCCCCAAATTTTCAGGGACTGCTCAGAAACAAAATGTGCCATTTTCCTGAACTTTTCAGCCAATTCCGTCCACAAACGCCAAAGTTATTCGACATAGAATTTTCAGAAATCCCATAGGAAAAAAATCCTAACTATATATACCTACTGATGACCGCCAGTAGGTAATATGTATATATATATATATATGTAAACACACACAGGTTTGGCGTGCTTAAGCCGTCTTCCACGGCGGGCTCTCGACGGGGAACGCCAACCCCTATAAATCAGCACACTCCTGGTCACAGCACTTCATGAAATGAAAAACCAGAGTCGGAGCCCAAATCAGATGCAGTGTTGTCAAGGTTTATTCGGCAAAGGTGTTTCCTTTGCCGAATAAACCTTGACAACACTGCATCTGATTTGGGCTCCGACTCTGGTTTTTCATTTCATGAAGTGCTGTGACCAGGAGTGTGCTGATATATATATATATATATATATATATATATATATATATATATATATATATATATATATATATATATATGTTAGTTTCTTCGCCTGGTGTCACTCCTGTACCACTCCAATGATGAAAGCAGACTCAGATTTGGTGCAATATTAATTTATTTCAAATAAAAGCCCTGCACCACCACCATGACGCGTTTTGGGCAACACAGTGCCCTTGATCACATGACATATATTTATATATATATATATATATCCGTAGTTCAAACAAACTGTCGAGTGAACAAGCGGCGTTCGCGCTGCGAAACGCGTCTCTGACTCTTGGGTAAATAAAAATTTGAAGCATGAATACTGGGTCCGTGTCCTGTTTGCTGGCATCGCGTGACTGAAGACGTGGCGGCCGTGCTGACAGGATTTTACGATATAATCAACTGGCAGTTCCGAAACCAGTTTTACACAGGACCCCTCCTCCACAATTGGGCCAGCGGCGAAAAACGGAAACGTCATCTGGGGCAACCTAAGAGACAACTCGAGTCCGAAAAGGAATTACCGCGGCCCCCCTGCACCGAAGAAAACCTGAAGGCAATAGCGCGAGGACACCGGCTGAGTGCAAGTTTCCCGCTCGCACAGAAAGGAGTTTGTGTGCTCAAGTCTGACAGGTACTGAGACATCCTGATTGCAGGGTGGAGGAGTGTGCGAGGCTATATCAAGAAACGTATTGAAGATTATTTAAAGACCCAGTTTCTTAAATAAAGCCGGCTCAAATACAAGTACATAAATCCCAATATGTCGAGCGACATCGTGAAAGAGAGGGAGGCAGCAGCTACGGGAATGTTTAAAGATGTCCCCCATGTGAGCTCAACTTTACAACCTAATGAAGCCGCTTGCACAGCCAAACCTGATTAAGTAATATTTAAAATAGTTCAAGGAGTTCAAGTTCAAGGATTTATATAGCGCACTACTCACCCAGAGGGTCTCAAGGCGCTTGGGGAGGGGTTCATTATTTATCAAATAGCCAGGTTTTAAGTTCTTTTCTGAAGGAGATGTGGTTCTGTGTAAGGAGGAGGTGAGTGGGGAGTGAGTTCCAGGTCTTGGCCGCCAAGTAGGAGAAGGATCTGCCTCCCATGGTGGATCTTTGGATACGCGGAAGTGCGGCGAGGCCTTGGTTGGAGGATCTTAGTTGGCGGGTGGGTGTGTAGAAGGATAGTCGAGTGTTGAGGCATTCGGGTCCTAGTTTGTAGAGGGCCTTGTGTGCGTGGGTGAGGAGACGGAATGTTATTCTCTTGTTGACGGGAAGCCAGTGGAGGTCTTTCAGGTGGCTGGTAATGTGATCTTGGCGAGGAATGTCCAAATGAGTCTCGCTGATGCGTTTTGGATGCGTTGGAGTTTTTTCTGTAATTTGGCTGTCATTCCGGTGTATAGGGTGTTTCCGTAGTCTAGTCGACTCGTAACCAGTGCGTGGGTGACAGTCTTTCTTGTTTCGGCGGGGATCCAATGGAAGATTTTTTTGAGCATACGAAGTACGTTGAAGCAGGAGGATGAGACGGCGTTGACTTGTTTGGTCATCGAGAGTGAGGAGTCTAGGATGAAGCCAAGGTTACGTGCGTGGTCTGTGGGAGTGGGTGCTGAGCCCAGATCCACGGGCCACCAAGAGTCGTCCCAGGCAGAGGGGGATGATCCTAGGATGAGCACTTCCGTTTTGTCTGAGTTAAGTTTAAGGCGGCTGTTTTTCATCCATACGGCTACTTCTTTCATGCCTTCGTGAAGATTGGTTTTGGCGGTGTTGGGGTCTTTGGTGAGGGAGAGGATCAGCTGGGTGTCGTCAGCGTAGGAAATGATGTTAAGGTTGTGTTGACGCGCGATGGAAGCGAGTGGACTCATGTAAACGTTGAAGAGGGTGGGACTGAGTGAAGATCCTTGTGGTATACCGCAGATGACTTCCGTGGCTTCTGATTTGAATGGGGGAAGTCGTACTCTCTGAGTTCTTCCAGCTAGGAACGAGATGATCCAGTCCAAGGCTTTTCCTTTTATTCCGATGTTGCTGAGGCGTTGTATGAGGGTGTTGTGACAGACAGTGTCGAAGGCGGCGGAGAGGTCGAGTAGAATGAGGGCCACTGTTTCTCCGTTGTGCAGTAGTGTTCGGATGTCCTCTGTAGCTGCGATGAGGGCGGTTTCGGTGCTGTGTTTGGCTGGAAATCCGGACTGTGAGGGATCGAGGGAGTTGTTGGATTCGAGGAAAGCGGCGAGTTGTCTATTGACGGCTTTCTCAATAACTTTGGCCGGGAATGGGAGGAGGGATATGGGGCGGTAGTTTTTAAGTTCAGAGGGGTCTGCTGTGGGTTTCTTCAGGAGGGCGCTGACTTCGGCATGTTTCCAGCTTTCTGGGAAGGTAGCAGAGATGAAGGAGCAGTTGATGACATCACGGGGATGGGGTGTGATGATGGAGTCTGCTTTATTGAAGATGTGGTGAGGACATGGGTCGGTTGGCGAGCCAGAATGGGTGGAATTTATTAGGCGGATGGTGTCTTCAGTGGTGATTGGGTTCCAGGCGTTGAGGTGGTAAGAGTGCGGTTTAGGTTCTGAGGGGGGTGAAGAGGATTGTTCGTTGGAGCTGTTTTCGAAGCTGTTATGTATGTCGGCAATTTTGTTGTAGAAGAAGGAGGATAATGAATCGCAGAGGTCTTGGGAGGGAGTAATGTCATTTGAGGCTGCGGTGGGGTTGGTGAATTCTTTGACGATGTTGAATAGTTCCTTGCTGTTATGGGCGTTGTTGTCGAGTCGAGTCTTGAATGCTGATTTCTTGGTGGATCGAATCAGCTGGTGGTGTTTGCGGGTTGCTGCCTTGAAGGTGGTCATGTTGCCGGTGGTTGGGATTTTTCTCCATGTTTTCTCTAGAGTACTGCATTCTACGGAATTCCCGAAAAGAAGATGAAAATGGAGATGTCCAAATGGTGGGAATCAATGTCTCTACAAAGCTATATCGAGGTGGGTAGAATCCCACGGGGTCTCCTTATTTTGACCACCCCACCTATGAAGAACCACACCCTGAACTAATGCGTGAGTGGGCAGAAGTAAACTTAGATTCCTCACGAAGATTGGCTTTATTGTTAATAAAATATGCAGACATCGAAAGGGCCCGCCTTCTGACAGAAATAGACACCCTTAATGAAGAGTTGGCTGCTATGGGACAAGATGAGGAAATAACAAAAATACGTAAAGAGATGGCATCCCGTTTGAAGAAAGAAGAGGAGAAAATCAAGGATCGCAAAACAGATAAATTTCAACGTGACAAAGTTGATTATGAGGTGGGACAAATTTTTACGTTTGCTCGGAAATACAATGCTGTTCGCAAATCGCACCAGAAACAAGGCCAAGGAACCAACATAAAATTCAGTAATCGCCAAAGAAGGGCGGATGAAGATGCAGCTACAACATCCAGCGACCAACTAACATACAATAGTGAAGACGACTCAGAACTCAGAAATACCCCAAGCGGCGCTTATGGGTCCAGACCATCGCCGGGGGAAGAAATGAATATTTTAGCCGCCCAAAGGTTGGCAACTTTGAGGCCTATGACTCGTTCACAAACACACGGAAGCGGGCAAACATCAAGCGTAAACAGAGACGCAACGCAGCAAAACGCAAAACAAAATCAAAACCAGCCAAGAAGGAAAAGAAGTTATTGGAGAAAAAAGTAACACAAACAGTGGTTAATCTGTCTAACTTAACACTGATCACCAAAGAAGAAAATACCTTAAGTCTTGGTTTGTCTTACTATCCCCCTAACAACTTTGATTACCCTAATATCCGGATGGATATATATAAAGGAGTAAGGAAATTGCAATTAAAGAAATTATATGCTATGAAACGCAAACAAATCAACACAGACAACATTGATGATCCTCAAGTTGATAGTACACCATCGGGATCCAATACGGTAGCAGAACTAGAGGAGCTGTGGAATCAAGAAAACGTTCCGGCTGGAATGGCATCTCCTCTGGGTACCAACACATCCACAAAAGGAGCTAGCTCGACACATTTTAAGCCAAAATCGAAATATTGTCCCATCATGTTGCACGACTTAATTGACACTTTTCACGAGGTCATCACTAGAAGAATCAAAAAATTAAATAAAAAAATTGGTATGAGCATCCAAAAGCATCGCAATCAAGATCACAAGTACTTTCAACTAATGAAAAAATTAAAAAACAATAAAGAGGTCATGATACGAAATAATGATAAGGGAGGAAACATAGTCTTGTGGGCACACAATGAATATATAAAGGAGGCCATGAGCCAACTAAATGATAGACAATGTTACACACGAACAGATGTTACAAGACTGAAAGAAATGTATTGAACTTATTACAAAAAACTATCAAGCTGGCGGAACAAGCAGCTAATAAGTGAAAATGAGTACAAATATTTAAATAATGACAATCCAGTTGTACCCACGATATATTTCATACCAAAAATCCATAAGGACAATCAAACACCACCAGGACATCCTATCATTAGCGCCAGAAATAGCATCTTAGAAAAAACTTCAGTATACGTTGACTATTTCCTGCAGGACTATGTAAAATCTTTAGCGTCCTACGTAAGAGGTACTAGCACCTTCATAAACAAAGTGAAAGACTTTGAATGGAACTCCCAGTTTATACTTTGAGGCCTATGACTCGTTCACAAACACACGGAAGCGGGCAAACATCAAGCGTAAACAGAGACGCAACGCAGCAAAACGCAAATCAAAATCAAAACCAGCCAAGAAGGAAAAGAAGTTATTGGAGAAAAAAGTAACACAAACAGTGGTTAATCTGTCTAACTTAACACTGATCAGCAAAGAAGAAAATACCTTAAGTCTTGGTTTGTCTTACTATCCCCCTAACAACTTTGATTACCCTAATATCCGGATGGATATATATAAAGGAGTAAGGAAATTGAAATTAAAGAAATTATATGCTATGAAACGCAAACAAATCAACACAGACAACATTGATGATCCTCAAGTTGATAGTACACCATCGGGATCCAATACGGTAGCAGAACTAGAGGAGCTGTGGAATCAAGAAAACGTTCCGGCTGGAATGGCATCTCCTCTGGGTACCAACACATCCACAAAAGGAGCTAGCTCGACACATTTTAAGCCAAAATCGAAATATTGTCCCATCATGTTGCACGACTCCATTGACACTTTTCACGAGGTCATCACTGGAAAAATCGAAAAATTAAATAAAAAAATTGGTATGAGCATCCAAAAGCATCGCAATCAAGATCACAAGTACTTTCAACTAATGAAAAAATTAAAAAACAATAAAGAGGTCGTGATACAAAATAATGATAAGGGAGGAAACATTGTCCTGTGGGCACACAATGAATATATAAAGGAGGCCATGAGCCAACTAAATGATAGACAATGTTACACACGAACAGATGTTACAAGACTGAAAGAAATGTATTGAACTTATTACAAAAAACCATCAAGCTGGCGGAACAAGCAGCTAATAAGTGAAAATGAGTACAAATATTTAAAGAATGACAATCCAGTTGTACCCACGATATATTTCATACCAAAAATCCATAAGGACAATAAAACACCACCAGGACGTCCTATCATTAGCGCCAGAAATAGCATCTTCGAAAAAACATCAGTATACGTTGACTATTTCCTGCAGGACTATGTAAAATCTTTAGCATCCTACGTAAGAGATACTAGCACCTTCATAAACAAAGTGAAAGACTTTGAATGGAACTCCCAGTTTATACTGATGGCACTGGATGTGTCTTCATTATATACAAGTATAGTACATGAGGATGGCATACAAGCTGTTGAATACTATTTGAGAAACAGAGAACAATCTACAAGCAACACAATGAAATGCTGTTGGCAATAATAGAATTTTGCCTCTATAACAATATATTTATGTTCAATCATTTACTATATTGCCAGAGTCAAGGAGTAGCCATGGGGGCTAGCTTCTCCCTGAGCTGGTCCTCATGGGGATCCACAGAGATATTATGTCTACTAAGGTAAAACTGTGGCTCAGTTTCATTGATGACCTCTTTGTTGTTTGGCATGGAACTAGAGATGAGGCAGAAAGTTTTGTGGCTCACATTAACAAGAATGATTTAAAATTGAGATTCACTGCAGAAATTAGTGATACCTGTGCAAATTTCCTAGATACTAAAGTATACATAAGTAACAACAAATTAGAAACTACTTTGTATCGGAAAAAAACAGCAGGAAATTCGGTGCTGCATGCCTCCAGTTCTCACCCGCGCCACTTAGTGAACAGTGTGGTATAAGTTATTGTTTGGAATGACACGCGTGAAAGCACGCGCGTCATCCACAAACAATATGCGTGTGTTGTGATTTTAATGTGTGTATGTCGCGTGGTTGTTGTTCGCGTGCTGTGTCCATGTGCATTGTGTCTCGTGTGCGTGTTGTCCTTTGAATGTGTGCACCTCATATAAAGAGTATGACTGGCGGTTGTGATTCATTCTAACTGGTACATTACTGGAGTTAATTTGCAAATAAATCTGCTCTTACTTCATTCATGAATTTCGTCCGTTTCTTCTTCTGAGGAGTCTTTTTCTAAACTTACAATACTGGCGACGATCGGGAACACGTTTCTATGCGTGCAACATACGGATTTTTGAAGGAATTACTGTTTTTTTTTGTTCAATCTGTTTTCATTGGTTGTTTTCGTCGACGATTTTCGCCCTAATTCTTTCTATTGGATGTCATTTTATCCTCTCCATTGGATGATTCAGGAACAGATTTTTAACGGTCGTTCTCATTGGATGTTGATCGTTAACATTGGTTTCTGAGAAAAAAAAATTCAGTTGGCTTGAAGACTGTGAATAATATCTACTGTGAGGATATTTACAAGAAAAAGAAAAACAATCATCTTCAATACCACAATACAATGAACAGTAAGTGACTTCTGTGATTCACACACACTGTTGTGAGTCACAAACTTTTAAAGGGAGACTGTAAAATAATTTATTTATTCACATTGAATCACTTAAATTAACCTGTTATTAACTTTTCTACATAACTATGACGGGGATTCAACCTCCTCCATCATTTTTAGCCATTAAGGGTGATCCCCCAATTGAATGGGATATTTGGGAACCAATGTTTTTAGCATATGTTGAGGTTCTAGAAGAAGAAGATTGTGGAGCAGAAAGAAAATTAGCTTTATTAAAGCATTGCCTAGGAGGGATTGCTTTTAAAGCATTCAAGAGTTTACCTCCCTTAAATGATACTTCTAATTTGAATGTATATCAGATTGCAACTAAACAACTTACTATTAGATATGGAAAAAAAATGAACATGGTCATGGAGAGATTTAAGTTTTACTCAAGGAAACAACAAACAGATGAATCTATTGATAACTATGTTTCTGCAAGAAGGGCATTGGCGGTTACATGTGACTTTGAACATATTAATTATGATCAAGTACTAAGAGATCAGATTCTCATGTGTACCAACAATAAAAAAATACAACAAAGGTTATGGACAACTTCTGACATGACTTTATTTATTTATTTATTTATGGCGATTTTTAGAGCGCGCAAATACCCGAGGGTGTCTCGGCTCTGTTGTCACAGAACTCTCTATCGGAGAAGGGGGTTTAGGCTTGGAACAACCATGTTTTCAGTTTTTTTCTGAAATTGAGCAGAGTTGGTGCGCACTTGATGTGGAGAGGGAGAGTGTTCCACAGTCTGGCTGTGGCAATGGTGAAGCGTTTTTCTCCCCAGTTAGCCCTTCTTGTGCGGGGGACTGTTAGCAGATGGGCTGAGGATGAGCGCAGTGTTCTTCGCTGTTCGGGCGGGTGAAAGGCTTGTTTTAGGAATAGGGGGCCATGATTGTGGATCGCTTTATAAGCTATGCACAAGGCTTTAAATTTGATGCGGCTCCTCACAGGCAGCCAATGCAGCTGTTGGATGTAGGGGGAGACAGATGCAAATTTGGGAATGTGTAGCAGGGTCATAGCTGCTGCATTCTGTACAGTCGTTTGTTGAGGACCTTTTGTTGTGCATTTAGAAGCAAGGCATTACAATAGTCGGTCTTAGAAAAGACTAACGTGCTGACTAAAGTTTTGCCTGCAGAGGATGGTAAGTACGGGATGAGTTTTTTGATCTTTTTTAAGGTGTGGAAGGAGGATGAAACCACTGAATTTGCGTGCTGCTGGAAGGACAGTTTGTTGTCAAAGATGACCCCCAGATTTCGTACCTTGACTACTGGTTCTGGAGGTTGTGCCATTTGTTGGGGCCACCATTGTGGAGACCAGATTGGTTGTAGTCTCCCGAATGTCATCACTTCTGTTTTATCAGAATTTAGCTTGAGGCAGTTTGATGACATCCAGGAGCTTATTGCTTTCATACCAGATTGGAAGTTTGAAGCTACTGTTTGGCCATCATCGAATACGGACAACACCAGTTGTGTGTCGTCTGCGTATGTGGTGAGAGAAATTCCGTGGGATTTGATGACCCTCGCTAAGTCAGACACATATATATTAAACAGTGTCGGGCTTAGCAAGGATCCCTGTGGTACACCGCAAGGCAAGGAGAAAGTCTGGGAGGTGTATTGTCCCAACTTCACCGTTTGTGGGCGGTTTGACAAGAATGAGGCGAGAAGCTCCTTAGCCTTGTCCCTTATTCCTATTGCCGCGACACGGTCGATCAGTGTGGTATGATCGATCGTGTCGAAGGGTGCGGACAGATCTAAAAGTATGAGGATTGCAGCTCCTCCATTGTCCATGGTGGATCGTATCTCGTCCGCAGCTTTCAGGAGTGCTGTTTCCGTTGAGATTGCCAAGTCAATAGAGCATTCTGAAAAATTTGTAGATGAAATTCGATCACAAAACAACAATAAACCAGATGTTTTAATTCTTAACAAGGAAAATGACAAATTTAAGAACTCAGAAAAATATAGAAAAACTATCAATACAAGGAATGATAACCAGTATGGAAGTGAACATAGAAATAGATGGCAAAAACCTGATCAGAGAACAAATACTTGGCAAAGACCTGATCAAAGGATGAATATGTGGCAAAGGCCAGATTCAAGAGTATACAATATGTATTGTTTTAGATGTGGTAGTGGTTACCACCCAGGGAATTCGAAGTTATGCCCAGCTGTAGATAAAATATGTTCAAGATGTGGAAAAAAGGGGCATTGTTCAAAAGTCTGTAGATCTGCACCAAGGAGAGTCAACTTAGTACAAGACCAGGAGCATGAAGGCTTAAGTGATTGTGAATTTGATGTTAACACTATAATGTGCATACCTAAAGAACCCAAAGTAAAAAAATGTCCTTCATGTGATATCATTATTGATGGAGTATCCACTAAAGTATTTGTAGACTCTTGCTCATGGTACACTATTCTACCTGACATTTTATATAAGTCTAATTGGCCTAATACTAACTTAATGCAACCTGATATTACATCAAGCGGATATACAGGCCATAGACTACAACTCATTGGTTACTTTATAGCTGAGCTTAAATTTAAAACTCGTTCTACACATGGAAAGGTGTATATTACAAAATCATCTGGTGATTCATTGTTAGGTTGGCCACATCAAGAACAACTCGGAATGAAACTTGATCCTAATGCTGATCCTCCTGTTTACTCCATTGATTCTGAACCAAGTAATTGTGTGCCAAGTAAAAGTGGAGAAGATGTTTTGATTTCTGAAATTAAAGAAAAATTTCCTAAATTATTCTGCAATGATTTAGGAAGATATAAAGGATTTGAACATCGGATAAAAGTACATGCGAATGCTCTACCTGTCCGTCATAAAGTTAGGAATGTTCCCCTTTTTTATAGGGAAAAATTAAAAGAAATTCTCAATGATATGTGTGAAAAGAAAATAATAGAACCCATTGAATCATCTCCTTGGGTTTCACCCATTGTGATTTCAATCAAATCGGGGGGAGATCTTCGTGTGTGCATAGACTTACGCAGTTTGAACAATGCAATTTGTGTGGATTCACATCCTTTACCTAATCTGCATGAAATGGTTTCTACTTTAGATAATGCCAAAGTATTTTCCTGTTTAGACTTAGCAAGTGCGTATCATCAAGTGGTTCTTCATGAAGACTCAAGAGAATTAACTGCCTTTATTACACCTGAGGGCTTATACAGATTTTGCAGGATGCCTTTTGGACTAGCTAGTGCAGCTGCGGTATTTCAAAGGTTGATGAAAGAGACTTTAATTGGTTTAACTGGGGCAATTGCATTCCAAGATGACATCTTAGTTTTTGGGAAAGATAGAATTGAACATGACAAACATTTATTTAAAGTGTTAAATGCTTTATCAGAGACAGGTCTAACACTTCGTGCTTCCAAGTGTAAATTCAGAAAAGAAGAAGTGGAATATCTTGGACATTGCATTAGTGGAAATGGTATTAGACCTAAAACTTCACATATGGAAAACATTAGCAAGGCATCTGTTCCTCAAAACAAAGAACAGTTGGTTGCTTTTTTTGGGACTTGTGGAATTTTATGCAAAATGTATCCAGAACTATGCAAGTGTAATTGAACCTTATAGGATGCTTTTGAAGAAAAATGCCAAATTTGAGTGGACTGATGCTATGACGTCAACATTTAATGCTGTAAAATCAATGATAATTAGAGCACCTTGTCTCAAACCATTTGTAATTGGCAAGAAATATATTGTGACGGTTGATGCAAGCAATTGTGGATTGGGTGCTGTGTTGATTCAAGAGGAATGGGGTAAAGAATGGAATGTAGCATACCCTTTAAGGACGTTGAGGGAGTCAGAGCGACATTATTCTGTAATTGAAAGAGAACTTTTGGCATGTGTTTGGGGAGCGGAACAAGGAGGCTATTCAATTAGCTGTCAAAGGTGGTTTATGCTGGAATAAAGCGTTACAATCCATGCTGTTGTCGTATAGGACTGCTCCTAATGCTGTTACCTTGTTGTCTCCTTTTGAGTTACTGAGAGGGTGTAAACCCAGTACTAATCTGGTTCCTTGGTGGTTAAAGAACAAGGATAGTGGTCACATTGATTTTGCAGAGGTTGATTTTGGAGAAATTCGCAGGAAAGTTGATGATTATAAGGAGAAAATGAAGAAGGATTTGTCAAAAGTGGAGACAAGAGGCTGTGCGTCTATTCAAGTGGGAGATTTTGTGAGATTAAAAAGGGGAGGTTATGTACATAAAGGTTAGCAAAGTGGTCTGATCCCATTGAGGTAATTGAAGTATTCAAGAGTGCTGTGAGAGTACTGGATGGAAGTGTTTGGCATTTTAGTAGAGTTTCAAAGTTTTATAATAGCAAGCAACCTTCTGGTGGTGATTCTCCTAACGTGTTTTCGAATGAGGATGACTCATTTAATGAGTTTTTGGATGTCACCGCAGACAGTTCGGCGTCATCTGATTCGGCTGCTGTTTCTGTCAATTTTTTTTAAAAAGGAGGGAGGTGTGTGGTATAAGTTATTGTTTGGAATGACGCGCGTGAACGCACGTGCGTCATGCGCAAACAATATGCGTGTGTTGTGATTTAAATGTGTGTATGTCGCGTGGTTGTTGTTCGCGTGCTGTGTCCATGTGCATTGTGTCTCGTGTGCGTGTTGTCCTTTGAATTTGTGCGCCTCACATAAAGAGTATGACTGGCGGTTGTGATTCATTCTAACTGGTACATTGCTGGAGTTAATTTGCAAATAAATCCGCTCTTACTTCATTCATGAATTTCGTCCGTTTCTTCTTCTGAGGGGTCTTTTTCTAAACTTACAATAAACAGCATCCCTTATGGCGAAATGCTTAGAATCAAGAGGGTATGCAGTACACAAGATGAACTAGAAAAGGCCCAACAACTTAGCAAAGAAAGTTTTGAAGCAAGAGGCTATTCCAGACAAATAGTAGATCATGCCATTGCCAAAACAGCGACACTAGCCAGGGATGATTTATTGGTTAAAAATAAACAAAAGGAACAAGATCAGTGCCAAAGCTAGTAAGGGAGTCAGAGGATGATAAGAGTTTTCGCCTAATAATTGGATACAGTAAACAACATAAGGCACTCCAGAAAATCATTCAGGGAGGGTGGTCCATACTTCTAAGCGACCCCATATTAGGACCCCTGCTACCGCAGAGGGCGTCCATTACGTACAGCAGAGCTCCCTCAATGAGAGATTGCTTGGTGGTACCTGATCCTGAAATAATAACTAAACCAACCTGGTATCATAACTTAAAAGGTTTCAAAAAATGCAAAACATGTAAGGCATGCACCCACTGGGTCAATACCAAAATATATTTTAGCCCATTTAAGTCAAAACCGTACACAATAAACAAAATGATAACTTGTAAAACCGAGTATACAGTATATGTTCTAACAAGCCCATGTGGTCTTGTCTACGTGGGCAGGACCAAATTACAAGCTCATGTTAGAGTACTCCAACACCTCCGCGCCATAACTAATATGGACAACACCTATCCGGTGGCGCAACATTTTAAGGAACGCCACGGATCCAACAACAAAGGGTTGTCTTATTATTTAATAGACGCAGTCTCCCCCAACAGGCGCGGAGGAGACAGGGAGAACAAACTACGTAAGTTGGAAACCAGATATATTCTGTTATTAGATTCGAAACATCCTCAGGGATTGAACCTAACAGAAGACCTGTACACTTGTCTGGAATAAAAGTTAGAATAGGAATGGGCTAACTGACATCCGGTATACATGTCCTTAAATATGCAAATCAGAGGTAAAACATATTACTGCCCATAACTCATATTTTGTAAATAGATTAATTTTAGGTCTATTTATTTACTATGTTATGACTTTTTGTATTGGTGTTTTTAAATATTTTTCAAATATCTTTGGATGTTTTAAATATTTTTAAATGTTTTTCAATTTGTATATGATATTTTTGATATTGTATTAAGCACACAAAAGATATAGATGACATCGGATGAATTGAGATGCATCGGTGCTTATGTGATTTCTCTGTGTTGGAAAAGGCAGTATTTTAAACCTCTGAGTTGGGTAACCCCCCATACATGTAGATTGGATATCATTGTGGAGCAATACAATAGTATCAGGCAGAACTAGAAAATGAAATCAATGATTGATGAGAATGTGATGAAAGCAAAGTATACTGGTAAATAAGTATGGCGATACACATGATAGCAGTTTGCTTTGGCTCATTAGGTCTGTAATAATTGTCTGATTGATAAGTACTGGACATGATTTTAATATCACTAGCACATTTAGTCACATTATAGAAATGTTCGCTATGGAAGGTGTTATACGTTAAAAAACAATTCCAACTGAAATGAGGTGTATGTATTTTACAGAAACATCTAAAAAATGCAATAGTGATCATAATAATGGTACAAAGTCAATATTAATGTATTTTCTGGATATTCATGTATCAAATCATGAGAGACTATTTTTACATATATTTGCATGTTTATTTTATCATGTATAATTATGTATTTTAAAAAACGATCTGATAGTTGGAAATCAGCGCATATACCACAAGCGTAAATGAGTATGTTTTCTATGTCCATAGTGAAGGTAACTCACGTGGTTCACTAAATCACTGCACTGTCACTTTAAAAATGCTTCCTTAGTTCAAACAAACTGTCGAGTGAACAAGTGGCGTTTGCGCTGCGAAACGAATCTCTGACTCTTGGGTAAATAAAAATTTGAAGCACGAATACTGGGTCCGTGTCCTGTTTGCTTGCATCGCGTGATTGAAGACGTGGCGGCCGTGCTGACAGGATTTTATGATGTATATATATATATGTATATATATATATATCAATAACAAATGGCAAATCATTTGTTTGTAAATAGATCAGTAACAGGAAAATCATGAAAACTGGTTTAGTATGGGCTGTTCACTTCTAAATAGGGTTTAGCTTGTATTGCATGTAATGAGTGTTTCTACTTGTCATCGCTAGCAAATGTCCCTAGAAACATTAACTCTGGCCCTCCTGCCTAGGGCACCAATGACTGCAGCACCAGCCCTACTCTGTCCCTAGTGAGCACCTGTTATGCTTACATCAGGTTGATTACTAAAGTATACAAAATGTGATGGATGGAATACTTGAATTAATCTCAGTCACAAATTTACACACCTTGCCAGCTCTGTTTAGATCCAGCTATATGAAAATTAGTCTTCACTCTGCTCTTTTGGGAAAAGTCCAGTCCAAACAGCCCAAATTGCAACACAAGGAATCTGGTACCGGTGTCAACCTTATTATGAACTCATCAGCCAGGTACAGCTTGGTTTCATTGACATAGTCTGCACGGGACCCATGTCTGGGCATGTCCGTCTTACTTAAGGCTGCATAGTATGGTACACAAAAAGTGATGCGCCCATAATAAGGGTGAAACCGGTCATAGGTTGTTTGTATTACTGTTCAGGGAGGACCTGGCCTGGCAGTAGAGGACTGAACTGTTTGCATCAGAAGCAGGGTCAAGGCTGATTTGCATATGGATGGGTCCAAACTGAGGTGGCATGGAGGGCGAAAAACGATGGGCTGGTATGTGGCCCGAATGATTGTCAGTGGATGTGATTAATTAAAGCATTTTATCCATCACTTCAATTGTTTATGTCCTACAATGAAATGACAGCATTATACAAAATGTAAATAAATAAAATACAAAACTCCACCCATAAATTCTTCAAACATTCCACATTTAAGATTCTTGATGGTTGCCAGGAGAGAAGCCGTGTACACTTCCATTTGCTTCGGTATAATAGGACAAAGATACCACGTGCCATGATTTTTATGTCTGAACATTCATTTCCATTCATGTATCGAGCCAAAAGGTGAGTTTTAATCCAAGTTTGGTTGTGAGCTTTGATAGTTCTGCACTGTTGTTGATGAAATCTCTTCTCCCGACAGGTTTTTGACTTTCATCTGGCTCCTGAGGATATGGAAGCCATTGATGCACTCAACAAAGACTTGCGCTACTTGGACAAGACAGGGTACGCTATTTAAGGGGTCTTTGTAGGGGCGTTTTGAAAGAGAGGGGAGGAGAAACAGTGGCTCTTTGTAATGTGAAACAATATATTAGCAGACATACTCAAAAGCATATTTTAAAATAGATTGGGCAATGGGACAAGATACTATATACACTGTGGCCCCATTTATTAAAAGTGGTGCATCGCTGTGTGAAAGTGGCGATGCGACAATTTTCAGTGCTCCCTCCTTGCGGAACGATGGATGCGCCGCTAATATTCTACAGCACATCATAGAATGACAGATACATCAGTAATTCTGACGTATCTGTTAGTGCAAAACCAATTCTTTGATGGAGTTGTGTCGTAAGCATGAAACAACTCCAGCAATGCATGGGGGAGCCCTATTCCCATTGCACTGCGTTACCCTTATGGCTGCTGTGAGGCAAGCGTAAGATTGTGACGCGGTAGCATCCTAGAAGTGGTGCAGTGAAATCTGATAGATTTCACTGCGCCCCTACTACGAGGCTTTCTCACTTGGGAAAGCCCACCCTGCATACATTATACCTTTCACAGGTATTATATAGCGCAGGCATTTACAACGTGACGCATCTGCTTAAATGTGTCACTTTGTAAATATGGTACAACATCGTGCATTATTTACACCATTGCTGTGTCACAAAAGGTGACTCAAGAACGGAGTAAAGTGTTGCAAGCATTCATTATAAAGGCCTTGGTGTTTTTATAGATGCTCATCCAATATTCAAGAGGGCATCTTTAATTACTGAGGATAGGGCTGGTGAGGTTGGGTGGAGGAAGGAATGGGTAAAGGAAGATTGAATATTCAGCAGGAGAACAGTTATTGTTGGTTTACTTAATACATTTTGAGTTGACTCTATTGCTTTTTGTAGGACTTGACATCCTACTTCTGAGTGCTGGCAATTTAATAACTGATTGACAAATAAAAGTTATGAAGATGTCATAAAGCACATCAACAGCAAATGTGAGTTATAGAATTTAAACCAATCCAATGTTTATTGACTGTATATTTTTAGAATTTCAGAGCATCCAGAGTTCCCGTTCAATGATGAATACTAGGAGGCTGCCATCCAGTGACGAAGAGAAACCATTTTTACAACAGAATAGAAAGAAGAGTCTTCTATCTTACACATTTGCCAATCCTTCTATCACGATCTTGACTTCCATTCAGTATTAACCCCAAAGTTACTCATAAATCATGCCTTCTCTGAAGTCTCCTGCCTAGAATATTGTTGACTTCTAACATCTCCCTAGTCATTCGTGTCTGTTGTGCAACCATCAAATGATAGTGAAGTAGTCTCCTTAACTCACCTACCTTGGAATATTTAAAGATTCGTGAGCTGTACTCCATTCTACAGGCGGTAGAGGGTTGTACTCTGATGCCCATACAAGACTACATCATTATCGTCATGGAGACTGAGATCTCTGTGCCTTCAGAGGGCACTGAAGCTTTGCCCCCATTTTCCACCAGTGCATGGGGGATCATTTATTTGTTGACTTGTTCAAGACTCTGAGGCTTCCTCTGGATATCCCAAAGAGTAAAGACCATGAAACTTTGACCTATGGTCCAATGTCATTCGAGCCATAAATCAAAACTTTCCATCAGTGTAGGATCCTCCTGCAAAACATGGCTGTTCCCCAAACTTTACATAGAGCAGGAGAATCACGAGTTTGCCACACAAGGTATTATGCTACATTTGTGACAGAGTACCCTGCCCATTAACACTAATTAAGGCCCTCAGTTCCTTTCTACCAGTTGAAACTAGAAAAGATAACAAGCAAAATCTTCTGAAGCACTTGACTGTCTATATGAAACAAAGGCTGTGACAAATAAACCATGTGAAACAAAAAATAATTGTCTTTTTTATAAAATGCAAATCCAGGATTTGTAAAGCGCAGCAAATCAAAATCACCTATGAGAGTCTCAAGGTGCTGAATTGTGGGTGCAGGGAGATTCAGGGATTTGCCCAGAATCACAGGATGTTGAGCCGATGCACAGGCTCGAATTTGGTAGCCCCCGCTCTGAAGTTAGGAGCTCAGGCCTTTACACCACACCCTCTCCCTCTTGTATAATCTTTCCAGTATTTGTGACAAATGGGATTTAGTTGGCTTTCTCAGTTAGTCTTTAGTAGTAAATTTGGTACTGAACCAGATGGCATACTCCCAAGTCAACTGATAAAGCACTGTTTTCAATTTGGGCATTGTGACATAGAAGAGGGAAAACTAGTGTCGCACTGCTGAATATGAGAAACTATGCATGGTTGTGATAGAAAATTTGACAGAGGCCATCATAAAATGTCCAATATGTTTGCTGGCAAGTGGGTGATTGTAGATTACAGGCAGTGAATATGCTTGATAGTAACTTCACAAACATTTCACAATCTCCACAACACCTGAAAGCAGCAAGACCAAGTAGCAGTAATAGATATTGATCAATGGTGCTTTATTCAGACAACTAACTAGTGCTTGGCCAGAACAGTACAAAAGCCTCTGAGAGGAAAAAAGTGTAGGTGTATTAGCGGAGAAGGCCGCGCACAACCTTAAGACCTGACTGAAGTATCATAATCCAAATAGGGATAGACAGAGATAAAGTTGATCAGCCAGAGAGAAATGTATATCCCCTTGAAGGTATTGCCTCAATCCTAGAGAGGAGCAAGCAGAAAATACAATTCTACTGGACAAGAGCAGGATGAAGATCAAAGTGAGAAGGGCTTCCAGAGGATATGACACAGCTCCAGCTATCTCCTACCATCCTGATAACAAATAATAACTCCTTAGGGGTAAGGCATCCGTCTAATCAGAACCACTTTATCAAGCACCCACTAGTGTGCCATCTTATGTTTCCCAAAGAATGAAAGAATGACTGCCTCTTCTGTACTGACCAAGATCAAATATGAGAACTGTAGGGAGTGCTGGATGATGGCTGAAAGGATTCTCATCGCAGACATGCCTTGTTTACACAAGCAGTTGTTAAGGCTGTCAGAATTAATTCAAAATGCAAGGAGTAAAGGAATACCAAAACTGCATAATCTATTTATTTTATTTCACTTGGTTACATCAAAGAGGACAGATTTCAGGTAACATCCCATATGTGGTGCTAATGCTATCAATTCAAGAACTACATGGCATTAGAAGTCTAGTCTTGGGCTTTCAAACATGAGTCACTCATTTGGCTATTTCTATCTCTCCAAGGATCAAACAAAGATCAAAGGCTTTATAGCTCATGGCAGAGATAATCCTTAGTTTTCACCATTCAGTGGCCTTCATAGACACATCTCTAATCTGCTTTATTATGGAGGAGGCTACTGAATATATCAACAAAAGGCATCCTAATTGGAAGTACACCATGTACAATCTGTTCTGCACAGCAATTCCTTGTCATGTCACTGGCATATATATAGTTCACAGTAGCATGATTTATGTTGTTATCACATCATATCACATCATAGTGCATTCTTTGTCTCCAAAATACTGACCTCAGCCTACTAGAACACATATCCAGGCAAATTTTCCCAAATGGACCTACTCTATAAACTATGGACTGTGGACCTGAACTTAAACAACTTATTCTTCTACTATGGTCACACGAAGACATTTGAGCTAGTGAAGAACTAAAATCAGATGTAGCAAACCTCAAAATCAAGTTCTCAACCACTTGCATTGAAGGGACAGCTAAAACTGCATTTAGCCAGAACTCAATAATGGGCATGCAACATGCTATTTATCTATTCGACATAAACAGCTGGTCATCATATGTGTGACTGTGCTTAGTTGTGAAATCCCCAAAAATGTTTGCCTCACAAAGTGGAAACACACTACAATGTTGCAGAAACACATTCTATTTCACAAGTATGCTGAAACAAATTTGTTTTATTTTTTGTACCAGCATTTGATATCAGCAAGGATTATGTGCAATATACCACACTTCTGTGTTTTTTAAGTTAAATACAAACTGTTAATTAATATCATGGCTGCAAGGTTTTTGGTTCGGGTATGTTTAACTTTTCTGTGTTTTCATTGTATTTTGGGGTAACATTTCATGGCACTTTGAGTGACACTTTATTGCAGGAAAACAATGCTGTTATGTCCATGAAAAAAACTTATTATTACAAAAAAAACACCCCTCTCTGCAACATCCTTTTTTTTGTAATAAAAAAGTGAAAAGAAGCTGTGATGCTCCAGCGATGCTTGCAGAATACTACTCACTGACTTTGAATTTCTAACATGTTCGCACTGAAAACATCTGCAGTTCCTTAACCAAAAATACAGCAAGTACTTTTGGTAGCCATAGTTTAGTTTATTAAAGCTGAATGCTATGCTTGATACAAAGTGCAAATATCCGAAAAACAATAAATCCAACCACATTGCAGGCCTGCATGCTTATGTTTCTTTCAAGCAGTGCTTAAATTTGAACCGATGGGTGTAGACACACCTGTGTGGAAGAATAAGCATTTTTTTTATTTTTTTTATTTTTGAAAACCTTTATTGTGCATAAAAAGGAGGTACACATACGGGCCTACAACCATCCGGCCGGCCACGAAGAATCATTGAGCACAACAGCTTACGATGTGGCGACATAGTACTGTAGCAAAAGCATAGACATATGAAGGAGGATGACTGAAGGATATCGCAGCACCTTGTCCCAAAATAAGTACAGGTTTGAATTTTAAGTTTTTCGTATGCGACTATTAAAATCAGGCCATAATGTTCCGTACAATAAATGAAATTATAGAGCAAAGTCCATGCAGGTGGGACGTAATGGTAGCTACTATATCAAGCAAGTCGAAGTTTGATAGTGTGGTCCCCACCAGGTAGGATGGTTACACCAATGGTACGCTACAGAGCGGCATCTATGACCCAGTCTCAACACCACTGCCACCCACGCCCAACATTCCCGAACATGGACAAGAAAGTGAAAACCATAAAGAGAACAAAACAGGTCCCATAGAAATGAACAAAAAATGAAATATAACCCCCCACCCTACACACATGCAGAGGCTATGGCCTACCCCCCCCCTAGCAGAGTGTCTGTCGCCCCATAAACCCGAAATTTAGGAAGAAGAAAAGTCCGAAAAAGAAGGAAATACCGCAGGAAGCACAGAAAAAGGAAAAAGGGAGACAAAAAGAAAAGGAGAAAAAGGGGAAAAGAAAATGTCACTTTTGAACACAGAGAGGGAGAAAAGGACAAGCCAATCCGCCACTCCCTGAGGAAAAGGTGGAGGGAGGAGCCCACTTAGCAGCAGAACTCCCGGCAACCCAGTCACTCACTGCGCCCCACACTGAAAACCACCTAATTGAAAGGCGCCAACACTGTATGTAGTTGTAACGGTAGGAGAGATGAAAAAACCAGTCCACAATATGTACGCACCACATTTACAGGAGCAATTCCTAATCCCTTCCAGCCCCCACTGGAGATCACGGCAGCACTCAATCATCCCAAGCAAGCCAATACAGGACAATATCCGGAACTCCCAGTACTGTAGAAGTCGCAAGCGACACGAAATCCACGGCACCCGCCCAAACCTCGCCTCAGCCAGAGAAGAAACCAAGATGGCCGTCCCGGGTAAAGCGAAGAACAAAGAGAGTTATATTGGACGCCATCTTATACAGACTATCCCCCGTCCCATTAGACACAGTCGGCAGTCAGACACCCAAAAAGTTAATCAAGGCCAACGGCTCAGTAGGTATCAGGATATTCGAATGTGGCTCCGACTGCACCACGAACAAGACTGCAAAAACAGGAAGGAGGCGCAAAGGGCTGGTGCCCAACCATACCAAAAACCCCAACCAGCCGGAAAAATCAGCGTGCACTCCGCACACATTCCACACATTCTCCCCATACAGCATTATGAGTCCGACCCCCATCAGGCAAAAGAGCGGCGCAGCAGTCATACATTCTAACCTTGACCTGACTTCAGGCGTCCAACAATACACCGCTCTCCAGACATGTCGACCCCCTCATCAACAGAGGAACAGGATGGAAGCAAAGAGGAAGGATGAGGGTCACCAGCACGAAATGGACGATACATCTTAAGCAACAATAAGTCGGTCACTTTAAAGAAAGCCCCAAAATTAATCGGAGAGATCGAGTCCTGCAGGAGATAAGGCGAGAGTTCCAGTAGAAAAGTTTGCGTGGGGAGCAGGAGTAGAAGAGCCAGCCGTCCCGTCTCCGGCGTTTGCAGCGATGGTAGGGAAACAGTAGCCGGACTCAGAAACAATGTATCCCCAGCAAAGTCGATGTAGATCCAAGTAGAAACACCAGGCACGGCAAAGCGAAACATAGTCTCACTTGAGACCTTCGGCATAGCAACAGCCTCAACGTGAGCCCTCCAGGCGAATTGGCCATGCTGGGAACAGTCTCTCCGAATCTGCGCCACGTCCCGAGCTACATCATCGAGCTTGTTGCATAGCTCCCGGGAGTCTTGTCGCAATGTCTCCCGCAGTTCTCTAAGGGCGAGCAGGACGTCTTTGCAGGTCGGATCAGGCAGCGCGCCCCCCCCGCACTCACCGTCGGAAAGTGCGGGCAAATCAACCCCCGGTGCGGCCGTGGTAGCACAGACAAAGGGCAATGGCGGACGGTCTCCTGCGTCCCGCGGGTCATCTGGAACCACCATGGCCCCCAACAGCCGGACACAAGAACAGGGGGGGGGGGGGGCGCAGAGTAAGCAGTAGATGCGCCGACCGCCACTACCGTGAGTCACCCCTCCACAGCGTCTGCAAGGCGCCTACCGCACCAGAGCCAGGCGATGTAGGTGAACGAGCGTGCTGGCGAGTCCCGTAGTGGTTCCAAGCCGTCTCAATGGAGCCAGAGCATCACGCAATATTCCCAGCGGTCTCGATGTAGGCGCGATGTGCAACAATCCACGGCGCCCGGGTCACTGTGTCCTCCGTCCAGGGAGAGCAGCCCCTTGCAGGATGCGGGCGCTCCTCGGGCGGGCAGAGCTGTTCCACTCCACCGAGATCAGGCAGCGAGCGGTGGGGAGCGCCGAGACAATGGCGTCGGGGCCGGCACCGGGGTATCTCCGCCTCCCGGACGCGCCGAGAGTCCGGACAAACACGGGCGAGATCAGCCCGTCGCCCTCGTCCAGACAGCCGAAAAGGTAGACAGGATATCAGGCAGGATCAATCGCAGGGGCACAAGGACTGGCGGAGCCGGGAGCTCACACGTCCGCTCCGGTCGCCATCTTGGCTCCTCCCTCCGGCCAAGAATAAGCATTTTTAAGGGCTCACTGGTGCAGTGGTTCACCCATATCAGTCTACTGGTCCTTAAAAAAAAGATAGAGATTGGCACGGAGGCTGGAATATCAAAATAACAAGTTTATTAATGACTCATGAGTGGGCCTACATCGATACAGCAACCTCGGGCACTGTATGAGATAGTACCAGAAATAGAGAAACCATGGGGTTTATATACCTAGTTTGTTGCTGAATAAGCATGGAGACTCAAAGATGAGGTACAGGCATATACAAGAATAACTATCGACTAACATGGGCAGACAAAAACCACTTACTCATCAACGTCGGTGGGGAGATAGTACTGCTAAGTCAGTTGAAACAGCCTGACAGTTACATTCTAAATAGGTGCATTCTAGCAACTACAGGCCTTTCTGAGCATGTGCAGTGCTCTGGCTCAGTACTGAAGCAGTTAACTACAGTTGATGACTTAAGCAGAATAAGAAGGTAAGCAACAGTGAAGATAACAGAATCACATGGCTAATGCATATGGATGCCATAAACAAAATGGCTTTAGCTCATGTTAACAGTAATTCTTGGGATTTCCACACCAGAACTCATTTTCGGGACCTGGGACTTTTTTTTCTCTCAGACCCAGAAATAGAGACAGAAAGTCACGAAAAGAGGAAGGAAGAGGGAAAAGAAAGGAAAAATAAACTGTGACAAAGGGTGAATGCAGGGATGAAAAAGAACCTACAAGAGTGAAGTGAAAGGGTACTGTGTGCTCCCTCTCCTTTAAAGAAGTAGAGGCCCTGAAAGAAGGGGTGCCAGGGACCCTATTGGGCTCAGAGAGAGGAGCCACACTCTCCTTCCCCTTTAAGTATATGTTTAGGCCCCAGTGGATGGGGTCGCCAGGGCCACTATTGGCTAGGGGATGGGGCTGGGTACTGACCTCTCCTAAAATAAAAAAAAGTCTTTGGGGATGAGGACCTGTAGAAGCTAAGGGAGGATGCTGTGCGACCCCTACCCTTTAATTTAAAAATAGAGCCCTGGAGGATGTGGTTCCTGGGGCCTTAAAGGCTCAGGGAGGCGGGCAGTTCGCCCCTCTCCCCAATATT
The DNA here is from genome assembly GCF_964263255.1 of Lissotriton vulgaris. Taxonomy (NCBI): domain Eukaryota; kingdom Metazoa; phylum Chordata; class Amphibia; order Caudata; family Salamandridae; genus Lissotriton; species Lissotriton vulgaris. The sequence goes on along the minus strand of NC_141686.1, from coordinate 163,298,676 downwards.
AAAGAAAATATATGTTGCTGCCCCCTTCGACATCCTGCGGCTGACCAGCAGGGGGTTAGCTGCCTGCAGGAAGTTGGATGCAGTGCCTGGCCATAGGCGATAGCTTCCAGCCAACCTCAAGCTGCGCACGTCCAAAAGGCGTGCACGATGGGGGTCTAGCTGACTGCGAGGAGTAGGTCGCAGGGTCTTAAGGCCTTTTATGGCGGTAGTGGGCCTTAAGTAGGGTAAGGAAATATTACTTTATAGTGAAATAAAACCATAGAAATTTGCTGAAATAAACAAAGGTTAAAGTGACATTGTAGTCAGCTTTCAATTTCAGTGACAATATAACATTTTAAACTAAAGAAAAACTGAAATTCACCAGTTATGGTTATCGCTGATTCGTTGACCTCTGGATGCTGTTCTTGGACCTCTGGGTCCAAGGACAGCACTCTCCCCAGTAGCTCCACCTAGTCAACTGACCGCTCCAGCTCCAGCACTGCGCCCGCCCGGCAGGGTTCGATCTGGCAGCCTGTCCCTGTGCCGCAGTTCTTCACCTTGCATTCACTGTTGGTTTGTCCCCTTGCATAACTTTGGCCCGTATTCTGACTGTTGCCTGTTTTTCTCCTGTCTGTGCATTTTTCTGTTACAGGGGTCCTTCCCTTTCAGACAAAGCCAAGAGGAAATATAAATATAGGGACTGTGACCCCATGAAAGGGTGATTTTTCTTGTGCTGGGGGCTTGCTGCTGCTGGGCCCCAGAAGGAACCGCCACAAGGGACTACCTTCCTGCTGGAGGGCCCTGTGTGCTGGCCTGCCTGACCTTTTCTTTTGAAGTCCTGGACTTAGAGCCTTGTGGAGCGCTTCTATTTTTACCTTGCAGCACTGGGCTACGACCTGGAGATTTCCCTACACAGCGTGGGGAGTGGGAGCCCACCGGCATTTTTTTTTATTGCCGTGGGTGCCCACCCCTCATTTGTGCATCTTCTAGCGAGTGCACATCCCGCGTTTGGTGTTTGTTGGTGGGTGCCCACCCCACTTATTTGATTATTTGGCACTGTGGCGCTGAAGAAGAAACCACCGCCGTGGCCCGATCCCAAAACAGGAAGCCAAGCGCGTCCGCCGGACTGTGGGTGGGGCCTCACCCGAGGAAGTCCGACGGGTCCCACTCCCCCTTCGTGGGTGCCGCGGGGTGCGGCAGAAGCAGGCAGTGCCTGTGCCAGATTCGAGGCGGGGCTCTCATGAGCGGAGAGAGCCCCTTGTGTTTCTGCACCTGCCCTGGAGACCGGTGGTGCCTATATGACGGCCCCATTGGGAGAAGAGCCTGCAGAGCCCCGGTGAGTGGGGGCTCTATATTGCGCATTGATGGCCCCTTTCAAGGCACATTGCTGGTGCCTGTTGTCCTGTGCGGACCCTCAGGATAGCGGGCCGCTCAAACGTGGGGCACATTGTTTTCATGGGCCAAGTGGGGGTCCAGGCGGCACAGTATGCCAGGGTCTAGTTTTCTTCACACCTGCACCGCAGTTAGCAGCAGCTGCAACGTTTAGGCCATATAATTTTTAGGAGACCCAGGAGGCTCAATGGTGCCAGCGCTATCATTTCCTTGGGGGCATTTTCGGTTTCCTGTGATAAGAAAGGAGTGAGATACACTCTTGCCCTGCCCCAGCGCAATTGCACACTTTGATGTTGCTGCATTGCCAACCAGCCCTCAAATTTTGGACATAGGGCATTTGAGCATCAGAGAGAAGGCCAGTTGGCCAGGGGGTCATTGTTAGGTTGGTAGGGCACCAGGCCCTAATGTGATTTATGTGGTGCCTATGATAAATGTGATTTATGCAATATTATTTATGCCTCTGATGTCTATGTTCATGAAGTGATTGCATAATGTGTTTATGCTTATAAGGTTGGTGCATAATGTTTTCTACGCCTTATATGATGCTGATTGCATAATGTGATTTATGTTGCAGGATAATGCTGAATACAGTGTTTGCCAGTAGTTACTGGTTGTGTTCTACATTTACTATTTGTGCTTTGTGATGGTTATGACAGTGTCCAAATCGGCCCTGTCATGTGTATATAATTCCCTGTAAATATTGCCTAGTGCCAGTTGGCACAGTGTATATTGTGTGCTTACTATTCTAATGTGTTTTGGATAATACAAAGGCTATTTTTATATATAAACAACAAAGGGTACCAGAGGGTCTCAAAACAAGCACCGCCCAGAGGTGTACATAAGTTGCCCAATCACCCACAGCTCAGAATTGATTCGGCACAGGAGGCTCTCAAGGGATGAGGAAAATACCCATCAGTCACCATTCGGATCCGCCCTTCATCATTTGGGATTTTATCCGAACCACCCGTCTGAGAAAATCAGTGCCACAATCAAAGGTAGACCCGGTGGTAATGAGGTCCCTTTGGTGGTGTTATCAGTTACAGTGTGGTCTACCACTCGATGTTAATGAGTGGAAAAAGACATGGGACTGGGGTGTGCAGTGCAAAAAAAGGGTGAGTGAAAGAAGAAAAAACCAAGACAAAAGAGTGTGTTAAAATTGGTTTAGAAAAGCACAGAATGTTATTTATTCTATATGTGCTTTAAATACCAAGGTTAAAAATATATGTGGCCTTAAGCAGTCTGATTATGTAGACTGCCTGAGGTAAGGTTGGTCGACATGTTTCTGCAATACATGGACTGTTGTGTCCTTGCTTTCGTCAGGACCAGGACTAAAAGTTAGAGCTACTGCACAACGTGAGAAAATAATAATAAAGTGAAAAGGTGACACAAGGAAATATCAGACAAGTGCACACAGTCACCTGAAGATTCCAAATGCCCTTACAGTCTGTGTCGATCACTGTGGAGAGAAAAGAGGTGTGGGTATCGGGTATAAACTAACAGTATCCTAAGGGCTATGAAATAAGTCCATAATCTATGGATCAATATTACCATCGCATTCGAGAAGTTGATCTATTCACTCTCATTATTTACAGAGTCAATTATTATCCATTTGGAAAGAGACTTCATTAGCCAAATGTCATCCAGTTCTTACCTTGATCTGTAAGGTACACTGGCCTCACCCCACCTGGCAGCGGCTCAGGGGAAGATGAAGCACCGCTCTTAAAAACATGTGAGACACATGTAAATCACAATGTGCACAACAACATACAAAACACCCTCTATTGCCAGTAGCCAGATGTAAACGGGACTCGCATCAATAACTAGTGCTGCCGTTCCCTAGGGCGACGGAGAAAGGACTCCGCTGCGTACAATGGACTCGTTCGGGAATGAAGCAGCATAGCGAGAACCCAAGAAGGAAGGAGCTCGTATTACCTTTCCGTCGGTACTTCACGGCCGGCGTCCTGGCCGACTGGGGAGGTACCGGATGGCAGGCGCGAGGCTGTCTTAAACGCGCTGCCATAGGTCGTGTGATCACGTGGGGCGCATGAACGCGCGTTGTCATTGGTTCTCTTCGTGTTTACATTGTAACAAGCTCACCCATAGGCTAGCCAGTCGAAGACCCCGAATGTAATTGGTCGCTTATAGGGCTTGTAGTAAAAGAAACCACGTGGGTAGTAAAAGTAAACAATTACGAGCGCATCAAAAGCGAGGTCAAATGCAGGGTCAAATGCTAGGGAAATTAAAGGCCAGCTTTCATTACGTTTTACTATTGTAGCCATATGTTAAATATTATGGTGAAAAACACCACATATGTGTACTAATCAGACTGCCCTATAGAGGTAAGGATTCTTGCACAGTGCGCTCACGCCGTAGTGTAAACAGTGTAGATGGACAGGTGTCAACCTCTTCATAAAAATATGCCTATGACTGACCCTGCGTTGTATAAAATTTGTCTATAGTAACCTAAAGTCGAATGTTATGATGAAAAGCACCAGATGTACGTACTGAGTGTGAGTTTTCCTACCATGAAATGGACGGATGTAAACATTCTCATGAGAGTCTGGCTGTAACTAACCATATCGGTATACTGTATAAAGCCAATGTTTTTGTACATGAAAATGGACAGATGTTAGTATCCTCCTGCCGATATTGGCTTACAGGGGGCAGTTGATTACAAATCTAAAAGGAACTCAGTTTTGATTACTTATTGATATCAGACAACAAACTACAGTATGGACCATGGGATATCATCATTTAATCCCTCTTTATGTGTTTTAAGTTTTAGTACCTATCTTTGTTCTTTTTTCATCAGGTACTTCACCACATCTGCTGTATGCGCTGGGATAAATGGTTGTTCTAAGACAGTCCACTGGAATTCAGTGGCCAGATGTTTAGCTTCCACGAAATGAGTTGTTAGTTTCGTGGCCTGTCTGGCACAACGGATGGTACTCTTATGTTCCGATATCCTTATTCGGACCTTCCGTGTGGTCATGCCCACATACTTATAACCACAGGGGCAGGTAATCAAATAGATCAAATGATCACTGTTGCAGTTAGTAAATTTTGTCTGCTTCCATGGTCTCGAAGTGCCAATATCAATTTCCACTGATTTTGTTGTCTGTGCACATACCTGACAATTGCCACAGGGGTGATGTCCCTGGACCGGAGGGAGGTTCCACAGTGAACCTATGGCTCTTGGTTGGTCTTCACGTCGTCTAGTGTGCACCAGTCTGTCTCTTAGATTTGGACCCCTCTTAAATGAGACCAAGGGGCGAGGAAGGGTTAAACGTCCCGAGTTCAATATTGGCCAATGCTTCCTGACCATACTTTGGATACTGTTGGAAAGATTCCCAAAGGTATGGACAAAGGTAAGACGATCCAGAGTAGCTTTAGGAGGCCTTGGTTCCAGCAGAGCTTCTCGATTATTGTTCATTGCCCTTTTCATGGACCGTTGAACTAGTCTAGGGGGGTATTTGCGGGCAACCAACTGCGTGCTCAACATATTGGAATGTTTCTTGAATGCCGCCTTTGTTGAACAATTCCTCTGAACCCGTAAGAACTGACTGAAAGGGAGACTCTCCTTCAGGGCTTTCGGATGGTTGCTGTCAAAAAGTAACAAAGAGTTCCTTGCAGTGGGCTTCCTATAGAGCTCAGTTTGCAGGCCCTCTGGTCTCGTAGTAATTAGCAGGTCCAAAAAAGCCAGTTCATGTGGACCTATTTCAATGGTGAACTTCAGATGGTTATTTCTGCTGTTTAGCCAACCCAAGAATTCCATGCAGCTTTCGCTCGACCCTCTCCACACAACAAAAACGTCATTGATATACCTTTTCCAGGTCCTAAGGTTATCGATGAAGGGATGAAGGGATTGTGGTCATTCAATACATTCAATACATGACCAACTAGACCAACTCCCCACAGGCCCCCATGTCCATACGGATGGCTGTGGTGGTGGGTGGGGTGTGTGAGGGGACAGCACTACAACTCCCCACAGGCCCCATGTGCTTTACACATTGCCTCTGGGATAAGCCTAACCGCTCGTGCCAACCTACCAAGGGGGTGAGCAGGGGTGATCATCAGTGTGTAACTACCTTGCCCTGACTAGAATGGTGGTTTCTACCTGGCTTAGGCGCAAGCCCTAGCCAACCAGAAATCCCATTTCTAACAATATGCTGATGACACTGAGCTTTTGTTTACCTGGGGTAAATCCGAGTGTTCCACTTCCGCTGCTAAAAACTGTCTGACAGCAGTTTTCCATTGCTCTCCTCTGCACAATTAAAATGCAACAAGTACAAATCAGAAATCCTCCTTTATGGAAGTTCCCTCCCCCAGTTTAGGGAAGCACTCTGGATGGCTCATTATCCCTTACTGGCCTCAATGGGGCAACCCGCTTAGAATCTTGGGGCTGGTTCGAAGAGAACCTGTCTTTCTCTACTCAGATAGGGAAGCTTGCTGGGAACTGTTTCGGGATTCTCAAATCCCTCAGAAAATGTTTACAGTTCCTTTCTAGGGCAGCCAGAGAAACGGTTACTTGGGCCTTGATACTTTCACATATCGTCTATGCCAACGCCTTGTACGTTTGCCTACCGGGATACTTGCTTAACAGATTACAGGTAGTCCAGAATGCGGTGGCCAGGCTTCTCTTCAACATTGCAATAAGAAGTAGCGTAAGACAGCATCTGCGCATACTCCACTGGTTGCCTGCAGCCGAACTAGTTAAGTTCAAGGCACTGGTCTTGGCGCATCGTGCCCTGCATGCTTCTGGCCCAATCTATTTAAGGCAGAGTACTTCAATCTGTGGGGAGCGCCCCCCCAGGGGGGCGCGACACCATCTCAGGAGGGGGCGCGAACTCCACACGAAGATCTTCCTTTTAAGAGTGTTTTACTGTTCCAAGGCGTCAAATGGGAATTCTCCGGTAACTGAGGGCTGGAGAGGGGAGGAAGCAGAAATAAAGGCAGGACGTGTGCTTTCGTCACGTAAATAGCTAAGTTAACCTTCGCAGGAGTGGGTTAATTATTAGAGCTTGGATGCTTCAGCTACAGTGGGAGGCAGGGTCTCCTCTGCTAAAAACGAAAGCAAACGAACAGACATCGTTCGATTTCAAAGCAGAGGAGACTCCTTCACTCACACTGCAGCTGAAAGGACAGTATTTTCTTGCTTTCAGTTTTAACAAAGGAGACATCTTGCCTCCCAAGGCAGCTGAAACATTTCAGCTCTACCAGTTTATCCCTGTCCTGGGAGGAAGTGCTTAGTAGAAAGGAGACAAAGTTTCTTTTAAATTTACACAGGCAGGTGCTTTAACACTCACAGGGCTTCAAGTTACCAACAGTAAAATGAGCCATGTGTATTTTAAACAGCCTGCTTGTCTTGACATCAAACATGCTTATAAATAAACATTTGTAAAGTGATGTTACTGTCTTTGTTCCATTTTATTATCAGTCCAGGACCATTCAGACAGCTATTGAACACAATTAAAAGTGCTACTATTTATATTTGCTGTTCAAAGTAAGCAAAGACACGTGCTGACAATACACCTTTAGGTGACTGTTATTTTTGTACCAAGTGGGCAATCAAAATAATGAGCTGGCAATCCTATTTAAAAAACTGGAAGTTTGTTGCAAGATCAGCACCTTTATTTCCTCCACCCTGATCCCTTGTTACTGCCATAATAGCAATAGTTTAACATATCTGAAACCCTACGCTGCCGTCAATAACCTGCTGAGTTAGCTCAAGTGTCTGGGAATGCACCCTGCATTCAGACAACTCGCTCCTCATTCTCGCCCTTCACTTTCATGCTCACCCTGCACTCACAGTGATCTTCATGCACTCACACCATTCACCCTGCACTCACACTGATCACCATGCACTCACACCATTTACAGCGATCACAAGGCACTCACACTGATCACCATGCACTCACACTGATCACCATGCACTCACACCATTTAAATGTGCCTTGGAGGAGTGGGCCAAACTTCTTGTCTCATTATTTAACAACGTGTTTATGACCCGCCAGCTACCAGACTCTTGGCCTGGTTCGATCTTATGCCCCATCTTCAAGAAAGGAAACCCCTTGCTCCCAGCAAACTACCGCCTTATTGCCCTACTAGATCTGGAGGCGAAGGCATATGCCAGGTGTCTTCTTAAGCTCTTAGAAGATTGGGTAGCAGAAAACAATATTTACCTTACTTTCAGACAGGGTTTCGCTCCTCAGCCTCCACCATAGATAACATCACAACCTTGGCTTTTCTGAGTCAACAGGCAGCACATAAAAATCATCTTCCACTAGATTGCTGCTTCATTGACTACAGCGCAGCCTTCGATAAAGTGTCTCGCGACATCCTATGGAGGAAACTGGATAAATGGGGGATTCCACAGAACCTGCTAGGAGCTCTTATCTCTTTGCACAAGAGCACCTGGGTGCGAATTAAAACTGGCCCCAAGACAGTCTCCAGAAAAATTGCCACCGGAGACGGCTTGAAGCAGGGCTGTGTTCTCGCCCCGCTTTTGTTCAATCTTTACACTGCCGACTTGGGAACATATCTGAATAAAAGCAATTTACTCCCGCCAAAGCTGGGTCCCGCAAAATGGGATCTGCATATTTTACAATATGCGGACGATATTGTCATAATGGACCAGACAAAAACGGGGCTTCAACGAGCATTAAGTAAGCTTCATACATATAATATGGCCAACGCACTAAAAATCAAACAAGAAAAGACCAAGGTGATGATATTCGGAAGATGCAATAACAAGAGAAGTTTAAGGTGGCACATTGGGCCTGCAACGATCAACTCAACAGCAAAGATTAATTATTTGGGAGTATGATTCTGCGAGACTTCAAGATCAACAGCTCATTTAGCAGCTATGAAAAAGAGAGCAGGTGCAATAACATACTCCCTGATTCGACTGAATCAGTCTCTGAGCAGCCCTTCCGCAGAACCAATCTTGAAAGTGACCAAAGCCACGTTACTCCCCGCCTTAAACTATGGGCATCAGGCCTTTCCCGGTGCATGCTCTGTCAGTCTTGACCACGCCCAAGTTTCCATCTACAAAACAATCTTTCATCTCCCGAAATTCATTCAGAGGGCAAGATTACGTCTGGAGCTGGGCCTACAAAGGCAGTCCATATACTGCGAGGCAGACACTTTGAAATATTTTATAAGATCATTAAAAGCAGCAGATACCACTCTAAAATTCCGCCTAAAAGAGATCTTTACCATCCCTGGAAATCCGTTGAATCGTCAGATTATAAAGGCCATCAAATCATTAGAGATTGACAGCTCCCTGCTAACTTCAGACACAATTCCATACTCAGGGGTCGATTAGGATCGCGGACGGAAACCTGTTCCGTCCGCCGAGGAAGGTGGCAAGATACTCCGGACCTGTCCGCGGAAAAACCGCAATAGCGATTAGGATAAAATGTGATAGAAACGCCGATCGCGGCGGACGAAGCACACCAATCCCCGTCCGCGGCGGTCGAAGTACACCTGAGCCCGCGGCAGGCGGACGGAACCGAAAGAACACCGACCGCCGCGTACGCACATGACCGCGAAAACATCCACTTCCCCCGTGATACCTGCGTAGTGTCCGTGTCCGCAATTAGGATAACTGCGCAAGTACCCCGGTAGCCACCGCGATCCACGTCCGCTGCGGTACCAATGCTATGAGAAACCGTGCTCCACAGCGGAAGGCCAACACAAACAACATCCCTACAGTCAAACCAATGCCATACATTGCGACGGAAGTTATCACCAAACACAGGAAAAAGAACGACCACCCACCTGAAACATCTAAACCAATCACAAGACACAATGACCCACCCCCAAGAACCACATAATGCACACCTGGCAACACACCCACCTAGCACCTGACTGCCAATAACCATTCAGACAGGGCCAAGACACAGATTATAAAATAACTCCCACCCACTCCAGAAATCCTCTGCATCACAGCATAGCTGCTAGAAGGAGACACCACTTAACTTACAGCAAACACAGATATCATACACATAACCCACACCTACTACACAAAGACCCACCACACCATTCCTACACACCACACACCTGCACCTCCCTATTCACTCAAACCCACACCCCGAGCACCACACACCATGGCACCAAAAAAAAACCCCAAATTCACTGACACCGAGTTAAAGGTTATGGTACATGAGATAATACGTGTAGAACCCCACTTATTCGGGGCCCTAGTGCAGCAGACCAGCATAGCCAGGAAAAACAGCATGTGGGACCAGATAGTCACCAGGGTGAATGCTTCCGGGACCGTCCCGAGGACGAAGCAGGAGATTCAGAGGCGGTGGCATGACCTCAAGACCCGAGTAAAATCCATCCGAGCCAAGAACTATCTCCGGGCTAATCACACAGGCGGTGGAACCCCCCGGAGCCCTTACCGTACACCGAGTGGTAGGACTAGGTGCTGACCATCCTGCACCCTGAGAGCCTTGATGGACTTGATGAGGGAGAAGAGGCTGGTAAGTACCAACCAAGCACCACAAGCACAACAACATGGTGTGCCTCACACAACTCTGAAGACACATCTCCCAGACCCCAACCCATGCATGCAGTCCACATACTCACCAACGTCTAAACCACTCCAACAGGCCCCCATGTGCATCGGAATGGCGGTGGTGGTGGGTGGGGTGTGTGAGAGGATGGCACATACAACTCTCCACAGGCCCCCATATCCATAGGGAGGGCGGTGGTGGTGAGTTGGGTGTGTGAGAGGTCACTAGTGCAACTCCCAACAGGCCCCCATGTCCATAGGGATGGTGGTGGTAGTGGGTGGGGTGTGTGAGAGGTCACTAGTGCAACTCCCAACAGGCCCCCATGTCCATAGGAATGGCGGTGGTGGTGGGTGGGGTGTGTGAGGGGATGGCACATACAACTCTCCACAGGCCCCCATATCCATAGGGAGGGCGGTGGTGGTGGGTGGGGTGTGTGAGAGGTCACTAGTGCAACTCCCAACAGGCCCCCATATCCATAGGGAGGGCAGTGGTGGTGGGTGGGGTGTGTGAGAGGTCACTAGTGCAACTCCCAACAGGCCCCCATGTCCATAGGGATGGCGGTGGTAGTGGGTGGGGTGTGTGAGGGGTCACTAGACCAACTCCCCACAGGCCCCCATGTCCATAGGGATGGCGGTGGTGGTGGGTGGGGTGTGTGAGAGGTCACTAGACCAACTCCCCACAGGCCCCCATGTCCATAGGGAGGGTGGTGGTTGTGGGTGGGGTGTGTGAGAGGTCACTAGACCAACTCCCCACAGGCCCCTATGTCCATATGGATGGCGGTGGTGGTGGGTGGGGTGTGTGAGGGGACGGCACTACAACTCCCCACAGGCCCCCATGTCCATAGGGATGGCGGTGGTGGTGGGTGGGGTGTGTGAGAGGTCACTAGACCAACTCCCCACAGGCCCCCATGTCCATAGGGAGGGTGGTGGTTGTGGGTGGGGTGTGTGAGAGGTCACTAGACCAACTCCCCACAGGCCCCTATGTCCATATGGATGGCGGTGGTGGTGGGTGGGGTGTGTGAGGGGACGGCACTACAACTCCCCACAGGCCCCCATGTCCATAGGGATGGCGGTGGTGGTGGGTGGGGTGTGTGAGAGGTCACTAGTGCAACTCCCAACAGGCCCCCATGTCCATAGGGATGGCGGTGGTGGTGGGTGGGGTGTGTGAGAGGTCACTAGTGCAACTCCCCACAGGCCCCCATGTCCATAGGGATGGCGGTGGTGGTGGGTGGGGTGTGTGAGGGGACGGCACTACAACTCCCAACAGGCCCCCATGTCCATAGGGATGGCAGTGGTGGTGGGTGGGGTGTGTGAGGGGATGGCACTACAACTCTCAACAGGCCCCCATGTACATAGGGATGGGGGTGGTGGTGGGTGGGGTGTGTGAGAGGTCACTAGTGCAACTCCCAACAGGCCCCCATGTCCATAGGGATGGCGGTGGTGGTGGGTGGGGTGTGTGAGAGGTCACAAGACCAACTCCCCACAGGCCCCCATGTCCATAGGGAGGGCGGTGGTGGTGGGTGGGGTGTGTGAGAGGTCACTAGACCAACTCCCCACAGGCCCCCATGTCCATACGGATGGCTGTGGTGGTGGGTGGGGTGTGTGAGGGGACAGCACTACAACTCCCCACAGGCCCCATGTGCTTTACACATTGCCTCTGGGATAAGCCTAACCGCTCGTGCCAACCTACCAAGGGGGTGAGCAGGGGTGATCATCAGTGTGTAACTACCTTGCCCTGACTAGAATGGTGGTTTCTACCTGGCTTAGGCGCAAGCCCTAGCCAACCAGAAATCCCATTTCTAACAATATGCTGATGACACTGAGCTTTTGTTTACCTGGGGTAAATCCGAGTGTTCCACTTCCGCTGCTAAAAACCGTCTGACAGCAGTTTTCCATTGCTCTCCTCTGCACAATTAAAATGCAACAAGTACAAATCAGAAATCCTCCTTTATGGAAGTTCCCTCCCCCAGTTTAGGGAAGCACTCTGGATGGCTCATTATCCCTTACTGGCCTCAATGGGGCAACCCGCTTAGAATCTTGGGGCTGGTTCGAAGAGAACCTGTCTTTCTCTACTCAGATAGGGAAGCTTGCTGGGAACTGTTTCGGGATTCTCAAATCCCTCAGAAAATGTTTACAGTTCCTTTCTAGGGCAGCCAGAGAAACGGTTACTTGGGCCTTGATACTTTCACATATCGTCTATGCCAACGCCTTGTACGTTTGCCTACCGGGATACTTGCTTAACAGATTACAGGTAGTCCAGAATGCGGTGGCCAGGCTTCTCTTCAACATTGCAATAAGAAGTAGAGTAAGACAGCATCTGCGCATACTCCACTGGTTGCCTGCAGCCGAACTAGTTAAGTTCAAGGCACTGGTCTTGGCGCATCGTGCCCTGCATGCTTCTGGCCCAATCTATTTAAGGCAGAGTACTTCAATCTGTGGGGAGCGCCCCCCCAGGGGGGCGCGACACCATCTCAGGAGGGGGCGCGAACTCCATACGAAGATCTTCCTTTTAAGAGTGTTTTACTGTTCCAAGGCGTCAAATGGGAATTCTCCGGTAACTGAGGGCTGGAGAGGGGAGGAAGCAGAAATAAAGGCAGGACGTGTGCTTTCGTCACGTAAATAGCTAAGTTAACCTTCGCAGGAGTGGGTTAATTATTAGAGCTTGGATGCTTCAGCTACAGTGGGAGGCAGGGTCTCCTCTGCTAAAAACGAAAGCAAACGAACAGACATCGTTCGATTTCAAAGCAGAGGAGACTCCTTCACTCACACTGCAGCTGAAAGGACAGTATTTTCTTGCTTTCAGTTTTAACAAAGGAGACATCTTGCCTCCCAAGGCAGCTGAAACATTTCAGCTCTACCAGTTTATCCCTGTCCTGGGAGGAAGTGCTTAGTAGAAAGGAGACAAAGTTTCTTTTAAATTTACACAGGCAGGTGCTTTAACAGTCACAGGGCTTCAAGTTACCAACAGAAAAATGAGCCATGTGTATTTTAAACAGCCTGCTTGTCTTGACATCAAACATGCTTATAAATAAACATTTGTAAAGTGATGTTACTGTCTTTGTTCCATTTTATTATCAGTCCAGGACCATTCAGACAGCTATTGAACACAATTAAAAGTGCTACTATTTATATTTGCTGTTCAAACTTCAAAGTAAGCAAAGACACGTGCTGACAATACACCTTTAGGTGACTGTTATATTTGTACCAAGTGGGCAATCAAAATAATGAGCTGGCAATCCTATCTAAAAAACTGGAAGTTTGTTGCAAGATCAGCACCTTTATTTCCTCCACCCTGATCCCTCGTTACTGCCATAATAGCAATAGTTTAACATATCTGAAACCCTACGCTGCCGTCAATAACCTGCTGAGTTAGCTCAAGTGTCTGGGAATGCACCCTGCATTCAGACAACTCGCTCCTCATTCTCGCCCTTCACTTTCATGCTCACCCTGCACTCACAGTGATCTTCATGCACTCACACCATTCACCCTGCACTCACACTGATCACCATGCACTCACACCATTTACAGCGATCACAAGGCACTCACACTGATCACCATGCACTCACACTGATCACCATGCACTCACACCATTTAAATGTGCCTTGGAGGAGTGGGCCAAACTTCTTGTCTCATTATTTAACAACGTGTTTATGACCCGCCAGCTACCAGACTCTTGGCCTGGTTCGATCTTATGCCCCATCTTCAAGAAAGGAAACCCCTTGCTCCCAGCAAACTACCGCCTTATTGCCCTACTAGATCTGGAGGCGAAGGCATATGCCAGGTGTCTTCTTAAGCTCTTAGAAGATTGGGTAGCAGAAAACAATATTTTACCTTACTTTCAGACAGGGTTTCGCTCCTCAGCCTCCACCATAGATAACATCACAACCTTGGCTTTTCTGAGTCAACAGGCAGCACATAAAAATCATCTTCCACTAGATTGCTGCTTCATTGACTACAGCGCAGCCTTCTATAAAGTGTCTCGCGACATCCTATGGAGGAAACTGGATAAATGGGGGATTCCACAGAACCTGCTAGGAGCTCTTATCTCTTTGCACAAGAACACCTGGGTGCGAATTAAAACTGGCCCCAAGACAGTCTCCAGAAAAATTGCCACCGGAGACGGCTTGAAGCAGGGCTGTGTTCTCGCCCCGCTTTTGTTCAATCTTTACACTGCCGACTTGGGAACATATCTGAAGAAAAGCAATTTACTCCCGCCAAAGCTGGGTCCCGCAAAATGGGATCTGCATATTTTACAATATGCGGACGATATTGTCATAATGGACCAGACAAAAACGGGGCTTCAACGAGCATTAAGTAAGCTTCATACATATAATATGGCCAACGCACTAAAAATCAAACAAGAAAAGACCAAGGTGATGATATTCGGAAGATGCAATAACAAGAGAAGTTTAAGGTGGCACATTGGGCCTGCAACGATCAACTCAACAGCAAAGATTAATTATTTGGGAGTATGATTCTGCGAGACTTCAAGATCAACAGCTCATTTAGCAGCTATGAAAAAGAGAGCAGGTGCAATAACATACTCCCTGATTCGACTGAATCAGTCTCTGAGCAGCCCTTCCGCAGAACCAATCTTGAAAGTGACCAAAGCCACGTTACTCCCCGCCTTAAACTATGGGCATCAGGCCTTTCCCGGTGCATGCTCTGTCAGTCTTGACCACGCCCAAGTTTCCATCTACAAAACAATCTTTCATCTCCCGAAATTCATTCAGAGGGCAAGATTACGTCTGGAGCTGGGCCTACAAAGGCAGTCCATCTACTGCGAGGCAGACACTTTGAAATATTTTATAAGATCATTAAAAGCAGCAGATACCACTCTAAAATTCCGCCTAAAAGAGATCTTTACCATCCCTGGAAATCCGTGGAATCGTCAGATTATAAAGGCCATCAAATCATTAGAGATTGACAGCTCCCTGCTAACTTCAGACACAATTCCATACTCAGGGGTCGATTAGGATCGCGGACGGAAACCTGTTCCGTCCGCCGAGGAAGGTGGCAAGATACTCCGGACCTGTCCGCGGAAAAACCGCAATAGCGATTAGGATAAAATATGATAGAAACGCCGATCGCGGCGGACGAAGCACACCAATCCCCGTCCGCGGCGGTCGAAGTACACCTGAGCCCGCGGCAGGCGGACGGAACCGAAAGAACACCGACCGCCGCGTACGCACATGACCGCGAAAACATCCACTTCCCCCGTGATACCTGCGTAGTGTCCGTGTCCGCAATTAGGATAACTGCGCAAGTACCCCGGTAGCCACCGCGATCCACGTCCGCTGCGGTACCAATGCTATGAGAAACCGTGCTCCACAGCGGAAGGCCAACACAAACAACATCCCTACAGTCAAACCAATGCCATACATTGCGACGGAAGTTATCACCAAACACAGGAAAAAGAACGACCACCCACCTGAAACATCTAAACCAATCACAAGACACAATGACCCACCCCCAAGAACCACATAATGCACACCTGGCAACACACCCACCTAGCACCTGACTGCCAATAACCATTCAGACAGGGCCAAGACACAGATTATAAAATAACTCCCACCCACTCCAGAAATCCTCTGCATCACAGCATAGCTGCTAGAAGGAGACACCACTTAACTTACAGCAAACACAGATATCATACACATAACCCACACCCACTACACAAAGACCCACCACACCATTCCTACACACCACACACCTGCACCTCCCTATTCACTCAAACCCACACCCCGAGCACCACACACCATGGCACCAAAAAAAAACCCAAATTCACTGACACCGAGTTAAAGGTTATGGTAGATGAGATAATACGTGTAGAACCCCACTTATTCGGGGCCCTAGTGCAGCAGACCAGCATAGCCAGGAAAAACAGCATGTGGGACCGGATAGTCACCAGGGTGAATGCTTCCGGGACCGTCCCGAGGACGAAGCAGGAGATTCAGAGGCGGTGGCATGACCTCAAGACCCGAGTGAAATCCATCCGAGCCAAGAACTATCTCCGGGCTAATCACACAGGCGGTGGAACTCCCCGGAGCCCTTACCGTACACCGAGTGGTAGGACAAGGTGCTGACCATCCTGCACCCTGAGAGCCTTGATGGACTTGATGAGGGAGAAGAGGCTGGTAAGTACCAACCAAGCACCACAAGCACAACAACATGGTGTGCCTCACACAACTCTGAAGACACATCTCCCAGACTCCAACCCATGCATGCAGTCCACATACTCACCAACGTCTAAACCACTCCAACAGGCCCCCATGTGCATCGGAATGGCGGTGGTGGTGGGTGGGGTGTGTGAGAGGATGGCACATATAACTCTCCACAGGCCCCCATATCCATAGGGAGGGCGGTGGTGGTGGGTTGGGTGTGTGAGAGGTCACTAGGGCAACTCCCAACAGGCCCCCATGTCCATAGGGATGGCGGTGGTAGTGGGTGGGGTGTGTGAGAGGTCACTAGTGCAACTCCCAACAGGCCCCCATGTCCATAGGAATGGCGGTGGTGGTGGGTGGGGTGTGTGAGGGGATGGCACATACAACTCTCCACAGGCCCCCATATCCATAGGGAGGGCGGTGGTGGTGGGTGGGGTGTGTGAGAGGTCACTAGTGCAACTCCCAACAGGCCCCCATATCCATAGGGAGGGCGGTGGTGGTGGGTGGGGTGTGTGAGAGGTCACTAGTGCAACTCCCAACAGGCCCCCATGTCCATAGGGATGGCGGTGGTAGTGGGTGGGGTGTGTGAGGGGTCACTAGACCAACTCCCCACAGGCCCCCATGTCCATAGGGATGGCGGTGGTGGTGGGTGGGGTGTGTGAGAGGTCACTAGACCAACTCCCCACAGGCCCCCATGTCCATAGGGAGGGTGGTGGTTGTGGGTGGGGTGTGTGAGAGGTCACTAGACCAACTCCCCACAGGCCCCTATGTCCATATGGATGGCGGTGGTGGTGGGTGGGGTGTGTGAGAGGACGGCACTACAACTCCCCACAGGCCCCCATGTCCATAGGGATGGCGGTGGTGGTGGGTGGGGTGTGTGAGAGGTCACTAGACCAACTCCCCACAGGCCCCTATGTCCATATGGATGGCGGTGGTGGTGGGTGGGGTGTGTGAGGGGACGGCACTACAACTCCCCACAGGCCCCCATGTCCATAGGGATGGCGGTGGTGGTGGGTGGGGTGTGTGAGAGGTCACTAGTGCAACTCCCAACAGGCCCCCATGTCCATAGGGATGGCGGTGGTGGTGGGTGGGGTGTGTGAGAGGTCACTAGTGCAACTCCCCACAGGCCCCCATGTCCATAGGGATGGCGGTGGTGGTGGGTGGGGTGTGTGAGGGGACGGCACTACAACTCCCAACAGGCCCCCATGTCCATAGGGATGGCAGTGGTGGTGGGTGGGGTGTGTGAGGGGATGGCACTACAACTCTCAACAGGCCCCCATGTACATAGGGATGGGGGTGGTGGTGGGTGGGGTGTGTGAGAGGTCACTAGTGCAACTCCCAACAGGCCCCCATGTCCATAGGGAAGGCGGTGGTGGTGGGTGGGGTGTGTGAGAGGTCACAAGACCAACTCCCCACAGGCCCCCATGTCCATAGGGAGGGCGGTGGTGGTGGGTGGGGTGTGTGAGAGGTCACTAGACCAACTCCCCACAGGCCCCCATGTCCATACGGATGGCTGTGGTGGTGGGTGGGTTGTGTGAGGGGACAGCACTACAACTCCCAACAGGCCCCCATGTCCATAGGGATGGCGGTGGTGGTGGGTGGGGTGTGAGAGGTCACTAGTGCAACTCCCAACAGGCCCCCATGTCCATAGGAATGGCGGTGGTGGTGGGTGGGGTGTGTGAGGGGACGGCACTACAACTCCCCACAGGCCCCCATGTCCATAGGGAGGGCGGTGGTGGTGGGTGGGGTGAGTGCCAGTGCCGACTGAATTGTCAACAAAATGAAAATAACACGTAATGGCCACATGACTCATCCTCACATTTTTGTTTTGCAGGTGATCGTAATCTGACAGCTGGAATCAACACACGGCCTCCAGACTCGCCACACTCAGAAGTCCCAGGGGACGATTGGCCAGCCACCTCCGGGGCTGAGGATGGTGCCGGCACAAGCAGGCAGCCAGGGACATCTGGCTCCCAGGTCACACCTGCTCCAACTACTACGGCCTCTGCCATTCCCACAACACCGGCCACTGTGACCTGCACAGCCACCACCAGTACCACCTCCACCACCACCACTACTACCACCACTTCTGCCCTGCCACCCTGCCCAACCCACCGCCCAACGCCGAGCCAGCGCCATCCCAGCCACGCAGGGAGAGTGTGAGGCAAAGCAGAGATGCAAGGCCAGATCCGGCAGGCAGGAGCACAGCACAAAGACGTCATGAGGAAACAAACACACCCAATGCCGTGCAACAGTCACTGGAAGCACTAGCCAGGGTCGAGGAAACCTATCAACGTGGCCAGGCACAGGCAGACCGGGCCCACCAGGACTTTGTTGAGAACACTGCAATGTTGGGGGCCATTGAGAGGCGGCTTGGCCAACTAGTGGACATATTTACCATGACTAATACCATGCGGATGCCATGGATATCCGCCAACACCACCCTCCCCACACCCCCTCAAACAACGCCACCACCACCTGCGCCCCTGGCGGCGGATGTGGTACCTGATCAGCCTGCGCCCCCAGCTGACTCCGTCCCGACACAAAGACGGAGGGGCCGTCCGAGGGTGGAAGTGCGTGAGAGCAGTGTGGAAGCTCCTTCCACACGCTCCAAGAGGAGCCGACAATGACTGTTACAGTACCTGAGCCTGCCATTCACCCTGCCAACTATCCGGTCCCACCTGGCACAGGCCTGCTGCACTAGGCAGACACCACCCTATGTGGTGTCAGCACGGACATTTCATCTGCCATAACCTTTAACTCTCACTCCCCCACCCCTTCACTCATGTGTAAATATGCACCTACACCTATGCACAATCTGTAAATAAATACCACTTACTCACTCAATAATGTGTTGCCTCCATGTTTATTCACATGATTGCATCAGAAACAGACGTTACCAGGTTCAGGGATCCAATTGGTACAGAATCATGCCGCAAGGGAGTGACCTAGGGAAACATAGAAACCGCAAAGACACGTCAGGAAACATGATCACACTCATCACAACACACTGCAGTGCAACATTCAACAAACCACATGCATCAAAACAGGAATGGATGAGACTACACACCTCATGGAGATGTGCATGTACTAATAAATGAACACACACACATACACATGCATACATCACATTGCAGAACACATAGATGATGCATACCACAATGACACAAGACCAGCAAACCTACACAGGGCATACACAAGCAGCACAAGAGGAGCACACTCACAATCAAGGGAAGTAGCGATCAATGAGCTGGCGCCTCTGGTCCACACCTTCCTCCTCACCACTATCCTCATCAGTCGACATCGAGGAACTTGCTGTTCATCTGGGTCCAAGAGCAGTTCAATGTTATTGCGCCCAGCCAGGTTGTGGAGCATGCAGCAGGCAATCACGATCTTGCATACTCTGCCTGGTGAGTAAGGCAGGGCCCCTCCAGTCTTATCCAGGCACCGAAACCTAGACTTAAGCAGGCCAAATGTTCGTTCTACCACTCGACGTGTCCTTCCATGGGCATCATTGTATCGCATTTCTCCCGCTGTAGTTGGATTGCGTATGGGACTCAGCAGCCAAGGCCTGTTTGGGTAAGCCGAGTCGCCTGTGTTGGTGGAAGAGAGAGAGAGAGAGAGAGAAACATCACAACCTGAATTGGTGGGCACACCATGCCACACAGATATCACTCCTGTCACCACAGCATACTCACCAACAAGCCACGCTTGTGCCGGACGCAGATTTGCCATCAGTTGGGGGACAATGCTGCTCCGCATGATGTGGGCATCATGTGCAGAGCCTGGAAATCTTGCACACACATGTGAGATTATGTTGTCGGCCTGGCACACCACCTGCACGTTGATGGAATGGAAGTGCTTCGGATTCCTAAACACCTGCTCACGTGCCCGTGGTGGAATGATCGCAATATGCATGCCATCAATGGAACCCACAACGTGTGGTATGCGACCCAGTGCATAGAAGTCTGCATTGACCGCTGCCAACTCTGCCGCCTGTGGGAAATGAATGTAGTCATGCTTGTACAGCATCATGGCTGTCAGTACATCCCGAAGTACCGTGCTGAACATGGCCTGTGACATTCCCCCGGCATGTCCAACTGTGTACTGAAATGTGCCTGTTGCAAAGAAATGGAGTGCCGCCATCACCTTTTGTGTGGGTGTAATGGAACCTGGATAGGTTCTTCGCGGCTGCAGATGAGGAGACAACTGGTTCACAAGCTCCATCAATCGACGTCGATCCAGCCTGAATTTCCTGATCACCTCCTCGTCCACCATATCCTCCAGCACAGTGTATGGGCGATGGACATTTGGAGCCCTCCTGTGTGGGAGTAGATGGAATGGAAGTCAATTCACATACAACGCATGTCTGTGCAACTCACTCACATGCCAACGAACTCTACCAACATGTAATATGCAGTGTATAATTGTCATATGTGTGACATCTCTGATTGTCACTACAACATGGATTAACGTAGCAACAATGTGCAGCCACTAGCAACATGATGTGTTGCAACATGTGCAATGCACGTTGTCTCACCTCAACATTACTGCCAACAAGACATGTGACATGACCCACATGTGTAGGCGCAACATCACATACACACATGCAAGTGCATGCACACAAACGAAAAGATACACACACACACCATTTCATGATGCACCAATGGCAACACCAATAATGGTGGCCATACGGACATCACATGCATGGTGACACAATAGGCAACACACATGCACTGAACACAAGTGAACCCCCACCATAGTCAATATCTCACATATACCATTCACTGACAACTGAACCACAATGTGCCGATACATCCGGGATCTACTGTGTAGATGTGAGGTACGATAAACTTGTGTAGGGAAATACCCGATGTCAACATGCACATGTGATGGACATTTGTGGCACACCGATGGCCATGGTATGGACACACATGGGATAGAGCATGACATGTGGAGTCACGCAATCACGCACACAACCGTCATCAGGCAGCTGCAGACAATGGAACAAGGTGCATCGTCAGCAAAGATGCAATCATTGACCCCGCCATGGCGGTGCACTGCTTCCGCTGTTTACGTCTGGACATACGCGGCCCGCGTTCAACATTCCCATTGTCTGCATGTGCACGGTCCGTCACGCTCACACACCGGCAAGTGCATGTGCTAGACTCCGGGACGGATGCTTCACTTGCAACAATGTTCAATCACTGGCGCCAACATGGCGGGGCACGTATTCAGCGGGGGAGGTGCAGGCCAACACATCCATAAGCTGATGTCAATGCACATGGCAGGTCATGACCCCCCCTTACAGTGACATTGCATCATCCAGCCTACACCGGCCGGCCCAGCCCTGCCCAGGACCGCCGTGCCGGCCATGTGAACTACCGCCGTTTCAGGCCCCGTCCACTACCGCCGTGCCAGGCCCTGCCCAGGACCGCCATGCCGGCCATGTCAACCACCGCCGTTTCAGGCCCCGTCCACTACCGCCGTGCCAGGCCCTGCCCAGGACCGCCGTGCTGGCCATGTCAAACACCGCCGTTTCAGGCCCCGTCCACTACCGCCGTGCCAGGCCCTGCCCAGGACCACCATGCCGGCCATGTCAACCACTGCCGTTTCAGGCCCCGTCGACTACCGCCGTGCCAGGCCCTGCCCAGGACCGCCGTGCCAGGCCATGTCAACCACCGCCGTTTCAGGCCCCGTCCACTACCGCCGTGCCAGGCCCTGCCCAGGACCGCCGTGCCGGCCATGTCAACCACCGCCGTGCCAGGCCCCGCCAGGGCACGGCGGTAGTGGACGGGGCCTGAAACGGCGGTGGGTGACATGGCCTGCACGGCGGTCCGGGGCAGAGCCTGGCACGGTGGTAGTGGACGGGGCCTGAAACGGCGGTGGTTGACATGGCCGGCACGGCGGTCCTGGGCAGGGCCTGGCACGGCGGTAGTGGACGGGGCCTGAAACTGCGGTAGTTGACATGGCCGGCACGGCGGTCCTGGGCAGGGCCTGGCACGGCGGTAGTGGACGGGGCCTGAAACGGCGGTAGTTGACATGGCCGGCACGGCGGTCCTGGGCAGGGCTGGGCCGGCCGGTGTAGGCTGGATGATGCAATGTCACTGTAAGAGGGGTCATGACCTGCCATGTGCATTGACATCAGCTTATGGATGTGTTGGCCTGCACCTCCCCCGCCGAATACGTGCCCCGCCATGTTGGCGCCAGTGAAAGAACATTGTTGCAAATGAAGCATCCGTCCCGGAACCTTCCACATGCACTTGCCGGTGTGTGAGCGTGACGGTCTGTGCACGTGCAGCCAATGGGAGGTGTGAACAAGGGCCGCGTGTGCCCAATAGAATGTACCGTATGCTGTGCACCGCAACACCAGGGCCAGTCATTGGCCCATTTCCAAACACGCTTCCAGGGCTGACCAATGGCTGGCGCCGTATGCCACTGACATGGCCACAGGGCCCTATATATGTGTTATGTGCAAAAGCACATATTCTACGATGACCACCGACTGCTGCCTGTGACCATCACCTCCACCTGCTGCTGCGGAGCTGACCACCGACTGCTGCTTGTGACCTCACCTCCACCTGCTGCTGCGGAGCTGACCACCGACTGCTGCCTGTGACCATTACCTCCACCTGCTGCTGCGGAGCTGACCACCGACTGCTGCCTGTGACCATCACCTCCACCTGCTGCTGCGGAGCTGACCACCGACAGTGGCGTAACAAAACTTGAGGGGGGCCCCCCTGCAAGGTACGTGGAGGGGCCCCCTCCTGTAATGGCGGCTGGTGACATTTGAAAGTGATGGCTGTAAAATTAGTTTTGCAATGCACCGCGGCGAGCGAGCGAAGCAAGCCCTAACAACCTATGGGAGGTCCGGGGGGTTCTCCCTCGAGAAAATGTTGAAAAAAGAGTGGGCAAATGGTGCATTTTCAAGCTAATTTGAGAAAGCAAGAAGGTTAAAAAAGCAATTGTGAAAGTGCAGTTATTACATTAACAAAGAGATATCATATAATAACATAAGTAGCTGCTTATTCAGTATAACCACAGTGCTTCATAACATACTTCGAGATACAATGCTGAGTACCTCACAGATATTTTTATTTAACAAACAACCAACTAAACAGGTCACAAACTAGGAGCATTCAAGAAGAAATTTTAGGATTAACTTATTGCCTGCATGGTGATGATGGTGATAAGATATTCTACTAGGCAAATCCCATGCCATGGGGGGAGGGTAGAATAAGAGAAGATATGCATATTGTGTACTCATTTAGTTCACCATTCAAAAGACCACAGCAGGAGCCACACATCTAGATAAGAAATATAAAAGTGTTTAAAACTGATGCAACAACTAAAACATCTAAATATTGAAACCATTGCTGTGGGCTTTTAGAGTTTGGGTATTGTAATGATTGTGACAGCAGGATATACATATGTTAACGTACCATCGGTCTTCACCCCTACTTCACTTTGATATATATAATACCTTAGTATTCGCCTTAGCCTACACTACAACTACAGTGTACACACTACACACAGCAGTATAAAACAGAATTGCATGAGAGAAGGGCTATGAAGAGATAAGGGGCAATGTTGGAGTGTCAGTGTGGTAGTGGGGGGAGTCTATGGAGAAAGTTTTTTTTGTGCCAACAAACAATATTGCCCCAGGCACCCTCAGTGCTAAAGAAGGCACCGTCTCTGATCTTGTCTCATCACTCGTGCCCAATGCCCAGTTGATTCATACCAGAAAAATCTAAAATCCCTTCATAAAGCTTGAAATTTTACAGTAACTTTACAGGTAGAAAAATGTGCATCTAACATTTTCCATTGACCAAATGTTACAATTGGAATCCATAACTTCAGCTTAACTTGCTTCACATGTGGATTTGTGAAAGCAGCAGTTAAAATCAACAAGCATTTGCAATAAAATAGGTCTCGCATTTGCGAGAGTATCTGTTTTGGCATGGCGCTTGATGGGTGCATGTTAGGCATGGGCGGAAAATCCGTTCCGCTCGCGGATTTTGCGGATTTTCGGGAAATCCGCAATCCGCGAGATTTGCGAATCTCCCGCAAAATCCGCAAATCCGCGAGCAGCGGATTTTGCTCGCACTGCTCGCACTGTTCGCGTGAGTTCGCGTGAGTTCTCGCCCCGCGAATAAGTGCAAAATTGCAGAAATACGATCTTAGCAAAACTGAAAGTAACTACTTACCAGGTTCAAAAGTTCAGGCTCATCATTAGTAGCCATTTCCTGTAGTGCTTCCTGAGGGGCCCCTCCAGAGTTCAGTTGCCAGTTGAAACTATTATGTGACCCTGCTCTGAACCTCAGAATAGTTACACATATGCCACAAAGGTCCTGAATTACAGCTAAGGGAGACAAGCAGGAGCCAGGCTGGAAGTTAAAATCCATTAATCAGCCCCTAATTCATTATTGTCAGTTGGGGCAGGGCAGGTGTTGTAACTAATTTTGCAACAATGAAAGCACTTAGCAAGTGCAAAAGATCACTAATCAGGGCGCACTAAGGAAGCAGGTGCCAGCTAAAAAAATATTCTGTGACACATTAATCAGCCCCAAATTAATTCAGGTCACTTGAGGCAGGGAAGGTGTGTTTTGCTTTGCCGAAAATAATGTACACTGGACAACCAACCAGAGGGTGTGGTGATGAAACAGAGGGTGGCATGGGTGGGCCAGAGGGTGGCATGAGTAGTCAGAGAGTGGCAGTGGTGACAGAGAGTGGCAGTGATGAAGAAGAGTGTCCCAAACAGGCTGGACACGTAGAAACAACAAGTTCGCGAAACTTGCGACCCGACAGGTAAGTTCGCAATTTGCGAAAGTGTACAAAACCCTCGCGAACTGGCAGAAACACGGGCGAACACAAAAAAAAAAAATCCGCAAATTCGCGGGAATTCGCGGATTTTGCGGATTGCGAATCCGCAAATCCGCAAAATTCGCGAACGCGAGATCCGCAAAATTCGCTCATGCTTAGTGCATGTAAGGTTGTGACTAAGTCAGTTACCTATAAAATAGTTTACTTATAAACAACCAGTTAGGGTGAAGCAGCCAGTGTTAAAGGCCATACGTCACTGTGTCTGCAAGAATAGTTAACTATGTGTTAAATGTTAATGGTAGCCTGATAGATGATAGGCTTGTTTGAGGGAGATAATCATACCTGCGACAGCAGCGTAAGAGCCTTATTTGAGTTAATATTCTTAGTGAAAAACCAACGTTGAGAACAACAGAAATTACACAAATTCACATATGTGCACTGGGATTACCTGACAGCAATTTCATTATTGGTAAATCTATTCAACAAGCACTGTATTTCCCTATAAATGCAAATATGAAACATATTAAAAAAAATTGA
This sequence comes from Lissotriton vulgaris, assembly GCF_964263255.1. NCBI lineage: Eukaryota > Metazoa > Chordata > Amphibia > Caudata > Salamandridae > Lissotriton > Lissotriton vulgaris. The sequence continues at coordinate 163,273,260 of NC_141686.1, read as the reverse complement.
GTTTAGAAAAGGTGGAAGCCAAAAAGCAACGAGGTTTGACAGTTCAAGGGTGCTAGTGGCGAGTCGAAGAGGTCATTAGAGATATTTATTTTTTTATTTTTTTATTTTAGGTTTTTATAGAGCGCGTAGTCACCCTCGAGTATCCCAGCGCTGAAACCTCGTACTCCTAAGGGGGGGGGGGGGGAGGACAAAAACGTGGATGGAAAATAGTTAAATAGAGAATGGAGGGGAGATTTAACAAATAAATAGGATGTTGGGTGGGAAGGAGGACTTGGATTCAGAGTGGGCAAAAAAACAGATACGTGGATGCAGGAACAAAGACAAAACATGTTGGGAATAGTCAAGGAAGACTGGTTTTTAGATTAAACTAAAGGCATGCATGTAGTCAAAAGTTGAGGGTGGCTGGAGAAGAAATTAGATAGAATTCAAAGATGAAAGTGTGTAGGGTGGTTGGCGTGGAGAAGCATGAACAATGGTCAAGAACTGACATGGTTGTTAATGTATTCTTAACAAAGGGAGCATAATAAAAATGCCCACAATGTGCCTTGTGGATGAGACTGCACAGTTGAAGTTTGCGTCCTCTTCACCTTATCCATTTATTTAACTAAGCTGTATGAAACAGTGTAGTGCTGTTGCCTGCCATGTACACGGGTCTTGTCTAGTGTCCTGGTCCTGGCTTTGCCACATGTAGTGGTTGGTTTCATAGCTGTAATGAAAGCAGACAGCATGAAGCTTTGGATGCAAGCCTCACATTTGCTGCACATGCAGCACCAAGGTTGAGGAGTCCACTCTAATAGGGCATTGTGTGAAATGTAGCTCTTTATGCCAAATGCTATTTGACTGCAACATGTGTTACCTTTACACACACAGTACACTCATGTTATCACTCTTGGGAGGATGAAGGTCTATGTCTGTCCTTAAGGTATTCAGACCATAGCCTGTAGGCGTAATGCAGTGTTCTACTGATACTTTAACCCACTAAGTTACCCTACAAGAAAAGCAAGGGACACCCGGAGTTCTGGTGACACCTAATTCAAAATGGAGCCAACGTGTCTGTAGCGTTACACAAGCATGCCCATGGAAGAAAATCATTAATTGTTACATGACACCACCTAAAACACAAGCACAAGTATCAGAACTAGAAAAAATGTGCCATTGCAGGGATTTTCGGCGTTCGGGTAAAATGTTTTACGGAGCACTGCCTCCCAAATCACTTCAGTCCAGGAGCGACTTTTAACACAGTGAGTGGTTTGGCAGATGGGAGGAGGAGGAGGCTTGCCATGGCAGGGATTGAGGGTGAAAGGCAATGGAAAATGGGACAGAGGGATACCTGTGAGGCTGTGACCCCAGAATGTTCATGTCTGAAGTCAAAGCAATTGCTTTCTGAAATGCACAGGTGTGCACACTGAGCATATGTGCCTCGGTGAGAGTATAGGAAAGGCCCGAGTGTAGCAGCAAAATATGCATTTAAAAAACTCTGGGCCTTCACAGATTTTTAAAATTCACAATCTCCACAAAACTATTAAAGACTTTTAATTGTGATCCTTCGATGTGCCTTACAGTTCCATATTTGAGCTCCAAAGCCCCATACAGTGCGGATACTCATTTAGTGGCCGATTTGTACAAAGCGAAACCATAAAATAATGATAAATCCCAGCTACCCCACTTAAATCATGTGATCTTAGACAAATATTTTATTTTACAAAAAACTCAATTTTCTTCATCATCACGTATACATGCACTTTTAAATATGTGAGTTCAGATTATCTGTTGTACAAAAGGTGTGGCTAAAAAAGCCAAAATATTATGAAAGCATTACCGTCACATAGCTACACATAAACTAACTTGCAACTTACATTTTTTAAATGATAATGGGAAATGCACTATAGTATATCAAGAAAGTCTATTAGTTAATACACAGCAGAGGTCTTTGTGCCACCAGAGAGCCACAGAATTACATCTTAGTGCAGTGAAGAATAGTTACTTGTGTATTTCTAGTGCCACAAAGTCAGTCTGTGACAGAAAACACTGAGATTATGCAATTCACTTCTTTAAATTTACAGCACACACAGTAGAAGATATAGTGCTACAAAATGCTTAAAAGGTTAAGATAAAATGGTGTTTCCAAAATATATATATTTTAATAATACTGAGACTATAAGTATTTTTTTTTACATTACTATCCCTTCAACACCATACCAATTAAAAACACTCACTGCACAACTCACGTGTTAACTCTTTCCACTACCACTCAAAAAGAATGTCTTTGCCATCACAAACCATTGATCAATTAAAGCCAGTACACGCACTAACTCCCAAACATTCCTTTACATTTGCAGATTAACTAGTAGGCCCCATTTACATTTCTTTCAGGCAGAAGGCACACTGTCTAACAGGCTTTGGATTTACAGCCCAGGAGAGTGCTCAATGACACTTCAGTTAAAGCACTTCATTTAAACTAGTTGAATTAATCATACCCACTGCTGCTACTCAAGAGGAAATAGAGGTTAAAGGAGAGAGTGACAGGCCAAGGGCAGTGAGGTAAAGGAAGAGAGGAAGGGGTTTAGGGAGGGAAAGTGAAGCAGACACTCCGACACCCAAGGAGGACTAAAAGCACTCACGCATCACTAGTAGTCTTGTTTCCAGGTGTCGGTCTCATAAGAAAAGTCCACAGTGCCTTCTTTCAATATGGCCCAGCTGCAACTCCTGAAATTGCCTCTCAATTACAGCTCTAAACAGAATACACGAGGCACAGAAACATGCACCGTGTAAGAGCACATGACCGCTCTGATATCAGGCCATTTTACATTTTGCTAATGGTAATTGTTTTTATAATTATTATCAACATCCATATAGCGCATGCTATCAGGGCTCCTCCACTGGCTTTTGGTAAAAAGAAGCACAATCAATCCACAAAATAATAAACGCCTGTTTTTCTGCTTTCTGTGAAACTACGTATAAGTCAATATTCTGAAGATACAAAAAGACATACTTGTGTCATAAGAATGTTGCTCACCTCGAGGCGCTATTTAGGACCCTTATAAAGACTGAGGAGCTAGACTTCCACCCCCCATGGAGACTGGTACCCCCAGGGGCCAACCTCTGAATCATTCCGCCATGTTGTTGTAGTGCACTGCTTTGGGTCTTTGTTACCAGTATGCTGTACATAACTTTGTACCCTCTCTACGTCACGTCTGTGCATTTTCAGATATAGGAAGTAAATCAGATGGAATAAAAGAAATGGTGTGCTACTTTATATGTGATTATTTCACCATTTCACTGTGAAAAATACGTCAAGAATTAATTTAATTAGCTCATTTCTGATAATAATTTTGTTTCTAGTGATAATTGTTATTTGTAACTGCCTCTCGAGTTCATGGCTACTCACTGCATGAAGAATAAGCCATGCAGATAATTCCATACATGCTGGGCCAACATTAATGCTTAGAAGGCTGCAAGCAAACCAAAAACTCAGAAAATTTAATTTAAAAAAACCTCCATTGGAAAGATCACCAAGCTTAAGCTACTCGCAGTTGTCTTGGTAAGAATAAAACTCTTTGCCCAGCGGTGAGCAGGATTCAGTACACATGTATCCATGACCCCTGTTAAAGAGCGTGGCGTGTTGTACACGGGAGAGGCTTCAGGCTCGGCGCGCGCTCCAAGTAGGAAGAAGATTCGTATTGATTTGGGATACGTTTGTAAATAAATAGTACTCTGTAAAATGCAGAGTGCACCTACTTGCTTCAATGCGGCCCCTGGCATCTTTGCCTAAATTGTCTCACAGTCCTGGTTGATGGATGCACTGAAGGACCTTAGTCTTTTTTAACCGGCAGATCAATTATCTTGATTGTTTAATTGCTTTGAAGTGCGCGCTGAAGTATTTTCAATCCAGCTAATTGACTTAAGAAAAAGACCTAAATGTTCCCCCTTTAGAAACAACGAAGTGGATAATTCTTCATTTCTATGCCTCTTAATGCCGCCCGCATGAATTATTCAGGAGCTATCCGGCCCGACGCCCGAGCACTGTGCTTACAGGGCCCCCTGGAGCTTGGGGGCCCACCCGCACTGCGTGGGCTGCGGGGGCCTGTGTTACGCCCCTGACCACCGACTGCCGCTCTAGTGCCATACTCGGTGACCTTGCCATGTCGAGAGTCAAAGAGATCCAGTCTCGTCCCTTCACCGCGGCCGAGCTGGATGTCCTCGTGGACGGTGTGCTCCGCAACTACGGACGCCGGTACGGCGCACCCGGACAGGTGGTAAGTGCAGTGGGGACAAGTTGGTGTGCATGAGGTGTTCGATGACACCTGGGCTCTGGAATCTTGGCGGTGTGATGTGGGACCAACACATGAGTCGAAATGTGCATGGCTGCTGAGAGAAACGTTTTGCCCCTATCTGTGTGACTGGCCAACTGTCCACTGACTTGCACCCTTTTGTCTCCCATCATGGTAGGTCAAGCTGCACCTTCGCAAGGACGTGTGGAGGAGCATTGCACATGATGTACGAGCAGTGGGGGTGTCCAATAGACGACATACACACTGCCTCAAACGCTGGGACGACATTTCCAGGCTGAGCAAGAATGTAGCGGAAGTGACACTAGGGATGGTTCCAAGAACGGCACGTCTGGCCCGACGCTCAATGACCCCTCTCATGCACCGTATCATAGCTGTGACGCATCCTGACCTGTCCGAGCGGTTGCATGTGGATGGACAGCAACGTGGCGGTAAGCATACTGTCAGTGTATGTTGCTTGTGAGTGCAATGCATGTATTGTTGCCCAGACACATTAGTGACTTCCGTGTATCGTGTGTCTCGTTGCAATGGCATGTTGGTGACATTGGCGCAGTTAAATGTCACTTCCCGGTGCGGCATGTTGAGACGCCACTCGCTAAGCAGTTGAGTGTTGATGCAGATGCTGTAGTGCTCCGTCACCCCATGGCAAGACTGGTGTGCAGATGTAGTTGCTCATGCCCTGTCCGCATGCTGTACATGTAGCACGGCCAACGCCACTTATTTCCTGTGAGGATGTCTGGTAGGGGTGGCCCGTGTGCAGGTTGGGGGATCGATGTACATTGTCATCAATGGAATTAGGGATCCGTAGCAGTACTGTACGTGAGTGTGCCCATGACTTACACCCATTTCCTGTGCATTTCAGCTTTGGCAGAGGGCACTCAGCCACAGACGGAGGAGATGATTGAAGGCAATGCATCCGGATCAGACGTCGCGCACACGCAGACTGACACAGAAGGGGCCAGGACCGGCCCGGAGGACTCGCATGTGGATACAACATCGTCATCATCTTCCGACAGTGTTGGTGAGGCAGCACTGTTGTCACAGACTGGGAGTGGGCAATCAACACCTTCGTTCGGGACACAGCACACAGGGCCCACCCTGCCGCCAACTGCACCATGTACTGTTCGTGCACGCAGGAGTAGGGGGAGCAGAGTGGCGTTTGGTGTCGGCACCGCTACCCCAGCCTCCATGAGCCAAAATGCTCTTTGTGCAGAGGCTGTTGATCTGCTGCGACAGCTGTGTGTGGGGCAGACCAATATGATAAATGCTTTCCAAGACCACGATAGGAAGTTGGGGCAGGTGGCGGCTTTCATGGAAGGTATGCATGGCGATCTGGCTGGTCTATACAGGACAGTGCAGTCATTGGCTAACAGTGTGTCGTCTGCCATTGTACAGTCGCATGGACTGGGTGCTACTTCTGTTCCACCATCTACAAAACTGGATGTCTCAGGGGGGAGTGAATATTCTGACCAGGACTCTAATACAGGTTATTGCACTAGAAGCAGCGTCAGCCAGCACGTCAAGGCACGGAGGGCTCAGACACCATCCCCTAGGTCAGCTAAATCTGTTCACAAAGACAACGTCAGATACAGTGGAGTACAGACACGTGATCCAAAACAGGGGTTGGGTGTAATGGCTACACATGCTGCACAGGCATCCCACACACAAGGTACTCCCAAGGCAAGCCTTACTCCCAGTTCCATTGACACTACCTTGGACAAGGACAGTCAGAAGACGAAGGCACCTCATGAGAGCTGGGACACTCTCAGGGCCAGGGAGACTAGGAAGGAAGGAGACACTCCCAAGAGCAGGGAGACTAGGAAGGAAGGAGACACTCCCAAGGGCAGGGAGACTAGGAAGGAAGGAGACACTACCAAGGGCAGGGAGACTAGGAAGGGAGAACCCACTCCCAAGGGCAGGGAGACTATGAAGGAAGGACCCACTCCCAAGGGCAGGGAGACTAGGAAGGAAGGAGACACTCCCAAGGGCAGGGGGACTAGGAAGGAAGGACCCACTCCCAAGGGCAGGGAGACTAGGAAGGAAGGAGACACTCCCAAGGGCAGGGAGACTTTGAAGGAAGGACCCACTCTCAAGGGCAGGGAGACTCGGAAGGAAGGACCCACTCCCAAGGGCAGGGAGACTAGGAAGGAAGGAGTCACTCCCAAGGGCAGGGAGACTAGGAAGGAAGGACCCACTCCCAAGGGCAGGGAGACTAGGAAGGAAGGAGCTTTTACCAAGGGCAGGGACAAGGACAGTCACAAGACAAACGCACCTAAGAAGAGCACGGACACTCCCAGGGGCAGGGACACACACAGGGAGAAGGTGTGTCCTGGAGATATGTACACCACAGACGACAAGTCTGCTGCCTGGAACAGGGCACCATCCAGGGAACAGGGAAAGTCCACAGACAACATACCTCCTACGGAAATGGAACATACAAGGGCCAAGGCATCTCCCATGGACAGTGGCGCTGTCAAGGACAGGCATACATCACCCCTTGATGCACTGAGGCTGCTGTTTTCTGGGAAACGGAATTAAGATGTCTCCGCAGTGGAGTCACCCCTTACCTCCACTCCCATCAGGGCCCGTCAGGAGCGGATGCAGGTGGACCCTGTAGTAGCATCCCCCATGACACATGTTGCAGAGGCCAGAAGGCAGCCACACAGCAAACGACAAGCAGGCTCCAGCACGTCCCCAGAGAGCATTCCCCCGCCAGCAGATGCACCTCCCATGGTGGGTGATATTTCTTCTCAGTCCGGCCCACTTGCCAGTCCTGTCCTGTCCAGGGTGCAGTCACATGTCCCCAAGAAACGTAGACACACAGCATTGACACATGCCCAACCCGATGTCGGCCAATTGCAACTATCCCCCGCTCCCAGAGCCACCCTGCCTCCTGGACCATACAGCCCTGTGGCTCATCATTTCAGTGGTCCCAGTGGCGCCGTTGCAGTTGACTCACATGTGTCAGGTAGTGGCACTGTGTCTGTTGTTTGCTGTCATGCATCATGTAGTGGCACTGTATCAGTTGAGCCCTATCCTGTATCAGGTGCTGGCAGTGTATCTGGGTCTATGGCCCATGTGTCAGTCACTCGGGCTGTGGCTGTGTCTCACACTCCTGTATCAGGTGCTGGCAGTGTATCTGGGTCTGTGGCGCATGTGTCAGTCACTCGGGCTGTGGCTGTGTCTCACACTCATGTATCAGGTGCTGGCAGTGTATCTGGGTCTGTGGCGCATGTGTCAGTCACTCGGGCTGTGGCTGTTTCTCAGACTCCTGTATCAGGTGCTGGCAGTGTATCTGGGTCTGTGGCGCATACGTCAGTCACTCGGGCTGTGGCTGTTTCTCAGACTCCTGTATCAGGTGCTGGCAGTGTGTCTGGGTCTGTGTCGCTCACTTGTCAGTCACTACATCTGTGGCTGTGTGTCACACTCCGGTTTCTGGTGCTGCCAGTCTGTCCGATGCGGGTACTTCACGCAATCCACCTGATAGTGTGATGTAAGGTGCTGTTGTCTTCACTCACATGTCATTGGACATGGTGTGTACATTGTCCATTGTAAACAGTCTTCCACTGCTGTGGACCTTGGTACGGGTTAATAGTGATTCGTACTTGTGGAGCCTCAGATACTGCATTGTGCCCTCTGATGTACTGCTTCTAATGTACCTGCTCTGGTGTCCACACTGCCCTGTTGCTGTTCTGATACTGCTGTATGCCCTCTGATGTACCTGCTCTGGTGTCCACACTGCCCTGTTGCTGTTCTGATACTGCTGTATGCCCTCTGATGTACCTGCTCTGGTGTCCACACTGCCCTGTTGCTGTTCTGATACTGCTGTATGCCCTCTGATGTACCTGCTCTGGTGTCCACACTGCCCTGTTGCTGTTCTGATACTGATGTATGCCCTCTGGTGTACCTGCTCTGGTGTCCACACTGCCCTATTGCTGTTCTGATACTGATGTATGCCCTCTGATGTACCTGCTCTGGTGTCCACACTGCCCTGTTGCTGTTCTGATACTGATGTATGCCCTCTGATGTACCTGCTCTGGTGTTCACACTGCCCTGTTACTGTTCTGATACTGATGTATGCCCTCTGATGTACCTGCTCTGGTGTCCACACTGCCCTGTTGCTGTTCTGATGCTGATGTATGCCCTCTGATGTACCTGCTCTGGTGTCCACACTGCCCTGTTGCTGTTCTGATACTGATGTATGCCCTCTGATGTACCTGCTCTGGTGTCCACACTGCCCTGTTGCTGTTCTGATACTGATGTATGCCCTCTGATGTACCTGCTCTGGTATCCACACTGCCCTGTTGCTGTTCAGATACTGCTGTATGCCCTCTGATGTACCTGCTCTGGTGTCCACACTGCCCTGTTGCTGTTCTGGTACTGCTGTATGCCCTCTGATGTACCTGCTCTGGTGTCCACACTGCCCTGTTGCTGTTCTGATACTGCTGTATGCCCTCTGATGTACCTGCTCTGGTGTCCACACTGCCCATGCTCGAGCCTAGACTGTGATGTTACCCCGATTATGTGTATATAAACTTGTCAATCATGTGTCGTGGGTTGTCGGAGTTATTCTTGCGTGTGTGATGCTGGTGTGTATTTGTATTTACTTCAAGGCAGTGGGTTCAGATACATGTCACTCCCCCTACCTAGGTCACGACCCTTGCAGGTGCTGCCCTCCACACGAATCAGTGGTTTCCGGTACATGTCACTCCCCCCTCCCTACTTCACAGCCCTTGCAGGTACTCCTCTCCAGACAGTGAATGGTTTGTTGCCTACCTGCGTCGTCCTCGATGGTGGGCCAAGACTAGGACGTGGTGGATCGCGAAGAGTATCGGGTAAGCGTGTAGTGCAGGGTCCATGTCGGCGAGCGGCTCGTGGTGGGTATGGTCGCTGTGGGGCATCCGCAGTGTTCAGGCAGGTTGTTTTTCCGCAGCGCTTTTATGTGTATTTTCCGCCATCTTGATTTGGAGGACGGTCCTAGACGTCAGTCCATACGGCGGAGTCTCTGGATTGGTTAAGTCCGCCGCGTGGTTGGGTGTGGTTGTGCGGCGGACCGTGATCTACCGCCGCGGACGGATTTTGGCCCATATTTCCTATCCTGATCTGGCGGACGGAGTGTCCGCGACGGGCGGACGGAGAATAGGCATGTTCCGCATGCCAGGGGATGCGTAGGCACTTCCGTCCGCCATCCTAATGAGCCCCTTAGTGTGGAAAAAAGTCATCAACAAGCAGGTGAAACTAATCTCCCATCGGATTGACCTAAAGGCTTTAAATGAATACACCAACTGTCTTGCTTCACTTGAATGTTTCATACCAGCCTGGGGTACCGCAATTTTACCTGGAAAATTTGAACGCAGCTGCACGGAAAAATATAATCTTAATGCGCCTATTAGGCCTGTGCAATACGGCCTCCCACAGATGGGCTCCTTCAGAGGAGGGGGAGCCTGCAGACTGTGTTCATACTATAAAGAATCATGGCTACACCTACTGTGTTGTTGCCCTGCCATGGACACCCCCAGAAGGCTTTTATTAAAACCTTTATTCTTAAAATGGGGCACTAGGTCATGCTGGGAGGCTACGTCTCTGTGTTTTACCTCCACAAACATTCAAGCTCTTGCTAGGGTTGGAAAGTTTGTGAGACTCTTGGCTAATTTCTTAACACCCTCCTCGGCTCCTGCGCTACCTGCCCCTCCCACCCAAAACTTATCACTGACTTTTTTTGTCCCCTAGTTTAGCACCTCCTGTCCTAATCCTTTCATTTTTGGACTCTAATAAGACCGTTTTTAAATGTACAGAATTTGTTGTTTTTTTTAAAAATGACATTGTATTTCTCCAGCTTTGTTTCTTGATGTGATAATTGTGCTAATATGGATTTTTTATAGCAATGGTTTTAATTAACTAAGCTAAACAAATAAACTAAACTAAACACACCATTCACCCTGCACTCAAATAGATCACAATGCAATCACACTGATCACCATGCGCTCACACTGATCACCGTGTACTCACACTGATCACCATGCACTCACACCATTCACCCTGCACTCACAGCGATGACAACGCACTCACAGCGGTCACAATGCACTCACACTGATCACCATGCACTCACACTGATCACCATGCACTCACACTGATCACAATGCACTCACACTATTCACCATGCACGCACACTGATCACCATCCACACACACTGATCACAATGCACTCACACTGATCACCATGCACTCACACTGATCACCATGCACTCACACAGATCACCATGCACTCACACTGATCACCCTGCACTCACACTGATCACCCTGCACTAACACTGTTCAACCTGCACTCACAGCGATCACAATGCACTCACACTGATCACCATGCACTCACACTGATCACCATGCACTCACACTGATCAACCTGCACTCACACTGATCACCCTGCACTAACACTGTTCACCCTGCACTCACACTGATCACAATGCATTCACACTGATCACCATACACTCACACTGATCACCATGCACTCACACTGATCACAATGCACTCACACTGATCACCATGCACTTACACCATTCACCCTGCACTCACAGCGATCACAATGCACTCACACTGATCACCATGCACTCACAGCGATCACAATGCACTCACACTGATCACCCTGCACTCACACTGATCACCATGCACTCACACCATTCACCCTGCACTCACAGCGATCACAATGCACTCACACTGATCACCATGCACTCACATTGATCACCATGCACTCACACAGATCACAATGCACTCACACTGATCACCCTGCGCTCACACTGATCACCCTGCACTAACACTGTTCACCCTGCACTCAAAGCGATCACAATGGACTCACACTGATCACCATGCACTCACACTGATCACCATGCACTCACACTGATCACAATGCACTCACACTGATCACCTTGCACTCACACCATTCACACGCTCACCCTGCACTCACAGTAATCACACTGCACTCACAATGACCACAATGCACTCACGCTGATCACCAGGCACTCACACTGATCACCAGGCACTCACACTGATCGCCAGGCACTCACACTGATCACCCGCTCACCCTGAACAAAGTGATCACTCTGCACTCACAGTTCACCCTGTACCTCACCCCGTACCTCACCCTGCAGTCACACAAGCACACTACTCACCCTGTACTCATGAAACACTTCACTCACATGTCTCCCTTTCTGCTCAATGTGCATACTCACTCAAATAAGACCATCACTAACCATAAATTCATTTATCCCACTCTGCACTTACATCCACACCCAAATACATATGGTCACCTCACTCACCCTACAGTCACTCCTCTTACCCTTCTTTCACACTGTCACATAACTCACCATGCACTCACATGGGCATTCCTACCACCCAAAATGTGCAGAGGGTTATTGTGCCTGCTATAAAGAATGTGTAGATCAAAGAACTGAGTGTGGGTAAACTATGAGTAGCGCTGTAAAAAAATTAAATGTTTGCCAAAAAGGTGCTATAGAGAGATGGGGTGCATTGTTGGTGAGTGGTAGTGAGGAAATTCAGGGAGAAGGAGGAAATGGGGGAGGGGGGTCAAAACAGACCTATGCACTATGTGCGTCCAGTGCTAGGGACAGCCCTGGATGGGAGTGTTAGCCCCCCTGAAGTTCGGGTCTAGTTGCGCCCCTGTACACAAGTATGGGCATGTCGTGCCCCATCAAGGTTTTCGTCCTAAATTACAAAAGGACATTTTTACATGCACTGCAATCCAGCCTTTCAGGGGTTCCCTTGATAGAGGCAGCTCTGTTTTTGCCCTGATGGCCTGGAATCATTCCTACACAGATTCTTGTAAAATACTGTTTTGTTTAATTTCTTTTTAATGTGATTGATGTGAGAGAGTCTATTACTATTTGCAGAGAAATATTTTTTTTCATGCAACAACCATAAAAACGTTTATTTTAGATCAAAACGGGTCAACACATTTATTTTGGTGGTGTTATTATTAATCTAGGTCATGTGTAAAATGAAGCATCCTAGTAAAAATAATTTGCGCACATTCTATCTTGGAAAATTGGGTTTTGAGCTGCGTAATAAGCCTCTGTCATTTCACCACACCCATTCACAAACCTGCAGTTTACTAAACACTCTTATTGTGTTAAACATTATTTGCCGAATATGGCCCGTGATATGCACATAGCAGTCGATTATGTAGTGTACCAGATTCCAGAAATTTCTGTCAGGTGGTGGGGGAGCCCAACATCTAAAAAAATTCAGCTGGGGGGGTTCAACCTACAAAAGTTTGAAGACCTCTGATCAAAGGAAATTTTTATGTTCTACACTCCAGCAAATCAGCTCTGCTCAGCCTCTCAGCTTCTAGCCCATATACCTTGCTTTCGTCTGCAAAGGATGGGTGGCAGCTTCCTTGCTTTCAGAGCTGCTTCAGCCTGGAATTTGCTTCCATTTGCTCTTCGCAGCATATAGGGCCCCACTCTTTATTTAAAAAAAGACTGAAAACGTTCCTCTTCATTTAGCCTGCCACTCTTCACTCCTCGTGGTTTGCGCGGAACATTCCCTGGAGTATCCGTGTGCGCTACAAGCTCCGATAACATGACATAACATAACATAACATAACATAACATAACTGCAATGGAGAAATTCGCAACACAGCATCAGAATGGAACTTTAACACTGGATCGCCACCAGTAAAAGGAAGACATGATCCACGGCCTTGGGTAGGAGCTTGTTTAATTATTCTCTTCCAATGTTGAAGTCCCGGCGGCAACTGCAGGCCGAACCCTTCCATAGCAGGGAATTCTAGCACGCCTCACCCTACATTCCACACTCCCCAGCACATCCCAACAATTGTGCATTATATTTTCAAAGAACATTCCACTGGCCATTCTTATGATTTCCTGTATGTGTCTGGGCAGGGTAAATATTTTCCTCTGTCATAGTTCTCTGAATGTGGCCTATAGTATTGAAGTCTGGATCCATTTCGTTTTCCTTGTGAAGGCCAACTGAAGTGCCTTTATAAAAAAGAGTGACAGGATGCAAGTATGAAGACTTATTAAGGGCCTAAACCCATCAATGACACAGAAGGACTTTCATTCATACAGTGATCAGGCAGGCCAGTTGGCATTGCCAGTGCTTGCTTGCTTTAGCGAACAGTAAAAAGAAAATCAGTAAATCTAACACCGGAATAGATGGATTTCTACTTATTTGGACTTGCAACATTCTTTGTGGCTCAACGCCTTGGCCGGCCTCAGTGGAACAGCATTCTTATGCTGGACTGGGGCGTCCCAGACCCATAACACTTTCATTCAGCTACTCTGGACTGCGATCTCCATTCCGCGGATATGGATTCCCCTCCTTTCATTGGAGCCTGCAGATTATGTTGTGTCAATGCCCTGCGGCAGTCCCTCCCTCCGTCAGCACTCTTGGCAGCTACGAGAAGCGTTGCTCAGCTCGAGCTCTCCTTGCACGAGGCAAGCTGCTTCAACCGTAGTGCCAGCAGCGAGAGCGGAGAGGTCATGGCGCTCAGCAAGGATTCCTTCCAAACACTGAATGATGGAAACCGGATCCCAGTCCTGGGCCTCGGCACCTATGCCCCGGAAGACGTAAGCCATGCGCGCCTCTCTTTCTCTTGCACTTGGTGTCTGGTGGGCATCTTTCCTGCGTTTGGTTGGGACTCGGGCGGGTGAGGTGAAGTTGTTCATGCAGTGCGCTGGGGTGTGGTCTGATTGTAAACGGAGTATACCGAGGATTACGGTTTGCGTGTCCTTGTGTAACATCCTTCCCAGCAATCCAGTCATAACCGCCTACGTTGCGTCAAGGAATAAACCCTGGCAAAGTGAATAGTTCTGTTTATTTGAAATGTGAGTATGTTTGAAAACTTTGATGGATGGAGGATGAGTGAGTGCACGGATGAGGGAGTGTGGAGAGTGACAGAGTGAATGGATGGATGTAGTGACTACATTTAAGGATCAGAGCACGGATGGATGAACTGGTGATTGAATACACATGAACATGGCTAGACGAAGGAAGGAGTGTCTGTGTATGGGCAGTGAATGAAGGAGTGAGTCAATACATCTACAGATGGATGGGTGGACTGATATCACACGAGTGTGCATGCACTACCAAGGGATGATGCTGTAGGTCGCCGTCTTCACGTCGCTGCAGGAGGCAGGTATTATTATCACATCCCCATTCATCCATGCATGTGCCCGGTCATTCATCCATTCACAAATTAATGCCAGACACCCCCGCCGCCCATGTTCGCACTCTCCACTCCTCGGAAAAGCAGTACTGCAAAGAAACACACTCGGCAGCACAGGCCCGCATGGAGAACAGAATATTGAAGGGTTTATTGTTGTCAACAATTCAACAAGTGACCACACAGACAAAACTGAGACTTCACTGCTTTACGTAACAAGCATTTACAATGCAACGGTATCGCCTTTTCAAAAGTTAGAGCTATTGGCATTGTAAATGACATAATTGTTATTTATGTGTTGGTTTTGAAAACAGATAAATAAATGGCATTGTCATTTACAATGCCAATAGCTTAATCTCTTGCAAATGCGAGACCTATTGCAGTTGCACCCCCCCCACACACACAGAGCCACACACATACAGAGCCACACACACACACAGAGCCACACACACACATACACACAGAACCACACACAGAGATACACACAGAGCCACACACACAGCCACACATAGCAACACACACAGAGCCACACACACAGCCACAAACACACACAGAGGTGAGGGGGTGTGAGGGTGCGGGTATGAGGGTGAGAGGGTGTGTGAGTGTGAGGGTGTGTGAGGGAGTGTGAGGGTGGGTGAGGGGGTGTGAGGGCGAGAGGGTGTGAGGGTGAGGGGTGTGAGAGTGTGAGGGTAAGGGGGTGTGAGGGTGAGGGTGAGGGTGTGGGTGAGGGGGTGTGAGGATGAGTGTGTGTGAGGGAGGGTGAGGGGGTGTGAGGGTGAGGGGGTGTGAGGGTAAGGGGGCAGAGGGGGTGAGGGTGTGTGAGGGTGATGGTGTGTGAGAGTGAGGGGGGTGAGGGTGAGGGGGAGTGAGGGTGAGGGTGTGAGGGTGAGTGAGGGTGAGGGGGTGTGAGGGGCGGTGAGTGTGAGGGTGTGTGGTGTGAGGGGTGTGGTGTGAGGGTGAGGGTGTGTGAGGGTGACGGAGGGTGAGGGAGTGTGAGGGTAAGGGAGGGTGAGGGGGTGTGGTACAGATCACTCATATTATTTATTTACTTGCAGGCATCTTGAAGAGTGTGTGATCAATTAAGCATTTATATTTAACATCATAACTGTACTTTCACGAGAATTTACAAACTGCAAAAGTAACCACTTCTGGTACATTTTCTGTTAATTAGCATTTTCTTAACCACATGGCTGCTAGGCGTTTTCCCGTCCTGCGCTGAGATATGCAGGATGCCAGTGTTTCATGACGAGCTGGCCTTGTCATCAGCGCACGGCAGGTAAGCGCCATGACGAGCCCAGCTCGTCATTAGCTTCGAAGGGGTTAAAGTATGTTGCCCTCGTGAACGGTTTTCCTGTCTGTTGGGTGTAGGTGCTAAGGGCCACCTGCAATTTCTTATTAAAGAATAAAGTCAACCCCACAATTGAATCGCTCACAGGATGTAGAGAAAGTGCAAAGGTCCCATGCAGATGCCAGAGGCTAGGCCGCCTTCCAGGGAACGAGTCTGCCTGGTGACTCGGCCATGCTGTAGGCGACCTCTCAGCTCCGGTGCAGTTTATACGAAGATGCCGGTGGGCCTGGCAGGACTGGCACGGTTCGCAGCACTTGATTTTGGAAAACAAACATTTTGACTCATTCGAAAACACAGAGGAATATCAGAAGGACGCTGACGTACTGGATCCAGGCGAACTTGATCATCTCCCAGAATCCGGGCTGGTACGTGGGCTGTGCTAAGGAACTTTGAACTTAGGAGTACTTGCATGAAATCCTTGGCGTTAGTTAACATTACAACGACAGAACAAGGGCGTCCGAAAAGGCTTAAGCGGCAAAAAAGATCTAATATGTGTTTACAGGAAATGCTTTAAGGCAGCGTGGATCAAAAAAGTTTATTAAAAATAAACAAAAATCATATCTTACTAGATTGCTACAGTACCGACACAACCTTTGGTTGAGTTCTTCTATAGTATTTACAGAAAATGGAAGCTTTAATAACTCTACCAAAACGCAACTGAGTATTTGATAGTTCCACATAGATCGTCATGGTATATTACCATTAGGACCCCCTCCACTCCTCAAGGAAGACTGGAATGCATGACTGTTTACTTATTGCTTTGCTCTCCCAATAGTTCAGAAATCCAGTTTCCTCAATGCACTTTACTTGGGGATTGACATTCACTTTCTAACGTTCTCAGAGGTAGATGGCACAATATTAAGGTCATAGGCAACATGAAAAGTTGTCTCAGCAATACATATTTCACACTTACTTTGTATAAACTACAGAGACTTTAATGTCGTTATTTGTATAGGTTTTGCTTTCCTTAACATGTGCATTTAAAGCATATTGCAGCCTTCCTTCCTATATTGGAAGTGGGGGGAAAACGGAGGACACCTTAAGAGCAACAGACCTATGGCCGCACAGTTTAAAACTCGGAGAAACCAATGTAAAGTTTTGTGATTTTAAACAGGTAGTCCCGCAATACTCTTTTTCAAAGTATAAGAATCTAGAAAAAAAAACAACTATGAGCTTATTCATACAAAGTACATAGGTGTTAAAGCCTACCGCCCCTCTTTAGACTGACATATTGGGATTTCATGGCTATCCAAATCTTACTAAGAAGGGATATGGGGCGCATCAGAAGCTGGAGGACTCGCGTGGAAGCAGAGTGGTCATTTCTCGTCCTACGAGCTTCAAAGGACAGTGTGAACAAGCGTATTTTTAAGTACTGTTCAGAGCTAGGCGGCCCATGCAGCAGTAACTAGGAGGCCTGCTCGGGGCTGGGCAGTCTTGGGCCTCACCCTGCCCACCAAGAGACTGAGCGCGCAGGAAGAGAGGCCATCTGCTCATACTATAGGCTGCTGGCAACTCCCCCTCACCTAGCCAGGCCTCTCTGCCCAACGGCTGGGCCAGACCACGGACTCCTCAACGCAGTGCACCCACCTCCCTAACAGCAGCGCACGCCAGCTCTTTTTTTAAATAAATGGAAAACGCTGTATGCAAATGAAGGCGACTCTAGGAAAAAAATGGCCGACGCTTGCGCTTCCATTTGACGCAGGGGGAGAGGGGATGTCCCGAGCCTCTGCTGCCGCAATCTCGACAATGCAGGGGGGCGGGGAAGGCTCAAAAACTTCAAAGTGTAAGGGAATGCTGATTACACCTAAAATCTGAAGCCCCTACCTCCCCCTGTTAAAATGGTCCGTGCCAAGGAAGGGTGCAGCAGAGGGGAGGGGGGCTGTCCCTGCCAAGACCGGAGCAACCCCGTTAAGTCCTGGGTAGCAACTGATGTGTAGCCGCCAGCGCGAGCCCTGCAGAAGTAAACACGGCGGCAGGGGGGCGTGCAGCAGCTCTTGTGAGCCCGAAGGCTGAAATCCCATTCACCACCCACCTACCCCCACCCACAACCCATTCCTGCCCGATCCCCCAACTCACTCCTCCGGCTGTTCTTCCTCGTTCATTTTCCTCCTCAGCGGCGGCCCGCAGCAGCGCCCTGCGGCTCCCCGCGCCACATCTTCTTGGTCACATTATCGGACCTTCCTCAACTTTTTTTTATGTTTCAATAGTTATCTGGGGGTAGTCAGGTGGGGGGGATGTCCCAGAAGTAAAAGAAAACCAAGGGGTAACTGCAAAAGAAGGGCAGTCCCAGAAAGCGGTGCGCAGCACGGCTGTGTCAGAGCGCCTCTGCAGCGAGCTCCCGCTTACAGGTGCCGAGTGGGGAGCTGGGAGGGAGGCTGGCGGTGGCCCCGTCCGAGCCCCATGGTTGCAGCCTCTGTCTCTGTTGGATTTTCATCGGCGAGGAGAAGAAGTGGGGTGGAAGCGATGATGTCATCCTAGCAACCAGCTGCCAAGCTGCAGCACTGGAGGCAGGGGACAAACCAGACACCCACAGCTGCCAGACTAGTCCCTGTCCTTTTCAGGCTGGGGGGCTTGTTTTTTTACTTTCTTTCTACACTCTTCTCCATTGGCTGGAATATAAACAACGGGCGTGTTTTTGACTGTTATTTACATACCAGCCAATGGAGAAGAGGGTAGAAAGAAACTAAAAAACACTCCCCCAATCCGAAAAGGACGGGGCTTAGATCGAAAGAATGTCGTCACTGGGACCTCTTCTCCAATGGCTGGCCACGGTTTAGGAGGCCAGCTAATGGAGGGCAGGGCTTAACCTAGCTACTCCAAGATATTAAATCTCGCCAGCGAGACTGCGCATGTGCGCAGCCTACGCTAGCCGAGACCTAAAAAGCACCAAACTGCTAAAAGATCCTCTTAATACCAAAATAGTGTTTTGTTTAGCTATGGAATATTTTGGGGTGTTTTTGATAAGAACTTTACCTGAAACAACAGGCTGCAAGAAGCATACTGTGGGCATCTGATGGGAATTCTTTTGGCCAAATAGGTGGGATGCGGCTTGACTTTCTAGGACTGGCACAGTAGGAGTCTTTATAAGAGGGGCACACGGTGTACAGACAAGCTCACTCAGGGGAATGCCCGCACTCTCAGACTGGCACACTATAAGGCTTCATGAGTGGGGCACACAGTGTGGACACAAGATCACCCAGGGGAACGCCAACACTCACAGACTGGAACAGTTTGAGGCTTCATAAGTGGGGCACACGGTGTGCAGAAAAGCTCAGCCAGCGGAATGCCCTCTGTCTCAGACACGCCCAGACGTGGGTCCCTTGCTCACTAAGCGACTGAAGTCAAGCTATCCTGGCTGAACACGGCTGATAGCCAGAAACCGGTCCTAGGATGCTTGATTCCAGTCCAGGAAAGACATGGCTTGGCAGTTCGGGCTGGACTGTTCCCATGAGCCACAGGGTCAAGACTGATTTGTGTATGGCCATGTCTGAGCTGGGGTGGCTTGGTGAGCAAAATAACGATGGATTAAACTTAGATCTGTGACTGGGGGTGAATGTTTTGCGATTGTGCAACAATCTGTCCATCATCTTGTGTGTTTTGCTGTTCACCCTTTGTGGGAAGGGTATGCCCAGACGTGGGTCCCTTGCTCACTAAGCCACTGGAGTCAAGCTATCCTGGCTGAAGACGGCTTATAACCAGTAACCGGCCCTAGGATGCTTGATTCCGGTTCAGGAAAGACATGGCTTGGCAGTTCGGGCTGGACTGTTCCCATGAGGCACAGGGTCAAGACTGAATTGCAGATGGTCATGTCTGAACTGGGGTGGCTTGGTGAGCAAAATAACGATGGATTAAACCCAGATCTGTGACTGGGGGTGAATGTTTTGCCATTGTGCAACATTCCATCCATCATCTTGTGTGTTTTGCTGTTCACCCTATGTAGGAAGGGTATGCCCAGACGTGGGTCCCTTGCTCACTAAGCCACTGGAGTCAAGCTAACCTGCCTGAAGATGGCTGATAGCCAGAAACTGGTCCTAGGAACCCTGATTCCGGTCAAGGAAAGACATGGCTTGGCAGTTCGGGCTGGATTGTTCCCATGAAGCACAGGGTCAAGACTGATTTGCGTATGGCCATGTCTGAACTGGGGTGGCTTGGTGAGCAAAATAACGATGGATTAAACCCAGATCTGTGACTGGGGGTGAATGTTTTGCCATTGTGCAACATTCCGTCCATCATCGTGTGTGTTTTGCTGTTCACCCTTTGTGGGAAGGGTATGCCCAGAGGTGGGTCCCTTGCTCACTAAGTCACTGGAGTCAAGCTATCCTGGCTGAAGACGGCTGATAGCCAGAAACCGGCCCTAGGATGCTTGATTCCGGTTCAGGAAAGACATGGCTTGGCAGTTCGGGCTGGACTGTTCCCATGAGGCACAAGGTCAAGATGGCCATGTCTGAACTGGGGTGGCTTGGTGAGCAAAATAACGATGGATTAAACCCAGTTCTGTGACTGGGGGTGAATGTTTTGCCATTGTGCAACATTCCGTCCATCATCTTGTGTGTTTTCCTGTTCACCCTATGTGGGAAGGGTATGCCCAGACGTAGGTCCCTTGCTCTCTAAGCCACTGGATTCAAGCTATCCTGGCTGAAGACGGCTAATAGCCAGAAACCGGTCCTAGGGTGTTTGATTCCGGTCCAGGAAAGACATGGCTTGGCAGTTCGGGCTGGACTGTTCCCATGAGGCACAGGGACAAGACTGATTTCCATATGGCCATGTCCGTACTGGGGTGTCTTGTTGAGCAAAGTAACGATGGATTAAACCCAGTCTGTGACTGGGGGTGATTGTTTTGCCATTGGGCAACATTCCATCCATCATCTTGTGTGTTTTGCTGTTCACCCTATGTAGGAAGGGTATGCCCAGACGTGGGTCCCTTGCTCACTAAGCCACTGGAGTCAAGCTAACCTGCCTGAAGATGGCTGATAGCCAGAAACTGGTCCTAGGATGCTTGATTCCGCTCAAGGAAAGACGTGGCTTGGCAGTTTGGGCTGGATTGTTCCCATGAGGCACAGGGTCAAGACTGATTTGCATATGGCCATGTCTGAACTGGGGTGGCTTGTTGAGCAAAATAACGATGGATTAAACCCAGATCTGTCACTGGGGGTGAATGTTTTGCCATTGTCCAACATTCCGTCCATCATCTTGTGTGTTTTGCTGTTCACCCCATGTGGGAAGGGTATGCCCAGACGTGGGTCCCTTGCTCACTAAGCCACTGGAGTCAAGCTATCCTGGCTGAAGAAGGCTGATAGCCAGAAACCAGTCCTAGGATGCTTGATTCCAGTCCAGGAAAGACATGGCTTGGCAGTTCAGGCTGGACTGTTCCCCTGAGGCACTGGGTCAAGACTGATTTGCATATGGGAATGTCTGAACTGGGGTGGCTTGGTGAGCAAAATAACGATGGATTAAACCCAGATCTGTGACTGGGGGTGAATGTTTTGCCATTGTGCAACATTCCGTCCATCATCTTGTGTGTTTTGCTGTTCACCCTTTGTGGGAAGGGTATGCCCAGACGTGGGTCCCTTGCTTACTAAGCCACTGGAGTCAAGCTATCCTGGCTGAAGACGGCTGATAGCCAGAAACCGGTCCTAGGATGCTTGATTCCGGTCCAGGAAAGACATGGCTTGGCAGTTGGGGCTGGACTGTTCCCATGAGGCACAGGGTCAAGACTGATTTGATATGGCCATGTCTGAACTGGGGTGGCTTGGTGAGCAACATAACGATGGATTAAACCCAGATCTGTGATTGGGGTGAATGTTTTGCCATTGTGCAACATTCTGTCCATCATGTGGTGTGTTTTGCTATTCACCCTATGTGGGAAAGGTATGCCCAGACGTGGGTCCCTTGCTCACTAAGCCACTGGAGTCAAGCTATCCTAGCTGAAGACGGCTGATAGCCAGAAACCGGTCCTAGGATGCTTGATTCCAGTCCAGGAAAGACATGGCTTGGCAGTTCGGGCTGGACTGTTCCCATGAGGCACAGGGTCAAGACTGATTTGCATATGGCCATGTCCGAAATGGGGTGGCTTGGTGAGCAAAATAACGATGGATTAAACCCAGATCTGTGACTGGGGGTGAATGTTTTGCCGTTGTGCAACATTCCGTCCATCATCTTGTGTGTTTTCTCTGTCTCAGACAGGCACAGTATGAGGCTTCATAAATAGTGCACACGGTGTGCAGACAAGCTCAACCAGTGGTATGCCCACAGTCTCAGACTGGCCCAGTTTGAGGCTTCATGAGTGGGGCACATGGTGTACAGACAAGCTCATCCAGGGGTATGCCAATACTCTCAGACCGGCACAGTCTGATGCATCATGAGTGGGGCACACAGTGTGAAGACAAGCTCCCCTAGGGGAATGCCCGCACTCTCAGACTGGCACAGTTTGAGGCTTCATAAGTGGGGCACACAGTGTGCAGAATGCTCACACTGTGGAATGCCCTCTATCTCCGACTGGCACAGTATGAGCTTTATAAGTGAGGCACACTGTGTGCAGACAAGCTCACCGAGGGGAATGCCCGGACTCTCAGACTGGCACAGTTTGACTCTTCATAAGGGTGGCACACCGTGTGGAGACAAGATCACCCAGGGGTATGCCTGCACTTTCAGACTGGCACAGTTTGAGGCTTTATAAGTGGGGCACACCGTGTGAAGACAAGATCACCCAGGGGTATTAAGACAACAGCGATCCAACGATGGTACCTTCTTCCTGACAGCACCTAACTGACAATAACCCTATGTATGTATCTTCCCCTAAGAATTAAATGTGGGGTTGTGTGCACACTGAATGGCACCCACCGCAACAGCGCCTATTCCCTAGGGAATTCAATTTAGGATTCACAACAGCAAAGGTGCACCACAAATTGTAATATGCATTATATATTATACAATAAATCTCGAACGATGGTATTTCTTGAGTTTCAGATCTTTTATTTTCAAGAGTATAAATGAAGCACCACACAGCCGACGCGTTTCGTCCCACACAGGGGACTTTCCTCAGGGCTTAAATTGAATATAATAGCTTCAGGAATAAAGACTGCTCAGTGAGTGATATGTGAGTCTTGTTGCACCTCATAGTTGCACGAAGAAAATTTCTGTTTCTCTATTCCATATCTGGTCCGACTGATCTCATAAAGGAAATCAGTGGAAGTACAAAGCCATGAGTCATCAAAGTAGATAATTCCAATCAAATGTAAGGATAGGTTACAATGAACAAGATGGTCTATCTCTAGTACAAACAATCCACAGTGACTCCAAATAATATGTAGAGTCTATGCAGGACAGATGAAAAGGATGGATGCCAGGTCGGTCTTGATTGGACTGTCCTGCGAAATTCTCCAAAGGGATCCCCCGTAACGACCGCAATGCGTCCTCTGGTATGCACTTTCAGACTGGCACAGTTTGAGGCTTCATAAGTGGGGCACATGGTGTGGAGACAAGCTCACACAGGGGAATGCCCGCACTCTCAAACTGGCACAACATGAAGCTTCTTTAGAGGGACTCTGGGACTGCGCACAGAAGAACTTACACAGGGGACTGAGTCTGCCGCCTTCCTCAGACTGGCACAGCATTAAACTGCTTCAGAGACACTCTTGGGGGGGATCTCTGCAGGCTAAGAGAACTTACCCAGGGCACTGCTGCCTTCCTCAAACTGGCACAGCATGGAGCTGCTTTGGAGGAATTGGGGGAGTGGAGGGCGGCTGCCAGTAGAGGTCACACACGTTACTGCCGCATTCCTCTAGCAGTCTAGCTTGCACAGCATGGCGCTATTTTAGATAGACCTGAGGGTATGTGCAGAAGAACCCACCCAGGGCACTGCCACCTTCCTAAGTCAGAGTGAATGTGCTTTAGGGAGTCACCAGAGGTCCGTGTAGGAGAGCTCACCCAAGGCACTGCTCCTTTTATAGACTGACACAGTATGTGGGTGCTTACGGGGGCATGTAGGGGTGTATGGAGGTTAGTAAGGCTCACTCAAAGCATTCCTATCTTATACTAGGGGCGTGTGTACAGAGGAACCCTTGCAGGCCGCCGCTACTTTCCTCGGACTGGCACAGTATGAGGCACCCTCAGGCCACTGGAGGAGGGGGGAGTACAGACAAACTCACATAGGCGACTACAGCCATTTCAAATGGGGTGCACTAGGGGTATGTGCAGAAGAGCCCAGCCAGGGCACGGCTGCCTGCCTCGGACTGGCACAGTGTACAGGTGCTTCAGACAGCCAGGGGCAGGCAGCGTGGCCCACTGCTCGCTGCCTTACTGCTGCCAGTGCTTGCTTTTCTGGCAACCTACTGCCCCTCAACTTTGTTTGCCATGCATTAAACCCTACATAACAACTTGATAATATAGATTACCCGCAGCTAAACATTAATATCAAGTTCACTTCCAAGCAAAGTGTTGTGTTCACGTAAGCTGACCGTACTGCATACAGTCAGGCTATAGATAGTTTGTTTCCTCAGAGACAAAACACCAGGTTTAATCATTGTCAACAACTGTTTACAAAATCCCTTATATATAGCACAGCTACAGGGCGCCAATGCTGCCTGCGTCCGAGATTTTTAGAATTGGGACAGATTTTGGAGACTGAACAATGGGTGAGCGATGGAAAGTTCGCAGGCCTTATGTAGAGTGTTTTTGCAGATGTGAACACAAATGCCACCCATGGGAAAGAACTGAGTTGGCATGGTCCTACCTTTGCCCCTGAATGAACCAGGCAAGAGATGACCGCTGTTTGCGCACAGTCAGGGATTGCAAAACACACACAGACATGCACTTACTCGACGTGGTCTGTTCTGCATGTAGCAGCTGGCTCTTTGAGATTCAGCCAGGGGCGTAAGGAAAGCCCCTGCGGAGAAGGAGCGGGCCACCATTCTGGGCTCCTAACCCTTTATCAGACCCTCATTCAGCCAAACATCAACTAATATGTGTGAGATATGGAAGACTTAACTCAGGCGCCTCTCATCACTTCTCTTTGTGTAACGTCACTGGACCCCGCAGCAGCTCACCTCATCTACAGACAAATACATTTGTCATGTGAGCATGGTTAACTAAACCCCTCAAATTCACATACCCAAAACATATAATGTCTTTATTATTTACCACTAATCTTAGATGCCAAAGTCAAGGCAAGAGTCTTCTTTCAGCTAAAGAAGATCTGGAACTCCAATGACCTTATGCTGGAAACCATGATCAGGCTTTTTTACACCAGCGTAAAATCAGTCCTTCCGTATGGAGCAGGAACTTAGAGGACACAGTGACCACCACCAACAAAGTCCCAACCTGCATCAACAATTGTCTGAGGAAAATCCTCCAAATCCATTGGCCGAACTATTATCAGCAACAACGACCTTTGGCAGCAGATTTTCCAACTCCCTGCTCATGAAGAAATCATGAGAAAATGCTGTGTTGGATAGGTCACCTCCTCCACAAGCCCACATCAAAAACCACCAGGCAAGTCCTGACCTGGAACCCTACAGGAAAAAGGAAATCAGGAAAGCCAAGAAACACCTGGCGTCGAGGCCTCAAGGCTTACTGCAAGAAGATGGGTTACACCTAGATTCAGATTGAAAGAAAAGCCAATGACAGATATGGTAGGAGAATCCTGAATGATGGCCTATATCGCAGGAGGGGAGTAGGTATAAGTAAGTAAGTAAGTAATCTTAGTCTGTCATCTCCAACCCGTAGCGATTAAAATTGTGCTAGAATTATGTAAGTACTAGGACAAGAGAGGGTTTTCAGAGTAGTGAAGTTTACTGATAAGTGCAGTACCTCCTCAACCCTTACCTTGTTCCCATACTTACATTTGATAATATAGGAAAGTAATACATCACAACTTAGTTTCAAAAAGATAAAAAGTAGCACACCCAGTTCGGTGCTTGAAATCATAATTTTATTTAACAAGTATCATCTTAAACAATTAGATGTACTAACTGGATCACTGACATAATATCGAGGGACAGAATATCGACTAGCAACAATATCAAGGAAAAAATATTTACAGACATAATATCGAGTTTGTATCTACAAACAGGTAAGTACAAAATTATTGAGTACAAAAATCGTTTACAAATATATAGTTTACAAAAATATCGTCTTAAATTAAATTAATATTAAAAATTAAATACTAAAATATACTTAAAAATAATTACATTAACTTATAATAATTAAATAATTAATTTATAAAAAAAATTACAACCATATTTGTTAAAACATTTATATATAGTAACATTATATAATTAAATAATATCCAATATTATTACCGTATGATAGCAGAATTATAAAAAATACTATTCCCACTCCAGTGGGTGCAACAGTAGACAAAGCGTTGGATAGCGTAGGGGTAAAAATTACTATTCCCACTCCAGTGGGTGCAACAGTAGGGAAAGCGTTGGATAGCGTAGGGGTAAAAATTACTATTCCCACTCCAGTGGGTACAACAATAAAGAAAGCGTTGGATAGCGTAGGGGTAAAAATTACTATTCCAACTCCAAAGAGTGCAACAGTAGGGAAAGCGTTGGATAGCGTAGGGGTTAACATTACTATTCCCACTCCAGTGGGTGCAACAGTAGGAAAAGCGTTGGATAGCGTAGGGGTAAAATTTACTATTCCCACTCCAGTGGGTACAACAGTAGGGAAAGCGTTGGATAGCGTAGGGGTAAAAATTACTATTCCAACTCCAAAGAGTGCAACAGTAGGGAAAGTGTTGGATAGCGTAGGGGTACAAATTACTATTCCCACTCCAGTGGGTGCAACAGTAGGGAAAGCGTTGGATAGCGTAGGGGTAAAAATTACTATTCCAGCTCCAAAGAGTGCAACAGTAGGGAAAGCGTTGGATAGCGTAGGGGTTAAAATTACTATTCCCACTCCAAAGAGTGCAACAGTAGGGAAAGCGTTGGATAGCGTAGGTGTAAAAATTACTATTCCCACTCCAGTGGGTGCAACAGTAGGGAAAGTAAATACTTCATATATTATTTATAAAAATATATATTAATATATATATAAAAAAATAATTAAACGTTATTACCAATTTAATATAATTTAATAATTAACCTATTAAAATTAGTAATTTACATTAATTATTACAAATAATTACCTATTAATATAAATTATTTACAACTTAACAAACAATTATTTAACAATTAAAAAGTAATTAACAATGAATTCTAATTAAATACAATTAAATAATTTTTATTATTTAATTCATTATAAATAAATTACTTCCCACGCTATTCCCCTATAAACCCACAACCCGCTACAGAAAATACATTAGTAAAATTAACATAATTAGCAATTATTCAATTAAATTAAATTAATTGGCAATTAAAATTTTATCATTTACACATAAAAACTTAATTAACAATTAATTCTGAATAAAAACAAATTATTAATTTTACATATTTAATTAATTATAATTAAATTACTTCCCGCCCTACTCCCCTATAAACCCACAACCCGCAACAGAAAATAAATTTGTAAAATTACCATAATTAGCAATTAATCAATTAGTTAAAATTATTTGCCAATTACAATTTAATTAATTACCAAATATAAATGAAATAACAATTATTTAAAAATTAATACAAATAAATATATTTACATATTTAATTAATTATAATTAAATTACATCCCACCCTATTCCCCTATAAACCCACAACCCGCTACAGAATTAAATTACGCAAAAATTAAAAAACACAAAATTCATTATTTTTAAATTATTTATAACATAAATACACACTTTTCACACATATAATAACATAAAAAAACACTATAAAAATCGATATTATTAAAAATTCGATCATTTTAACTATCTATATTATATACTTCGATATTTTAACTTTCTATATTTTTTACTTTCGATATTTCATTACTTACCTTAAAAACGATATTTTTGCTGTCTATATTCTGTCCATTTGATATTTTGTCCTAATCTATATTTAAAACTCGATATTATGTCCAATCGATATTTTGGACTCAATATTTTGTCTGTTTACCGTGCTAACTGCATCCAAAACGATGCTTCCAGATTCTAGACTTTTTATATTTCCCACATCAAGCCTCTAGCGATAGATGAAGGTCGAGGGTGAAGCCCATGTAGCTGCTCTGCAGTTATCCTGAAGAGAAGCTTATGCTGCCTTTGCTCAAGAAGCTTTTATTCCATGAGTTAAACCTCCCTAAACAGGAGCTGGTAGAGAAACCCCATGCTT
Organism: Lissotriton vulgaris; assembly: GCF_964263255.1. Lineage (NCBI taxonomy): Eukaryota > Metazoa > Chordata > Amphibia > Caudata > Salamandridae > Lissotriton > Lissotriton vulgaris. The sequence goes on along the minus strand of NC_141686.1, from coordinate 163,245,184 downwards.
TTAATCAGCAATAGAAATAGATGTTTTCACCCCTTGACTTAATAAGGGAAGAGGCTTTTTCACTTTTTGACTTTGACTATCACTAAGTCTACTAATTCTGCGGAATGAGCGATAAAGGCTGTTACTTGTCTGACTACAGCCTGTGAAAGCAACAGACTTTCTTCTACAGAAGCAGGGTTAGGAAAAAAGGAAGGTAACATGATCTCCTACTCCAAATGAAATGATGCGAATATGTTTAGATGGAATTTGTGCCCTAATCGTAAAACAATACTATCACTGTAAGCCTGTTAATAGAGTGATTTAACAGACACAGCTATCAGTTTAGTCAATCTTCAGGCAGATATCATCAGATATCATCAGAAAGGAATTTGCAACTTTCCTGTGCCACTGGTTTAAATAATGAGGATTATAGAGCTTTCACAACTAAATGTGAATCCCAGGATAGAATTGAAGATTTGGAAGGAGACACTTATCAAAAGAGAGACTTTTAAAAGACCATCACACAAGTGCTCCATGTTCTCCAAACCTCCCCAAGGAGAACACATTGCTTTAATTGCTTCCATTTGTACATTAAGAGAGTCAACTGGCAGTCCTAAATCCAGACCCTCAGGTAAGAATTGTAAAACTCATTCTGGATTACTTATACAAGGGCATAGCTCTGCTTTCTTGCATCTAGTAACAAAACAAGACCAGTGATGGTAATAAGCCTTACAAGCAGAACTTCTTCTAGATTATTGCCTGGCTAATTCCAAAGAGTTAGTGAGACCTTTCTTCTGTAGACCACTCCTCTCAACTTCCACACAGAGAGATGTAGGCCAAGATTTGCTAACACTTAGCGCTTAGTTTGTGTTACTTTTGTAATTCTAATCTGGCCCTAAATGTTGTGGTGGTATTTACATTCTAACGCAGATCAGGATTTCGGTTGGAAAATTGGCCCAGTAATGGAAAGTAGCGCTATGCAATGCTTTGTGCGTCTTTGAGTGTATGTGGCATATCATGAGTGGTACATGTGCACTCCCATGCCAACATATATGGGATTTGATGCAAAGCCCTATCATTTGACATTGATGAACAGGGATTTGCACCAAAACATATGTCTCCTTGATGCAGAAATAACTGTGGAACAAGTTTTAAAACTCCCCATATTTTTCCAACTGTTGCACTATACAGCACACATTCATTGTGGGAAAAGTGTTAAAGCCCAGTCTTTGTACTGAAAGGGTCCCCTTCCATACACACCTATGCTTGACAGAATGCACACCCTTGCCCTATGGTGCACTGGTTTGTGCACTGGTGCTTGGCAGACCAAAGAGTGCCAGCGCTGGTACAGAGGTAAACAGCATCATCTCTTAGTAGATATTGCACTGTTTTGCTCCCCCTTTCACACAGTGCAGCGACTTTGGTTGCTGTATTGTGTTGCATGAAAAGTTAGTAAATCTGGCACAAAGTGTATTCATACATAGCAGGGATGCCTGGGAGCTGTTCATTGGACATGGCTGAATCACAAGAATCCATTCTGCAGCATGGCCATTAGTCACAGCAGAACGGGCAACCAAATCATTCAAGGCATGAAAAGAACTACTTACACTTATTCTCCGAGAAGATATGCAAGGACTCTGGTAATCATTGAGAAAGGATGGAATGCATAGAGAATAAGAGGAAGCCATACTATATGCATCCACTGGACATGATTTTTTGTCTGGAAATTTGGACAGGAACATTTTCAGCAGAATGTTGTCTGAGTTTGCAAATTGATCCAGTTCTGTAATGCCCGCTCCCTAACTGTTAAGCTAAGGATACCAGTGCATGGGATCATATTCCTGACTCGTGAGTCACACAGGCCTTCTTCACAGAATTGTCCGTCCTTACCACTGCTACGTGACACCAAAGATAAGGAGAAAAATGTAACAACTTATTGTGTACAATTCATTCCTATTTAAGAACTGAACATTCTCTTCTTGAGACCAGCGCTTCTCTATTTTTAATGGTGCCAGGGTTGTCCCCACCCCAGGCTACAGTCATCTGTGGTTACAATGGGAGACTTTGAGAAATTTCCTACTTGCAGTGCTTAATTTGAGCTGGTGGTTCTGGCACTTAATTCTCATTACTGGCACTTATAACAGTCCACCACATGGTGGCACTGTATGTCAGTTTTGAGATAAGCACAATAACAGCATACTAATAATGTACTAGACCTTACTTAATAATTATTAATGCCTGCAGTCTAAGCCATTATTAAAGCTCTGGGTGACCTAGATTAGTCCCAACTGTCCCACTTGAAGAATTGTGCTGGATAGTAATTGTGTTGGTACTTGCATTGGTAGCGCTGGCAGGGACAATGGGGAGTGCAAGCTGCAGTGGCCTGATGAAAAGAACCATGGCACTTATTTTGTTTGTACAAATCAAGCACTGCCTTTTGGAGATTGTCTAAGACCAGCCACCCCTGAAACCCCATTCTTATCTGCTGAGATATTGGAATATGAATATTGAAGGCTTTGCAGAGTGACTTCCAAGGATCCTCGCTCAGTCCCACGCTCTTCAACATCTACATGGCCCCCCTCGTTGCCATCGTCAGACAACATGGACTCAGCATAGTATCCTACGCCGGCAACACCCAACTCATCCTCTCCCTCACAAAGGACCCCGAAGCCACCAGACTCAGCTTCCAGGAAGGAATGAATGACGTCGCAACTTGGATGAGAAGCAGCTGCCTGTAGCTCAACTCGGAAAAGACAAAAGTCCTTGCTCTCGGACCCACCCCCTCAATCTGGGACAACACTCCCCTCGGCAACCCGCCCAACCCCATGGACCACACCCCGAACGTCGGCATCATACTCGACTCACCCTCACCGCGACGCTCCAGATCAATGCCGTCACCTCCACTTGCTTCAACACCCTCTGCATCATTGGCAAGACCTTCAATTGGATCCCCCCCCCCCCGAATCTAGAAGGACAGTCACCCATGCACTCATAACAAGCAGACTGGACTACGGAAACGCTCTCTATGCTAGAATCAACAAATCCCTGCTACACAAACTCCAAACCATCCGGAACACCACGGCCAGACTCGTCCTCGGCATCCCACGACATGAGCACATCACCTAAAACCTGCAAGACATCTACTGGCTCCCCATCGAGAAGAGAGTAACCTTCAAGTTATTCACCCACACCTACAAATCTCTCCACAACACCGGACCCAAATACCTCAACAAAAGAGTCTCCTTCCACAAACCCAAAAGAAAACTCCGCTCTGCCAACCTCGCCCCAGCAAAAACCCTGTGCATTCGCAGAACCAGAGTAGGGGAAGAGCCTTTTCCTACATCCTGGCTTAGGCCGAGAACGAGCTCCCGGTCAACATCTGACACTCCCCTACCCTGCACGCCTTCAGAAAAATCCTCAAGGCCTGCCTCGTCAGCTAACTCGGAGCTGCACCCCCCCGCCCCCACCATCTCCCCAAACTCCATCACTCGCCTTGAGACCCTCATGGGTGAGCAGCGCGCTTTAAAATTCCCTGATTGATTGATTGATTGAATGATCCACAAGGTGTCAAAATATAGGACGCAGGTGCAATCTTACCAAGGTATGACAAATATTTCAGTTGCCTCTATAGAATACGAAAAGATGCTGTAAGCAGAATACTCCTACTCTTACGGGAACATGCTTTGGGATACTCAGAATGTTGCGCAAGTTCTTTCCCCTTCTCTCGGAGGAACATCGGAGGATCACTGTTCAGGCACTCATAGGGTCCAGATTGGACTATGCAAATGCCCTATATCTGGGTCTGCCTGAATATCTCCTCCAGCGTTTGCAGGTTACCCAGAACGCCGCTGCTCGTGCAATTTTTGGCCTGCACCGCCGCACCAGTGCCTCCAATCTCCTTGTATCCCTTCACTGGCTTCCGGTGCGGAAGAGGATACTTTTCAAGGCCATGACTCTCGCCCATAAAGCCTTGCATGGCAATGGTGCCAAATATCTTCAGAGGAGGCTGGACTTCTATCGACCTGTACGATCCCTCAGGTCAGAAGCTTTGGCTTTGGCTCGGGTGCCACGCATCAAAAGGGCTCGGCTAGGCGGCCGGTCCTTTAGATTTCTTGCTCCGCAGCTATGGAATTCCTTACCGGTGTCCTTGCGAAACACCGCAAACCTGCTTGTCTTCAGAAAAGACTTAAAAACCTGGCTGTTCACTGGATAATCTGCCCCCTCTTTTAGGCCCCAGCTCTTTTTACTGTTATGTTTTCCAGCTCTTTCTTTGGTCTGGAGCACAAAAGCGCCGGGACACTCCTTTGGAGTAGCCGTTGCGCTATAAAAGTCCCATTTAACATAACATAACATAACATAACTCCTATTGCTCAAACTTTTAGTCTAAAATTATGTAAGACTTAAGCACATCATATCTCATTGAGTTCCAAGCCATTCTCTGGTTGAAACCACCTACTTTTCAACACCGCCGCATTACGGTGTTCTTGCTGGGCTAGTGGCGTGTGGGTGACGCAAGCTTCAGCTCTTAGAAAGAGTCGGAAGGCAATGCTGGCCATACTGGTGCCTCCAGCCAGTTGGGCACACTGTTTATGTGCACCATGTTGTGCATGGAAAACAGTGCATACATCGACATTGTTGGCAATGGAGGGCCCAAAACGGGCACCAGCCACATTACACACGGATGTTTTATGCCCAAGAGCCATTTTTTGTCTCATCACCTGCCTTTCCGCCGACCTTTGCATGGCGGTGTCCCCACCATTTAAAGGTTGGCAGAAAGGCAGGTTGTAATGTGGTCGGCAGTGCAAGAGCAGGGACCGACTCCACTGCCTACCTCTGCCTCCCGCCACCGCGGGAGCTGGGATGTTGGCAGCGGTCTCCAGTCTCCTTGCCCTGAGTGTAATCTGGCAGCCGGAACGCCAGGGAAGAGGGCGTGCAGACTGCCAAAAAAGTCAGTTTCAATATCGGTCCCTAGGTCCTGTGAAGGGGTTAGGTTTGATTTTGGATGATTTATCAAAAGCCTGTGCTTTCAAGCCAAGACAGACTTTTGTGGGATTTTCCTAAACTTGATGTTTCGATTCAGCATTAGTTAGCAAATCATAAATATAAGTGCGGCTCATAACCACCTCCATTGCGGAGACAAAGGACAGTGGTGTGGAAATCTTTGTGAATACCTATTGAGAGAATATAAAACCAAAAAGTAAGATTTTAAACTGTAGACAGAGTGCTGGGTGACTACATTACTTTAACTCACTGGGACTCTTCATTTGCTGTCCTGAGCTTTCCTTGCACAACACTATTTAATCAGTGCATTAAAATCCAGAACATCAACTCCCAGAATGTATTTGTTAAATGAATGTTCAAGCCTTGAAACATAGTGGCCAAAAAGCATGGTATCATCTGACATTTACCACTAGCCAATGTACACAACAAGCCACTGAAATTCATGTTGAAGCTTTACGCGGTTTCCAACGGGCCACTTGTCACATGAGACAGAGTCTGCCAATATGGCTTGTTAGCCAATGACATACTTCATTACGGCACCTTTGGTTTCACTTTTAACACTGTTGGGATGGGCTGAAAAATCCCAGCATATAAAGTGCTGTTGGTTAAAAAGGCAGGACAGCCATCTGAAGATGTCACATACGGCATGGAGTCACCTGCCAGCTATGCAGTCGGCCTACATATAGAAAGCTTGCAATGTTGATACCTGTGCACATTTTTTCTATGCCAGGCAGGCACTGGGGGGGGGGTTACTGCCATTACAGTACACTCCTGAATGATGGTAGATTTATGTTGATGATCTAGGGGGGGTTCTCCAAAGTAGGTCATGGAGGGCGAGATCCATCCCAGATTTTTAGCATATCTCCATTTAGAGAAATGTAGTTGTCTTAAAAATCTGGCATGGATCCGGCCCTCCAGGACTTACTTTGGAGAACCCTGCCCAGGAGACAAATGGAGAATAGAGGGGTAGCAATAGCTTGCTTATTCTTTCGGACGGCCCCCAGCGCCTTAACACCTTTGGGTAATTGTTTGTGCTTTACTAATACTGGACATTTACATTTACATAGAGCAGTAGGTTTGTGGGATTATATTGTTGGTCTGCCAGTGTTAAGTCATACATTAGAGACAACTTTACCTATCTGCCAGAACTCATCTAATAACAACAAAAAAAGAGTATAAATGGTGGGGTCTTAGGGTAAGCTTCTTTACGTCAGCTAAGCATCTGACTTGGTGTCACACTTACTAGCTCTATTGAGGAGTGCTTCCAATTCTGTGCATCAGCAATCAAGTGTTCAGTCTTTGCAAAGGAGGCACATTGTCCAACTATCTGTTTCATACCCATGCCAGCAGGAAAATCCTCTTCAGCTACTACCAGATCAGTCTTAGTGGTAGACAGGGCCTCTACGCTAGAGAGGGATCTTCCCTATCCAACATGGCTGCCATGTCCAAATGTAATGATGTTGTGGCGTGTGAGTCTGAGAGGAAAAACCTCCTGCAGGGTGGACAGCACTGGTCACAGGGACTGCATCGATGCAGACTGGCACAAGGTTATTTACACTGAAGGTGATGTACACTGATGGAATCTTCACCTACCACCCATTCATCCATTCATTGGTGCTGGCAGGTGAGATACTACCCTCTTAATGGGTAACATTGAAAGTTCAGATGGAGTGGGTAGTTAGTGCCTGCTGTAATTGTCTGCCCTCTGCAGGGGAGTGCTGCATAAAGGCGAGCACCCCTTCTTCTCAATGCAGGTCTTGCGCTGCCCACCCTAATGTTTGGGAGCAGTGTGGAGCCGAGGTAGGAGGAGGGTGTGGCTGTGAGTTCAGAGCTGGAAAAACATGTGTACACCAGCCAGTGTTGACTGGCCTTGTATGCTGGCTCGGAGAAGTGGCAAGAGGTGGTGCTGGAGTTCCGGCACTTCGCTGTCACCCCCTTCAAGCAGCAGGCGAGGACCACCCAATTACCTTTTGACGCCTTGTTAGTAGATGCCACAACTCTTGCTGGGGCATTAGTCGAAGCTCCTCCCTCTCTAGAGTTACAACATAAACACACACACACTTCTAGCTCAAAGAAACTGCAGAAAGGCAGCGTTTTGAACATGTATTCCAGGATTACTGCTTCATTGACATGATGTATTCACATCCAGACAGCAGTGCATTTCAGGGATATGTGGACACATCTGAGCCTCTTCGTAAAGGTACGTTTGGTCATAAATATATGTTTACAACTGAATTTTCATTTTTTGCAGCAGCTGCCACAAAGGGCAGAGATCCCCTCTACGAGTACATGGGCGCTGTCCCTCTCATAAATCCCACTCATGGGGTGGGAAATAGGTATTCAGATGTGGTTGGCTTTGGAAAACGTCCACACACATGTAATTGTGGGCATTCATGAACTTATCTTCCGCATCTTTGCACCCTGGAAAGGGTACAACATTAACACCAGAGCAGGGCTAAAGGAACTTCCTTTCCAGGGTTGCGTGAAGAATTTATCACCCCAGGCTTGAAAGGGGTTTGGAGGAAGGTATTTCGTCGCGGGGAAAAAAGGTTTTCCTCTTGCAGAGAAAAATAATTGCATTTGCACAGCGGGCTTCATTTTTCCAGTGCAAATATCTGTCCCACCAGAAATACTGGTCAATAGCGAATAAACATAAAAATACTTTCAGGTGGAAATCTTCACTTTTATTGTGACTTTTATTTTCGTCAGTAGGAGTTTGAAAACCAAGGAGAGGGGCTCTTCAGAGCCGAAGGGACAGAGCACCGTATTAACTAAATAGTTACAAAACAAGATTTCCTTCAGAACAGTTCAACATATTCCTTATGGAAATAGTAGCACTCTTAACCTTTGTATCAAGCATACGACATCAAACCACAACGACCATTCTTATTTTAAAATTGAAACACTCTACTCAAAGTGTGGAAGTACTTATGCACAAGTTTTTAATACATTTAATACCAAATCAAATCAAATCAAATCAAAGATAGCTTTATTCGGTATTTGTTAAAAAAAACCCATAAAAGCACATAAAAGACGAATTTAAAAAACATTTCATCCATAAAATACAGAAGTACAAATTAATTTGTTATTTTTCAATAAAAAGAGAACTTAATCATTCGTTAAAAACACTAGAGGAGTCCAGGATAATTAATGTATGCTGTTAAGTGCATTAATGTGCAATGCAATCATTATGCCATCGAAGATCTGCATCTTACTACATATTTCAAAAATTTAACAGCTGCGACCATAGCAAATTCGTCTTGTAGCATATACAGTCTAATCAAGGCTGGTGGTTTGCATTGTCTCAAACCCCACATCTTTAAGAGGGGCAACAGATGCCTCTTTCTGCCCCAATCGTAGTATTTACAGAAAAAGATGCAGTGGATATTTGACTGAGTGGATGAATCATCACATGGACAATTAATTAGCGTGGCAGACCAGCCATTTGGGGCGGGGAAGGATATCAGCCTATAGAAACAGTCAGTCCTCATCCTTGTTAATAGCATTCTGGTGTAGCTGGGAAGTGCCGGGGCCAGGTATGGATGTAAACCTGGGCCATGTAGATGGCGGCGGTGAGAGATGATCGTAGACTTATTTCCGTCCAGATACCATCGCCTATCTTCTAGCAGCTCAAGGCAGATTTCCTTTAAAGCTTTTTTCAAAATTAATGCACAGGAGCTGGGAGTTGCATAGAGTTCTGGATGGCCAATAGAATTCAGAAATTTTTTGACATAATGAAGCCAGGTAAGCTTCCTAGTTGCTGATTGGTTCATACAGTCTTGAATCACGTCCCTGCTAAAGGCTGTATCCTTGGAAGTCCATATCTTATGCCACAACATGATTGGTCTTATCTTGATTAAGTCTGTGATATGTACCCGGTCTAATTCCTTGTGGCATATGGTTGTAGAGATTGATCTTGGGACAGCTAACAAGTACCTGAAAAATGAGTTTTCCGCTAGTTGGATTTGTCTACAGTCGGCCGTCCCCCAAATGCCAGCCCCATAGGTCGCAGCCGAGACACATTTTGCTGCGTAAATCCTCAGTAGAGTGTCTGGGGTTTTCCGCCCAGTCTCTTAGCAAATTGTTTTACTGCGCCAATGGTACGGGAAAAAGCCAGATTGCGTGTAGTGATGGCTGTAGTCCAAGTTCCTCTATTGTTAAAAATAATATCTAAATAGGAAAAAGTTTTGGTCAAGCCTATCTTTGTCTGGTTGACGAAAGTTTTGCAGTCTATTTTGGAATTGTTTTTTGATGTGCAGCACATGGTGAAGGTTTTTCCCACGTTTATCTTCAGCCCTCTAGAGCCCATAAAAGTGGAAAAGCCAGTTAATGCCTTTTGAAGGCCCACCTGAGAGGGGCTCTTCAGAGCCGAAGGGACAGAGCACTGTATTAACTAAATAGTTACAAAACAAGATTTCCTTCAGAACAGTTCAACATATTCCTTATGGAAATAGTAGCACTCTTAACCTTTGTATCAAGCATACGACATCAAACCACAACGACCATTCTTATTTGAAAATTGAAACACTCTACTCAAAGTGTGGAAGTACTTATGCACAAGTGTTAATACATTTAATACATCAATTATAAAAATTGTTCACATCAAATCATAAAAATACATTAAAGAGTACAATACACATTATATGGGAACATTCCGAAAACACCAATAAAAAATGTTAAAACCTCCTGACTAGCTCAGTGTGAACGAATTCATAAACGGACGAACCCCCTGGCAAGGAAACTACACAAGACGGTGAATTTTGCCTTTGAACCGTTAATTTGAACCTAATTATGACAGCACCAAGCAGGGTAAGACCTTCCCTTTCTTAATGGCCACGGCCACACCTCAAACTTAACAGACACGACTGCGTCGACACGTTTCGGTGGTCATAGATGTATAAGGCCACCTTCTTCAGTCTATACTTTTCTTTCCTCATCCACAATTCAATTATAAACACAGTGCAGCTGCACTCGGATTGGTGAGACTCCCATATGTACAGGAAGGTGTCCCTTCCTGTACATAAACAATCAGTAAAAAGAAAATGTTTGCAACTTCTATGTGTGCTGCATTAAGCAGCACACATAGAAGTTTCAAAATGCCTTTTCAAGATTGCTTATGTGCAGGAAGGGACACCTTCCTGCACATAATCAACCTTCCCCTCATCACAGGCACCCTTGCACTAGGGTACAAGGGTGCCAGCATTGGCGCTAGGCTACTAAATTTAGCACCAGCGCAGGGGGAAATGCCGGCCTGCAACATATACTCGTAAGAATGGTGCAGCCCTGCTTTTGAAAGTAGCGGAGCGTAGCGTTAAACCAAGGAGGCTAATGCCACCCTCTGCCACTTCTCTAGTAAATCTGCCCCTTTGTCTGAGGGTTAGCGTCACTTACAATATCTATGACATTCCCTTCTCTATGGAGATTCGGGCTGTCAGGTTATGCCACAAGCGCGTCCAATTGAAAATATTGTTTTTCAAAATGGTTGTCGTTTTAGCAGAAGAACAGCTGTAGCAATGTACAACGTACGAACCTAAGGTTCCACTCTCATAATAGTTTTAAATGTTGTTTTAAATATCAAAGGCCATAATCATCGTACATTTTGCCATATGGTTTTGTGGCGGTTGTTATCCACACCATGGTGCACATGTGGCCCTGCAACAGCCATGGCACCTCTGCAAAATCGCATGGAATCTAGGTTTTGTGTAGTCAAACTTCGATCATGCACATCTTTGGGCCAGTATTTCACTCATTTAGCAGTCCTGCCTTACCCCACTTTAATCTCTCTATGCCTCGGAGTATTTACACTCCTCTCTTCCTTGACTGACTCTCTTCTGCATCGTTCCTGGCAGTGTCCTCACCTCCTGCTGCCAAGTGAACATGTTCTCAGCTGTCTTCCATTGCTGAGCCAAGCAGGTCCATCCGGTTTATTATCAACAAAGCTGCGCTCTGGCAGGTGGAAGGGACAAGATGGTGGCCTTCTCCTGTTTCTCTGTTGCCTTTTGTTTGCTAGTGTGCGAATTCGGGCTTCATTACTGTAAAATGAACCACTGCTCCCGGTGTGCCTTTAGGATGCATTGTATTGTGTTGTATTATAGCATTTGTATAGCGCTTAGTACCCCTATATAGAGTGCTGTCTAAGCCCGCTACCACATGTATAGCACGCTACACCATTCTGTTTGTGGTTGGACGTGCATTTTTTGTTTGTTTTGTGCCTATTTGTGCAGTGTTTCCGTGTTGTGCGTTGTGATCACCAGTTATGGTGTTTTAGGATGCAGTGATTGGTGTGATAGATGAGAAAGTGTGAGTGATAACCATATTTTTTATAGTTTTTGGCATGCTGACAGGTCTGAATTACTCTGCAAGTCCTTTTATTTCATTAGTAGTTTTTAGGTCTGGCCAAATGCAGCTTTACTGTCTGCTGACAAAGGCTATTGTGTATAATACAACAGGAGAATGGGCTTTGGATCAACCCCTTGCTCATGATTGGGTTGCTGTCTTGTCCATCTCGGTTTTAGGCTTCTGATTTGATGGCTTTCCTTCTTAGTCTTCTGTTTTAGCCCGCCATTGAGTACAATGGCTTTTGCCATGTTTATGATTCAGTGAGCTGTATTCTTCCTGACATAGAGAACTACCTTTTTAGGTGTCGGCTACGGAGACCTATTATCTGCTTCTTTGTTGAAGGTCTCCTATGGAAAAGCCAAACACATTCAGTGGATTTAGAGCCAGCTCTTTGCTTCCTGTTGGCTGGCTTTATTGTCACTCTCATGCTGGTGCTTCATTCAATGGCTTCCCTTCCTCTTCTTTGCCTATCCCTCACCTAGAGCATGTCCTCTTCACCATCCTTTTGGTTGGCTGACTTGAATCCTTGTACTGCCCACATTGAGGGACTAACTTTTTTATTTGTTATTAAGCATTCAATTAGAGTGTGTGCTTTTTCTTCCTCTCTCATGTGCTGTCCCCCCCACCCCTCTCAAATAACCACTTCTGTTTCTACCCCTTTAAAAACCTATGTTGCTCATCAACCCCTTGCAAGCATTCAAGTAAAATGCATTAATTATGTATCTTTTGGGTGGGGGCGGGAATACCCGCTCTGTTGCACCTAGGGCAGGTACTGCAACAACAAAAGGTGATGGATGGAACGCTTGAATTAATCTCAGCCACTGGAATTAGCTCAGGCCCGCACCCCAATCCATCATTTCTTGCCTACCATGCTGCCTTAGTTTGGACCCAGCCATTTGTAAAATAGCCTCACCCTGCTCCAATCGGAACAGGCCAGCCCGAACAGCCAGGCTAGATCCTCCCTGAACTGGAAAACAAGCATCCTAGGACCGGTTTCACTGTCATTATGGTGAACGCGGTACCCACGTTGTTGTTGATGCACTTGACACCACACATACAATGGGTATGCACCAATGTGGATCTTGTGCACTTTGTGCCACTGAAATCAAGCTAAGTAGCACTAACAGCAATAATATTATCATTGTAGTGTATCTTTCACAAAGTACGATACATTATGATCCATCCAAAAACATACATATTCGCTGTCAGTGTCTAGAATTGTGCAACAGACATAATTTATTCATATTTCACAGGAGATTTCAGAGCGGGCTGTTTGACAATGGTATCACCCTTTAGAGCTTACATGATTCATACTACTTTGTGAGTCACTCTATATATTATTAACAGTTTTCATACTGATCTAAAGAACCATAACAACAATATTCATAAACATTCAACATCTTTCTGTTTACATCAATGCAGTAGATAAAGGCAAATACGAAGCCAAAGATAATACAAAAAACATCCAACTGCCTAACACAAATTAAGCAATTATAGTACAAAGTTAGTCTTTGTACTATAAAGCCTAATGCAGACTAAGGCTCATTTCTCAATTTCTGGAATTTGGTTACAATAATGCATATGATATCTGTATTGTGAGACAGAGCTGAGCAAATGGTCTCTGCATATTAAGTAAGAAATGTGTGGGTATGGAAGAGATTCGTTTTTTCTTTACATGAATGTGGCTTGGACATACCAGGAAAAGTGGGATGAATACAATTGCGCAGACATAGCCTGACAGCTGTGACTATTTACAAGTGATTCCATTAACCCTGTGCTACAAGTGTAATTTTACCACAAGTTATTTTCTAAGTGTAATTGTACTACTAGTAACATTACTAGTAGAACAATTACACTCATAGGGCCCGATACACAGAACTAACTTAAGACAAAATCCTAAACTTACTACTTTTGGTATTCACAGAAGTTAGGATTTTGTCTTAAGTTTGTCTTAAGACAAACTTAAGACAGACTTAAGACAGACTTAAGACAAAATCCTAACTTCTGTGAATACCAAAAGTAGTAAGTTTAGGATTTTGTCTTAAGTTAGTTCTGTGAATCGGGCCCATAGTTTGTGAATTCCAAACAGTAGTAAAGTTACTACACTAAGTGTAAACTTATACAAAAGTGTACATTTAGCTAGCTTTACTATTGTTTTGGTATTCACAAACTGCGAGTTTAATTTTATTACTAGTAGTTTTAGAGAGTAATTTTACTACTAGTAACCTTACCAGTAGTCAATTTACACTCATAGTTTGTGAAATCCAAAAAGTAGAAAGGAACTACGCCAAGTGAAAACTTACACAAGAATGTCAGTTTCCCTAAGTGAATCAGGCATGAAGTATTTTTAAGTTTATCGCCGTAAACTACCAGCTCTGACTCAAGGCAGGCTCAAGGAACTTAAATACATAGGGCCCGATTCACAGAATGCACTTAAGACTCAATCCTAAACTTACTACTATTTTGGTATTCACAGAATGCACTTACTACTTTTGGCATTCACAGAATGAACTTACTACTTTTGGTATTCACAGAAGTTAGGATTTTGTCTTAAGTCTGTCTTAAGTCTATCTTAAATTAGTTTTAAGACAAACTTAAGACAAAATCCTAACTTCTGTGAATACCAAAAGTAGTAAGTTTATTCTGTGAATGCCAAAAGTAGTAAGTGCATTATGTGAATGCCAAAAATAGTAAGTGCATTATGTGAATACCAAAATAGTAGTAAGTTTAGGATTGAGTCTTAAGTTCATTCTGTGAATCGGGCCCATATACATTAGGGTAGTATTGACCTCCTCATATTCTGGGGATCTACTTGGAATATAAGCAATAGTGAAGTAGTTTAAGGCAAAGTGATGATGGAGTAAAACTGGGCTACTGACTGGTGAGTGATTATGTAACTCTGAACATTCAGTAAGAATTACAGAGAAATCTGAACATTTGCTAACAATTACTGAGTGATGAGGCAACTCTAAACATGCACAATGGTTGTAATTCTTAAAATAATGGGGGCATTATTGTCATGTTGTAGACCACTCCAGTGTAATGTTTATGCTTGCATAATGGAATGGAAAGAGATTTATAAAGTGCACTAAATCCGAGGGTGTCAAAGCACTTGTGCGTACTGGGAAAACAACCAAAAGAGACCAAGAGAGCACACTCACAGGAGAGAGAAGAGGCATGTTTTAAAATGCTTGTGAAACACGGAAAAGGACTCCAGGGACACACTGTGCACAGATAAAGTATTACACAATTTAGCCACCGATGAGCAGCAGCCCCATATGTTTTTGTGGGATCTGGGGACAATTACCTTCTGGTGAGAAGATGATATGAGCAGTCTTTAAGGCATGTACCACTGGAAGGATCTCCTACAGAGCACATGACTTTGATGGTGGAGAGCCAGGAAGACCATGCAAAGGGCGTTGTATGCTATCCGCTTTCTTATTAGCAGCCAGTGTAGACAGTGAATGCGATCCCTCACCGATAGATGTCTGCCGCATTCTGAATAACATGATGTTTAATCAGTGAGGACTTGTTGATGTTTAGCATTGCAGTTGTCTAAGCAAGATTTTCTCAAGTAATGACCAGTGTAGCTTGAATTTCAGAAGGGATTAAAGAATGAGTTTTCTTCAAGGTCCTGATGATGAAGAAACAGGAGCTGGCAGTCTGACTGACCTGAGAGTCAAAGTTGAGATTATCAAAAATAGTCCCCGGGTTTTTAACTGATTCAACCAGAAATGGGATAGGACCGCATGTCTCGGGCCACCAAAGCTCGGACAAGACCAAGTGCTGAGCCCCAATGACCGAGATCTCAGTTTTTTCAGCATTTTATTTCAAACAGTTACTCTTGTGAACTTCTTCTGTCATTGAATCATAAGCTGTCCCGCAGTATCATTGCCTCAACCAATGGCCACCCTTCTCCCCTTTTTAGCAACCTACGCTATTAATCTACATTTTCAAATGTTCACCCTTGTCTCAATTTGGGTCACATTCACAAGAAAATGTCAGAGCACGAAGCTGGCGAACCCCTGTGTTTCTCCTAGCGCTGGTGCAAAGAAGGCTTGGTGCATTGTTTATGTGCTTGCAGGAAGGGACACCTTCCTGCACACAAACAATCACAGGTGATTTGCATGTGTGCTGCATTCGGAAAGAGCAAAAAACGAGGAGAAATTATTAATTTCTTCTCATTGCGCCAATCTAACGCCTGGTATTCCATGGTGTTAATTTTTGGTGCAGCCTGGCAAGGGGTTTAGTGCCACCTTGTAAATTTGGAAAATGAAGCTGCACCAATGGAGCGTCCAAAAAAGTGAGGCTTCAGTGGCACTGAGGGCTTGTAAATTGTAATTGTAATTGTAGTTACATTTGTAGAGCGCATTATCATCCAGGGGGCTCTAAGCGATGTGTAAAGGGTGCACCTAGGCCAGGCGGGGTAGGCGGGCTGCTTAGATAAGGCCCCAAGCCTATGAGAAGAGCTGCGTCTTCGGCCTCTTCCTGAAAGGAAGGAGGTTAGCTTGTTTGCGAAGGCTTGCCGGGAGGCTATATGTAAATATGCCACTTAATTTTTGGTTTACTCGTGTACGTCCGCTTCTTCCAGACATTTCTCTCCCACAGAATTATGGATTTGCGAGGCTTTAGCCCACCAAAAGAAGAAGGAGTGTGGTGGTGACCTACTAAGAGACTCTTACTGATCTCACGGCTACATCTATATGCTTTCCCCTCAGGTTAACTCCTGGTGTCCTATCATATCGATCTTCACTACCTGTTCAATCACCCCTGTACCCCCTAATCAATTTGGCAGCTCGTTTGCTGATTTCATACCATCAGTACTTTAATCAACCTCCCTCTATATCATATTGGAAAAATTCAACATCTAGACTGATCTTCCTGATCAAAACGATGCAGCCTTGCTCCTCGATTCATGTGCGGTACTCGTTCTGATGCAACTTGATCTCCACCCACAGTGCTGGTCATACACTGTACCTCATATCTGCCTCTCAGAACCATGCAACATCTGCTGTCCCATTCCACTTCTGTGATCAGACTACCATGCAATGTGAGTTTAGCATAAGAGTGCACATTACAGCACAGTCATTCAGCTTAAACACTATGTGTGTCACCTGTATTGCCTGTAATGTAATTATCTTGTAAGCTGAGTGAGCCCCTAGACACCTGCGGGTATATGTAGCGCTATACAAATCTTTCATTTCAGTTCATTTCATGTGTTTATCTTTCTAAAAGGTTTACAAAGTTTAGTGGCGATTAATATGTGTCCTTTTGGGCAAATACCTAGAGGCTCTTGTAAGTAAAGTCAAATAAAACCTAGAGCAGTGATAGCAACATATAATGTTTTACTATTAGACCATGCGGCTCCTTCACCCAGCATCAACATTAAAGGGTCTGCAGTATTATGGCAAACCATGTGCTGCATACCATGAACAAGAGCCATTCTGCACTTCTCTCATATTACATGATGTGCACACCTTTAGCTATGTCCTGCATTCACTCTGTCTGACCTTGCACACCACCATTCTGCCCTTTGTTGAATGCTAAATTATGCCTTGAACACCCTCAGTCATACTGTGCAGACATCACTATGCTCTCCACTGCCTGTCTGCCCTTTGTGTACCCCTGATTACTCTCCGCACCCCTCTAGAATCTTCTGTACACCACCGACTGACCTCAGCCATTGCTGTAAGCCTTGTTTGTGCCTCCTCAGGAAATCTGGACCCACAACACAGGTCTTAGAGGTGAGAACGGAGGGTGAAGAAAGGTTGTGTGGAAGCTGATGTTTTCTTTGGATTGGTGGTGTACATATGTCTGACGGAAGGTGCAGCGTTGTCGACTACTCTGATACTCGCCACTGAGACTGCATGGGAGGATAACGGGGTTATCCGCCCTCAGAGCGATGTGCAGAGAGAGCATTGATGGATGTTTGTTCTCATTCCATGGTTGTGCATTGAAAAACAGGGTCATTAGCACTGGGTCCATCAATGGTGCCTACTCTTCCTGCTAAGTGAGGGGGGAGGACAGCCTCACCTGCAATGGTAGCGCTCAGAAAGGGTCCCCTATGCCCAATGGGAACCCCCTGACACAGCCTATACTCAACAGAAGCTGTGTGATGTGATGGTATTTTGTAAAGCTCACTATCACCCGCAAGGGTATTCTGGTGCTTTATGGCTAGAATAAAGACAGGTGCTAAGAGAGCCCCGCTGTAATGCCAAATGTAAAGGCCAGTTGCATTGCCAAATGCCGGATTATGAAAAGGCAGTTACTGTGCTCCAAGTGCACTTAACTCTCAAACTAGACCAGTTTATCAATGATCTTTGTGATATAGTAAGCACAGCTGCATAAGGGGGAGACTACGCAATTTCAAAGCACACTGGAGGGAACCCGCCAGTACATTTACTGACAAGCACAAATCCTATAGGGCTGCAAACTCATGAGTATGATCCAGAAGGAAAGCAAAATCAATCCTCATGCTTGGTTAGTCATACAATCCACACATATCCCTCGAACATCGACACTGCTCTATTCCAGAGGTCCATCAAATCAAGGACCCCCCACACCCAATCAAAACTTGAGAATTCATAGACACGAGAAGACTGGATAGCATACAAGAAGCCGGAGACACCAAGAACGGCCAATAGAGCGCAAGCATGTAGAAAATGTGGTAATGATACACACTAGCTTAATGCATGATCATCAAAAGGGAGAACATTCTATAAAGGCATATCATGGTCTGACTGAACACAATATTGCCAAATTATCCTTCCATGAAGAATAAGTACCAAAATATTGGAAAAATAATGAAGTGGAGTGGATTCCTCCAACCCAAATCAAACGGAAGATGAATAGGAGGTCATAAAATCCTCTGCAGACAGAACCATCAAAGTCAAGAGATTCTAGGATCTGTTTTGTGTGATGGTGCAAGGACTAAATGCCTCCTCTCTCCTCAAAGCAAACACAAGGAGATGATGGACACAGCGCTGAAACCTTTCTAGATACTCACCCCAGTCATTATTAGATCTGGGTTGAATCCATCATCGTTCCTTAGCTCACATAGCCACCCCAGTTCAGACCCAGCCATATGCAAATCAGTCTTGACCCTTATCCTCATGGGAACAGTCTAGCCCGAACTGCCAAGTCAGGTCTTCCCTGGACCGGAAACAAGCATCGTGGAACCGGTTTTGGGGTAACACCCCTCATCAGCCAGGCTAGCTTGAAGCCAGTGGCCAAGTGAGAAAAGTCATCAACACAGGTGGATTCTATGAATATCGAGGCCTTCCAACAGGTTCTGCCGTGAAGACCTCACTCCCAACGGCCAAAGAGAGACACCAGTATCAAGTCCTAGGGAGACCTTGCGCTGCTTCTCATAGCTAGGATCTACGGACATGAACTGAAATCAGTGAAGTTCAAGTTGTATGTGACAGGCAGGTGCTGCAACTCTGATACATTGCAGCACCACAAAAACCTTGCACCCGCTACAGCTTGCAGTGAGCGGATGAAAGTGTGAAATTAAGGACACACTGAGCAAATATTAGCTTCTATTTACAGGACTAGAATGCAGTCAGGGAAGCCTAGGCTGGACTGGCGGAAGTCATGAACATGACATTCTCTTCCATGCTGCAATGCTTATTCAGGAGACTGAGGCTTGATTTACACAGATTATCAGAATGGTGGCTAACCCTGCTGATCCAGTTACAAAGCATGCTGGAGGTTTGGACCAGTGCATTTGTGGATACAGACCAAAGAAGGGCATTTGTATTGCTCGCTCACTTCAAAGTGTAACTGCTATAGTTTCCTCACAATGTCCACATACGGCAGAATATTTATTCCTAATCTGGCTACTTTGACCGAACTGCTGATTAAACTGACCAGAAACAAGTTATCAAGGTCGAACCAAGAGAAGGAAACACTCTAAGCCAACAAAGATGTCCTTTTATATTACTCCACCAATAAATAAATCCACCGCCTGAAAGCCACCCAGCTGATGGTTGATGTCAACTCCTGTGGATTAAGGGCAGTAGTGCATCAGTGGAAGGAACTGACAAACAAGCACCTATCAGCTTTGCTACCTGTGTTGTGTCAGCCATTGAATCTTTCAACTCATAGATTACATAGGTGACCATAGCCATCAAATGAGTCAGGCAGCATGTTCAATTATACTTATATTGCCCCAGTGCAGAGTAGTCATGGACTACTCATTGGTAACCATTTTCTTGAATAGAAACAAGGGCTTTGCAACTCCAGGAGTATTATGTGGACATACAGTACCACCCGGTTGTCAAAAAGCTAGCAAGCTATCTGCCTCTGCAAAAAGTCAGATCAATGCCAAGCAGAAAGCATTAAAGTGCATGTGCAATAGATCCTACAACTGAAAGGAGCTTGAAGCAAAGCAATATCGATGGAAGCAAGTGAAGTTTGTACCAGCTTATATGAGTATCTGCAGGAATCAATCATTGCTATCCATGTAGGCCACTGACAGGAATTTGTCAACGCAACCTACACTTCAAGCTGTGTGGGGTGTGAGAATCAAATTAAGAATGAGGTAGTCCTCAAAGATGAGTGCATTGTCATAGCCACTTCATTGAACAACAAAACACTACTGCTATCAAGCAATAGTCATCAAGGTATGTTGAAACCAAAGTGGGCCGGCTGGAGAATATCTAGTTTGCCCATCTTAACTCCCTGGTAGAGTATCTGCCTAACCCAGGGCCATCTCTGCCTAGTCTCTTGCAACACAGAACATCTTAAGCATCAATTATTACTGAGGAGAAATGTCAATATACCTGAACAAAACAGAACCCTGAGTTCAGCACCACAACATAAGGTTGACAACTACTGTTATTTGTCGATACAGGCACCTCTAGTAGTTGAAAGTGTGACTGACCTCATCTGGGAACTCATTTACCCAAACATGAAAAATTCCTAGTCCCAAATATCAACCCTGAAATGATCAAAATGGATAATGGGCTACATTCCAAGGGGCGGAGTTTAAGAGGACACTCAAGAATACTCTGGGGATTGAGTGGAGCAGAAAGTTCACACTGGCCATCTAAAGCTTTCTCCAGATGTATCTACATGTACTTCACCATTGCCTCTGTTACTCAGTGGATCCCAACCACCACAACCACTGAGGACAGCGAGAAGAGAAGACTCCAAAATAATGAAGGGCCCATCAACCCATCGTTGACCTGGGAAATATGGTACTGTCCCAAGAGTGGCACTCCGGTGGGAGGTTCTGCATGCCATTTGAGTGCCCCATCTTAACTGGAGTGGCAAACAAAGGAACTATGATCAAAGCCAAAAAAAGATAGGGAGAAGCACTTGAATGGCAGCTAATGAGGAAACAGACATGCATAGGCCAACAGATAAAAGCTTCCAAAATGAAGATGTTGTGGGCAATGTGGGCGGAATTTACATTGCCATTAAAGAAGATGGCTCCATGGCCACACTTGTGAAAGTGTTACTTCATCCAAATAATGACTTTGCTGTAATAGCAGATGACACACGCCTGCTACAAGCTATGTGATGTCTACATTCATCATGCTGATTTAGATCAATTAAATCTCGGATTAATGGAACGTTCCCCAATGTAGGCCAAAAGTCAGTGGTCAACCCTATATAAACTCCTTGAATTGATTACTAAATGGGAGAGAGCATTACCTCCAGGCTATCATGAGAAGTTCTGCCAAACTGCTGTAGCATCCACTCTTATGCTAAGATTCGATGCAGTGATGAGAGGAGCTGAGCCTGGATGATCCTGTGTTTTCCTTTTAAGGGATCACTCTTCCCTAGCTGACGTCTGATAATCATAGCTGATCCGCTGTGAACAAGGTATGCATTGTGCTTTGCCTCAACTCTAGAGGCAAATAAGCATCAGGACAGGACTTTTGAAGTAAATCAATTTTAAATATATATATATAGTGTATTTTCTTGCAGTACTTGAGTGTGGTATTCTAAAGAACAAAATTGGATTCAATTACAACCGCATCCCTGAACTCTACATGGGACTGTAGGTAACCCAGAAAGCTCGGATAACACACCAGTAGGTAGGCTCAGTGGGTTAATTGGGGCTTCAATAACCTTCACTCACCTGCTTAAGCGATGGTGCACTGAACTCAGTGCCTGCACCAGTAGGCAGGGAAGCCAAACCTTGGAGAGCTGGGCCAGACTCCCAGGTTATACACCAGTAGTAGACTTCATCCAGCAGTGAATACATAAAAGAAAGGGGATGTTACCAATGCTACAACCTCTGTTCTCACACTCGACCCCCACAAAGACTGTGATCAAGATATCACTATGTAATGCATTCTCAATCCCTTTGTATCTCTATTGGTATTTCTGTTCTCGTTTTGGAGGGGCGTTATGTTTGGATTGGTTGCTAGCCATGCATGTGTTCAGGCCTTCGGGTAGCCATGTGCTATACAAAAACACTAGACTAGACTAGATTAGACCAGCGGCCTTGCTAGGGTGATAAGGGTCATCTAGCAGAGGACTATGAGTATGGGTAGTAAAATTCAACAATAACCATGGTTCAGTGAGCCCTCAGCCCCCAAGTCTGTGCACATACTGCACCATCGATAGCTATGTCTTTGCATTTGTTCTATTTCAATGGTTGGATCCCAAAACACAACTCAGAAAGTGAACAAAATTGTACTTTCTACTTTGTTGCTCTTGGCTACGGCCTGTGGGTCAGTGGAGGTGACTAACCTGGTTTAATTACCAGTAATCTTTTTGGTGCACAGACAGAATATCGAATTTAAAATGTCGACATGCACAAATATCGAGTTTTAAATATCATGATACAGAAATATCGACGAAGAAGAATATTGCAGTCAATAATATCGACTTGCAGGTAAGAAATATCGTTTTTGGAAATATCGAAGTTGTTAATATCGTTTGCAAAAATATAGTTGTTTAAAATAATAATGTTTTAATTACTGATGTATTTTAGTATGTATTTTAAAAGTATGGGATCTATTTTTTTGTAGAATAATTTGTTTTGTATTTATTATATGTATGAAAACCACAGGGCGCATTTTAAGTTGGGGAAATAAGTCCCCTTTAATCCTGAGGGCCCCTGGGGGCTAACTATTCAATCAGGTACCTCCAGTAAATGCCACAGGCTTGCGATGCAGATAGGTGGTCCAGGCCACGGCCACGCCTCTTTTCACACCTCTGTGCAACACAGCTCTGTGGCACTTACTGAGGTACCTAGTGGGCAAGGGACTCTCAGAATTCAAGGGGACAGGGGGTGTTTGCACACGTCAACTCCCTTCACCACTGTGCAAACGCACTTTTTAAGAGGTAGTTTTAATCCTCCTGCCCTATTATGTACTAGGAGGGTATACTCAGACGTGAGTCCCTTGCTTATTGCACCATCAGGATTCAAGCAAGCCGGGCCGACGACGGCTGAAATGCCAGAAACCGGTCCCCGGAAGCTTGTTTCCTTCCCAGTATAAGAATTGGCTTGGTAGTTTCGTTTGCCCTGTTCCCATCATGCACTGGGACAGGAACAGACTAATTTGCATGTAGCCAGGTTCTGAGCTGGGATGGTGCAGTGAGCTAAAAAACGGTGATGGATCAAGCCCCGATCTCTTGACTGGGTAGGAGTATTCTGCATCATTCAGAAACTCTGTCCATCACCACCCCCTTTTCCAAAATCTATTATGTACTAGGGCCTTATAGAGGAGGTCATGCTAATCACAGGGGTACCCCAACGCTAAGGGGCTCATTAGGAACATCGTAGAAAGGGACCGCCCGCCATAAGGGTGGGGGTCCAGCTTTCCTTACATTGTGGTGGGCGGTGCACTCAGCACCGCCCGTCACAATGTCAGCACGCCATGCTGTGCACTTCCATGCACAACATGGCAGGCACCGCGCGGTGCCTGCATGTTGTGCCTGGAACTGCTGATGCACCCCCATCCCACCGGAGTCCCTGGGGGTCCACAACGGGCCCCCAAAGCAGATTCTGCATGTCTTTCCATGGTGGCAATGCTGCCACAGAAAGACATTGGAAAATGCTGATTGTAATATGGCTGGCAGTGTCTGATAGACACCGCCACCGCATGGCGACCGAGCAGAAAAGCGGTGGATGGTCTTTCCGTCCACCACGGACCCCCCAGCCATGATATTATGGCGTGGGGTCATTCCGGCACAGATGGCGGGCGGATACCCCCACCAGGCCGTCGGTGGCTACCGCCGGCCTGGTGGGGGCGATCCGCCCGCCATCCTAATGGGGCCCATAGTGTTTTCTAGTGTATGTAGGTGTTTTCACTGTATTCTAAGTGTCTTTTAGCATAGCACTGGCTCTAGTACTGGTTAGTCAGAGTCAGTTACCACCATTACCCTTCTGAAAAAGTTGTGGGTACAGGATGATTTTGCAACAAGGCCTTTTTCTGCTCCTCTGTTGGCATGTTATAGTTAGAAATTAGCATTTCAAAAACCTTAGCAATTCACTGAAAAACCATAGGTTTCAGGGACATTATAGTTAGTTGGACATTTCAAACAAAACCATAGAAATTCCCCCGTTATAGTTAGTTGAGCTACCTATAACTTGCGCGCCCGCAATGCACTGCTGATGACGTCACATATTACATCACTCATGACATGGTCAGTGACATCACTGATGACATCACTGATGACATCTCAAATGATATCATCCTTGTGACAGAGTGACAAACCTCCTCTCACCCTAATATAACCTTTGAAACACACACTCAAAAATACAAACTAACATTTTCAAAACAATGGACATACCAATACCAGTTACAACACACCTATTCAGTAATTCCAAGATCTACATACACATCCACTCATTTACCAACAGTCCTATACAGTCACTCATACATGTACTCACTCATCATATCTACTCATACACCCATACATCTTGTTACACACCACAACTCATCCATAGAGTTACTTATACACATAGTCACACATGCAAACAAAGTATCAACCATCCATTTATATGCATATACCGTTATACACATACCACCACACTTACTTCTACAGAAACGTACACGTACTTACTCTCTTAAACCATCACTTATAAAAACACATACTTATTTATACAGGAACTCTTCCAAACTCTCACTCTCTCAAATACTCACTTATATACACAAGTACTGACATATACTAGTTTAAAACATATGTAGTTACTCATAAAGACACTATTGAGACAGTCATTCACTCACTAACACACCCATACACACACTCATCCGCCCATACAGTCCTGCACACATACTGTCTTCAACACATACAAGCAGTGGCTCACTCATTCATGCATCTATACACTAAGTAACACCCCCAGTGAACCACACAGACACTCACACACTCACATTGATACTCAAAAAAACAACTAATAACCCATATAGAAACTCATGTAGCTACTCACCAACCCATGCAGTCACTTATACACAAAGTGAGAGACTGATAAAGGTATTTACATATTTAAACTTTACTCACTAAGATACACCTAATAAGTCAGTTATACAATCAATTTTACAACAAAAAAATAACCCTTTAGACACTTATGTACCCATTTATCCTTCCATCGACCTTGAGATATACATATATAAAATATATTTGATTTCCAGAAAAGCACACATTCACTGGATGATGTCATCAGTGATCTCATTTGAGATGTCATCAGTGATATCATGAGTGATAAATAAACAAAGAGAACTAGCTATTGGGATAGTGTTTGCGTACTATGAGCCCCATTAGGATAGCGGGCGGAAAACCAGCCCGACCGCCAAAAAAGACCGACCGCGGCGGTAGCAGGCAAACTAAAACCGCCCGACGTGGGTGGCGACGTCCAAAAACCGACCGCGGCAGTCGGAAACGCTGCGGTAAAGCTACAACCCGCCGCAAGCAAAGCGGAGACACCGCATGGGAAAGTAGGATATCCCTGATGGTCCCGCAGTACGATCCGCTGTTACCGACCGCGGCGGTCGCGCACAGGAGTGAATGAAATAGACAGCGGAAGAGCTGCAGCATAGCCACTGCAGCGGACAGTAAATGAAAAAACATGGCGGACGATGCCAAAACACTGCAACAATGTCAAACTTTGCACAAATCAAAGTAGCCATGCCCTCCAAATACACAAAACACATACTAATGAAAAAACAAATGCCCAAAAAAAATACAATTGAATAGACAACACCCACAACACACAAAATCCCATTTGGCCACAATCACACAGCTGAGTATAAAACCAGCCCCTTTACTGACCACAATCCTTTGCAACACTCCAGAAGAGAAGGGCATACATCAGATCTGACAGCAGAGGCAAAAGAACACAGCACACACAACACCACCACCACAACTACCGCCATCACTACCATCATCACACCAGCACCAACTATCCCCTAGCTCACAACACACCTCACACATTAACACCACACCCACCCCTGCACCCACAAACACTTCAAACACCACACACCATGGCAGCACAGAAAATTCCCTAATTCACAGAGAGTGAGTGGACAGTCATGGTCAATGAGATAGTCAGAGTGGAACCACAACTGTTTGGTAGCCTGATCCAACAGACACCATTAGCCACAAGGACCCAAATGTGGGAAAGGATAGTACAAAGAGTCAATGCAGTAGGGAGCACCCTGCGATCCAAGAAAGAGATCATGAAGCGGTGGCATGATCTCAAGAGGGTTGTCAAAGAGAGGAGAAGCAAGAACCGGGACCTGGCTGACAAGACTGGTGGTAGCCCTCCCATCCCACCGAAACCATTCACACCATGGGTGGTGAAGGTGCTTGCCATACTGCATCCTGAAAGTCTCACAGGAGTATCCGGGGGAGTGGAGGCTGGTAAGTACAAACAAATGTTAACCAACACACTGATAAGTACTTCCTTGCACAACCCAAACACCATTGCTTTTTCCACCCTCACCTAACAGGCAGGTAGCCATCTTGCTTGGGAGGCCTGTTTGGGGGTGGGAGGCCTATACCACGACACCTACCATGCTCCCTGTCCCACAGCCTACCAAGATGGAGCCCTCTCCCAACACCACCCAGAAGCATGTGTCAGCCATTGCACTGTTCACCCTCACCTAACAGGTAGGTAGCCATCTTGCTTGGGAGGCCTGTTTGGGGGTGGAAGGTCTGTACCACGACTCCCACCATGCCCCCTGTCCCACAGCCTACCAGGATAGAGCCCTCCCTCACCCCAGAGCATGTGTCAGACATTGTACTGTTCACCGTCACCTAACAGGTAGGTAGCTATCTTGCTTGGGATGCCTGTTTGGGGGAGGGAGGCCTGTACCATGACTCCCACCATGCCCCCTGTCCCACAGCCTACCAAGATGGAGCCCTCCCCAACACCACCCAGAAGCATGTGTCAGCCATTGCACTGTTCACCCTCACCTAACAGGTAGGTAGCCATCTTGCTTGGGAGGTCTGTTTGGGGGAGGGAGGCCTGCACCAAGACTTTCACCATATCCCCTGCCCCACACCCCAGCAGCATGAAGCACTCCGTCCCACCCAGGAGCACCGGAAGCCATTGCACTGTTCATCAAACAAACTTACAGGAAGATAGCCATCTTTCTTGGGAGGCCTGTTTGGGGGTGTGAGGCCTGTACCACGACTCCCACCATGCCTCCTGTCCTACAGCCTACCAAGATGGAGCCCCACCACCCAGGAGCATGTGTCAGCCATTGCACTGTTCACCCTCACCTAACAGGTAGGTAGCCATCTTGCTTGAGAGGCCTGTTTTGGGGAGGGAGGCCTGTACCACGACTCCCACCATGCCCCCTTTCCCACAGCCTACCAAGATGGAACCCTCCCCTACCCCGGAGCGTGTGTCAGCCATTGCACTGTTCACCAAACAAACTTACAGGTAGGTAGACATCTTCAGTGGGCTGGCTGTTTGGGGGTGGGAGACCTGCATCACTACCCACAGCACCAATTGCATGCAATGCATCGATACATGACATGTATGAGTAATTGATGTTCCTCTGCACCATGTCATTACACCCAGTATTGCACTTAATGATAATATTGAAGATCTCTCAATTGTGTAGTATACAGACAGTCGATGACATGCAGCTAACAGAATACTTGCACAGTGCCCAAAACTGAACATTCTCTATCTAATCCAGACGTGATGAAGAACTGCTGCTGAGGACAACAAGGACCAGCAGAGCCAGTCTCCACCCCGGTACATGGACTCTCAGGTGTTGACTCCCAGGATAGTTTGGACGATGAGCTCCAGGCCGGCCCATCTGGTGTGCCAGGGACCAACAGGTCCCAGGCCCCCATCCTCCTCACCCCAACAGCACAGCAGACCCCTGCAGTCACAGCCTGCGCCTCCACTGCTGCCACCTCTTCCACCTCAACCACCACCACCAGTACCACCTGCAGTACCCTCCCTGTCCCAGGGGATGGCCAGGACACAACAACAACTGTGGAGGGAAGGGAGAGTGTATGTGAACCCACAGTGACGAGGCAACAGGTCCATGGCAGCAGGGCAGGTGGGAGGGTCAGGGTCACGCCCTGACATAAGGAGGTTGGCGCACCATCTCTGGACCACTTCACCAGAGTCATCGGGGGATATGAACAGGTCCAGGGACAAAGGGGCTGGTCTGACGAACTATTGTGTGAGCTCATCCGGCTGATGAGGTCCATCGACACATGCATTTGACAAATGGTGGACCTCATGGCCCAGAAAGTGGCGTTACTGAGGGACAGGCGTCCCAAACAACACCTCCGCCCCCTCTGTTGTGCTGCAGGAAGACAGTGCACCATCCTCCCCTGCGGCCACAGAGAGGGGTGAGTCCTCAGACGCCGCTGGCCATGCATCAGGTCCCACTGCCCAAGTGATCAAGGGGGCCCTCCAAAGAAGAGCCTGGGAGTCTCTGGAGGCAAAGCACCTGCCACACGCCAGTCACAGAGCCAGCCCTGATGGCAACCCTCTTTCCCACTGCATCGACTGTTTGGACTGTCCTTTCCCACTCTGCCTTGTGAATGGCACATGTTTGTTGGACTGGGTCACCACATCCATGTGGTGTCTACTCTTGCATCTCATCCACAATGACTGTCAACTCACTGCTCCATCTCCACCTTCATGTAAATATGCCAACCACCCCTCACATGTCACTTTTGTAAAAAAAAAATACCTTACACACTTGAATTTGTGCAGTTTGTTTTTTACTGCAATATCTTCAGTTTTGAAAAGGTCCTTGATGTATCCAAAAGATGTACAGTAGGTAGGCCTGGAGATTTTCGAGGCACCTAGGGAGACGCAACAGAACAACAGTCACTGGTGTTAGTGTGGCATCACAGACATAACACTACACAAAACATCCACATATGTCTAAAGGCAGACCACACAATGTGCAGTAAGTGCCACCAAACAGAGTTCTGTATACGTTCACATGTGTAATGTCACTGCCACATTTCCACACACAGGTGACTCAACATGTACCTGTCTTTAACATCCACATAGCCCTTCACAATAACAGAAATTACACCAGACAATGTACAAGTCGTACCTCGTCACCCAACTTCAAGTGAAGTAGCATGTGATGAGCTGTTGACGCATGTCAACTCCTTCCTCCTTTCCACTGTCCTCATCACTAGACTCAGGGCCCTGAACAGGTGGGAGCCTTGGGTCCTCACCATCATCCAGGAGCAGGGGAATCCCCTTGTGAATGGCCATGTTGTGCAGTATACAGCATGCCACAATGATCTTGCAGACCTTCCCAGGCGAGTATGACCTTGCACCTCCAGTGCTGTCAAGGCAGCGGAATCTTGATTTGAGCAGGCCAAAAGTCCTCTCAATGACTCGTCGGGTCCTGCCATGGGCCTCATTGTACCTGACGTCAGCCGGGGTCCTGGGATTCCGTAGTAGGCTCAGCAGCCATGGACGGCTGGGATATGCAGAGTCACTTGTGAATGACAAACACACATTGCAATGTTGCACAGGCATAGGGCAGCAAGTCACACACACAGCACACCATAGCACTAGGCATACTCACCCACAATCCAAGCACGCTCGGGAAACAGATTTGCCATCATCCGGGGCACCATGCTGTTGCTCAGGATGTACGAATCATGGGCTGAGCCGGGGAATCTTGCACACACATGTGATATGGTCATGTCCGCAAGGCACACCACCTGCACATTGATTGAATGATAATATTTACGATTTCAAAAAATTTGCTCACTTGCCTGTGGTGGCACCAGACCTACATGGGTGCAATCGATAGCACCAACAACATGGGGGATGTGCCCAAGGGGATAGAAGTCACCCTTCACAACGGCCAATTCTGCTCCCCTGGGGAAATTTATGTATCGATCCTCATATAACATCAAGGCTTCAAGAACATCCCTCAGCACCAGGCTGAACATGGGTTGCGATATCCCTGCAGCGCTGGCCACGGTCTCTTGGAAGGAACCAGTTGCAAAAAAAAAGGCTGCCATCACTTTTTATGTGAGTGTGAATGCTGTTGGGTAATTGCGATGAGGCTGCAGGTAGGGCTCCAATAGATCACAAATGGTCATCAGCGTCTGTCGAGGCGGAATTTGCGAATGATCGCTATATCCTCCATGTCCTCCAGCACTGTCAGGTGATGTATGAGATTAGGCCTCCTCCTAGTTGAGATGTAAATAGACAAATGTCACTGACAACCATCATGAGATGGCCACAGCACATACCGTTAAGGATGTCATGGAAAAGCAAAGATTTCCATGAGAGATGCGTGGCACACCAGGTTACATGGGTGGACATTTGAGACACACAAAGGGCACACCTCTCCATTTACAATACACAAGTACCGCAAACAACACAAAGGTCAATGTGAATGCACACATACTAAACCCCACAATTCACATGTGCACGCCTTGTACCGTACCATCCACCAATGTGTTTAAAATGACGATGACTGTCACATACCCATCTGCTGTACCTGTCACACCTCAATGCATCATGTGACATTGGCACACATCCACAACCCAATGATCACAGTAGCTGGAAACTGTCACGTGTGTGCTTGAGCTGATATGAAAGCACAAGTAAGTAACAACACCATACAGTGAGACAAGCCTTGCCAAGGTCAGCACTAACCCACAACACATTGATTTCTTACACATTATTGACACCAGCTTAACACTGTGAAGCATCATCAACCATCAAATGCCTAAGTGACATGGTAGGGACCATAGACCAATGTGCATCACACATAACATGTGTCCACCTGTGGATTATATGGAATAATGGCATTGTGTGCCAAATGATGTGCCCTTAACCATGTTGCTGCTGTGTACTGATGTAGTGTTCACAATGGACATTGCCATGTACCCCAAATCGAGGTAGCTACCGCCTTGCCCTGGCGGTGTGACACCAGCACCACCCCCTTCACAAGTGTGGTAGCCATTGGCATGGAGACATGGATAGATTGCGGTGGGCATGCTCTGCCACCGACATCGCGGGAGCTACTGCCTGTCCACAGCGGTGTGAACCCAGCACCACCCCTTTCACAAGTGCGGTAGCCATTGGCATGGAGATATGGGTAGACGGCGGTGGGCATGCTCCGCTACCAAAATTGCGGAAGCCACCGCCTGGTCACGGCGGTGTGACACCAGCACCACCGCCTTCACAAGTGCGGTAGCCATTGGCATGGAGGCATGGGTAGATGGCGGTGGGCAAGCTCCGTCGCTCACATTGCGGAAGCTACCGCCTGGCCACGGCAGTGCAACACCACCATGGGGCATTGCCTACAGCCAATGGGAGCGATGATTGCGGTGGCATGATGCAGTTTTGAAAATCGCGCAAATCGTGCTATGCCACCGCGGAGGCCGTCATTGGATGCTTTTGAACAATGCACCATCGCGTTAGCGCACCCCGGGCCTCTGCGCTGCATCACCACCATGGAGCATTGCCTTCAGCCAATGTGAGCGATGATTGCGGTGGCATGATGCCGTTTTGAAAATCGTGGAAGGCGTGCTCCGCCACAGAGGAGGCAGTCATTGGATGCTTTTGAATGATACACCATTGCAGTAGCGCACCCTGGGCCCCTGCTGTGCATCATCGCCATGGAGCATTGCCTACAGCTAATGGGAGCAATGATTGCGGTGGCATGATGCAGTTTTGAAAATCGCGGAAGGCGTGCTCCGCCACCGTGGTGGCGGTCATTGGATGCTTTTGAATAAGGCAGACCTGGACCACCAATTATTGCATCTTTGCACCTTACAAACGACCCCAGGGGCCTATAAATCTGTGGGAGTGAGCCTCTCATTTCCACTGCTCCCAGAGCGTGCTACCTGGGACCCTCTCCTGCTGCTGCCTCAAGTGCCTGCTGCCTGGGACCCTCTCCTGCTGCTACCTCAAATGCCTGCCTGGGACCCTCTCCTGCTGTTGCCTCAAGTGCCTGCTGCCTGGGACCCCTCACCACTCACTTCCACCACAGGTGTTCCATGTCCACAGGGATGGCAAGGACAGAGAAGATCTGTGCCCGTCCATTCACAAGCGAGGAGCTGGAGGTCCTAGTGGGCGAGGTGCTGGCACAGTACCCAAGGCTGTATGGTGGCCTCAATGTAGTGGTAAGTCATCATTAAGGGAGCTAAAGGGCAGGGGAGGTGTCAGACATGTAGTTGTGCTGCTGCAGTATATGCCTGAGGGTGTGGGGTTGTGTCATACACTGACAAACAAGCTGTCTCCAGGGCGAAGGAGTGTGTGTATCCCAATGCCACTGTTTTCCCTGCCTGCAGTTGTATGTGTGAGTGGAGAGTGTTACATTATCAGCCATCAAGAGCCACAGGATGTTGGACATGTAGGTGCCAGGACAGTAATTGCTCGGCTGAATGTTTCTGTGTGCCACTGTTGTCCGACTCAGTGGGAACCCAGAGACTAGGCCCAGTGCCTGCCCACCCAAACAAGAACACATTACTGCACTTACATGGTCCCTGGTCCTGTTCATTTATAAGA
Organism: Lissotriton vulgaris; assembly: GCF_964263255.1. Classification (NCBI taxonomy): domain Eukaryota; kingdom Metazoa; phylum Chordata; class Amphibia; order Caudata; family Salamandridae; genus Lissotriton; species Lissotriton vulgaris. Next base: position 163,212,924 of record NC_141686.1, on the reverse strand, counting down.
ATAGTAGATATGCACCATCTCAGCCCTGAATATTTGCACACAGACACACTTCTGTAGCTGTGTAGATGGCTATGTTGTTGGTGAGTCCATGTGCCCCGAGGCCATACACATTACAAACACATATGTTCACAGGACATGCTCATTAAATGCTGTACAGTCAAGCACACAGTGCTTCTACTCACAGACACAGGTAGATATGTAATGTATGTAGTGGGCAGACATGCATGGGACTGGTGATGTCTGCAAGCCACTGAGGGGGTTCAGTGCAGTTATCCTGCATGTGTGTGAGATTGTCATGGACCCTCTACGCCCTCATGTATGCTATCACATCTGTTTGACCAATGCAGAGTGCCCTTGTGAGGTGTCCCCCAGTTTGGAATGGAGGGAGATTACATTAGGTCCTGAGTCTGTGTCTTGCTACTGTACTGACAGATGTTGGTACATGACACTGTGCAACTGGACATTTACCCTTCTTTTCTCCCATACCTGCAGCTCAAGGTACACCAGTGTAAGACCGCATGGAGGGTCAGTGCAGCAAAGGTGCGAGCCCTGGGGGTATCCAACCGACAATGCACCCACTGCCACAAAGGTGGGACGACATCAGCCGGCTGGCAAAGAACGTGGCAGAGATGTCATTGGGGATGCTACCACGCACTGGGCGTTTGGCACAGTACAACATAACACCACTCATGGTCCGCATATTGGCAGTGACTCATCCGAGGCTGGATGCACGTCTGAAGGAGCATCGCCAGCAAGGCAGGGGTGAGTATTTGGGGAGGGTGACTTTGGCTGGGAGCAGATGCATGTGTACAGGGCCAGTGGCAGCGGTGGCCCATGGGATGTTTGTGTGGTGGTGCTGTGCTGTGTCATGTGATTGGCTGCTGGGATGTCTGTCAGTGTCAGGCAATGGGCCAAACAGGCCTTACAAAGCTGATCCTCCCTGCTGTGCTTTCTCATAGCCAGATGTGTTAGGATCTACATGGTCATTCAGCATTGGGATAGTGTGGGGAATCTTATGGGTGAACAGCAGGGTCCACTATCTGCGTGCGACATCATGTATGCCTACTTTGCATGCACCATGATCGGTGAGGCCCACACATCTGACAACAAAGTGCCCCAGAGTACCACATGGTGCTTGGTATGGCCTACTTGGCACTGTGGTATGTCAGGTCCTAATAAATGTGTGTGTGTTGTCCCCTCCTGTTCCCTGAAGGTCTGTCAGTGGCAATGAGTGTTGTCCCCACATCATGGCCCTAGGTGTGGGCAGGACAAGTTGTGTGTCTGGTACACTTCATCCACAGGCAGGGTGTTGTGCTGTGTGGCCTCAACATGGATCATGAAACAATTGGAGAGAGAGAGGGTAGGAGGCACTCTTAGTCCCCCGGGTTAAGTATGCAAAACAAAGAAAGAGTGTCATATGCAAAGAGGTCTGTGTAGAAACACAGAGGCAAAGACTGTAAAAAAAACTATAGAAAAATACCCTCTCATGGACACATTGGAAACCTTCAAGGGAGTTATGGGAAGCCCTCACTCACCAACCTGGTTGGTGACATGCTTCATCATCGGGCCCACCAGGAGAAGCCGAATGCCTTCCTGGTGTGCTACAACGCCAGGTTACTGCGGAGCTAGATTTTGTGACAGTGATGTGAAAAATGATGTTAAAAATGTCTAAAACTGTACCAACCAAAACGATTTTATACACTGGTCAGTTTAGACATAGTTAAAAGGTATGTGTGGGAGAACTACCACAGATTATGATGGGAGTTTCCACTTAACCGCATCGCTGCGGCAGTTATTTTCGTGCTATGCGGCTTTCTTCTAAAAGCCGCGTTAGATGACGAGCTCAGCTCGTGATCCGCACACGCCCCCGAGGCTGATGACGAGCTGAGCTCGTCATCAACATCGAAGGGGTTAAAGTGGGGTCAACATGTTTCTGCCCTTTATAAGTGTGAGATTTACATGGGCATTCGTCAGGACCGTGTAGCGTGTACATTGGCGGTATGGGCGCGCTATGGCCCACCCTAACCAAAGGACGTGAAAGTTAAAAATTGCTCTATGTGTGAAAAGGTGCAAAACAGAACACAAACCACAAGTTGTGGGAATTACCTCCACTCAGAGGAACCTGTACAGTTTGTGTTCTAAAAGATCCACGCCCCATGGGTCTCGAGAGGGGGGTGGAGGCGACTATGGCACACCGCCTGCAACGCCTAGCACCCGTTTGGCACCTAGCTTCTCCTGCTCCGGACCCCGTGTATCAGTCATGGCAGAGATTTAGTGTTACAGGCACTGTTGTGGTCTATATAGTGTGTTGCTGCAATGTGACTGCAGGGTGTGGTGGTCACCATGTTGATTTGGGCATCTCCTGTACTGCATTGATTGGATTGCTTTGTCCTGATGATGACACTAACACAACCCTACATCTTTCTCTCATGCAGAATCACCAGTGGACATGGGAGCCGGAAAGCAGTGGTGGCGAGAGCAGCACCACAGCTGCACCAGAGGCCAGTGACACAGTGCTCACCAGCGCATCTGAAGGGGACCGGAGTATGCAGGAGGAATCCGTGGCTGAGACACAGAGTACTACTTCATCTGATGCCAATGGTGATGCTTCCATGTTGGCAGGCACAAGGGATGGGGAGTCTGCAACATCATCTACCACACAGTGGCCAGTGCCCAGCCTCCCATCCACTTCCACTGGTACTGCCCTTGTCCGTTTCAGTAAGAGGGTACAAGTTACATTCACACCTGGCACTGCTGAGCCTGCACCTGTCCCCCCTGCTACCCTCAGTGCAGAGTCTGTAGAGCTCCTGCGCCAGCTTTGTTTGGGCCAGACCACCCTGCTCAATGTCTTTAGTGACAGTCACAAGAAATTAGGCCAGGTGGTTGCCTACATGGAGGGCAAACACTCTGTTGTGGGTGGGCTACACAGTACAGTCAAGGCTTTGTCATCCGCGGTGACGTCTGCCCTTCAAGAGGCACATGCTCCCATTCCTGCTCAGGTGCCTTTGTCCACCCCCCAGTCAGTGGCCACATCAGATGACAGTGACCACGGTTTGCATGCGTCACAGACACGATACAGCACAAGGAGCACACAGCAGACACAACTCAAGCGGTCCCGCCCACAGACACCATCCCCACAGAAGAGCAGAGCCAGCCCAGATGCAAAGACAAGAGCCCGTCAGGGAAGAGCAAGGGCGAAAAAGCAATGAGGCTGAGATCAGGCTCACATGCCTCAGAGGATCACCAACAAAGGACTCTACTGTCCCAAAAACTTCACGCTGAGCTAGGCGTGCAGTGTCTGTGCCCACTAAGGAGGTGTTAAATGGCAAGGGTACACCTAGAAAGGGCACAGGGCCACATCCCCAAACCACATCACTCCAATTCCAAGCCCAGTGAAGCAGATGGAGGAGGGCATTGTTGTGGCCTCCCCTGGCAAAGAGGCAAAGGAGGGCACTGTAAGTGGGACACCTGGCAAGCAGGGGAAGGTGGCCCAGAGGCGTAGCCAGACAAAGCGTTCAGCAGGATCCAGCACGTCACAAGAGGGAGTGCCAGTGTCTGCACCTGATGCGGGACAGTTGGTGTGTATGCCTGTTGTCTCATCCCCAGTTCCCATTAACCCCAAGACAGGGAAGCAATTTTGTATTCCCAAGAAGTGGAAGGGCACCCCTCCAACCTCTCCCACCCACACCCACACTGTGTCACAGATCTGTATGACTCGACCTCCACGTGCCACTATACCACTTGGTCCGAACAGCCCTCCACCTTGCCAAACCACTGCTAGCCCTACATCACCTGGGTCTCTGTCTCCCCAGTCAAGTGTTCCTGCTGTCACCAACACACAGCCAGCTCCAAATCCGCCTGACAGTCAAATGTTAGTGGCAGTCCCCATCAAACACCTGTCTCTCATACAGGTGTGCTAGTCCTGGCCATTGTTTGCCAGATGGGTGTGTTGCTGGTCATGGAAGGGTAGAGTCAAACACACTCACTCTGCAACTTATCATGTCCGGACTCCGCATTTCTCCCTGCCAACTTAAATTGTCATTCATTGCTTTGTTGTACTCTCACCTGTGCCATGGACACTGGCCCTGGTGCTCTGCAGTGTTGTACTCTCACCTGTGCCATGGACACTGGCCTTGTTGCTCTGCTGTGTTGTACTCTCACTTGTGCAGCCTCTCATGTACTTGCTGTGCCACCTGCCATGGACACGGGCCTTCCTGTTTGGAGTTTGCCTTGCAGATTATATTGCATATGATCAGCATTGTGTGCCATGCTCTTGTCTACTGTTTTTCTACTGTCACAACTGTGCAATATGTGATTAAAGACAGTTGCTCCTGTTGTCTGTTTTGTCAGTGTCCTTGCCGATTAAAGTTATTTTGGTGTGTGCATTTGGTTGCCAGTGCCCCATGCTCTATGTGTGACTTCAACATTGCCAAGCTCTTTGCCCGTATCACATTGTTAAACAGGGGTGACAGGGTCTTCAGTCCATTCAGAAACTGATACTTGTGTTATCTGTGTTGCCTCTTTTGCCTGTCATGCAGTTCTCTTTTTAGTTGTTTGCTATTGTTGGCTACGTTGTTGCCATGTTAGCTTGGGGTGCACTGCCACCACGGGGTGTGATGCTGTGCACAGGTTTGCATGCAGGCTGGGCAATGTCATGATGTATGTGTGTTATTCCTGTATATGTGCCCAGCTGTGTATGTGTATGGTCATTTTGTGTTGGCCCTTAATCCTGGTCCCCTGGCCTACATGAGATGTGTGCTCTTGGGTGGTGAAGAGGTGTGCAGTGTGAAGGGTGTGACTGTTGTTTGGATTGTCCTGCCCTGTGTAAATGATTGTATGCACTTATGTGAGTTGTCTGTTGTGCACTGTGCAGTTTGTTGGTGTGTCCATGCAGTTCTGTATGACTCGTCCCTGTTTTTTGGTCACTTATGAGTGTGCAATGTGTGTGACGTGCAAATCAGTTTTGTATTTGTTTGATCATCAATGTGTCTTAAGTGTATTTGTGTAGACTGTGTGGCCCTGCTGCTCCTCACTGGCATTGTGTTTGTGTTTCTCGTGCATTGCAGGCACATGGTGCCTTTGCTCCTCCTGTATGGCATGGTGTGTGAGGCATGGTGTGTGTGGTGTAATGCCATCCCCTATGTGTGCCACGTGTGCCTAGCCATTCTGGGTCTGCACTCCCTCTATTTGTGTATGGTACACCCCTACTACTGACATGCAAGTCAGTTGACTTGGATGTCAGCTGTCCCCTTGGTTTACATGTGTGTGTGCCTCCCCATCACTTCATTTGTGAGACTGTGCCTTGTGGTGCAGTTCTTGGGCCAAGAGTGATGTCCCACTCTGGACATTGCCACAATGGTTTATGTGTGATGTTCATGAGCTATTTATCAGTGAGGATTGCTCAGGTGCACTTCAGCTGTGTGTGGTGCCCAGTGCTCTGGTGAAGATGGTTCTGATCTTGTATCCCAGAGTGGTGCATCCTATTGTTGTTGTGTTGAATGTATGTGCGTTGGATTTGGTATTGCTTCACTTCCTGTGTGTGCTGTTGTATTTGTGCTGTGCTGATTTGTGGTGTGTTGAGGTTGTATCAGTCATATCTGTGTGTAGCTGTTGTGCTTGGTGTGCACAGACTGCTTGTGCATACAGTGCTGTGTGTATGTTGGTTTGGCATTGACTGATGTGCATCCCCTGATGTCCTGTGGTGTTTGTTGATTTTGCTTTCATGTGCATGTGTGGTTGGTTTGATGTGGCAGTGTGGTTCTGTGCAGGTGCACTTCTTGTGTGATTTGTGGTATGTTGTGTGTGTTTTGTTCTTGAGTGATGATGTTGTGCACTCATGTTGTGTTTGTGCTCCCATTGCCTTTCCACAGTTTGGCTGACAGGATATGTCTGTCTCTGTTGGGGGTTCTGTGTGTGTTCCTGTGGTGTTTGTGTGTTGTTTTTGTTCAGGCATCTGTTCAGGCTTCCCTGTGTGTGTGTTCTGTTTGTGGCTACACCCAGGGCGTGTGTTTGTTTGTGTGTATATGTGCTAGGAAGTATTGGCAGCCTACCGTGTGTGAGGCACTGGTGTTGTATGTTCCTAGTCAGCCACTCCTGCAGTGGCTGTCTCCCTAGTTGTTTGTTGTGTGGTGCAGGGTATGTATTGTGCTTGCTTGTTGCTGTGCTTGTTGCTTGTTGGTGTGCATGGGGGTGCACAGGATGGGCACCTGGCCTGTAACTTGATGGGGTGTGTGGATGTGTGGTTGGGGGTGGTGTGTCCCTGGTGTGTCCCTGTGGTCTTTGTGCCCTGCCCATGCCTTGGAGTGGCCCTGCCTTCTGCATTGTGCACATGTGTTGACCACTGCGATGACGTGACCGGGAACGGGACGTTGCTGCTAGTTCGCGGTCAATGTGTGTCCCGGATGAAGAGGGGTGACTTGGTGGCAGGTGGGTCATGTGTGGGTGCCCTTGTGGATGTGTTGTAACCCCCAGCAAGGTGTCTGTTATGGTTTTGGACCCTGTGTCAGCCTGTGCATTGTGTGTTGTATTTGTGTATTTGCGTACCTGCAGCGTCGTCCGCGGCGGCCCATTCGATTATAGTGCTGTAGCAGGTACATCACCGGATGCAAATGTAGGGCTTGGTCCATGGCCTTCATGAGGTCTCTGCTCTCACGCTCCGCTGTCGAGTTTCCGCTGTCTCTGGTTGGGCGGTGTCTCCGCTGTGGTGCATCTGCCTTTTTGGGCCATCCTAATTTGTGGAGCGGGGCGGATGTCATTCCGCACGGCGGTAAGTCTCGATTGGCTCCCACCGCCGCGCTGGCGGGCTCACTTTGATGGCGGTGCACGTCGCTCCGCGGCGGACAGGAAATGACCTATGTTTTGCTATACTAATATGACGGACGTAAGTGCCGCTGCTCGCGGGCTGAAAAAGGTGTTTTTCCTCCCGCCAGCACCACAATGGTGCCACCACCCGACATCCTAATGGACCCCTATGTGTTTGCATGGGAAACCCTTTGGTTTTGTATGATGGCCCTCAGCCACCAACCTACTTGGTGGCATGCTTCATCATCGGGCCCCACCAGAGGCACCGAGTGTGCCTCAGGTGTGCTGCGATGCCAGGCTACTGCGGAGCGTTTTTTTTTTATTTGAAAGGTGAGTTTGCTGTGCTGGTGTGTTGCGTGAGGTTTAAAATACTGTCCTTGGGGTCCCAAAAGATTACTTTATTGGTGGGCCCCAGGCAGAGGTTAAAAACAAAGGCTTAGGACGTGTGGGGGTAGACTTATGGTCTACCATGTCCAGTGTGGTTGACTAGTTTCAGCCAGGCCTTCTTACTAAGTTGGCTTTTATCAGGACCTTTTATGTGTGGGGGTGTTTACAGGGATATATGTGTATGTCAGTACCCTGTATGTGTAGCATGCGCTAAGGTGCTTGTATATGTGAGAGGTGTTTCCTCTCAGTTTGCACCTGTAGGGAAATAAAAGGAAGACAAGACAGGACAAACAAAAGACACTTTTTGCTTAATAACACACAATTATTAGCCACATAGATAAGTGGGTATGCACCTGGTGCCTAAACATGTGAGCAGATAAGGCGGGGGTGCTTAGGCGCTCGTGGCGAAACGTGGCAAATTGCCCGTTTTGTGATTTATGCGGTAATGGTGCTAGTACCTAAATGCAGTAATTCATTGCTGTGAAGTGGCGGCAAGAAATATGCACATTATATACAATTTTGGTGCTTACTCCTATCTACAGAGGACACACTGCATGGATCTCCACCAAAGGGTCAGGACTTTTGTGCAGTCTAAAAATGTGGGTAGAAAGAGGTAAGGATGTATCTGAGTAAGTGAGGTAAGGCCTAATGCTACTAGCGGTAAAAAGATGCACGCACAGTTATGGCCAAAGGCAGCATGACTGAGTGATGTAATAGGTGACATCATCAGCAGTGCATTGCGGGCGCGCAAGTTATAGTTAGCTGAACTAACTATAACGGGGGAATTTCTATGGTTTCGTACGAGTGAAATGTCCAACTAACTATAACGCCCCTGAAACCTATGGTTTTTTCAGTGAATTTCTTAGGTTTTTTAAATGCTAATTTCTAACTATAACGTGCATGAAACCTATGATTTTTTCAGTGAATTTCAAAGGTTTTTTAAAATGCTAATTTCTAACTATAACGTGCCTGAAACCTATGTTTTTTTTTCCAGTCTATACTACTATTATAAAGAGAGAACTTGCACCTTTTGGCAAGGTAAACACGGAAACCACAGCGCCAATCTACACACCCAATACATTGTTAGAATCCTTAGGGTGTGTAGATGGACATAGGCGACAGAAAATAAAAATAAAACGTAAATTAAAAAATTAAAATTTCAAAACAAAGTAGTTCCCTAAAACTAGCGCCGGCCGCGACGTAGCGCTGACCGCGACCTAGACGTGATGACGACATGCGGGGAGGAGTGGTGACGTGCGGCGAGGAGTGGCGTGGAGTCTGGAGTGGGCCGCTCATGGAGAGGCAAAGAGCGGCGAGGAGTGGCGGTGAAGTACGTTGCGGCGGCCAGGTAAGGCAAAGGCAGGCTGTAGGCGGGAGGCGGCGGATCGAGGCGCGAGGCGGGAGGCGGGCTGAGCAATGTCGGGCGGGAGGCAAGAGGCGGGCTGGGCAATGTCGGGCGGGAGGCGGGCTGGGCAATGTTGGGGCAGGCGGCGGGGGGTGGCGGCGAGGCGGGCGGGAGTCTTTAAATGCTGCCCCCAGCCCCCTTCTGCCCCGGGCACCGCCGGGGCAGGCTGCTAGTGAATATATATATATCCATACTAATATAATAAAGAGAGAGCCAAAAAACTTTGAGGCGGGTAATCTCAGGAACCACAGCACCAATCACAACACCCAATACAGCGTTGGAAAGGTCAGTTGCAGCAGAAGGACATAGGCTATGCAGACGCCCACCATATACATTTATAAAGTAAAAGAACCGTGCCAGCAAAGTAGTCCCTTGTGGGCGTGTCTATGTTGTGCTGTGGGCTTGTGCTGGGGGGGCGTGACAAATGCTGGGGGCGTGTGGTACTTTCCGCCCTTCGGGCTGGACTGTTCCCATGAGGCACATGGTCAAGGCTGATTTGCATATGCCATGTCTGAACTGGGGTGGTGTGGAGTGCAAAAAAACGATGGATTTAGGCCCAGATCTCTGTACTGGGGTGAATGTATGACATTGTTCTGCATTCTGTCCATCAACTGTTGTCTTTGCATTTGTCACCCCGAGTAGCATGGGTATGCTCAGACGTGAGTCCATTGCTCTCCACACCACTGGAGTCAAGCTATCCTGGCTAAAGACTGCTGATAGCCAGAAATTGGTCCTAGGATGCTTGCGTCCGGTCGAGGAAAGACATGGCTTGGCAGTTCGGCCTGGAATGTTCTCATGAGGCACAGGGTCAAGGCAGAGGTGGTGTGGAGTGCAAAAAAAATGATGGACTTAGGCCCAGATCTCTGTATTGGGGTGAATGTATGACATTGTTCTGCATTCTCTCCATCAACTGTTGTTTATACATTCCGCCCTTCATGCCATGTCTCATATCGTGTGCTGGGGGTATGCGTTGTGTCAAATATTTCATTGTTTTTTCTTCCCAGGTTCTGTACATTCCAGCTGTGGGTGTTCACCCTGCTCCCTTTAAATACCCCTGCACCCCATAATCAAAACCCACCCTTACTCCTTAAAATACCCCAATACCCTTAAACACTAACCCATCTTAACCCAATAAATATACCCTGTACCCCAAAACCCAAACCTATACCTAAATCCTAAAAATACCCCTGTACCCCAAAAACCAAACCTACCCCCGAACCCTAAAATACCCCTGTACCCCAAAACCCAAACCTAGCCCAGAACCCTAAAAGTACCCCTGCACCCCAAAACCCAAACCTAGCCCTGAACCATAAAATTAACCCTGTACCCCAAAACCCAAACCTACCCCTAAACCCTAAAATACCCCTGTACCCCAAAACCCAAACCTAGCCCTGAACCCTAAAAATACCCCTGTACCCCAAAACCCAAACCTAGCCCTGAACCCTTGAAATACCCCTGTACCCCAAAACCCAAAACGACCCCTGAACCCTAAAAATACCCCTATACCCCAAAACCCAAACCTAGCCCTGAACCCTAAAAATACGCCTGTACCCCAAAACCCATTCCTATCCCTAAACGCTAAAACTACCCTTGTACCCCATAACCCAAAACTATATCTGAACCCTTAAAATACTAAAACATCCCAAAACATATACCTCAGTACCCCAAAACATATACCCCTATACCTATACTTACCTTATCCGAACATTAAAAAAACCATGTTTTTACCATTCATGCATTTACAACGAATTTCGTTGTAAATGTATGCGTGGTAAAAGCATATAAAATGTAATGCTATGCGTTATAATGGCATTGCAGAGTCATGGTGCTTTCGTAATGAAAGTATGGGGAGTGATGGTATGCGGAAAGAAAGTTGCGGAATAATGGGTGTTTACCCACCCCCGGTAAGTACATTGGTGGCAAGGTGGCCCACAACTCCAGCAACATACTCATATTTTTTCACCACCCATTTGAAAAATGCACAGGTCTCTCCTCTTGATGGCCAGCACCGACATACACTTTTAGACACACCTCCTGCCACAAGTTCTAGAACTGCGAACTTTAGAGATGGGGAGCTACCTTCGAGTCTCTGCATCAGTTCAACATCCTATGATTCCAGGCAAATGACTTTGTCTCCCCGTGCCTACCACAAATGAATGTGTTTTTCTGTAATGTAAATTGTGCTCATGCCATGTCGTCGGGTTCGCGCTATATATCGCAAGAAAAAATAAAGTAGGGAAACTCAAGTTCACACACTACTGAACGCGCATTCTTAAGTGCATCAGCAGTGCACTGTGAATCGGAGCGTTTCACAGGCCTGTCACAGATAAGAAATGCTATCAAAACGAAATCCTACAAAACAATATACTACTGGCCGACAGCAATTCATACCCAGACAACGTTGGGACGGGCTGCTAGTATATGTATGTATATATATATATATATATATATATATATATATATATATATATATATATATATATATATAACATTTTATATATGTATGTTTAAATATTTTTACATTATATTGATTTCATTATATTTGTTAGAATGTATATTAAATTAAAATAATTGTTTAAAGTTAATTTTATTGTTTAATATATTTAACATTAATTAATATTTAAATAAAAAAATCGATATTTTGTACATCTATATTACATCAATATTTTTGTTTCAATATTTTTATACTTACAGTTTTAAATCTAGGATGTGGATATTTTTGACATCGATATTTTGCCCACACTATTTGTGTATGGGGAAATTTTGGTAATCGATATTCTATCAGTGAACCATTGGTAGATAGTAACGAATGTATGACGTTATTACAACACATACATTTACAAGGCATGCCATTACAAAGCAGTTTTTACATTGCAACATCCTTTACAACACACCCCATTACATCATATGACAGTACATCGCATTTTTAAAAACTACGGGGCATATTATCAAGGGGGTCTATCTTTTTGGCATTAAAAGCCAAGAAAGCGGAGATAAAATGATCTCCCTATTACCTAGCTGTCCCTAACACCAGTTAGCGACAGCTAGTAGGAGATAGCGACCATCTTGGGCCCCACTTTGCATGTCAGTGATATTTATCACTAATGACATGCAAAGTGGGCGTGCCAAGATGTTAGCGACTGAAAACAGTCGCTAACATCGCTATCTCCTATTACCAACTTTTGGAGATATTCGCGCTAAGCGTGAATATCTCCAAAAGCTAACACCTGCCCTGAGCAGTTCTTAGCCATGTTATCCAATGGGAGGTGGATAACATGGCTAAGAGCATTAGCTCGGTAATGCATGATTATCGCTGACTTTTCAGCGATATTCATTCATTTGCAGCGATTTTTATCGCATTTGCGATAAACCTTGGTAATACCAAGGTTTATTTGCGGTAAAAATCGCCGCAGCTCAGCAGTAAATTTTTTGTCTCTAACCAAGCAATAGCGATAATTATCGCTATTGCTTGGTAATATGCCTCTACCTTCATAAAGCATTCCATTACATCGCATTATACCTTTACAACGTATACCATTACAACACACACACATAGTATACGGTTAAAAATTACTGTTCTAACTCCAGGGGGTGCAACAGTAGGGTAAGGGTTGGATAGTGTAGGGGTAAAAATTACTATTCTAATGCCAGGGGGTGCAACAGTAGGGTAAGTGTTGGATGGTGTAGGGGTACTATGCATTGTAATTGTATGCGTTGTAATGGTATGTGTTGTAATGCCTGCGTTGTAGTGATATACAATGTAGTATCATGCGATGGAGTGTCATGTGTTGTAATACGTGCATTGTAGTGGCATGCGTTGTAAAGGATGTTGCGATGTAATGACTGCATTGTGAGTGTAGTGCGATGTAATGGTTGCGTTGTAAAGGATGTTTCCCAATAGTAACTTATTCACCTATAAAATCTCCTTCTGCACATAGCAAAGAGAAAAGTAGCACCGCAAATGTTGGCGAGGTATAAGCTGCCAACGGTGGACCCGCCTTAGTTGTATCCTGCATTGTCCTGGACTACAGTCAATATTGTCAACCCAGAACAACCGTATGCCAGTAGCCTGCTGGACTCTCCAATGCAATAAAACGGGCTAGGGTTAATTTCAAACCTTTCATAGTGTGAATGTATAAGTAAAGGTTTTAATAAACGTGCATTTACTCCATGGGTAATATATTAATGATGTAGTTCGAGTGTCAGTCATACTTTATGTAAGCAAATAGGGAGAGATCTTACACAAGGCAAAGCAGAATGTATGCCCACCCTGGGCTCCTAGTCTTCTGATAAACTGCAGACGACTCCCATCCTCACAGTTCTGCTTTAATTGATGCCCTAGGTGCCCAAAGGCCAAACCAAGGTGGGTGTAAGGGCAGCGATTGAGGCGGGCTTCCGCCACATTGATGGAGCCTACTTGTACCGAAATGAGGATGAAGTTGGTGAAGCCATTCGGGAGAAGATCGCAGATGGCACGGTGAATAGAGAAGAGATATTCTACACTGGAAAGGTAACGTTAGAGGAAATTGGCTTGTATATATTTTAGTTCACAAGTGCCTTTTTGTGTAATTTTTCTGGTGGCCAATTTTTTCCTTACAAGATTGAGAGAATTTACTATACTTATGGTCAGCTTTCCTCCAATTATCAAACACTGATCTGACCTCGCTGGGGTGGAATCTGAATTTAAATGTATGATGTCAGGAAAGAGAAGAGATCTCAGTCCCAGTTATACATCTAAAAGTTAATGTTCCTATCACTCATCCAAATGACGTCCCACTATACCCTTCACGCTACTGTTTGATCCATATGAGGCCAGTGCTTCCCGCATTCCATTTCCTCTTAATATGCGATGGGTTACTCAGGAGTATTTCTCTGTCTCTGGAAAAGCAAGTCTTTGATGGTACTAAGGTTTCTGTTGATAGTCTACATTGTGTGCTTTCCAGATTGATTTAAGTTGGTCAGCAGTACCACTGGTAAGGCGTAGAATACATCCAAACCTTGGTATGATGTTCAATCCTATTGCCACTATCCTTCGGAGGATACAAATAATCCTTCCTATCTGTAAATGTCTTGGCAAATATTTGGTACTATACAAGTGATGTTTGCTTTGCACAAGGCATTTAAACATTCTTTTGCTGTGATGGCCAGGAATTCACTGTTCTTTTCATTCATTTAAAGGGATTGGTCTGTTCTATTATTTCCCTTCCCTCCTCCCTCACATTTCTATATAGTGAGGCGATTTACAAAGGCATTTACAAGACCAGGAAGTAGTACTACAGGAGTCCTCTTTTACATATTCTTACATGCCTTTGTGACCTGACCCCAAAAATGCCCAAATTGCTATTAGTGAAAGTACAAAAACGACAGAGTCCTTTTTACTTTCACTATTTATATATGAATATAAATTGAATATTCCCAATTTATTCCCACTTTTGAGGTTTTGGGGGCCTTTGGCTCACTTTTGTAGCTGACCACACATGTCATTTTGCACTTGTCTCAAGGAGAGGACAGTCTCCAACTGCCTAAGAGTTACGAGTGAACATTCCTCTTTTGCTTATAGTTATTGACGACCTAACAATTTTTCTAGATTAGATTTTTAGGACACTTAAGCGCACATGCAACATGCATTTTTATCTTCGCAGCGCAAATAAATACTTTTCAGCTGCAGCAAACCCTACTTTGCGATTCAGTAACTTGGTACCGAATCGCAATATGGGTTTGAGGTTCCCTATTAGGAAGAGGCGTGTTTAGGGCGTCCCTTCCTAATACCGAATTGCATTGGTATGTAGGAATGTTTTGTGACCGAAATGCAGTTGCAAAACATTCACCATTTTACCACCCCATTCGCACATGGGAAGGGTCCCCAAGGGACCACTTCCCTTTGTGAATGTTTGTTACAGCGTTTTTAAGAGCAGGCAGTGGTCCCAGGGGCCACTGCCTGCTCTTATAAAACTGAAATAAACACTTTTCATTTTTGTTTTAGAAACGCATCCCGTTTTCCTTTAAGAAAAACAGGCTGCATTTAAAAAAAAAAAAAGCTTTTTTCAGAAGCAGTCATGGACCTGGTGGTCTGCTGACCCCAGCAGGCCACCATCCCTGTGATTTTACTGATTCCTAATGGATCGCAAATGTTGATTTGAGACCCCCTAGGAATCGCTATATAAAACTCTTTGAGTTTCATACATTGTAAATTGCGATTGCCTAATTGCGATTCTCAGAAATTCGCAATTAGCTATTCACAATTTACAATTTTAATTCTTGTAGCCCTTAACCCACGAATATATTTGGGCAGTAGCTTTTAGATAGGTCTTTGCTTGGTGATTGTAGCCATACTTAGTTCACAGTCTATTGGACTCCCGGCTTCCACAGGCAGGTAGACTGCGTGGAAGAGAAACGCAAGTTCTTTGACAGGGATATGGATGTTGTGTTCATGCTGGATGTGGCTGTAAAGAGGTCTGGGGAGACAGCAATGAAAATAGCCTTAAACAAGCATTGGTAAAGCCAATAGGTCTGGTCTTGGCCAGCTGGTGCTATGTTTATATATTTTTTTATTAATTTCATTGCAAGCATGCGCCACAAAGATGATAAGGAAAAATAAAATATGCAACCACCCAAAAGTGGTTGCTATGTACGTGCAATAAACATTTTACATTTAAAAACATTCATTTATGCAGCTGTTTTACTAGTAATATTTGTGACTAAAAATCCTTTTATAGGGGCCGTGTATATTATTATAATTGTTATTTGAGAAGAAGACCAGATTAAATTACGACCTCACCCAGCACTCAAAATGTAGGCAGTTACAATGGTACAATGCCACTTTAACAAGCTATAACAACAACTATAAAAAGGAGCTGAAATAAATAACCATCTAAATAGGCACCTCAAGTACAGGCAAAAAAAACAATGCTACTTAAAGTCAACATAAAAAATATTTTAAAAATCATCCTTTAAACCTGCTTTGTAACTGAAGAAAAATGAACTATTTTAGGCTGTTGTGTACAATGTGCACATGCTTTGTGCAAGAACTTAAAGTGAAGAGAGCCTATACATAAAGTTGTTCCATGCTGTATGTTTAGTGAGCTGAGGTAAACTGAATAGACTAAAGGATAAAGCCCACTGACTGAAAGGCACTCTTTATATGTAGATTATGTATTTCTTGAGATATATTAAGCTTTCTTGAAGGTCAAACCTAAAAATACTCTGCACCAGATACTCTGTCAGAGGACCTCATGTCAAGGTGTAAGATTCCACCTGATCTTCCATGCATATATCCTGGTAATCACCTTTATACAATCTTGATCTTCTTTTCAAAATACAAATGAACAAGTTGTCTCCTGCAGGATCATTCCGAAAATAAGTACTTCTGAAAATCATTAAATATTTTTGCGGAACATTATTAATCTTCCTAGTTCCTAATTTGTCCTTAACGTGGACATACTCTTGTTCAACAAGTCCATTATCATTAAATTACAATGTCTGCTGCATACTCAGGATTCTAAGTAGTCAGTCAAATACTTTATTTCCAAGAAGTAAAATCTTATAGGAATATACACACATTTCATAATTACACAATAGTTTGTTAAATAGCCTAAAACAATAATTCATGATTTCATCTTGCAACTCCATATAATTACAATTTAAGCATTTCCAAACATATAAAGCACTAACATTTCTCCATACCATGACTTAATATGGTTCATAGCCCAAAATCCCACATATATATTATGGCTCTAATAAAACAACATGATAACATTTGAGCCAATGTCAATATATTCAATACAAACTTTTGAACTCTGTGCAAAGATGGCAAGGAGAAACTAAAGAAAATCAGTACAAAAGTAAAAAAACGATCTTATCAAAGCACTGCCGCCAAAACAGCTAGCTCCAAATTTTTGCTCGAGCTGGAGAGCCACAAAACAAAGGACTGTTGCCTCAACAGCCCCCATACTAACACCAGGTGTTTAAAGCTAAAGCAACTGTTAACTTTTCTTTTATGTTCATTAGATATAGTTCATTACCTATAAAAGAAAGGTGAACACCATCTTACCTAAAAAAAATTAAATCTTCTTTAGTTATGTCATTATCAGCGAACCAGCTTATTCCATTGATGCTGCAAAATCGATGCATCTCTCTGTTAACTTTTCTCCTTGCCCTCTCAACAGCTGTAAACTTCTCAGCCCCGCTATATCCTCCTAGGCACAAGCACTGTCATAATCAATTTTGTCTTGACCCAAGATCTGGCAATTAAATCTAAATCAGATTTCATCTCTATTATTAAACCTAAGCCTGGAAATTGAACTCAATAATTTTTTCCCAAATATAGTAGCAAAACATCAGGAAATGTTTTTATTGTTAATAATTCACTTAACCATGGCAGTAGCTGGCCTCATTTGATACCCCCTCGCCACTCCTTTTTTTTTCATCATCACAACGAAAACCAAGGTTTTTCCCAAAATGCCTTTTTTCTGCTTGTTTCGCAGCCCATTTTTATAAAAGAATGTCCAATTATCCAAATGGTCACAAGAGCCATGGGAAGACCTGAAATATGACCTGAAAAAGAAACACAAAGTTAACACTTATACAAACTTTAAAGAACTTCTACCTTTCTAATATATCTTAAACAACAATCTGGAGACCATCGACCTAAACTCTTGGTCTCTTAATGGTAAAACCCAACCAAGAAGCTTCGGATGCAGCACCAATTCAAAAATAGTATGTATCAAAGCGGAAAGGATTTTCTCCCAAATGACACAAGGCTTTTCTCATCACCGACAGTATCTGAGAAGCCTTAAGACGAGAGTTGTCTTGATGTCTAAAAATTCAAAAGAAGCACCACCAGCAGCCTTAAAATCCTGCCAAGCTTTCATTGGACATAATGAACCAGGATTCTTCTAAGAATAACATTTGCCCCTTTACCTACCTGATCCGTTTTTCGTATTGTTTCCTTGTAAATAACCACATTTTTAACTTTGAGATCCTCGTCAAGACCTTTACCTAAAAGCTCTGAAATTCTAAAAGCTCCAAGAAATAACCAACACATGCATAGTTTAAATAATGAATATTCAAAGTGGGAAAAACAACTCTTTCGTATGGCAATAGCATCTTCAATGATTCAGGCTCTCTAACACGTTGGCCTTCTTCTCCTCTTTGCCCAACCTTGCAAAAGCTGCCTCCCTATTTCACCTGCAGATGGCTCATAACCCCAGAAAAATGTTCCATAACAATTCAGACCCTCCAGTTTACCAGTGATCGTAGTGGCTGAAATGTTTCTTTCTATGTTAGCCATAATGAAATGTAGAGCATCATCTATACACATTTCCAAACCTATTAAACTATGTGCCTTATAAGATGCACCTGACTCCAAAAATTCTAACCTTGCTCTTTTATAGGCTACCTTGGTACACTCTGCAAGCAACTTTTCAAGTAGCTGAAGCATTCTCATTCTGCTAGCCCCCATACCTCTTGAGGAACATGTGTTTTTCGCAGATCTGCTCCGGGCGCCAAACCATGGAATTTCTGCCACTGGGAACAAGATAATGCATCTTCGTTATTGTTATCTGCTCCTGGTACATGTTTAGCTTTAAAAATTAGTTATACATCAGACAACCTTATATAAATCTCTGTAACAATTTCAGTTAAAGTTGTCTTAGCTTTCTGGCCATTGATCAAATCCACCACGGTCTTGTTATCAACGTTAAAAATTACAGTCTTGTTTGCCAGTTTAGTACCCCATACAGCTAAAGCAACTAACAAAGGGAACATTTTTAAAAAGGCTATAATTTTTTGTTCAGAAATTCATCTCTTTGGCCATTTCTCAGCGCACCGTCAGCCTTCACAAAAGAGTCCAACACCATTAGCTCCTGCTGCGTCTGAAAAAATGTGTATCATCCATACAAAATACTCATCAAGAGACCACATAGTGACTCCATTGAATGTTCTCAAAAACATTAACCAAACGTCAAAATCAGCCCTCATTGCTGCTGAAATCCTAATCCTATGATGTGGCAGGGTGGCCCCAGACATGTACGGCAAAGACAGACTCGGCTGTTCCTATCGAAAAAGAGAGTTATAAGAGGTAGAAATGCGGTCACAAAGGGAGAGAAGGTAGTGCTCAGTGGATGGCTACCCTGGGAATCCAATATGTTGGTATTTAATGGCCTCACACACCCTTGCGAGTGTCATGCTTCATCATTGGCGGTTGCTCCTCGTCGGGCAGGCGGTGCAATGCCCCACGGGCTCACCTCAAAGAGGGGCTCTTTAACGGAGATCTTTTTACCAACTGCCTCGGGTGAAGTGCGGGGGAGGGGCCAGAAAGGAGCGGATAGTGTAGGTGAGTGAGTGTCCAAAACAGAAATGCAGCTACTGAACTCCCTGGCCAATGATGGAACAATCACCATCAAACAGGCAGATAAGGGTGGGGCTACAGTGATAATGGATCCCACAGATTACGAGACAAAGTGTCTAAGACAACTAGGAGATAGACAATACTACACTCCTATTCCTTCCAATCCAACTGAACGACTCAAAACAACAATCACTGGAATTGTTGAGTCCGCAGAATGCCAGGAATGGATCTCGAAGAAAGAGGCTGAGTTCCTTGTGAAAAAAGATACGAGAGTGCCCTACTTCTACACTAAAATTCACAAGGGGACCACCCCAGTACCAGGACGCCCTATTGTGTCAGGCATAGACTCTGTGCTAGAGCCCCTCTCACAATGTTGTGATCACTTCCTGCAACCACTGGTGAAGAGAATCCCGTCCTACGTCCAAGATACTAAGGATGTACTCTACCTCCTGGATAATCTACAAGACAATGTCCAAATTGACTTCTTAGTCACCCTCGATGTGGAGGCCCTCTACACCAACATCCCACAGAGGGCCACACTCGGGGTGATTGAGGAAATACTCAACAATGAAGAATGGACCTAGCCCACACCACCCTCCTTCATTATGAAGTGCGCTAATCTTGCCCTGACAGAAACTTTCTTCGAATTCAAAGGGCAACATTACCACCAGACCCAGGGAACCTCTATGGGCAGTACTTTTGCCCCCTCGGTGGCCTGCCTCTACATGGCTGACTTTGAGGATAAGCACATCAATGGCCCTCTGAACCCCTACCAGTCCAACATCCAACTTTGGAGGCGGTTCATAGATGACATCCTCATTCTCTGGAAGGGGACCGAGGACCTCTATCTAGAGTTTTTCAATTGGTTGAATACCTTGAACAACTACCTCACCTTCACCATCACAGCCTCGAACACCAAGATAGCATTCCTGGACTTGACGATCAGACTAGAGGGGGGTAGAATTGACACTACTATGTATCGTAAGCCTACGGACCGAAACAGCCTGCTCTTATTCACAAGCCACCACCCCAGAGCCCTCAGGCTTAACCTTCCCTTTGGCCAACTCCTGCGAGTGAGGCGCAATTGCACCCATCTCAGAGATTATAAAAACGAGTCCAAAATCCTATCTCGCAACCTGAGAGTGAGAGGTTACCCAGCTATAGAGGTCTACAAAGCACAAAAACGAGCACAGAACAACCACAGAGAGGCCCTCTTGGAGATCAATACTCCTACCCCACAAGACAAGGACTTGCTGACCTGTGTCACAACTTTTTCGCCAGCCTCTACAGAAATCAAGAAAATAATAAAGAGACACTGGCAGATCCTCAACACAGGAGACCTCAACTTTGCACCCCCTAGGTTTGCCTTCATAAGGTCTAAAAATATTAAAGACATCTTGGTTCACACCAGGCCTAAACAAGCAGATACCCACAGACAAAATACACTCTGGCAACTTCCACCAGTGGGTCCTGCAGTGTTTGCCCTTTCACCAGCATCACCAAATCCATTCAACTAACAGAGACATTCCTGTGGGAACTACGATGTCACACTAACTGCAATACCTCCAATTGCATCTACTTACTGAGATGCCCCTGTGACCTCTAGTACGTGTGCATTAACACGCTCCCCATCAAGATCTGCATCGCGGAACACAGAAGCAACTTCCGTTGCAAGAAAACCAACACAAAAATGTGTAAGCACTTTGTAGACCTTAACCACACTGCTGACTCATTGAGATGGCTTATCTTAGAGACACCAAGCAACAAATCCAAACAGAACCTGTTCCAGAAGGAACAGAGGTGGATACACAGGCTTTCTTCTGATAGGCGGGGTCTTAATGAGGACATACCGTGGAGTGCACTGTAAACAACGACCATACTAGTATACCATATACACATAACGCTGACCTTAATGACTTGCCTTCTCGGCTGTTTATGGTATAAGACATACGATGCACTGAACACACTTGAGTCTGTCACCCTTAGTACTGTTTCATCCAACCCAGGGTCTATCCATAAACCCGTTCTCCTTGTATCTTCACCCTACTTTTTGAATTTGGGACCTTTCTAAGATGGCCCCCGCAATAACTCCAACTCACACATGATTCCCATGGAAACCGGACCACGCCCCCAACAAAACATTTGGCATAAGACACACGCTGCATGGATTATATATTGATTATATATAGGGTTGTGACTCCTTTTGTACTGTTTTAACCAACCTAGGGTCTATTCATAAACCCTTTTTTCATTGTAATTGCACCCTGTCTATTCATATTAGGTCCATTCCAAATACCCCCCGCGGTAACTCCAACACACACATGACCTAAGAGGAGTACTGACCACGCCCCCTACAATTCACTAATCTAGGTGCCGGCCAGTTGTCTCAACACTATCTGGAATCCAGTAGGTCGGGTAGGCAGACGGCGCTGACCAAGGCAGCAGGAAGTAAGTGACTTGCCCCTTAGCCGCGTACAAATCAGCGTAGCTGTGCTAGTCTTAACCGCGCTTAACCCCTTAAGTGCTGCTGACGGCCAATGGTCGTCAGCAGCGCTACCTCCCCAGTGCTGCGCACGACCATTGAACGTCCATTCAGCACTAGTTCTAATGGACAGCGCAGCACTGGGGAGAAATGTTTACACGCAGCTAAGGTGTTAACTCCCAAGCGTTATAGTGTTACGTCCCGAGTCTAGCCATGTCTGTTCAGCTATGCGCGTAATCCTTGCGCATAGGTTTTAACCCTTGTTCCCCTCCAGAGCCCGCTGATTCCGCACCCCGGTCCCGACACTGCTTCGAGCGGGGACCGGCGGCTGTTGACGTACTCGGCTCGCCACCAGTGATCCCCTGAAAGATGTCCGAGCACGTTGGCGCTTGGGCGCCTCTTATGCCAATACGGGACAGCGCCCCGGTCCAAGCACTTCTCCCAGGGGGACCCGTTGCCTGTTTACATACCCGGCTCACCATCTGTTAACATACTCGGCTCACCACACATGTCCAAGCATGTCGGCACTTGAGCGCCTCTAATGATAGTATGGGAGAACGTACAACCGGGCAAATGCCCTATTAAATAATGTGAACGTTCCCCGAGCCCCTTAAACTCCTCGTTCCTTTAAATCGTTTTTTTTATATATACGATCTAGCCCACAACATTTGGGCATAATTAAGGATTTGTTTACACTTCACTAGGGGCACAGTGAGGTGTTAGTCTACCTGACCCACGTCCTCTGTGCAATTCACTTTTTTCTAGAGTATCACTACCGAGTGGGCTAAGAGGTAGTTAGGTAGCTAAACACGCTAGGCTAATAGCTGGAGGGAACCCCCTTATTAACATGGGATAGCTATACACGCTAGGCTAACAGATGGAGACATAGAAGGAACCCTCTCTAACGAAGTCCTGAATATAGCCTGTGCAAGTCCAACCAGAACTTATACCAGTGTTTCTATGGACTGTAATAACTGGAGTCTAAGCCAACCCACTTAATAATAATAATTTCTTCCCCCTAATCTTTGACACTATTAGGCGACTGTGTGATAAGATGACTTCTGGGAATGTTTCATACTGTGTGCTGTTGTACTTGTCACTTTTCAGCCTTAAACTCCTATGGTTCCTCCCCCTTGAAGTAAAACCTACCGGGTACTGTTGACACCTAGACACTTTGACTATTAGGTGAGTAAACATGTTACCCTGTCCAAAGGTTTAGACGGAAGATTTTGTTCTATTGCTGCTGTTTTTAAACGTTACCTTCTGTTTTTAGCTAAAAGCACGGTGCTAAGTAACCATGTGATATATATACAACTGCATACTGGTCACCAATCTGCACTGGTATGTCACAACCTTGATGTCACTGCACTTATCACTGCACCACGTGTTCACTGTCACCATAAGGCGTTTGTTGTAACATAACCATGGTAATGTTCTCTTTTGTCTCCATAGGCAAGAGTTGTCCAATAAAGGTAGTACAACCTTTTAAATTGACACTTATCTAGGTCATGTTTTTAGGATAGATGTTAACCACTAGGTCCTGAAGAATCGCAGCCAAAAGGCACAGCGAGAAACATGTTGACCTCACGATCGAATCTGTAGTCCTGGATCGACACATGGAATCCTAATTTCCAGCGATCATAGGCTACCCACTGTTTTTAATTGTGACAGGGGACCACCAGAATAAATTGATCTCAGGTACCCTATGTCACATTTTAACTCACTCACCTACACTATCCGCTCCATTCTGGCCCCTCACCCGCACTTCACCCGAGGCAGTTGGTAAAAAGATCTCGGTTAAAGAGCCCCTCTTTGAGGTGAGCCCGTGGGGCATTGCACCGCCTGCCCGACGAGGAGCAACCGCCAATGATGAAGCATGACACTCGCAAGGGTGTGTGAGGCCATTAAATACCAACATATTGGATTCCCAGGGTAGCCATCCACTGAGCACTACCTTCTCTCCCTTTGTGACCGCATTTCCACCTCTTATAACTCTCTTTTTCGATAGGAACAGCCGAGTCTGTCTTTGCCGTACATTGTCCCTATGGGCTCCGACTGTGGCTGGACCTTCCATTCTGAGGTCCTTGAATGGTAAACTGAGCCCTAGGATCTTGACGTGATCCGCCCCTTTCCCCCCCTTTTTGATACACTGGCCCCAGACATGGCAATATTTATCCTTCTACAAAAAGCTCTTCCAGCTTTTACCACAGTGCAAGCAAAATTTAAATGCCCAAATAGACATTGAATTTGATTCAAAGTTAATTTATGTGACAATTTGGCCTGCTCTAACAGTTTAATAATTTCTTGTCCTGTAATCTTGCCTCCATTTTAACAGTATCTAACTCAATGCCTTGAAAAACTAAAACCTTCTGTCTTCTCAGCCACCAAGGTCACACCTAGCTCTTTACCCATAGACTCAACTTGAAAAAGAGCCCTCTAACACTCTTGTGTACTGTCTGCGCCAATAAACAAAAAGTTGTGTACATAATGTGTGACGTTAACATGACTTGTCCTGTAAGAAAAACACCACTGCAAAAAAGTACTAAAACCTCAAAGAGATTGCAAGAAATGGCACATTCCATGGGCAGTACCTTGTCTACAAAAAACTTATCTTCAAAATATATACCTAGCAACGCAAAATCCAAATTGTGAACTGGTAACAATCTAAAAGCTGATTTGATATCACACTTAGCCAATTCCGCTTTTGTGCCCACCTTTCTGATCAATTCAAAGGCTATGTCTATTGATGCAAATAGTACCATAGTATCATCCTTTGATATAAAATCATTTACAGAATAACCTTGAAGCCAAGAAAGGTGCTGAATCATTCGAAACTCACCCACTGTTTTCTTAGGTATTACTCCTAATGGGGATACTATGAGATCAGGTAAAGGCCATGAAGAAAAAGGACCCGCCATTCTTCCTTCTGAAACGTCTGCAATCATCTTTTGTTTTACCAATTGTGGATGTTCATTTGCTGACTGTAGACTCTTTGCAAATCTATGAAAGCTAGGACCTTGGTAGCCTAATCTGAAACCCCGACTCCAGCCTTGCCACCTCTTCCCTGTAAGGGTAAAACTGTATCCAAAAACATAAACTTTCAACGTCAATTGGAGTAAAAGCCTTTGTAACAAGGCTGAAATGTGCCACCTCTCCCCTTGCCTTGACCAAAGCCTGCCCTGTTTGCTTTGTCCCCGATACATTTCAATATGGAATGCTTCCCTCCACATTTCGAACACTCGTGTTGATACCTGCTTTGTGGGCCCTTATTGGTCCAGCTTTGCTTCCCCGGCCCACGCTACGTTCACTACTAAAGAATCCATTGCAAATCAAGAGCGCGGAACCTGAAAAGAAGCAAATGTCATGATGCTAACGCTGCAAGGGTTCTTTTGACAACATCCTCTGTTGAAATTCCAACACGCGCCTGAATTTGAGGTTTGAGGTCTATTCAAAAATCCCCACTGAGGTGGGCTTAGTAAGAAAAGGCTGATGCGGTACTGCTAAGCCACTTGCAGTGTGCATCGGAGTTGGACGTCTTTGTGGGTACATCCACTGTACCCATAATTCATTATCAACTTGCCCCCAAGGTTTTTCTGGGAGAAGAACCAAACAAGCTCGAAATTCTTCATCATAATGCAGCCAATCAAATCCCCCAAATTCCATGTGTGCTTTCCTAATAGTGTCAATATATGTAAATATGGTTACTGCCCTTTCAGGACATTTTTCACAATAGACACTAGCAAATATTAAAAAGACTGATGTCCAAGTATCAAATGTTGTAGGCTCCCATGCTTCTTCCCTCGACCCCTCTGTTGATTGGATCTGATTAGTTCATCTCTTGACCCACCTACTTTGTTGTCCTGTTTTGATTAACTCTCCTAACTTAACTTGGATAATTCAACGTCTTCTGAAATACGTTCCGTCCCCACATTTTTATCCACCAATTTTTGATCTGATGTTTTGCTTCTCTTACAACATATGTTACTAGTATTCAAATTCTTTGACCCATGCCTCTCCCCTGTTCCTAATGTGTTGCCCACATTCAGCGATGACCTTTTCCGTGCTTTCCCGTCTTGACATCTTTTCCCACCATTGTGTCTGAACCAAGACTCACCATTCTCCTTATTGTGTAAAATACAATTTTTGGACACAAAATTAGAGACCCCCAGCTCCACCCTCCTACCAACAACAGAAGCACCCCATCAACCTCGTCAACAATTTCCCTCTCTTCCACTTCTTCTAGATCAATAAATGAAAGAATGAAGGGAGTCTTATATTGCGCAACTTAACCCAAGGGCATCAAGGCGCCTAAGCTGGTCATGAAATGTATAAACACCAATGAGAGCATTTATATATATACCTCAGAAAAAAGCCAGGTTTTCAATGATTTACGGAACAGAGCGGGTGAAGGTTGCCCTCGAAGTTCAGGGGAGAGGGAGTTCCATAACCTGGCTACCACCGTACAAAATGCTCTACCTCCCCACTTGGCTCTTACAAACCTAGGGACCTCAAGAAGATTTTTATTAGAGGAAAGGAGGGATTGACTAGGAGAATAGAGATGGATAAGTGACCTAAGACCCTCAGCACCTGTACCGTGGAGAGCCCCATGGGCAAGACAAAGAATCTTAAAAGAGATCCTGGGCTCAATGGGAAGCCAGCGTAGGCTTCTCTGGGCTGCTGTAGCTGAGCCCAGTCTAGGTAGATTTAGGACCATCTTTGCAGCCGCATTCTGGACCATCTGGAGACGGTGTATAAGGCTTTTGTTAATGCCCACATAAAGGGCATTGCAGTAGTCCAGTAGTGAGGAAACTAATGCCACAGTGGCCTGTTTCCGGGCATCAGGGTAGAGATAATGGGCAATTTTTCTAAGAACCCTGATAATACCACAGCAGGTGGAGACAGTCCTTCTGACCTGACGGTCGAAGGAAAGAGTAGTGTCTATCAACATCCCTAGGTTCTTAGCAAACTGACGGGAAGGAGGGCAGTCTCCAAGAAAGGCAGGCCACCAGTCGTTTGATCAGATATCCGGACTACCCCCAAATATCAACACCTCCGTTTTCTACCCATTTAGCTTCATTCTCATAATCTACCACCCCTTCCAACTGCACATTCTTATTACTCGCACTCACACCTGTGCATTCACCATCCCCAACACCACCATCAAATGACCTCCAATCAATTGCTCTTGAAAACTGCGAAGCACATTTCTGATCCCACGAAGTCGGAAGGATTGTATCAAAATCTTCCCTCTCTTCATACAGGTGATAACAGGACGCCTTGGACCTGTCCTCCAAATTCTTACGGCATCTTGCTCCTTATTGCAGAATTTTTCGCAACGTGGTTCGGCAAGTCGCCAAAAGATGCAGACTATGGAACTTTTATCTCCCTTATATTTACTAAATCTGTTTCTCTAGCTACGTTACTAGACACCCAAATCCATTTCCCAAATTTTGCTGCCGTGTTAATACCTTTCACAGGAGCTGCATATTTCTTGCCCAACTCTTTACTGACTTGAACATTATCATTCAGTTGGCTTTCTACTTTATTTGTACTATTTATCACCTTAACACGGTCTGAAAACTTGACACACTCACCAATCTTACCAGAAGACTGCATTGAATGCACCAAATTGTCACTTACTACTCTGCAAACTATTGGAGATAAAGCTCTCTCCACAACATTTGAAGAAGCCTCTTTGCCCATAATACCTAACATCTTTTTAAATATGGGAATGCCTGGTTTATTGGACACATGTGTTGCAGTATCACTGTTTAAAGAGCTCTCCTGTGTTGTTACCACACTAAGGGGCAATAATGAGCTCTCGCGTCTCACCAGAGCCTCCTCTTTAATTCTTTTAGCTCCTTTAAGGAGCTTAGCAAAGGCAGAACGATTTGACACAAACATGCATGTGCACGTACGGCCGCCGCAAAATGAAATTGTCATAAACCGTTGTTTCAAACCCGCCATCACCCACAAACTACCAATGGCTGCACACCTGCCCAGTGGAATCTTCCACTCGCCCGAACCTGCCCGGGGTGGACATTCTGCGAATGCCATCCCCAGGAGCCCTCATTCCACCCATTAAATACAAATATTAAAAACATGCTTTAGTGCATGGAAAGAATCAGATCACTGCTGAGCATGATGTATAATGCTGCCTTGCCCGGTGGAGTGCTGGGAGGGGGCATTATTAGGTGCGCTTTTTTAAGCATCCACAGCAATTTAAGTCGTGTGCCCTCCATGTGCTGAGGCAGAAAGAAAAAGCATACGAGAAAAACACATTACTTGCCACTTTACACTTTAAGAATTGGGGAAGACGCTGCTGCTGAGACAAAAACGCAGTCTAATTGCAAGAAGTAATCCCATCAGCCTCAAAACTGAGGTGAACTTTGTTTTGCAGAGAAGATACACAAGTGCACGAGCAATATGCAGTCACTCAAGCTTTAGAAAGCCAATGGCCATACCGGGCTGTCCCATTGCTCCATGCTGGATGCTGTGGTGGGCGGAAGCAAAATGTGACTGACAGTTGAACAGGCCAATGGGAGATGAGCACTAATTAATACGTATGTATGTTTTGGGAAAAACAATATTCTGGCGATACAGCTTAAGCTGAACTTAAAAATTAAAGAAGGCCCCACCCAATTCCCACAGGGATCAGAAAGTACTTCTGGTCACCTACATCCTGAGGGTGCAGGTGGGACTCCCAGGGGACACACTAAGGCCAAAGGACAAATATAAGATGTTTCATTCACTTATTATGTGTCGTTGCTATTCTTATAGCTATTTTTCCATGCTATTCACATATTTTAACTAAATATAGTGAGGGCTCTAGGGAGAGTGGGTCTTATAATACTGAACAACGTCTAAGGGCCTGATTACTAGTGCATGCTACTGTCGGGCACTGTAGTAGTGCATGTGATTTCACCATTACTGTCCGGTATAATCAAGCCAGTACCGTGAAATTACACACTGACCCCCATGGAATGGGGAATTACTGCGTGGTACTGATTTTTCCGGTTGTAAAACCACATTGAATTCTGAGACCACGAGGTTTTACCCTATACATTTACCAAATGTTCTGAACTGATGGTTAAATGTATGCCTGGACCTGTGGGTAGAGTGGAGGGGAGAGGAGAGGAGAGGAAAGAAGGGAGGGGGAGGAAGAGGATGGAAGGAGTGGCGGGGAAGAGAAAGATATTTTCTGTTTACAAAAAATTATGTGGAAGTATGTTTGACTCGTGCTTCACCCAAAGCCTCATCCAATTATTCCGGATGTATGACATCACAACGCATGCTTTTACCACGCATGCTTTTACATCGCAAGTTTTACAACGCATGCCTTTACAACGCATAGCGTTGAGGGGCGCTGGATAGTGAATAGTTTAATTTACTATTCCAACTCCATTCCCCGTGGATAGTAGGGAAGGTGTTGTATAGTAAATTAAATCTATTCCCTATCCTAGAATGCCCCCCAGCGCAATGCGTTGTAATGGTTTTCTTTGTGAAAGTTGCGATGTAAAAGCACTGCGTGGTAAAAGTTGCGTTGTAAAGGATGTTTCCCAATTATTCCGGCTGGAACTATCAGCAAGAAAAATTAGACCCCGGTCGCCAAATCCTTGTAAAACTGGGTGTGGAAGAGCCTAACAAGTCATAATCAGGCATAGAAACTAGCGCATACAAACATGCCTTAATTTCTCTCTGCCTAACATAATCAGGGCTGGGGGACCAGAAATCCAGTAGACGTAATGAGCGTTTGCATATATATGCAAGCAGGAGACATTTGAAATGTAGCTCACAATCATAGATAGCTGCTTTCCATAATTTGTAGCTGTTTATCACAATCTTAGATTTTATGTGAATTCCTTTACCTTTGTTTTGTTCTTTTGTACAGCTGTGGTCAACTTTTCATCCCCCAGAACTGGTCAGGCAAGGTCTGCAAGCATCTCTGAAAGCCCTGCAATTGGACTACATCGATCTGTTTCTCATCCACTGCCCTTTCAGCCTAAAGGTAAACCACATAAGCCCAACTCAATGACGAAAGATACTCACCCGGAGTATTATTCACAGTAAATATATATGCATATTGTATAGCAATAGTAACTATAGTAATCTGTCTAAGGCAATAAATGGACCACATCATATATTCATGTAAGTCCAGGGGTGCATGCAGGGAGAAGGTGATGGACTCTCTGCCAGTTTGTTTACTGCTGGTGTCCAACAATGAGACCTGGTAAAAGGTGTTGATGCCCAGATCTGTTTGCCATTTGCTTCTCCCAGTAATATCTGAGAAATGGCAACCTACACCCAGAACACAGCTCATATGATTAAAACCATTCAAACTTTGGTTACTCCATGCCTAAAATGTTGGAATTTATTCTACTGTTTGGGAAGTCCAACGGCCACATGTATCAAATTTGTGTTCGCAAAGGTTCTGATTCCCAGAATCGGCCCGATTGCAGAAGCAAAAAAGGCTTTTTGCATGTATCGAAACCCATTTGGCGATTCGGTAACCTCATACTGAATCACAAAGTGGGTTTGCGATTCGGTATTTGAAAGGGGTGTGTTTGGGGCGTCCCTCCAAACAGCAAATCCGAATGGTATGTTTGAATGTTTTGTGACCGTGAATGCAGTGCAGAACATTAGCATTTTACCACCTACATGATAATTGGTGATAACCCTTTCGAAAATGGGAAGGGGTCCCCATGGACCCCTTCCCCTTTGGGAATAGTCTCATAGGCCACTGCCTGCTCTTAAAAAATGTAAAGATTTTTTTTTTTTTTTAAACGCAACCCGTTTTCCTTTAAGGAAATTGAGTGCATAAAAAAATAGATTGCTTTATTTAGGCCACCATGGGTGTGATTTTAGCGATTCCTAGTGGGTCACAAATTGAGATCTACCTCATTAGTATTATTGAGGTAGGTCGATTTGCAACACCCCAGGAATCAGTATATGAAACTATTAGAGTTTCATATATTGGCAATTGTGATTACCTAATTGCGAATCTTAGAATATAGCAGTTAGGCATTCACAATTTCCAATTTTGATAGGGCCATGTACGACCATTTTTGCAGTCGCAAATGGGAAATCTGCCAGTTTGCGATCGAAAATCTGTGTGGCACATGTACAAAACCTATTACGACTCGCAAAATAGAGTTTGCGAGTCGCTATTAGGAAGTGGCATGCCAAGGGCTTCCTTGAGGATACTAACACACTGCAGCATGCAATCCTCCTTTGTCGACAAGGAGGACAATGACCACCACTTCCTATCCTGGGAACTTGACAGAAAGTAGGTGGAGAACCAGAGCATTCACAGGTGGGGCAGAACAGAGACTCCAAGGTTGGAGACGAAGCTCCCCAGACATAGAAGAAGATAAATGAGAGAGCACCCATAATAAAGTATTATCTCGTACAAGTACTGCACCATCTATTACTCTATGAACAAGGGTACAACGAGGCCTTATAGAGATGGGGAAATGCTTGAAGAATTCAGGTGAGAGTAGCAATGTAGTCTCCCTTATTGGAATAAAGCAAGTAAGCGTATCAGAAAGCATGTTTTTCAGGGCCCAGAATTAGTAAAGATGGCAAAATACCATCTGAATCTGTGGTCAGTGGAAACAGTGGAAACAGTCTAGCAACACATGATCATTTGAGGTCATAACTTAGCTGTCCCCAGGACCCTTTGTGTATAGGACTATTGAACGTCTAAGAGATACACCCTTTGACCTCTAATAAGAAAAACAAATGATTGTATGTCTATCTATCTATCTATCTATCTATCTATCTATCTATCTATCTATCTATCTATCTATCTATCTATCTATCTATCTATCTATCTATCTATCTATCTATCTATCTATCTGTCTATCTATCTATCTATCTATCCGTCTATCTATCTATCTCTCTATCTATATATAGATGCATATATAGATAAATAGATCTAATATTTATATATATATATATATATATATATATATATATATATACACATACACGTGTTTTTACCTTATATTCTCAATCTTCTATTATAGCCTGGAGAGAACATAATTCCGATGGATGAAACTGGAAAATGTATTTATGATTATGTCGATCTGCGTGCCACATGGGAGGTATGGAATGATACCACAAAACATTGAAATAATTGTGTATAGGAGGGAGTGGATGTCTATGTAAAGCTAACTTGTTAGTGAAAGTAAGTGTTTGAGTGTGTTTGTGTGTGCGCACATGCATGCCTATGCCTGAGTGTGTGCTCTTATCTCATTGTCTCCATGAGTGTGCAACCATCTGCAACGACTCTCCACAAAACCCTCATCTACAGGCCTCCCGGCCCGCTCTCCCTTTACAGATGCCATCACCAACCTCAGCGCTCACATGCCCTCGCTTCCACAGACTACATCATACTCGGAGACCAAAACTTCATCTGGATAACCAAGACGACTCAAACACCGCCTCCCTCCTAGAGAACCTTGCCAACATAGGACTGAAACAAATAGTCACCACCCCCATGCACACAGAAGGACACACACTCAAAGAACAATGGCCCAATCCTTTTCAGGCAACGCAGTGAGAATCTGAAACTCCTTTCCGCCTCAGCTCCGGACCACCGCCTCCTCCCAGGCCTTTAAAAGGGACCTCAAAGTTCTCCTCCTCCAGAGACACCTCCAAAAGTAATTCATGTCCTCTTGCTATTTGGAGGAAGACTTCCCACTACTGATAATTTCTACTTTCCATGACCATGGAAGTGCCTTCCCAATGTATTCCTGTGGTTGGAGTGTCTGCCTTTTTGCAGTATTTTCCATGTACTTGTTTTCGGTGCCCTTTGTAACTTGCACACACCACGTTGCTACCTCTCATATGTTTTTACCTTTGATACTTGCACAAGTGCCACCTTGCCTACGTAACGCTTGTTCTTGTGCCTGAGTGTCTAGTACTTATTGCAGTATTATACCTCAAATTATACTTTGTTTTCTCTTATAACTGCACACTTGTCACTTTTCCTCTTGTGCACCTTTGACTATTTATTTAAACACTTGTTAAGCGCAGCAAAGGCCCGTGGGCATCTTGGCGCTAAGTATCTGCTGAATCTGCCTTAGAGAGGGATGTAATTATTGATCAAATAGCCACGTTTTAAGATGCTTTCGAAAAGACCACAGAGAGGGGCTGCTCTTTATAGATAGTGGCAAGGTATTCCAGAGCTTGGGTGCTGAAACGAGAAATCTTCTGTCGCCCCATGAAACCAGTTTGGTACGGGGTATTTCCAGCTGGAGGAGGTCAGCAGACCTCAGGGATCTGGTGGGCCGATAGGGGACAAGTTGTTGCGTAAGAAAGGCTGGTCCCTGGTTATGCAACGCCTTATAAACAATACACAAAGCTTTAAATTTAAATCTGTTCATGATGGAAAGCCAGTGAAGTTCTCTGATGGTTCCTGAGACTGATTGAAACTTGGGGATATCACCCAGCAGTCTGGCAGCCGCATTTTGGATGGTTTGCAGCTTATTGAGAACTTTTTCTTGGGAATTCAGAAATAGGGCATTACAATAGTCCAATGTGGACAGGACCAAGGACGTGATCAGGGTTTTACCAGCAGAGACAGGAAGGAAGGGGAGAATTTTTTTAATGATTCGTAGCTTATAAAAAGCAGAGGAGGCAATCTGATTTGCATGGGGGAAAAACGTGAGACGATCGTCAAACATGACACCTAGATTCCTCACTTTGCTGACAGGGATGGGGGGAGGACCCATAGACTGTGGCCACCAGCGAGAGGACCATTCTGGGGTTAAGCTTCCAAAGATGACCACCTCGGACTTATCCGAGTTCAATTTGAGACAGTTGGATGCCATCCAGTTCCCTATGGCCTGCATGCCCAGATTGAAATTATCGGCGATTTTTTGGCCGTCATTTTTGATGGCCAAAACCAACTGAGTGTCGTTGGCGTAAGATGTAAGGCTCATCCCATGGGCACGAATGGTTTTGGCAAGGTCCGACACATATATGTTAAAGAGTGTCGGACTCAGGGATGAGCCTTGAGGTACACCGCACGGCAAGGACAGTGTGGTGGACTGAAAAGGCCCTATGGTGACTACCTGGGTTCTCTCGGCAAGGAAGGAAGCCAGGAGAGTCCTCGCCCTGTGTCTAATTCCCAATGCTTCGACACGGTCGATCAAGATGGCATGATCGACCGTGTCGAATGCCGCTGATAAGTCCAGCAGTATCAAGACTGCTGTACCACCCGCGTCGCGAATGGTTCTGATATCCTCAGTAGCCTTGATCAGGGCAGTCTCTGTCCCATGATTTAGGCGGAAACCAAACTGGGAGTCATCCAGTAGATTATGGGTTTCTATAAAGGCTGATAGTTGATTATTTAGGGCCTTCTCAACAATTTTAGCCAAGATAGGTAGATTGGCGATCGGTCGGTAATTTTTAAGCTCGTTCCTATCTAGGTTATGTTTTTTTAGACTACCTCATGTATTTTTGATTGCTCACTATTTTTACTACCTCATGTATTTTGTTTGCTCACAATTGTCACTATTACCTTATGCAACGTAACGTATGCTTTTGTAATCTGTTCTTTTGCAATGTTTCTCATTATGTTTCATTTCTGTTCCTAATGTGAAGTGCTCTGACGCCTTCGGGTAAAGTCCGCGCTATATAAAAATGCATAAATAAAACAGCGTCTCCTACAGCACACCCCGGACCTCCTCTAGACAGATCACCACTGCATCCACTTCTCCTTCAAAAAACTCACAGCACACAAGCAAGCTCACCACCTCCCCCACAGAAGCTGGAACAAATTCAATGAATATCAGCTCTTCAGCATACCATCACTGACCACGTCGAACTCAAACACCACAGCATGCAACCTCCACCGCTGGAAAAACGAACTGAGCCGATACACTCGCCCCGCTCAAGAAAGCAACCGGAAAACACATCAAGAAAGCAGGCTGGTTCACCCCTGCACTGCAAGAATCCAGATGCTCCTGCAGACAACTCAAAAAGTCATGGAGGAACAACAAAACCCTGGAAACACGCACCACCTACAAAGAAGCCACTACTGCACCTCACCAACTCATCAAATCCACAAGAAATTCCTCCAAGAAAAAATCCTCACCAACGCACACAACACTAAAGAACTCTTCCATCATCAAGGAATTCACCAAACCCTGCAGCAAAACAACAGACGTCCCACCCTCCCAAAACCTCTGCAACATCTTCAGCACCTTCTTCCCCCACAAGATCAAGATAGTCTACGACAACTTCGACAATCAAGACCACCTCACCACTCCAGCTCCCCCCCATGCGATGCCACCCAACAGACTTTGCTCAAATGGATCCTGCTCATGACAGAAAACACCATGAAGACCATAAAAAGCATCCACTCCAGAGCACCCTCAAGCTCTGGCCCACATCACATCTTCCACAGTCCCGCCTCTGCCATCGCACCCAAATTAAGGCGGATGATCAACTGCTTCTTTGAGAACACCACGTCCCTGAAGACTGAAAACACGCTGCAGTCAGCCCCGACCTGAAGAAACCCTCCACAGAAACGATGTGTCATGACCACCTTGCTCCTCAGGATCAGGCCGATGCTGAACAAGGGTCCACCTCCTGACTTCCTCACACTCTTACTAAATAGTATACAGAGTATAAAGGTGATCAAGCGAGGGATAGGGATAGGGTAGGTGCAGCAGTGGAAAGGGAAAAACCTGTAAAAAAAAGCATAACATTAATAAGGCACAGATATCCTGACTACTCTCTTTAATATCCCACTAGAGCCAAAGCAGTACCTTGATAAGTTCCTCCCTGAATTCATCCTAAACACTGCGTAAGATACTTCTCTTACAGTTAGGAAACACTATCCACCTAGAAGGCAAATATCTATCATGAGTAACCACCATATAGCCGTCTCATAGCTGTATAACATTAATGCACATGCACACGTCCATACTCAGTTTCGTACACACTTGTATCCCAAGAAAAATAGAAAAAATGTGTAATCCATAGGAACAAAAAAACGCTTGGAAGCAGACACGTGGCAATCTCAGTTTGACAAATGCTCCCAGCCAGGTTATAGTTCTCACATCCAGGATAATCCACCAGGGGTCAGAACAAAGGAAAAAGCAAATATTCCATGAACTTATCTTGGTCCGAGAACAAAGTTTATAAGCACTCCCAAGGACTTAATATTGTCTCATGAATAAACAATAAGCAAAAGGGGTTCCTACCAGGATCGGGCTTCCAGTGAGGCTAAAGTCACTAGCGTTCTCCTGATAGCCCCTCGCTGTGCGTTCTCGCTCAGCCGAGCAAAACATTGAGAAAACACCGCCACAGTCGCGAGTGGGGAACACAGAGCAGGAAGGGAAACCCCGCCGCAGCCGCGAGCTGAGAATATCCGGTGCCGGGGAAGGGCACGTCGTCACTCGCCGAGTGAGATGCGTAAACAAGAACCTCCGGGTCCAGCCACAAACGGAGTTCAAAGGCACGGTAAAAAGGCAGAGCAGCCGTTCTGTAATCGGCAGTGGTCGAAGTGGGGAAAAAAAAGTAGGGGAACTGTGGGTGGAGAATCAGAGGGTGGGAATAAACCGAAGATTGAATTAGTGGGCGGAGTCGGAGGTGTGGTTAGAAATAGCAAAACATATCAATTTTTAGTATGTTTGGCATTTCACTGACCAGTTACAGCTTATAATGTTATTTAATTCAAACAATGGATAAACATGTTTATTTGAGGTTTTATATATAAGTTATTTATATTTAATACATTTACAATCAGGGACATATTTCCAATCACAGATTTGTGTCCGAGCCATGCAGTTTCTTTCATCTGCACTTCTCCTTCCTTTTTCTAACCATTTCTGAACATAAAATTCAGGTTTAAATTCTATGACAGGAAGCCCCACAAAATTTTTCTGAAATTTATAGAAGCCAAACAATTTATTGATATTCCGTTCTGCAGTGGTGTGACCATCTCATTCATTACACTAAAGCCCCATTCACATTCAGCAGTGGAGGTACTAAAGGTGTCTATAGTGTGCACTAATGGTTTCAGGCTTCCAGGAATGCAATTTTTATTTTGTTTGTACTCTCTGAAACCAAGGATGTACTGCCTAGTATCAAATGCATGCAATCTGCTACAAAGGCTTTGTAATTCTCCCTCACCATATAAGTTGTCTACTGGATCTGGCCAATAAACTGGTTGTAGGAGTTTCATTCTATGGACCAACTCTTTGTTTTCCATTTTGTCATTGTTTGTGGTTGTGCATCTAGAAACATTTGAAGTATTAGTCATTGTCATCCTTTTTCGCAGGTTATTTGCTAATCTCCTAAAGAACTGTGCCCTATCGATGCTAACACAGCCTTTGTTCTGTTGCAGTCCTACACCAGCCAACTACATCCGTTCAGCAGCATTTAATGCAGTTGTAGCAAAGGGCCCAGGTAAATTAGCCATTGATTCAAGCACTAAAAGCTGCATCTGTATTAAACGATCCGCCTCATATATGGTCATATCATGCCGCAGCAGCATTCTAGATAGGTCACCCAGCTGGAACTTTGCGTTGTGCATGTGCCACATTGCAAGGTGCAAGCATGATGCAAGGCCCTTGTAAACATTCCCCTTACTCTGGTGTGCATGCAAATCCTGCATTGCCAATCCCTGGTGAGTTGCATTAGTGCTGCTGGAACAAGGCAAATGGAGGCACCAATGGGTGAGGTAGACTGTCCTCAAGGGTCCTGTGACCTCAGTGACAAAGTCTCTGCTGCTCTAGGGTGTGCTGCTTTGTACGCCTGCCCCAAGACTGGAGGTGACCTTCAGTATGGATTGTGGTGGACAAGGCTTCAAGGTTAATCAACACTGGCCACCGGTAAGGTCCACCTGCTGGTACTAAGAGACCAGGGCTTACAATGTCTAGTGGGTCTTCTAATGTCTAGCAGGGGTATGTGCTCCCTTAGGAGAGTGGTCTGATGGACTAGTCATGAAGGATGAGCCAGGTTTCCCAGTTCCAAATTCTGTATCTCTGGCCATAGTGCTACATCCTATCCCCCTGAACACCCTTCTGCTCCACTGAGTGAAGCTCGCACTGTCTTCAGCTACAACCCAATTCTGCCCCATTATGAACACCTGGATGGGACTCAATTCAAATTATGCACTGCCTATAAAAAATAACAACATTCTGGAAAAGGCAAACACTCATAGGGAATGCAGGATTATGTAAAGCATGCAAAATATAAGCAGGAACGACATGTTACCTTAACACTTTTGCTCTCATTGGTCTGAAATCAATAAGTATTTTTTGCCTCAAACATTGAGGACATGAATACAGGGCTCCTCCTGTACACATGTGTTAAGCAGGGCTCAGAAGAGAAACGCCCCCTTCAAGCGAATTTGATCTGACTCACAGAAACCCACAAGGGCTCCTTCATATTCATGTCAGCCTAATAGCTGCTCAAACATAGTATATTAGATATGTATTCAAGTGTCCTGCAAAGGTTATCTTTTGAATTGCCCTGCGTGGCCAACTCTTCTACTCACAAAAAACGAGAGCGATATTGACAGTAAAAGGCAAAATTATATTTTCATACGGGAAGTGAAAAAAAAACAGTAACCCACTGAGCTATGAACATAACATATTGCTCTTTGATATGCTTGGTACACGTTCTTCGCAGCAGGCGTATTAACCCTGTGCGCTACATTAGATAAGTCAAAACTAAAAACTGCCAAAAAACAAAAATCCAATCTCTCTCCAGCAGGGAGATAAACAACCTTAAGTCTTGTATTGTTGCAGAAAAATGGCTTGGTTTATTCTATAAATTTTTCTGAAATTTATAGAAGACAAACAATTTATTGATATTCCGTTCTGCAGTGGTGTGACCATCTCATTCATTACACTAAAGCCCCGTTCACATTCAGCAGTGGAGGTACTAAAGGTATCTATAGTGTGCACTAATGGTTTCAGGCTTCCAGGAATGCAATTTTTATTTTGTTTGTACTCTCTGAAACCAAGGATGTACTGCCTAGTATCAAATACATGCAACCTGCTACAAAGGTTTTGTAATTCTCCCTCACCATATAAGTTGTCTACTGGATCTGGCCAATAAACTGGTTGTAGGAGTTTCATTCTATGGACCAACTCTTTGTTTTCCATTTTGTCATTGTTTGTGGTTGTGCATCTAGAAACATTTGAAGTATTAGTCATTGTCATCCTTTTTCGCAGGTTATTTGCTAATCTCCTAAAGAACTGTGCCCTATTGATGCTAACACAGCCTTTGTTCTGTTGCAGTCCTACACCAGCAAACTACATCCGTTCAGCAGCATTTAATACAGTTGTAGCAAAGGGACCAGGTGAATCAGCCATTGATTCAAGCACTAAAACCTGCATCTGTATTAAACGATCCGCCTCATATATGGTCATATCATGCCGTAGCAGCATTCTAGATAGGTGACCCAGCTGGAACTTTGCGTTGTGCATGTACCACATTACAAGGTGCAAGCATGATGCAAGGCCCTTGTAAACATTCCCCTTACTCTGGTGTGCATGCAAAACCTGCATTGCCAATCCCTTGTGAGTTGCATTGGTACTGCTGGAACAAGGCAAATGGAAGGTGAGGAGGATCGGCCTCAAGGGTCCTGTGACCTCAGTGGCAAAGTCACTGCTGCTCTAGGGTGTGCTGCTTTGTACGCCTACCCCAAGACTGGAGGCGACCTTCAGTATGGATTGTGGTGGACAGGGGTTCAAGGTTAATCAACACTGGCCACCGGTAAGGTCCACCTGCTGGTACTAAGAGACCAGGGCTTACAATGTCTTCTAATGTCTAGCAGGGGTATGTGCTCCCTTAGGAGAGTGGTCTGATGGACTAGTCATGAAGGTTGAATCAGGTTTCCCAGATCCAAATTCTGTATCTCTGGCCAAGTAGTTTTTGTCTCAAACATTGAGGACATGAATACAGGGCTCCTCCTTTACACATATGTTAAGCAGGGCTCAGAAGAGAAACGGCCCCTTCATGCGAATTTGATCTGACTCACAGAAACCCACAAGGGCTCCTTCATATTCTGTCAGCCAAATAGCTGCTCAAACATAGTATAGTACATATGTATTCAGGTATCCTGCAAAGGATAGCTTTTGAATTGCCCTGCTTGGCCAATTCTTCTACTCACAAAAAACGAGAGCGATATTGACAGTAAAAGGCAAAATTATATTTTCATACGGGAAGTGAAAAAAACAGTAACCCACTGAGCTATGAACATAACATATTGCTCTTTGATATGCATGGTACATGTTCTTCGCAGCACGGGTATTAACCCTGTGCGCTACATAAGATTAGTCAAAACTAAAAACTGCCAACAAACAAAACTTCAATCTCTCTCCAGCAGGGAGATAAACAACCTTAAGACTTGTATTGTTGCAGAAAAATGGCTCGGTTTATAAGGAACTCTGCAGTGATTTGTGGGTTTTTAAAAGTGAGTCATTATGTTGCATGGCTAATGGCCCGCAGATCTCCATGGTGAGTGTTTAACTTATGGAACCAACATTCTGAATATACGCACTTGCAACCACCTGCTTAAATGAAGCACTGGCTTCAGGCTTCATCATGAACTGAGCAGGGACAGCGCAGTCACTTTACTGGCTGTCTTGAGCGCAGAGGCTCAGGTGCGAAACACTATGGACCAGGCCTCGTGAGCAGAGCTGTTAAGGAGGGGCTGGGGACCTCTGGACGGCCATGGAGAAAAACTTCCAGGAGAGGCTGGTGGGGCTGGGTCAGCTGAGGACTTCTTGTACAGCAGCCTCCCTCCTCCTATTTTTCAGTTCTGGCTGGGTGGGGAGCTGATTTACAGCAAGCCACCAGTCCTCAGTGAAGCCCTTTTCTTTAGATCTCGCTTGGCTTTGCAGCGCAAAGCGCTGTCGCTGGGCGTGAAATTTTGTAGGAGAGTAGATTTGAGAAGGGGACTTGAAGGCCCGCCCCTCATTTTCTTTGGCTGGCGTCGGTGGCCTGCGATTGGAAACGAGGAGTTTTTGTTGACGACCTTTGGCCTCTGATCCAGACTGGGCCGCCTGCTTTGCTGTTGTCGCAAAGCACTTTCTTATCTTTATGGGGCCATGTGTTTTGTAATCGAAACACATGGCCCCATAAAGAGAAGGGATCAATGCTCGTTTTCTTAATGATGGTGGTCTGGAGAAATCAGATGGAAGGTGATGATAGGTTGTTACTTGGGAAGATACGAGGCCGTGCCTTGTAACTAACTTGTAACACTGAACAAAACTGTTGAATATTAGAGAAACCACAAAGCAGGTTGTCGTATTACAGCGCCTGCATTCCCACAGTGATTCATGACGCCGACATTGCTTTAAATGACTTGTATGTTGTTGTTTAGGTGTCCCCTCACATTTAGCAACACCCCCCCTTATGACCTATGCAGACGAACACGAAACTCTTAATGTATTTCTGCACAGAAACATACATGCACTTTGCATGCAGAGCGCCAGCATTTGTCACCCATGTACACAGCTGACCGGAGGCGCAGGCGCATACACTCCAACCTGGAGTGTCTCATATGAAGAGAATTCAAGTATACGTACAGTACCAGACAAAGCTTAAGGGGTATTCGAGGGATGATTTTAAGATGGGCAGAAGGCTGTATGGATGAATAGATGTAGGTTTCAGGTACACTTTATGCACAGAAAATAGAATTCGAAGTAGAGAACAGAGCAAAATGCTGTCACCCATACAGTCATTGGCCTCTCCTTGGTACATCCTTTCACATCTAGTAGTCAAAGGCCATAAAGTGGAGGATATTGTTTTTAGAACTGGGGTAAAACAGTCACCATCCACAGATTTGGACAAGGGAGACTTGGAGTAATGCCGATTTTCATTTCTGCATTTGAGGGCTGGTACATTTATTACTCAACTGAGGTCATTTGCTGAGGAACTCACATTCAAAGTGGAGAATGAGTAGAATATCAATGCCCATTCCATTCTTGGCCTCTTATAGTAGAAATCTCTTGCAAAGCATGATAGAAGGCTTTGCTGCAAGCAGAAATTTCAGGGACCCGCTGAGTAAGGGCGAGATGGGTTCCATCCAAACCGGTTATACTTTTGATGCTTCCCAGCACAATTGAGACACGTGCAAACACTTCATAGAGACAATGGATTTCAGTAGCAAAATTCAAATGTAAAATACATGTGTTGCAGTCTCTTTGAACACAGAAAGGTGTGGAACAAAACTTTTGAATATTAGAGAAACCACGAAGCAGGTTATCGTTTTACAGTGCGTGCATTCCCACAGTGATGCATGACTCCGACGTTGCTTTAGATGACTCGTATGTTGTAGTTTAGGTGTCCCCTCACGTTTAGCAACACCCCCCCTTATGACCTACTCAGACTAACACGAAACTCTAATGTATTCTTGCACAGAAACCTACATGCACTTTGCGTGCAGAACGCCAGCATTTGTCACCAATGTACACAGCTGAACGGAGGCGCAGGCACATACAGCCCAACCCGGAATGTCTCATATGGAGAGAATTCAAGTATACGTACAGTACCAGATAAAGCTTAAGGGGTATTCGAGAGATGATTTTAAGATGGGCAGAAGGCTGTTTGGATGAATAGATGTAGGTTTCATGTACACTTTATGCACAGAAAATAGAATTCGAAGTAGAGAACAGAGCAAAATGCTGGCACCCATACAGTCATTGGCCTCTCCTTGGTACATCCTTTCACAACTAGTAGTCAAAGGCCAGAAAGTGTAGGGAAATGTTTTTAGAACTGAGGGGGAAAAACAGTCACCATCCAAGTATTGGGACAAGGGAGACCTGGACTAATGCAGATTTTAATTCCTGCATTTGGACGCTGGTACATTTTATATTCAACTGAGCCCATTTGCTGACTCAAAGCAGAGAATGAGTAGAATTTTAATGCTCATTCCGTCCTTGGCCTCTTATAGTAGAAATCCCTTGCACAGTGTGATAGAAGGCTTTGCTTCTCAGCACAACAGAGACGCGTGCAAACACTTTATTGAGACAATGGAGTGTCTCATATGAAGAGAATTCAAGTATACGTACAGTACCAGATAAAGCTTAAGGGGTATTCGAGAGATGATTTAAAGATGGGCAGTAGGCTGTATCGGTGAATAGATGTAGGTTTTATGTACACTTTATGCACCGAAAATAGAATTCGAAGTAGAGAACAGAGCAGAATGCTGGTGCCCATACAGTTATTGGCCTCTCCTTGGTACAAGCTTTCACATCTAGTAGTCATAGGCCATAAAGTGGAGGATTTTTTTTTAGAACTGGTGGAAAAAACAGTCACCATGAAAAGCAGGTGCTAGCCTTGGGCTATCTTGTAGGTTGTGTTTCTATCACCTGGTCCTGTTTGATTCTTACTCGATACTCTCTAATTTTTTGAGGACTTCCCACATGCTTACTGGCAAATCTGAACTTCCGTTTAAGATTACTTTGTTAGGTGTTGCGAATTGGAGTGTGCAAAGGATTACTGAGTGATGTAAACTTTAGAAAAAGAAAATAACTAAGTTGTTTTTTAAAATGTTGCCCGTGTCATCCTGTTTCATTAAGGACTCTCTACCAAGCAATATGTAATCTGGGAAAGTTTGAAACTGGTCCTTGAGCAAGAGGGATGGAATCCAAAGATTGGGACAAAGCAGACTTGGGGTAATGCAGATTTTCATTCCTGAACTGGGCCACTGGTACATTTAATACTGAACTGAGCCCATTTGCAGAGAATGAGTAGAATATCAATGCCCATTCCTTCCTTGGCCTCTTATAGTAGACATCCCTAGCACAGCGCGATAGAAGGCTTTGCTGCAAGCTGAAATTTCAGGGAACCCAATAGATTTCCCTTGGCTCCAGGCTGCAAAATAAATAGACTGGTGCCTCATACCTCCTCCATCAAATCTTACATAAAGTACACATCATTTACGTTGGACAGTCCTGACAGAGAATCGAATGGTTGTTGGTGAGTTCCCCTCGGCCTACCCTTCTGGTTAAACACGCAACTGAAAACTTATGGCTTGGAATACTAATGGCTTCACCACCATATGAACATGTGTACCAAAATAGAAAAATTACAAGTAAATTCCTCACACCAAGCGTAAACAAAAATGTGCAATGCAATTGCTCTGGCATTTACCCGAGTTTAAGCTATTGGCATTGTAAATGACAATGCTTTTTATTTATGTTTCAAAAACATAAAATAAAAGGCATTGTCATTTACAATGCCAATAGCTAAAACTCGCGTAAATGCGAGCCCTGTTGCATTGCAAATGCTTGTTTTTTCCTGGTGGCGACCTTCAGTCTCCGTGAGCCCGAAAATAAAGGGCAGAGGAAGTCAAGGGCGGGGACACCAAAGTATCCTGATGTGACAATTGTATTGGTCACAGTGGGTGCAGGCGAGTAACGGCCCCACTAAATGAAGTGTGAATCATGGCAGCAGCAAGGCCATCAGAGGTAGCAGTTTTCGTGCTAGCCTAAGACTGATGGCCCTTTTGGTGTTGTTTTGCAAGCCCTTAATCACAGAGGGGAAGGAGGAGGTGGTCGTGGGGACTGCAGAGGCCTTCGTCAATGTGCACCACACAGGCTTAAAGATGAAGTTGCACTTTTAAAAGTAGGGCTATTCCTGCAGTCCCGGGACCCTTTTTTAAAACAAAGAAGTAGGGGAACGGACTGACATAATTTTTAAAAGTAGAGGCATGCCGTGCCCTTCCGATCCCGCTCACTTCTAACACTGGCAATCGGGCATAATCCAGTATCACGTACA
Source organism: Lissotriton vulgaris (assembly GCF_964263255.1). Taxonomy (NCBI): domain Eukaryota; kingdom Metazoa; phylum Chordata; class Amphibia; order Caudata; family Salamandridae; genus Lissotriton; species Lissotriton vulgaris. The sequence continues at coordinate 163,168,743 of NC_141686.1, read as the reverse complement.
GTGCTGCGATGCGCTGTGCATGATTATAAGCGATGTTGTCATTTCCCAGAAGGCCTTCTGGGTATTGTAGTTTTTGTTCTGTACTCGGTATTCGTGAGGCAGGCGCTCATGAAGTCAAACCCTGACACGATGGACCTCAAGATTTTCACGCCCATCTCCCTGCTTCCCTTTGCAGCCAAGGTCATCAAAAAGGCCACCAATCTCCTGCTAGCAAACTTCATTGAAGGTAACAACATCCTGGACATCTCCCATCCGGATTTCAAAGCAATCAAAGTAATCAAGACTGCCCTACTTGCCGCCATCGACAACATCCTCTCCCTCCTCAATCAGGGTGAAATGGCAGACCTCATCCTACTGGACCTCTCGGCTGCATTCAACACCATCTCCCACCGGACCCTAGCCACACAGACTCCATGACGCCGGCATCAATGGCTAGACCCTTGACTGGATCCACTCCTTCCTCACCTACAGAACTCAGAGGGTCAGATTCCCTCCCTACCTCTCGCAACCGGCAGAGACCAACTGTGGAGTGCCCCAGGGCCCCTCCCTCAGCCCCACCCTTTTTAGCATCTACATGGCCCCCCTCGCAAACATCTTTAGGAACCATGGGCAACATCGTCTCATACATCGACAACACCCAGCTGATCGTCTCCCTCACCAATAAACCCAACATCACCCGATACAACTTCCAAGAAGGGATGAAAGCCGTTGCCACCTGGATGAAGAACAGCTGCCTGAAAACCAACTCAAAAAAGAAAGAAGTCCTCATCCTTGGCTCCATGCCCTCTGCATGGAATGACTCCCCCCACCCAACGGACCATGCACGAAACCTCAGCATCATACTAGACTCATCGCTCAAAATGAAATGCCAGATCACCGCCCTTTCCTCGAACTGCTTGTACACCCTCTGCATACTTCTAAAGACCTTCAGATGGATCCCAACCAAATCCTTAAAAACTGTCACGCATGCACTCCTCAGCAGCAGACTGGACTACGGCAACACTCCCTAAGTTGGAACCAACTAGAAACTCCTTCTCAAACCCAGTCTGTCCAGAACACCTCGATCAACCCAACTCTTACTGACCACTGTCCCACGTATCAGCAAGACTAGAACTGGAGTAAAATTCTCCTACCTCGCATTTAAAGCCTGGAGCACCCTCCCTCTCCACCTCCGGCAATCTCCCACTTTGCCCCAGTTCAGCAAGGACCTCAAGACCTGGCTTTTCGGGTTACCCCGGCACTCAACAGAGCCACCCCCTCTCCTCCCCAGTGCCTTGAGACCCTCACATGTGAGTAGTCGCACCTAACCAACCCTGATTGATTGATTAACCATGTCTCAGAGTCAGTCTCTCCATCCTATAGTGACTGTGTCTCCATGTTTACCATCTACGTGCTTGTTCCAGAGCACATGCCTCTTTGCCCCAGTGCAAATTCTATGTCTCCCTTTCCATAGCCTACAATTTCCTATCCCACTGGTCTGTCCCTCTAATCTAGTGTCCCTGTCCAAATCTACCTATCCCTTTGCCTCTGTGCCCAAACTTTGCTTGGACAAGAGTGAGACTCAGGGTCTCACTCTTGTCCAAGTGTCCATGTCCACCATTCCAGTTTCTGTCTTTCCTTGTGTACTGCTCTTGGAGGCACAGCACACCTTTGCTTAGCAGGCCTTGACCCCTGTATACTTTGCATCGTCCATACAGGGCACGGTAATGTACTGCCTGTGGCCATGCTCACCTAACCACGGGGAGGAACTACTCCTTCTTTGAAAAAATAAAAGCACTGTTCATTTTATAGAGTAAGCGTGCTGCATGATTCACGCATGTCCCTCTTACCAATTTACTCTCTTTGGTTAACACACACGGGGCCCGATGTAGGTAATCCCAGATTACCGATTCTTAAATACCGAATCATACCGATTCGGTATTTAAGAACTGGCAATCGGGATGTGGGTATTTTTACCGAATTCAATACCAATCGGTAAGTTTTGGTATTTACCGATTCGGTAATTACCGAATCGGTATTTGCCATTGATTGCAATGGGCCTTGAAGCCCATAGGAATCCATGGAAAATACTGATTCGGTATTTTACCGAATCTGCAAAAATACCGAATTGCCAAGGGGGACAGGGTGTCACTTTGACACCCTGTTGCACCCCTGTTTCTGGCTTGCCCCTAAGGGCATGTATGTGTGTCACATGGCAGAGGTGTACATGCACAGATGTGCATGTACACAGAAATTCTTAATTTACCACCCAATAGTATTGGGTGGTAAATTAAGAATTTCTAAGGGCCTGTGGCACTGCAAACTGTGCCACCTACATATGGATTTACAGAATCGGTATATTTACCGATTCAGAAAAATACCGAAGCGGTAAATTTAACGAATCGGTAAATATGCGAATCTGTAAATTCTGAGCCACCTACATGTCAAAAGCCATACACCAGTCGGTAACGGCCGAAATCGGCCATTACCGACCGGTATTGGGCGACCTACATCGGGCCCACTGTCTCTATCTCATTCCCAGCGCTTTGATCTGAAAGAGTCTCCTCTCTGGTCTTTTTTTCTGGTCTTTCAGATATTACCATTTTGATCTCAGCTATTGTCACTCTTGTACTCTTTTATCCCCGCATCTGATCTTTCTCATTGTCACTCTTATGATCTCTTTTGTTACTTCTTTGTGCTTTCTTTCCCCCCAAGCCAGTCAACTGCCCTCTGTTGTCAGTCCACTGGCCCCTTATTGTCACTCGTCTGCTCTCTCTCACTCTCAATGTCAATTCTTTCTTTATATATTTCTCTACTTCCCTCTCCCTCTGCCTCTCCGTCTTGATGACTCCACTACTCTCTCGCATTGGCACTCCGCCTGTAAGGCTGTGCAACGCAGCTAAGAGTCTTGTTGCACCACCCTGCGTTACTCTTGATAAATATGGCCCTTGATTTCAGTGCACTGCATTCTCTTTCCCTCTTACTGTCAATCAGTCTGTTTTCTCTTTCTGCGTCATCTTCAGCCAAGACAGCACAAAAATAACAAATGCCAACATAAGGCCCAATTCATAAAGGTAAATGTAGACTTTTGTATAACTTTTCTACTTTTCGATATTCATCAAGGTAAACATAGACCAAAAGTGTAACTATATCACTTTTCGGTATTCAAAAGTAGTAAGGTTAGACTTTTGGGCTAAGTTTACCTTTGTGACTACAAAAAAGTAGTAAACTTACACAGAAGTGTAAGTTTACCATTGTGAACCGGGCCCATAGTGTGTAAAAGTCTGCTCAAATGGAGCAGGTCTGCTCTAACACTAGTAGTGGTAGTATTAATAATAATCTTTGTGTTTTTATTTTATTCATACAGGTACATATAATTTATCACAATACTATTAAAACAGGTAACTTATCAGAAAAAGAAAAGGAAATCAATGTCTAGCGAATAAGATAACATAAGAACCCCAAGAAAACCCTAATATACAGCCCGAAAAAACACAAAAAATACAAAAGTAGATCCAAGTCATCAATAAATAGTATGAACCTTATCAAACATAAGTAAAATCCTTTAGAACATTACAGATCTGTTGGTATGCATGTCAATGCAGTGCAAACAGTTTAAATTAGGAAAATAGTGAAGACCTTACATGGACATCTCCAGTAAGAAATCTAATATTGGTAAAACAGGTAAGCATTTGCTTGTTCAAAATTTAATTTCTTTAAAAGATGAACAAGATATTGCTTCCGTGGTGGTTTAAAATAGTACAAAACATAATTAAGTGAATAGTATTTTGCATGGGGATTGGATCTCAAGTGCAAGGATGCAGCACCTTAGCCAACTGCTGATCCTTGGAGAAATTCCAAAGGTGATGAATCATATTCAGGCCAAAGCAAGTCCATAAAAAACTGTGTCTGCCATTGGTTAAAAAGCACAGGTAAGGTCTGAGTGTGTATATAGTTTTAGAAAATACATAAGATCTTACTGAGGATTTAGTTAATTCCTTTTTCTGTCTCACATCGTTCCAAAATTTTAAACAGACGATTTTGGTCTATTGTAGGTCAGCTTTGCTTATAAGATTTTGCTTACAAAACAGTTTTGGTCAACCCAAGTCCGCAAAAGAATTGGATTTTTATTTCCCTATATAATCTTAAACAATCCTTAATTATAAGGCAATTAAGTTTACTTACTGGTTTCTCCCTAGGATCCCAAGTATTACTAGCTGAACTCTTCATGGCAGGTGAACAAAGGGCTGCTTTTGGGCAGAGATAAAAGTCATTCTAAAAACCTGTGTCCCTCTTCCTCTAAATTGGGGAGAGTGATATAAACCCAAATACCTAAATGATTACAGGCAAAAGGGACACATTCAGCCTGATATATATGGAGCATAGTTATGGTAGATCTGGGGCCCGATTCACAGAATGAATTTAAGACTCAATCCTAAACTTACTACTATTTTGGTATTCACAGAATGCACTTACTACTTTTGGCATTCACAGAATGAACTTACTACTTTTGGTGTTCACAGAAGTTAGGATTTTAACTTTGTCTGACGAAGAAGAAGTGCTTGCTGGCTCCACGCGTGGTGTTTTAAGGAGAATAAGAGTGCAACTCTGGATTTATCAAGATTCGTAAGGATTACTCTATTTATTACAAAGGATGGATTTGAATCCTAAATTCGGATGTTAACTTTGGAAGAGGACAAGTTTTTACATATTGGGGCCACAACTATCATATTTAAGTGAGAATAGGAACGCCTAATTCAGAACATCAATCGCTACATATTGCTGCCAATTTTAGGGACTCCATCCATCCACCCAAGATAAGTGCATATAAGAGAACATTCACAACTATAGACGCCTGGATTAATGAACAAAGAACCTTGAAAAGGCCCTGAGGGCGAAGCGTGCGTCGGCTGCTGTCTTTTCTCTTGTGAACTGTGGAAATTAAAATCAAACCAGACCTCAACCTAAGAAGATTTGTTCGGACTCCCTGTTTTTCCTTTGAGACTTTCTGGATTTAGAACATATAGGACACTGAGACTTTACTGATTGTGCTAGAAAAATACTTATATTACCTTAATTTGAAATAATGATATTGGTGTGCTCAGGTGTTGTGCATATATAAGCGTGGGAGATATGACGGCATATCGGGAATGTGTGAGGGGAGAACTGTCACTTTTATGTCTGTTTATGTTCCACCAGGCCTGCAGACAGACACTTTTAGGGACTTCAGTGCCATCTTCCTAACTCTGCCCATGGGTTTACTGGTGATGGGCAGGGATTTCAATGCGGTGATAGATGGCGAGGTAGATAGACATCCAGCCGAACGCTAAAGCCATCTCAGAGGTGGCTTCCTGAGTTCTTAGAAACAACAGGGCTCGCTGATGGTTGGAGTTTAAAGAACCCGAGTGGGATGCACCACACACATGCATCCGCGGCACATCGCACCCTCTCTAGAATAGACTATGTAATGATACCTGCGGCTCAGGAGGCGTCGGTCCGAGAAGTGGGTAGGAGAATTTCTGATCATTTGCCGGTGTGGCTCCGGGTAGAGGTCGACCGATTTGATGTAAGTAGAATTGCCCCTATGAACGCATGGCACCTTAGAGATCCCGCCGCCAAGAAAGGGGGTCGTAACGAGTATGTAAAGGTACTTTAATGAAAACTCGGGATCAGTCGACTCAGCATCGACTTTATGGGAGGCCTATAAGACAGTTATTCAAGGGGAGGTCCTATCATTAGTTGCGGTAACAAAGAGGAAGATTCGGGCCGAGGTAGACCCGGTGAGGCGGAAGTGTCCAAGATGGAGATTGATGTGTCCCGGGATGCAACCCCCGAGAGTATGCTTCAGTTGAAACTCCTCCAAGATGAATATAGGCGATTAGCTAGGGATAAGGCCAAGTTACAGCACGCAGACACCCAGAGCAGGATATGTGAACAAGGCGACAAAGCTGGTAAACTGATTGGATGGCTTGAGAGAGGAGAGTGTGTGTCGAGGCTAGTGCCAGAGTTGCGGAAAAGTGACTCAGATAGTATAACTGACCCGCAAAGTATAGTGAATGAGTTCACAGAATATTATAGTTCAGTATATACATCCGCAGGTGTCTACACAGCGGAGGACAACGCGGCCATGATACACGACATTCGTATGCCCACACTATCGGAAGAGGATCGGAACTATATAGAATCCCCCCTTACAAATGATGAAGTGGCACAGGCCGTTAGAAGCTTACACTCCGGGAAGGTTACGGGCCCAAACGGGATCCCCATAGAGCTGTACAAATTTAGTGCTAACAGGCTGGCCCCATTTCTTTGTGCCATGTTTGTAGAGAGTAAAGATAGGGGGCAGCTTCCCTATGATCAGCGTGTAGCTAATATTGTAGTTATTCACAAAGCTGGAAAGCCTAGGGAGCGTTGCTCCTCCTATAGGCCCATCTCGTTATTGAATGCTGAACCTATGATTCTGGTGAAGCTCCTGGCAATGAGACTAGCTAAGGTCATTATCACCCCGATACATCCGGATCAATCCGACTTTATGCCATGTCGAAATACGGCACTTAACCTACGAAGGCTGCATGGGATACTAGGCGGTGCCTAAAGATAAATGAGCCGGCAGTGTTGGTGTCATTGGATGCCACCATGGCATTTTACAAGGTGGAGTGGCCCTACTTGTTCGTAGTTTTGGGGAAGATGGGCATCGGCCCTGAGTTTGTCGCTTGGGTCCGTCTCCTATATGCAGATCCACTTGCCAGGGTTGTAGTGAACAACCGAAAATCCGCTGACTTCTCCCTGGGCAGAGGCACGAGGCAGGGTTGTCACCTGTCCCCACTTCATTTTGCCCTGGCTCTCGAGCCATTGGCGGCATGGGTCCGATGGGACCATTCGATTGGAGGGCTGCGATGGACGCCGTACTGGGAGGGCAAGATCTCGCTATACGTGGATGATATCCTGCTTTACCTCACCAATCCCAGGGAATCTTTGATCTGTTTTTTAGATGTACTAACTTTATTTGGGAGATATTCCAGGTTCGCTTTCAACTGGTCGAAGTCAGTTCTTTTTGTCCTAAGTGGAGACCCTCCGGTGGTCCCAAATTCCTGCCCACTGCAGATTGAACCGATAGGATTCCGATACCTCATCGTTTACGTGACGCTAGACCCGAAGTTGAGATATGCCAATAATTTGGACCCTCGCTGACCCGGCTTAGGAAAGATGTGGCGAGGTGGAGGGCGCTGCTGCTCTCCCTTTTGGGTAGGGCCGTGCTCTTTAAAATGATGGCCTTCCCAGATTCCTGTATGCTCTCCATAATGCGATGGACCCGGTCCCATCGTCCTACTTTAGAGAGATCGAGACCCTTCAACGGCAGCTACTATGGGAGGGCAAGCCTCGCACTGCCTTCACTAAGCTTACACTCCCCTGGTATGATGGGGGATCGGCTTGCCGGATCTACAGAAATACTATTGGGCCTCCCAATTGGCGGCGGTGAACCACGCAATTTATGGGTCGCCTGGAGACCCTGGATATGCGATGGATCATGGACAGGTGCCTGGAGGTGACTTTACGAGGGTGTTATATGCCGGGCCAGCCAATTTCCCCTCGCCGGACCGTCGGCTCTAGCAGTGCAGGTGTGGCACGCAGGGACTCGACATCTTAAGTGGGACGGAAGGCTCACCCTTGCAACCCCATTATGGAATTCAGAGAGACTGGGCAGCCTATGGAAAACAAAGGGATTTGACAAGTGGGATCTCATTGGGATCTCCCAGATCAAGGATATCTGGGGAAGGACACAGTACTTACGTTTGGCGCCCTCCAGGAAAAGTATAATCTACGGGAGAGCGAGCATTACCGATTCCTCCAAGTTAGGCATGCCCTGCTTGCGCATGTCCCCAGAGGCATCGCACTCCCGGATGCCTCTCCCCTGGAAGATCGAGTGTTGGATGGGCACCTCCCGGAAAAGACTATTTCGTTAATATACAAAAAGCTTATTAACAAAATGGGAGACCCACTGGCTGGAACCAGGGCACATTGGGTGGCTGATAGCTTGGAACTCGATGATGAGAACTGGAGGGAGGCGGTTTCTTCCCCAAAGGTAGTGGCCATTCAAATAAGACTTAGGCTCGTGCAACTAAAAATCCTTCATAGGTCGTATGTCACGGACCCCGGCTGGTACACATGGGTCGGTCGGAGAGTGAGTGGTGCTGGAGGGGGTGCGGAGAGCTTGGAACTTTCATGCAGATTTTGTGGCACTGTGTAGAAATACAGGAATATTGGGTCAAAATTCATGAAAAGATGCGAGAGGTGTTGGCGATGGAGATTCCGCTGGAGGCTCGACGGTGTGTCTTAAATGTCTGGAAGCCTACTGATTTGAGTGCTTACGAGAGACAGTGGGTGACCCTGGCGTGTATGATTGCCAAGCGTAACATTGCACAGTTGTGGGGCACCTGCCAGCCGCCCCAGATCGGGAGGTGGATGGAAGACCTGGCTGGTGCATGTACAGGGAAAGATTGGTCTACATCGCTAGGGGCTGTCCTGCGAAGTCGGGGAAGATTTGGGGAGCCTGGAATAGTTATCTGGGTGATATCTGTGCTCCTCCAGTTGTTCGAGACGAAGTAGCAAACACAAGTCCCCATGATATCTAAATGTGATTCTGTATGCATTATCTTGGAGTGTGGAGATGTTCATATGACAAATGTTGAATTAATATATGTCACCTGATGCCTTTTTCTTTTGGTTTGATTAATAAAAAGATTTTTTTTTTTAAACAATGTTTACATCTACCATTTGGAGTTAACTTGGTGGACCATAGTTTGGAGTGGTTGATATGATTAAATGCCGAGCTAAGAGCTATGAAACCCATGTGTATAGACCCTACTATGGCAACTGTGTGTTTGTTTATTAATGAGGTGTAAGTTCAGATATTGTTCGATCATGCCCAGGCAATCTCTTAACTCATAGTAATGATGCATCTAACAATGTGATAGGTAAATAATAGTTAGGATGGTGTTTGTTACCCTTTTTAAATACCGGGACAGTTAGTAATTGTGACCATGAAGGGTAAGGAGGTAGCCTTACTTGCATGGCTGATTTTCAGGGGACAGTTATTGAGGTGGCCCTAAGGTCAGGATTGTGCTTGTTTACATCCATAGGGATTCCATCTGGGCCTAGTGCCTTCCCCTTTTGGTTCTTAGCTATAGCCTTGATAGTGTCTTCACAAATTAAAGATATCCCAGGTGACTGATTAACTAGGTCAGAAAAGAGACATCCATTTTCGAAAAGTGAGAGACACAGTCATTCGCCTGTGTGCATCACCCAAGGAATGGGGAGTTTCTTTTTTCACAGACATGGAAGTTCACTATACCCCAAAATGCCACTGTCTTCCAGCTTGAAGACCAGTCCCAGTTGATCCCATGCCTCCTCCCTAATGCCCACCTTTTTAACTAAAAATGGCCTATTGGTAAGCCAATCTACATCACTTAAACTTCAGGATTAGAATACGATATTCTTTTTAGAGCAAGTCTTAGATTGTTGTGTGCTAAGGTGCAAGGGCTGTCAAAACATTTGAAAGAGTTCTTTTAGAAAACCTTAAAAGAAGCAGTTTAAAGTCTCTTAATGTTAGAACAAATAGAAGTTAAATAATTAAGTACTAAATAGGGTGAGGTGTCCCAGTCGAGGCAAACTTTCATTCTTTAAGACAGCAGGACATCAAATGCTGCCAAAATTGGCTTAATTTTGTCCCAGTGGAGCCTGCATCTCTGTTCCTGGAGATTTTCTGTTCTCTCATACGATAGAGCTGTAATTTCTTTACTAATGCACCAATTAGAAGAGACAGAAAACAGGATATGGTTGCTAAAGTTACTAACAATATCTTCAAAATCAACGGAGACAGTGCAAAGAATGGAAGTGATAAAATTATACTCAATTATACTTTTGTGTTTCCAGCCATACTAGGTAGGGAAGTTAGAGGTGGATAAAACACCAACATCTAAATTGAATAGTAAGCACAATTACCAGTGAAGCGAGTGAAATACAGGCCAGGCCATGCCTTTTGTGTATTAGGCACAGATCGCAGATGTTGGCTTGTCCTGTATGTGCTACAGACAGAGGTATTTATCTAAAAAAAAGGGACTTCGGGCCAGATGTAGGTGGCCCAATACTGGTCGGTCACCGAATTTCGGCCGTTACCGACCGGTATTGGGCATTTGGGATGTAGTTGGCCTAAATTGCAAATTCGGTAATTTACCAATTCGGTATTTTAAGGAATCTGTAAATTACCGAGGGCCAGATGTAGGTAAATCACATTTACCGATTTTGAAATACCGAATTTTACCGATTCGGTATTTCAAAATCGGTAAATGTGATGTAGGTACCAACATCTGGATTATTTACCGATTCCTTAAGAATTCGGTATTTACCGATTCGGTAAATACCGAATCGGTATTTGCTATTGAATCCTATGGGCCTTGAAGCCCATAGGATTCAATTCAAATACCGATTCGGTATTTACCGAATCGGTAAATACCGAATTTGTCAAAGGTGCAGGGGGTGTCACTTTGACACCCTCTAGAACCCCCAAAACGGGCATGTGTGCAATGTGGCACACAGACATGCCCTAAGGGCACGTCTGTCTGTCACATGGCACATGTGTACATGCACAGATGTGCATGTACACAGGAATCAGTATTTTACCATGGATTTGTATTCCATGGTAAAATACCGATTCTGAAAGCCATGTGCCAATGGAATATTGGCTACCCACATTGCATTTTCGGTAATTTTACCGAATCGGTAAATATTACCGAATCGGTAAATTTACCGATTCGGTAATAATAACGATTCGGTAAAATTACCGAATATATGCCCCTACATCTCCATAGCCCTTTACCGATCGGAAACGGCCGAAAATCAGTATTTTCGGCCGATTCCGATCGGTAAAGGGCTACCTACATCTGGCCCCGATTCCTTAAAATACCGAATCAGTAAATTACCGAATTTGCAATGTAGGGAGCACTCAAATGAGTGCTTATAGCTCCCATTTGGAACTAGTTTTGCCGTACCTTCAGGATTGCCTTTCCCTAGTATAATCATAAGATTGGATGGCTTAACTACTTTAAGAACTTTTTGACTGATTTGGGATATGCAAGATTTTATCATTCGCCTCTAACAATTTCGGAGTTATCTAGAAAGGCTCTTAATAAACTTTGTTTAAGCCATCTAGATCAACTGCGATTGTCTATTGAGGCTCCCAAATCCTCAACATATGCCAACCACCTAAACAACAACGACTATTCAGCCCTATCTCACTTTTAACCTAAGCACTTATGAAAGGTTTCTTCTAACACGTTTTAGGCTGGACATATTTCATCGCCTAATTACCTTCCCAAAAATGAACGATTGGTCAAAACGATTAACATTATGTCCGTGTGATGATGCTTCTAAACAAACGACAATTCATCTGGTTCTATTTTGCAAATTTTATAAAGATTTTAGGAAGCGTTGGTTGATTCCGATTTTAAAGATTATGGGCCGTTGTAGATGTCGACCAGCCTATCTCGCCATGCAGTACCTTGAGGAACCATGTGCTGCTAAGAATATTGTACTATTTTTAAAATTGTGTGTAAGATATAGGCCAAATCTAGAATAGTCGATGGAATTATAGATAATTTCCTGAACATACCCCCAAATCAGATCTCGCCCCTAAGCACTTTAACTGTATATACATTTCTAATCAATTGTAACTTTTAATCAATCTTTTTATCTGTTTTTATTTGTAAAAATGTTTTAAGTAATTCATGTGAATGTACATTTATGGTTTTTCTACACAATGAGAAACGAATAAAGGATTTTTGACTTTGACTTTGAGTGCTTTTCCCCATTTTAGGATTCGTTATTTACCACCAACTATAAGTTGGTGGTAAATAAGGAATACCTTTGAAAATGCAGATCTGTGCATTTTCAACCGTGCCATGTGGCAGACATACATGCCCTTAGGGCATGTATGTGTGCCACATCTGCACACAAGCACGATTCAGGGGTGCAACAGGGTGCCAAAGTGACACCCTGGCACCCTTGAATGTTTCCCCCATTTTATCGAATCGGTATTTACCGATTCGGTAATTGCCATTCATTCCTATAGGCCTCCCATTTACCTATTCTTAAATACCGAATCAGTAAAATTCGGTATTTATGAATAGGTAAATTGGGATTACCTACATCTGGCCCTTATATCCTTATTGCTATTTAGAGTCTATGTTGCCCTCTCATGGGCTGGTTTTAGAATCATACATAACTGATAAAATTATCCTATATGTGTAACCTGTGGGATGTGATAATTTTGGCCAATTAAGTTCATGTATTTGTCCCATGCAGGCCATGGAGGCGTGCAAAGATGCAGGACTTGTGAAGTCCATTGGGGTGTCCAATTTCAACCGCAGACAACTGTAGCTGATCCTTAACAAACCAGGGCTCAAGTACAAACCAGTCTGTAACCAGGTAAGAGATGAACTCCTTCTGACAACTATTATGCACTAACTTTCAGGTGTTATGGGTAACCGGCGCACATTAAACATATGAATCTTAATCCTCTACTTGTATTACTGGTGCATCCAAGAACTTTGGGAGAAAACACCCCACCTCCAATAATTTTCAACCAATGTTGAAATTACATAAAACACAAGATATCGGAGCACACAGAAAATTAAATGCAATTGCCACTTGTAAGTCCAAAATTCCACTCCAAAGTAATAGTGTTTACAACAGAAATCTTTTTATTCCACAAAATCCACTCCTTGCGCCAATGCATTTTGCCTAGGTTCAAGACACCTACGGCTTCATCAAGGCTTCACAAAGTCAGTATCAACCCTTATCGTTGTTCCCCTCCTGATATATGTATATTTTCTTCCCAATGCTAAGAAGGTATTGTGAAAATGCCGTATTGCCCTGGCTTTTCAATCATATATATTGAGGCAGCACGCCTCCAATATTTCAGCCTGGCATATATTATCCTGTAGTTATAGAGGTAAGACTTCAAATTCGAGTGGCCAGCTGTTAAGTCCAAAGTTGTATTTTCCCTTCAATTCTGGGTCCCTTCACTTATCGGCTATTATGCACTAAAATATATGCTCAGGCTCCCTGTTTCTGGAAAGGATCAGCATAATATTTCATGGAAAGGACTGTTTTTTATAGGATTCTTCTCTGTAGTATTCCCTGAGTGGAGAAGATTCTCATCTTCTGGGAATAATCTTGCGGTTATTTCCAAGGTTGTTCCCATGTAACCTCTGAGAACGATCTTGATGGAATTCACAGTCTTAATCATACTGATGTAGTCCAAGAAGGGTTAGCCAGTATATATTATGGCGATTCATGTTAAACCTGGCTCTAGGTCCATTTTTCTAGAGGATCTCCACTCTTGAAATCATCTCCATGTTTACATGCTGCACCCATTGCTTTCTCTATTATCCTTGGACTACACTATGAGGTTGGCAAAGCTGTTGTGATGACTTCCATTTATGAAATATTGCGACTGAATTATGTGTTCTACAGTTAGATTGTGGATTGTCGCTGATCTGTAATGCATGGGCGTGAACTGCTTTTTAAATATTTCCCAATAAATGCAGCCGCGTATAGTCACTAAGGGCCAGATGTATCAAAGGGTTTTGCCCATTCTGTGCCTATGGGGAAATGTGTTGATACATATGGCCCTAAATGTGTTGAGTGGAAAGGATTCACATTACCTAACATGTTAACACCGTTAATCTGTCACAGAAAAACTGCAGAAAGTGAACATCAGCCCTATGTGGGTTGCCATATACCTTGTTACAACCTGGCCCATATGTTTTTAGTTTTTGCCTACAGACAGCTTTAGCTAGCGAGAGCTCATGTCATCATAAAACCACACATAACATGGCAGTCAATGCACAGACACACAGACACTCACAGACATACACACAAACAAGCACACACACAAAGCTTTTTGGGCACCGGCTTTTAGCCTTGTTCAGATGGCTTTAGCAAGTAGATCTCTGGCTGTCCATCAGCCTTGGTATTAGCTCATTGCATTTTGCAGATGTGAACTAATTCAACAAGAAGTGCTAAAACCAATAGGTTTGGGTTTAAGGAGACAGCATGTGGAACCACAGTTAAGCCAGACAAAAGTAAGTCATGAAAATTGTATATAATGATCTTGAAGAGCGCACATTCACCCAACAGTTTCTTGGCACTAAGTACAATGAGGAGTCCAACCTAACCTAACGCACACTAAGAACAAAAAAAAGCTAGAGGCCTGCCTTAACAACCACGTCTTTAACTTCTTCCTAAATTTCAAGTAATCCATCTGATGACATAGCGGTGGAGGCAGGGACTTCTGTATTGTAGAGGCTTGCAAGAAGAACCTGATGACGCTCATTCATTGCCTCTTGATGACGCTCATTCATTGCCTCTTGAATTTGGGAATAGAAAGGATATTGTAGGAAGATGATCGTAAGTTCCTAGGGACAGATTTACAGGCCCCTTGCACCACTTTTGCGTAATTTTTCCCATGTTAAAAATAACGCAAAAGTGGAGCAAGAGGCTTGTAAATCTGTCCCCTAGTCTGTAAATATTTTATGATCATAGGGCCCGATTCACAGAATGAACTTAGGACTCAATCCTAAACTTACTACTATTTTGGTATTCGAAGAATGCACTTCCTACTTTTGGCATTCTCAGAATGAACTTACTACTTTTGGTATTCACAGAAGTTAGGGTTTTGTCTTAAGTTTGTCTAAAGACAAACTTAAGACAGACTTAAGACAGACTTAAGACATACTTAAGAAAGAATCCTAATTTAAGTCTGTCTTGAATCTGTCTTAAGTCTGTCTTAAGACTGTCTTAACTACATCGATGCTACAGCAATTCCCCTGCTGTGCTGAAGGGTCTTCATCTCCATTATACATGACAAGCTCAGCTTGTCATTAGTGCAGCTCCACTGTGCCTCATGACGAGCTGAGCTCGTCATTAGCGTTGATGGGGTTAAGATAAACTTAAGACAAAATCCTAACTTCTGTGAATACCAAAAGTAGTAAGTGCATTCTGTGAATACCAAAATAGTTGTAAGTTTGGGATTTAGTCTTAAATTCATTCTGTGAATCGGGCCCTTAGTACTTAAGAATTGAGGACCGTCCTCCCTGAACACCTTAAAAATAATATAGCAGGCTTTAAAGGTAGTCCTTTGTTCAAGTGGGTGTCAGTGAAGATCTTTCTGTAAAGGAGTAATATGGTGTGAGAAATTGGGTTTTTGTTTGACTGGGGTGTGAGCCATTGTCATGCAACAGTCACAATTCTAAGCAGGGTGAATCACAAAAAGTCACTAAGCTAACCTTTGCTTAACCCTGGGTACCTTGGAAAAAAGCAGTCAGACATAACTTAGAGGCAATGTGTAAAGTATTTATGTAGTACACAAACAGAAATTAAGTGAAAATAAAACACACAAAAAGTCCCACACAAATTTAGAAAATAGAGCAAATTTTAATAAATTATTTGACAATAAATTAACAAAAATCCTATCAGTAGAACTGGAGTTATGGATTGTTAACGTTTTTGGTAAAAAATAGAGGCTAAAATATCAAAGCACCATCTACGGACATCTAGTCTAGTAAGACTGTATCAAAGGCAAAAAAAATGGCCGAGCGTGATAGAGCATGGTTCGGATCCATGAGGTGGTTTTAGCTGGTCAGCACTAACCTTCGAACTTAGAAGAAGTTTTGTGAAAAATGTTCTGAGAAGGTAAAATTTAGCGGGTAAGGCTGCAGGAGGTTTCTGAGGAGGGAGCATTGTCTTTGGATAACCTTGGGTCGAAGCCGCAGTGAAGATTTCTCCATTCAGACTTTGGGGCAGATTTACAATAACTGATGCATACCTGCATGTCAGCAGGAATGCGCCAGTTATTGTGCGTCACGGCAGACACCTCTTGCGCCACCATGGATTTTCCGCATTTACAATGTGGCGCACCATGGGCAAGAATAGACAGATGCATGACGCATCTGCTGCATTAAAGGTGACGCATTGCTTGAGTTGCCTAGCAAGCGCGACGCAGCTCCAGCAAGGCTCGGGTGCCCCTATTCCTTTCATGATGCGTCAATCCTTACGCCTGCTTCAAGCAGCATGGCCGCAAAAGTGACTGAGTGAAATCTTGTAGACTTCACTCAGCAACTTTTAGGAGGTGTTCCTACGCCGCCCGCCCCCCCCCCACCCCACCTGCGCCGGCACTCCCACATGTGGCGCAGGGCTTTACAACGTGACTCTTCTCCAAAGATGCATCATGTTTTAAATACACCACGAAAAACCACCACTGGTTCAGGGCTCCCAACAGCAAGGCTTAGCCACAAGCAATTAATAATCAAAAAGAAGCGCCAATATTGTATGTGAATTCTGAATCGATTGTCTCAACACATTTGAACTAAACAAAATGTCTTGGTCTCACATCTATGAGAAGATTTAGGGCCAGATGTAGGTGCCGAAATACCGGTCGGTAACGGCCAATTTCGGCCATTACCGACCGGTATTTAGTAATTGGCATGTAGGGGGCATATTTTACCGATTCCGTAAATTTACCGAATCGGTAAATTTACTGAATCGGTAAAATACCGAATCGGTATTTTTACCGATTTGGTAATGTTGAGATGTAGGTGGGACTCTTCTGAGTCCCACAGGCCTTACCGAATCGGTATTTTACCACCCAATCCAATTGGGTGGTAAAATACTGATTCCAGGTGTGCATGCACATGTGTGTATGCACACCTATGGCATGTGACAGACAGACATGCCCTTAGGGCATGTCTGTGTGCCACATGTCACACATGCCTGAAATCGGGGTGCTAGAGGGTGTCAAAGTGACACCCCTTGCAACCTTGCAACTTTCGGTATTTACCGAATCGGTAAATACTGATTCGGTAATGCCCATTGATTCCTATGGGCTTCAATGCCCATAGGAATCAATGGGCATTACCTAATCAGTATTTACCGATTCGGTAAATACCGATTCTTACAGAATCGGTAATTCAATTACCGATTCTTCCTAAATCTCCCCCCTTCTATTTTACAGATTCATAAATACCGAATCGGTAAAATTCGGTATTTATGAATCGGTAAAATATACTTACCTACATCTGGCCCTTAATCTTTTATTTTTGATAAATGATTTTTTTGTTCATGAGTTTGGTTTATAATTTCACCAAATTTGCATTTTATAAGACCTTATATACACAATATTTACATCAATCACTATAAATATTATATACATTTTCATCTCCATTTCAGTAATAGCAGACAGGACTGTTTTCTCAAATTTTGTCACTTCCTTTGGGACCTTACTAGCTGGTGGGCAAAAGACAGATTTATTTCTTAGTCCCGTAGTTTCCATTGGTGCTTGATAGATGTTCTCAGCAAAATATGTTTTTAGCCTTACTTTTCAACAGAATTCTATGACTTCTGTCTTCAATTTTACAAAATCCGTCCTCCGAGTCGGGACAAATGTTAATCCTTTACATAACACTTTTTCTTCTTCTTTGGCTAAAACTTTATTGGAGAAATTGAATATAGGCGACACCATTAACTCTTGTAATTGTGTCTTCTCGTTGACATTTCCCATGGCTGCTGATTGTGCCTTGTTTTTCTGCGAGCTTTCGTTTGGCCTCTGCCTAAAAAAGTACCTTAATGTTGTTGTTGGAATCCTCCTCGTCTGTTATTATTTCTCCGGGGGGTTGAATTTTCTCCTTCACTACCACTCCCAGAAGAAGATGTATCCGAAAATGTAATAAACTTATTATGTGATCTCCCTTGGTATTCCTGTAAGTGTCTATAGGCTTCTGGTCTGGAGTAAAAATCCAGTTGTAGGAAGGGATATACATTCTCTAAATTAAAGTTTTTTTTATCCTTTTCAAATTGTGCTGTTTTTTGATTTATAGTATAATCCCTGAACTCGCCAATCTCATTTTGAACTTTCTCCAATAATATTTTTGAATCTGTTATCAGTTGATTTGTTGAGATGGCTCTTTCTAAGGCTTCTATTAATTCCAGTTGAGTTTTGGATAATCTTTGAGCCGTTTCTACAGTGAGTACCAGCAGATCGCGGCTACATTTAGTCTCGATGTAGCTGTAGCCTTTTTTATAGAGCGGATCCTCCGTGAAGATTACAGGTACATTTTTTATCTGCAGACCACCTGGGATTGTGCCAGCCCTCAAATGTTGAAGGAGAAAATGCCCGTGATGGTCAGTGCGAATTTGTTTTTTCTTTAGTCTAGTTAGATTATCAATTTCATATTGATTTTGCGCAGAGGTACTAAGTGATGCAGAAGTGAATAATGGAGGGGCAGGAAGGAGATTTTTTTATATGTTCCTCACTATATGCAAACGTACCCTGTTCAGACATACTATTACAAACTTACAACAAAGTCTTGCAACAAAGGCCACCATACAACAATGAAAACACAGACGCAGGATTATTAATTGCTTGTGGCTAAGCCTTGCTGTTGGGAGCCCTGACCCAGTGGTGATATTTCGTAGTAATAGCAGGCGATTGCCTGTGTGGTCCTTGTCCCAGTATAAACATAGTGGAGTAAGGAGTTTAAGTGCACTTTGTTTTTTTGGTGAAAGCAGGGAGTACGGTCCTGCGTCGGTGTTCTCATTGTTGTATGGTGGCCTTTGTTGCAAGACTTTGTTGTAAGTTTGTAGTAGTATGTCTTAACAGGGTTCGTTTGCATATTCGCTTCTGAATTATAAATCAAACTCATGAACAAAAAAAACATTTATCAAAAATCAAAGATTAAATCTTCTCATAGATGTGAGACCAAGACATTTTGTTTAGTTCAAATGTGTTAAATACACCACAGCATGTTGGTGGCTTTGCGCCGGTGAAGCGCCAGAAAAGTGACGCAACGGCGGCGCAAATGTGGCATACCGGGCTTGTAAATCTGCCCCCAAGTTTCTAAAATAGAAGTCAAAAGCCTCCATCTGGATGAGGCAGAAGACTGTATCCGCAGACTATTCCACAAGGTCAGATAACCCTTTGACAAAGGACAACTGAAAATAATTTGCTGCTGCAGGAAAGAACATAGCGGTAGACGCCCCAAAGTCAATCTGACCAGCGATGCACCTTGGTCGAATAGAAGAGCAAGTTAATCCCAGTCTCCTCCTAGTTTTCGTAGCAGTTTTTATATAGTCAATAACTATTTTAAATATTCTTTAACTTTAACTGTACGCTATACATACCCCGGCGCCACTGGGTAGTTGTAGTTAGGTCACCTGTCCATAGGAAAAGCGTTTTTTGTGTTGCTAACAACGTTTGCTGAGTTTGACGAATCTCCACAAAACTGTCTAAAAAGTGCTACTTTTTGACTGGTTTGTGCATGCTAAGGTTTTGGCTGATCCCTCAAACAGGGGCCGGCAAAACAAGAGGGTCCAAAAACACAAAATACCCATGCATTTATCATTCTTAAAAAGGCTACAGAAAAAACCGCTGAACAGAATTAAACCTAATTTGACAGGAAGCTAGTCCTAGTCAACAGATTGTGCCACACAGCACCCTCTACCTTTAGAAATATATAGGAGCTTGGAGTCCTCAGGGCCTAATGAGGCTCGGGATGGTGTCGCATACCTACCCCTCCCCTTTAAAAAAGGCCCTGGGGTTTGGGGTTCATATTGTTGGTGGTGGTATTGGTATTGACGGCGGTATTAGTATTGGTTTGGTGGTGGTGGTATTTGATTGGTGGGTGGTATTGGTGGTGGTGGTATTGGTGGTTATGGTATTGGTAATGGTATAGTGGTATTGGTATTGGTGTTGGTGTTATTGGTGGTGTTGGTATTGGTGGTGGTGGTATTGGTGGTGGTGGTATTGGTGGTGGTGGTGGTATTGGTGGTGGTGGTATTGGT
Organism: Lissotriton vulgaris; assembly: GCF_964263255.1. Lineage (NCBI taxonomy): Eukaryota > Metazoa > Chordata > Amphibia > Caudata > Salamandridae > Lissotriton > Lissotriton vulgaris. The sequence continues at coordinate 163,148,868 of NC_141686.1, read as the reverse complement.
GGTGGTGGTATTGGTTTTGGTGGTGGTGTTATTGGTGGTGGTGGTGGTGTTAGGGATGGTATTGGTGGTGGTGGTGTTGGTGGTATTTGTGGTGGTATTGGTATTGACTGTGGTATTGGATCGTTGGTGGTGGTGGTATTGGTATTGACGGCGGTATTAGTATTGGTTTGGTGGTGGTGGTATTTGATTGGTGGGTGGTATTGGTGGTGGTATTGGTGGTGGTGGTATTGGTGGTTATGGTATTGGTATTGGTATAGGTGGTATTGGTATTGGTGGTGGTGTTATTGGTGGTGTTGGTCTTGGTGGTGGTGGTATTGGCGTTGTTGGTATTGGTGGTGGTGGTATTGGTGGTGGTGGTGGTATTGGTGTTGGTGGTATTGGTGGTGGTGGTGGTATTGGTATTGGTATTGGTATTGGTATTGGTATTGGTTTTGGTGGTGATGGTGTTGGTGGTATTTGTGGTGGTATTGGTATTGACTGTGGTATTGGATCGTTGGTGGTGGTGGTGGTGGTATTGGCGGTGGTGGTATTGATAGTAGTGGTATTGGTGTGGTAGTGGTGGTATTGGTGGTGGTGGTATTGGTGGTGGTATTGGTGATGGTATTGGCAGTGGTGGTATTGGCGTTGGTAGTATTGGTGGTGTTATTGGTCGTGGTGGTGTTGGTGGTTTTGGTATTGGTGGTGGTATTGGTGGTGGTGTTGGAGATGGTGGTATTGGTGGTGGTGGTGGTATTGGTGGTGGTAATGGGATGGTGGTATTGGTGATGGTAGTATTGGTGGGTTTGATGGTGGCGGTATTGGTGGTGGTGGTATTGATGGTGGTATTGGTGGTGGTGGTAGTGTTATGTTATGTTACTGATGTTTGTAACCAGCACAGATACTCCAAAGAGTGTCCCCGCGCGAGCTATGAGGTGCTGACAGTGATAAACTAATTAAAACAGGAATGTTTTGAGCTGTTTCTTAAATTGCCCCAGATCCTGAATGCTACTCAAAGAATAAGGCAAGGAGTTCCAGGCTGTGGCCGCCCTAAAGGTGAGACATCTGCCCCCCATTCTTTGAAGGCGAACACAGGGTATCTGGGCAAGCAGCTGGGTTGCAGACCTCAAATGTCTTACAGGAGTATAAAACTTGAAGCGCTTCCTTAGATATGCAGGCCCGACGCATGTAAGGCACGGTGCGCGTCAACCAAGGCCTTGAACTTTACACGTTTAATACCAGGCAGCCAGTGCAGCATAGGCAGATGTTTCTGATAGGAATATTAAACAAAAGCCTAGCTGCCCCATTCTGGACCATCTGCAATTTATTAAGAGTGTAGTCCGGGAGGCCAATGCACAGCGCATTGGCATAAACAATGCGTGACAGGATCTGCGCCTGGGTCACAATTTCCTTCGCTGCCCTAGGAAGCAGAGGAATACATTTATTAAGGGTTCTTAGAATCCCAAAAGAGACCACAGCCAGCTTTTTATTTGGGTCAAAAAGGATAACTGCTCATCGAACCAAACACCCAGGTTCTTAAATGGTTGGCCAGAGGAGGATGGCAGTGGATAGTCGGACGGCCAAAGAGATTCTCTAAACCGGAGAGGAAAATTCCATTAAGAAGGATTTCCTACTCATCTTTGTTGGATTTGAGCTGAGCCGCTTAGAGACAGTGAAAAACAGCTGTCGAACAGTTTTTTGCCTCCAGAGTAAAAAACTCTGATTTACCCCAAGTAAACAGGAGTTGAGTGTCGTCAGCGTAAGCCACGATCTTAGCTCCCAGATACTCCACCAACTGGACCAGAGGAGTGACATAGATGTTAAAGGGAAGGAGACTCAAAGAGGACCCCTGTGCACTCCCTTGGTCACTAATTGAGGCGGGATGAAAATGGTGTGAGTCAGATCTGTTGCATAGGCCCCTCCAGGAAGGATTTCAGCCAACTCCAGGCCAAACCTGAAATACCTATATCGGCCAGACGAGCCAAAAGCAGTGAATCGGGGACATTATCAAATGCTGCCGAGAGGTCCAAGCAGTCCCGAATAGTTTCGCAGACTTCAACCAGAGAGGACTCAGTGCTGTAGGCAGCTCTGAATCCAGATTGTGCCGAATAGAGTGAGCTAGAGCCTTCAATGAAATCAGTAAGCTGTTTATTCGCTTCCTTCTCACAGATTTTAGCCACACTGGGGAGCAGGGAAATAGGGCGATAACTCCCCATATCCCACGGATCCTGCAACAGAGGCCAAAAGCCTAGCTGTGCAGGGATCAGACGGAGAGCAGGATTTCAAGGTCTTGAAAATTTTAAGAGACTCCAGTAAGTCAATGGGTGTGAAAGCCTCAAGCAAGAAAGAAGGAGTTAGCACAACAGCAGCGAGCACACCTTCCGAAATAGGCATGCTCGGACCTGTAAACGTTGCCTGTATGGTGGTATTGGAGGTGGTATTGGTGATGGCCATATTGGTGGTATTGGTGGTGGTATTGGTGATGGTATTAGTGGTGGTATTGGTGGTGGTATTGGTGGTGTTGGTGGTATTGGTGGTCGTGGTGATGGCTTTGGTATTGGTAGTATTGGTGGTGGTGGTATTGGTGGTGGTGGTTGTGGTATTCGTGGTGGTTGCATTGGTGTTTGTGGTATTGGTGGTGGTATTAGTGGTGGTGGTGGTATTGGTGGTGTTGGTATTGGTGTTGGTGGTGGTGGTGTTATTGGTGATGGTCTTATTGGTGGTGGTATTGGTGGTGGTGGTATTGGTGGTGGTGGCATTGGTGGTGGTTGTGGTATTTGTATTGGTATTGGTGGTGGTGGTATTTGTATTGGTGGTATTGGTGGTGATGTTGGATGGTGGTATTGGTGGTGGAGGTGGTGGTATTGGTGGTGGTGTTGTTGTTCATAAAACAGGCTTTTGAAAACAACCAATCAGATGGCTTAGTGCAGATGACATGTAACACAGATGTGCTGTTGTCAGCTTCAGCCCGTTAGCACATGATTATGTGCTACCTGGAATTCACATGACTTAATTTGCTAATCATTTCTAAATCCATTTTACTTGGGGGGTTGAAACAGACACAAGATAATGCTGGGTTAAAGTGATTGAAAGCAAGCGCTCATGTTACAGGGGCAGCCATGCTGCTTTAAAAAACACAAGCAGTTTGAGCTGAAGCAGCGCATGTCCGGCCTGCAGTAAGAGAAACTGAATAAAGGAGTAAGTGCTTACAGACTAAATAACAGGTTCCATGTTACAACTAAAGTAAAGGGGCCAGTAGCCATGGGAGGTTACAAATGAAGGCAAGGCTGTACTAAAGAGGGACTAACAAGCCTGTTAAAGAATCCGAAGGCAGCATTTACGAAAGACAGTGACGCAAGCCAATGACAAATATGGGAGGAGAGTGGGTGCAGCTTCTCTCCCATGCTCTACTACAGCAGTCTTGCAGAGTGAGCAGCGCAGTCGCGCTGCCGCTAGGCTCGACCTCAAAACATAAAAGGGGCTCCTTTCCTTGTCAGGTTCTCGCCTCGCTTGCAGAAAGAGAGTTAAATGACAACATTCCAAGCTCGCAATGTGGAAGAATATGCCCAGTAACCCAATGGCTGTGCAGTGGCCGGAGCCAAACGTGACTGTAGCTGGAAGCAAATGCTTTCTCGTTTATTTAACATGTTTTAGGCCTCCAACCACAATTGCTGACCCACCCAGTCCCCTTACCACCACCCTGCTGGCATTAATGTGGGCCTCATCACACCACAGACTTATGGTCCCTGGGCAAATGTTTGTGAGCACCCATGCTCCAGTCTATGTATTCTGTCCTGTAGACTGACTCAAAATGTGAATGACAGTCCAAACCACCAATGGCGAAAGGGGCTGACCTGAAGCCCCTTTCTGTTGTTATTGTTACTAAATATGATACTCTATTTGATGGTGAAAGCAATATGCCGGTGAGACAGCTAAACATTTCTCTAGGCCAGACCTAAAAAGTTAATAAACCTGACCAAAGCTAATTATTCATCAAACAGCTAAGAGACAGTATAAACACTTATATGTGCATTATAAATTATAAACAGTAATTATATTTGAGTCGTTGGAGTCCAACATGCGCTCTAATCATTCTGCAAAGATACCCAAAACAGCATGCCACTCCCCAAATACGGTTCCACCCATCTTGCTGCACACGTCAGTAGCTATGACACATTTACTGTTGTGCTGCTCAGTAAGATTGTTGTTAAGGAACATTGCTTCTCTAAGAGTGCGCTCTCTTTCGGCAGCAGGTTTGTAGTATGACTTTACAAAAAGACTGCAATAGACTCTCAGTCATGAGACAGAATTCTGCAGCACCGACACATCGTTCTGTTTGCTTAAAGGCTTTAACTCCAATAGATGAAAACATTACTGTTGATATATATTTTATAAAGAAGAAACAAAAGGCAACAAGTCACTGGATGGTCGCACGGATATTCACAGCTCAAAAGCAAGGCCAACAACTGAACGGGTCTCTCTGCACTGGCAACTTCACACAATCCTAGCATCCCTTTGAACCAGGACATACAATAACAACCATGCTAGGAAGAATAGAGTCCAACTATTGGACATGACTGTTGGACAAGATCTTCCTACAAGAAGCATATTAATCAACATGCATTTACCATGCACTAGGTCTCACATTTGTAAGAGTTAGAGCTATTGGCGTTGTGTAAATGACAATATCCTTTACCCATGTGTTTTGGTTTGGCGTGTAGTGGGTGTATTATGTCGTGTGGAGTGGAATTATGTGGAGTGGTAAATAGAAAGTGGTGAGCGCTGCATAGCATAGTTAGAAAGGAAGATAGAGAAGAATATTTAGGGGCTTATTATGATCGTGAACGGACTTGAGTCCGTCTGCGACCATCCAGGAGGAGGGAACCTCCGCATGGCCTGCGGAGTTCCCTCCTGTCCAATTAGGATGTGACCGCCACCCTGGCGGTCACATCCTCTATTTTTAACCTTGCGGCGGGTGCGGCTTCAAGCTGCATCCGCCGCAATGTTAAAAATGCATACATTGCATTTGTATGCAGAAAGCGGCAGGCACCGTGCGGTGCCTGCCGATTACTGCATACAAATGCAGGGGGGTACCATAGGTACCCCCCATGTGCACCCCACCCCCTCTTCACCCAGGGGGGCCGCAACGGGCCCCCGCCGTGAAGCTCTGTATGGTTTTCCACGGCAGAAAACCCGCTGTGGAAAAGCATTTCTTTTTGGGCATCCTAATATGGCTCGCGGTGTCTGAGAGACACCGCCACCATATTAGGGCTTTTCTGCCGCGGTTGTAAGCCAACCGTGGCGGAAAAGCTGCGGACAGAAACCAGGACCCACCAGCCATCCTAATGCGGCAGTTGGTCTTTGGTGGGTCTGCTGCGGTTTTTCCGTATCCTCCGGGCCGGCGGTGGCTTCCGCCGGCCTGGAGGATGCGGAAAAACCACTATCCTAATCTGCACCTTAGTTTGGGCAGGAAGTAGTGAATGAATTCCAGACAAATGGGCAGAAAGTGTGTTTGAACGAGAGAAATAAGGGGAGAGCAGGCTACAGACTTATAACGAGGGAACACTTCTTTACACAAAAGACACACTAAGAAGAGGAGGATAGCATGGATTAGAGGGATGGAAATCTTGAAAAGGTATGGGAAACAAACTGTGCTTGAAGACCTGAAGTCAATCATATGAGACAGTATTATTGTTGTGGAATTGTGTGTTGAGGTGTGGATGTATGTTGTGGAATTATGTAGCATGGTGTGTAGTGGAATTATGTGGATAGTAATTTTATGTGGTATGATGTGGTATTTTGTGGTGTGGATTGGATGTAATTGGTATGTTGGGGAATTTGTTGTTGAGTTGCATTATGTGATTTGTTGCCGAAATATATGGTGTGGATTTGAAAAGTGTGGAATGAAGTTGTGCTGCATGGAACTGTGTGGCATTCAGTGAAATTATGCTGGTTGGAATTATGTGGCATGCTATGGGGTGTATTTATTTGGATTGTTACTTTGTGGCAGTTGCTAGTGTCCTAGAGTGAAGTGGGAGAAGTAGAGTGTCAGACTGAATTTGTTGGACGGTGGAGTAGGGGGAGTAGAGTGTTGCAGAGATGAGCAGAGTTCAGTGGCAGAGAGTGTCGCAGAGTGCAGTGTCAGAGTGCAGTGGCGTAGAGTGGAGTGGGTTGGAGTGGATTGAGATAGTGGGTGGATTGGAGGCAGACTAAGTTCTGAAACTTTCTTTTATATTTAGCATGCATTTTGGAAAGTCCCTTTACTGGTCTATTCAAACTATAGCAGAACTTATAATAAAGATCCACTAAACCAATAGTAGCAATGCTTAGATGTTTTAAAACTGTCTCATTATAGAATAACTTTATAAAATATGACTGCCTAGCTAAGTAGTGGAACTACTGCCTATTCGGCCACTAGCAGTTCTGCTGAGATGAGCTAGTTCTGTCTGATATAAAGTGTGGCAGCCCTGATTCAGTGTGTCCTGCTAGTAATTCACACCTGTTCTTGTGATACGTACGAATTGATTATGCAGGTGGCAAATAGCAGTAAATAACCAGTAAAGAAAGACAGAGTTTAACATTTCATTGCGCCACATTAAATTAATGAGCCAGAAGGTGGCGCAGAAGTATTGCAAACTATCATGGAGACAATAGCAAATGTATTTCCCATGCTGGTGGATGCTGTTTCAATTTACTGTTATTTACACGTATTATTTATTCCGAAATATAACTCTGTCACATAATTTTTCGGGCAACCAGTTTACCTGTCGGTCTTTTTATGAAAGAAGGTGAGGTTTGAAAGGTGGCTGAAGCAAGATGTCATGTAAATAGAAATATGACCTTTGCTAAGTGCAAGTTGAAACGGTTGATCTGGACTGATTCTGAACAGGTTCTGGGCTGTTTGCCCTAAAGTCCAATTATATGCGACATGTTTTCACAACTTAGCATGTGGTAAACCATAGCTACAAAAGTAACACCTGTAATGTATCCTAGTTATATCTGAGGTACTCACAGAAGGCATTTAGGAGTCCGAAAGTTAGGAGTCCTAACTATACTACTACTAAATTGAGAAAAATCCTAATTTTAAGACTTTCGGTATTCACAGAAGGCATTTAGGAGTCCTAAAGTTAGGAGTCCTAACTTTACTACTACTAAATTGAGAAGAATCCTAACTTTAAGACTTTCGGTATTCACAGAAGGCATTTAGGAGTCCTAAAGTTAGGACTCCTAACTTCTGTGAATACCGAAATGAGTATGTGCCTTCTGTGAATACCAAAATGAGTAGGTGCATTCTGTGAATACCAAAATAGTAGTAAGTTTAGGACTGATTCTTAAGTTCATTCTGTGAATCGGGCCCAATAATCTTATCTTCATAGCCAAATCGTCACATATAAAGAGGGAATACAACTACGCAAAAACTGTCCCAAAAACTTCTCCAAGAGCAAGAAAGTTTCTGTAATATACCTAAGGAAACATGGAATGAGTTCTCCAGCTGTTTCATAGAGAAGGAAATCGTACTCTGCCTTGTACAAACCATGAATCCCAATTACCACTAAGAGATTTAACTCAAACGCAAACTACACCTGAAGTCTCTTAAATGTATTGGCTAAAGCAAGTGCTAAATTCAGAAATTCCACTCACTTTTTGGAAAAAATGCTCATGAAACTTAACAAGAAAAGTAAAAAAGCGTCCATTCCATACTGGTCCAACCTGAAAAATGCCTGCCTCTCTCAAAGAAAAGTTCCTGACTGCTTAAAAACAGGCCAGGCCTTGCATTAACAATAAATTGCTGAGCTAAAGAATATCAATAATTTCCAACTGGCTTCTCACCTTCCTTTTTTGGCAAAGGTTTCAGTGAGCTGAGTTGAATCCCAACGAAAACTCTTCATTAAAGAGAACAATCTATTTGATGAGTTGCAGCCAGGTTTCTGACCAGGTGAAGAACTGAGACTGCAGTGTTAAATGTGGTTGATGATGCTATCTGTATTCTTAGACAAGGTGACATAAACCCCTTTATCCTTATACACCTAACAGCTGCATTAGGCACATTCAGGACTTAAGTGAGCCACAAAATGTTTTATAAGGGGTCTCCTATGTAATAAAGAGGACAACTTAAACATGTACAATGCACAATAAGTTACATGTACATTGATTCCCAAAGTGTACTACAGACTGGTATTTTGGTTTTTCTCTGAACTTTCTGCTATTGCATATAGCTATATAACACAACAACAGGCGTTTCATTTCAAAAGCTTTTATTCGGGTTGTCATAACAATCCATATAAGCGCAAACAAAAAACAAAACGGCAAATTACAATAATAATTAATCGCAACACCACATTATAGCTATCAAAAATTATGAAAATTATTCATGGGATAACCAATGCATTTCTCTTTCATATTATACATACCAAACCAAGTCCCCCCGAAAGATTGCTTAAATTCCTTGTGCAATGAATGCGTCCATAAAGTGCAGAAATGCTACATATAATTCAAGGATGTAAGGCCTTAATACATTATGGTAGAAATGTTCCATCAGTATTTAAAAACATGTTACCAAAACAGTAGTAAAAACAATCAACTATGTACAAATATAAAGATTAAAACTCTTCTAAAAGGAAGAATATGCCAGCAGGGTGAATGTATAATTCATGTATTTTAACTATGTACTGATTGCCAAGTTAAACAGTAATAGATTTCCTAGCATCTATACATTTCGTTATATACATAGCAACAGCAAAGCAAATATCTGGAATTTCTAGGCGCATATTTAATTTCATTGCAAAATTTGTGGATAGAGCTTTACATTTTAAAAGAATTGGTTTAAAATAAAAAAGCCTTAAAAAATAGTAAAATTTACAAAACAGTAAAAAATGACGGCAGCTTTGTCGTGAGATTCCATCACAGGGGCAAACAGAGTTTGATCCAGTTCTCATAACAGGAAATGGCACCAAATGATGTACAGTACCCAATCTAAGACGCGTTAAAACAAATCGGTGTGAGTTATATGTGACCATGAACAAGTAAGACTGGAAGCCTTTATTTAAATCAAGCTCTTGGCAAAAGACAACCGTTGGTAGCGTCATAGATTGCCTTACTCTATTCTCTCTCTTGTATGATAAAAATTTCTCATTTAATTCTTTTTTAGGAATAGAGGCGGCAAAATCTGGATTTAACAGAATGTCATTGTTAAATAAAATACGGTACCAATAATGGATATATTTCAACCATGATATGTGGGAAAAGTGATCAAGTTTTAGACAGTCTCTTATTATTTGTTGTGTAAACAAAGTTTCTGATTTTGCCCAAATGGATCGCCATAATGTTAAAGGACGCAAAGCTGCAAGATCTGAAATATAGTTAATACCTACTTCTTCATGCACCAATAAAGTTGATGCAGATTGGGGGACGCACAATACTCTCTTTAGGAATTTGTTTTCGTCACATTGCATGGTTTTCCCCTCGTAGTAACCCCAGATTCCTGCCCCGTACAATGCTGATGAAACACATCTAGCATTATAGATGGTTACAAGGTCCTTAATTCTTCTGGGGCCCCCCAATTTAGTGGAAAAACTGAAGAGGCTGTTTGTATTCCTATTCATCTTCAGGCCTATGTTGTTAAATTCTTGTGTCCACTTCCCATCATCTGAAAATGTTATTCCGAGATAACAGAATTTCTTTACAGTTAGCAGCTTCTTGTTATCAATAAAAAAAGAGCTTGTTAAATTAGTTTTTGACATGGCAACAGTCTTGCTTTTATTAATTTTTAGTTTCCTGCCCTTGATAAATTCAGCAAAGTTATCTATGAGGCTCTGTAGTCCGATTTTTGTGCGAGATATTAAAACGGTGTCATCCG